>NC_052625.1:47738212-48338212 GCF_016161935.1 Mauremys reevesii
AACCTTGGTTCCCAAGCATTCAAGTTACTTTTGAAAATGGGATTTAGGCCCCTAAATCACTTGGGGACTTTTGAAAATGTTTGTTCTATCTATGGGTTTTCTATACCATCACTGTAGTCTCTAACCTCTCTCTCTGTCTCAATTTCCCAATCTGAGAAGTGTTAGACAATAGCTTGAGCGCACTGACCCCTACTTATGTTAATTGTTCTATTCCTGTTTGTGCCTTGTAGATCAGAAAATCTTTGGTGAAGAAACTTTGATTTGTTATGTGCATTTTTGCTGTTGTCAGGTAGATATGGACCTAACCTAAAACCTTGGCTTTGAACACACTCACGCTTTGTGGATAGTCACATTCAATTCTGTGCTTCACACCCCCTTGCTCTGTAATGGATGAAGCCAAAACACTGGTTCTGAACTCTGTAAAATGGTGGGGATATTTGGAGCTGGAGCTGTCTTTTTTTGACTTGGGTTAATCTCTGCTATGAAATGCCATGTGTAAGTATACTACCACGTAAATAACAAGTGCAGTACATTTTAGCAAGGGAAAAATCTAATCAAAGTTTGTTATTACCAACAATAGTACTACTGCTTATCACTGATCGTGTTTTTTAATCTGTGTGTCTCAAAATGGATTAGAAAGTTCGGAAAGCATCATGAATTGCTCCGTTTTACAGATGGGGAAACTGATCCACAGAGAAGACCAACACTTTTAAAAGTGTGCATACACAACTTTGGATGGGTCAGAGTTGTGCACACAGAACGCTCACTGCAAGTCAGGGTAACATTAAGCAAACATATGTACAGATGCAAATTTTTGACATGCCTGTATGTAGCTGTTGTTTTGCACTGACTTAACTATTTAGCTTTGACTGACTTACCCAAGGCCACTCAGAAAGTCAACAACAGACTGGAATTCAACCAAGGTTCCTGTAATATCCTGAAGGAATTCCTTGTCGGGACTTTGAAACAACCAAAGAAGAAACCATCTCCTAGAAAATCCATCCCAAGTTTTACACTAAGCCTGGTGCATATTGGGACGGGACTCCAGGATTTGAATCTGTGCTGTGTGAATACTCAGTGCAGATTTGATCACAAAGCCCATGGACATTTACTACTTTGTTCATTCTCAGAGATTTGATTCAAGAATATCGCAGTTTGCAACAGACTCTTTGCTCCCAAAATTAAAAAGGACAAAATTTATCTATGCAGTAGAGTTCTCTGAAGCTATTTATACTACCATTCTAGTACAGTCTGCCTCCTCCTTACTAGAAACACGGTAGCATCTGTAGGAGAAAAAAAGACATATGTCTGGCTATCACAGTGAACCCTCAGCCTGGCAGGATAAAGCACAGCATATTCCAGGCCCATATTTTTCATTCTCAGTTTAATTATTACAAACACTCTGCAGTGTAAAAGAACAACCGGGCTAAACTCAGATTTACATGTCAGTTCTTTATTAGAGGTATGTTAGCAAATTCATGAATCTGATATAAATCTGTTGATTTAATGAATCTATGGACTCTGCTAAGAGCCTGCTTATTTAATATTTTTTTGCAATAGTCAAAAGAATTTCAACAGTTTCACAGAAATTGGTTTAACTAAATTGGCAAGTCTTAATTTATTCATGGATGAATTCATTTTATTCATTCTGTGTAACATCTTCATTGAGTTATTGCAAAGCATGATTGCGAAGCATGATTTGCATTCTCCATTCCACACCTCTGGATGGGTGTTAAACACAAAGCAAAACTTTATGCAATATTTCTCAAACTTTCTCAGATTGTGGCTTCTTAAATTCCAGATCTCTCTTTTGGTCACCTCTTCTTCCAGTTTTCCATTCCTGATCCGACCCCATCCCTCTGAGCTTGGTTATATGTAAAAACATATTATTAAGGCAGCCCAATAGAAATCAGTTCACGTTAATGCACTGAGTATGGTTGGTGGGTTATTTCTCCCCATTCTGAATCCATTTGTTTCCTCGCTTGGGGTGTATACAGCTTTACTAGGACCAAATCTCCTCTTGTTACCTGTGTCCCCTACTACATATTGTAGCTTACCTCTGTTCTAGTAGGTGTTGGCTAGGCTAATTTTGGCATGTGATTATAATTAACTTTATACCAAAGAAACACCTAAAAAGACATTTATAGCTGTTTTTAAAGCTGTGCACAATGGAGCTTGCTTTAGGAATTTTTTTAGTTTAATTAATTAATCAATCAAAAAAGACGTCTCAAAACCTTAAGATAGTCCTGGTCTTGGCTACAGCTGACAGGAAAGATCACTGCTTGAAGACTGAACATTGTCATTATATCATAAAATTAGCTATTGTCACTAGCATGATATACCACTCCAATGAAGTGCAGCTGGAGTGGTGCAAATCTGAAATGTTTCAAGACATGCGAGCACAAATCATAGTAATGTAAATTTTCAGAAGCAGATTCTGATTCTGGATGCCTCTGTTTTGGGGTGTCCCAGTAGAGATGCTTTAAAAGGGCCTGATTTTCAGAAAGTGTTGAGCATCCTTTCTCTGAAATTCGAGCCTGGCCACCTAATAACAGAACCACCCAAAATGACTAATCACTTATGAAGGATTGGACCACCTTTTTTATTAGACACCATCTTTTATCTTTATACTTTTTCCTAGAGCAAATAATAGTTTCATAATCTTTAAGTAGAATCTAATGCTTTTTGTTTTCTTCTGACTCACTACATTAAAGGTCAGACAAGGTAGATTTTTTTCATAATGATCTTCATGTGGAAATGGAAGTTGAAGAGTTTGAGGGCTGTGTCATTTATCTGTTTCTATGCTCTTTCAGGAAGTGTCATATGTATAGGCGAGTGTTAGATCAGCAAAACTTTTAGATATGGGTCCTAGTTCTGATTCTGCCACAATGTGACTGAGGGCAATTCATTTAACCTCTCTGTCTCTCAGGTGTTGTTTACATGCACAGTGAAATACCCTGTGTAGGTTCTTTTTTAATTTTATAAGTCACCTGTAGCAGGCTTAGCCACTCTCAAACCAAAGAAGTCAGATGGCCTATATAGGTTTTTGCATCAGTTAACTAATATCCGTTTAAAGGTGCAGCGTTAGTTAAAATTGTGCAATGTTGTGTGCAGACCAGGCCTCCGTTTCCACATCTATAAATGGAGGAGGAGATTTATTTGCCTTTATAGAATGCTTTGAGATGTTTGGATGAAGAGTGCTACAGAAATGCTAAGTATTATTACTGGCTAGTGCCTGGGAGGGCACTGAGGGCTGGTCTACATCCAAACTTGTACTGAAATAATTAAACGGGTTTTATTTCAGACCTCAAAACCGGGCACTTTTAATTAATCCCTTGTACAGATTTTGCACTGAATTTAGGTGTAAATTAAAATGAGCTTTGTTATTTTGGTGCAAGTTTATGCATAGACCAGCCCTAAGGAGGAGTCTTTGTGGCAGGGTGAGTGCAAGGACCTCAAATGAGGCCAGCCTATGTGGGGGATGGGGCACCAGTAGAAAGAAGTTATTTGACCCTTCCCCTGCTCCTTATGCTTCTGATGCTATTTTTAATCGCCCTGTTTGAAACTTTAGGAGGGGAGAGATGACCAAATGACACATTCAGCCAGTGTGAGCTCAAATTCCTGCCACATGCCATCGCATAGAACTTCCACTGATGTGGAAGGGAATTTTGGGCAAAGAGCAAGAGTGGAAAATGCCTGCATGAACGTACTGGTTTGGACTTTGTGTTTGCCTCCTCGGCAGGGCTTGCAGCTCTCAAGTCTCCCAGTTTCTCAACCAGGGGTACCTAAAGGTCTTCCAGGGGCTGCATCAACTCATCTAGAAAATGCCTAGTTTTACAACAGGCTACATAAAAAGCACTAGCAAAAGTCAGTACAGACCAAAATTACATAGACAATGATTTGTTTATACTGCTCTGTATACTATACACTGAAATGTAAGTACAATCTTTTATATTCCAATTGATTTATTTTATAAATATATGGTAAAAAATGAAAACTTTTCAGTAACAGTGTGCTGTGACGCTTTTTATGTCTGACTTTTGTAAGCAAGTAGTTTTGAAGTGAGGTGAAACTTGGGGGTCCAAAAGACACATCAGATTCTTGAAAGGGATACAATAGTCTGGAAAGGTTGAGAGTCACTGTCCCAGTAAAGTCCATTCAGCTGCACCAATATAATCATATTTCCCTCCCCCCACCGCTTTCCCCCAGTCCCTGTTTCAATCAGAGAAAGGCATTGCAAGTTATCTCCATCAGGAAGTAAAGTACATGAATGCAAGTCTTTCCGTGTGGCATACCTAAGTTGGATTGAACATTACACTGACTTTATCTTTTCCCCATGAATTGGCGCACCATTAGCTGGCATGCAAACACTGAGCTTTTGTTTAAGAGTGGCTCATTTTGATTTAGCTTAAACATGTCCCTATTCAATTTAAGCTAAGTCAAAATCAGTCAAGTTTAAAATGAAATATTCACCCAGCCTTTTGCTCCAATTTAATTAACGGTGTTTAAAATCACATCTTAAGTTAAACCAGTGCAACTCTGTGTGTGGACAAACCCCCTAAGTTTAGGCTTATAAAATACACAGGCCAAAAAGTTATATCAGTCTTGCTTATTTGTCTTTAAATTGTCTCCAGTTCAGAAGTTAAAGTGTATTGACCATATTCAGAGGCAAGCCTAAGTGAATTGAAGGGGTTATTAATTTATATCTTCTGGCTTCCTGAGTATGTTAGTTACATGAATTTAGACTTACTTAGACTCACTTGTATGAGGGCCACATTAAGAAGCTTTTGCAAAGGAATACGATTTCTATTCCCGGCTGTGCTGCTGATTTACTAGGTGACCTTGGGCAAGTCACTTAATTGCTTTCTGCCTCAGTTTCTCCACCTGTAAAATGGGTATAATGATACAGTACTTACCTTCTTTTGAAATCTATGGATGAAAAGTGGAGTATAAGAGTGAAGAATTATAGTTGTTACACATTCACAAGTGTGTGTGATTGTAATTGACTGTAAAGGAGTCTAACTGGGTCTGATTCTTGCCTTACTTACACCAGTTTAACTCCAAAATAACTCCATTGGTTTCAGCGGACTTACTCCTGGTTTACACTAGTGTAACTGTTTTCAGAGTCAGGCTCACTGGGTGTAAGTTAATGTTAACTAATATGTTATAGGCAAATAGAAGGTGTAAATTCAGACTCATTTCTGAACAGGGCTGGATTTTCACCTTACAAGCCCCTAGACACAGCATCTTCAGTGCCCCCCTCCCTGCCTACAGTTGACCTTCGTGTTTTCCATAAAAAATGAAACTTTTAATCCAGTTTTAACTTTTAGGCGCCCGTAGAACAATGCACATGCCTACTATGCCTAATTGGAAATCTGGCCCTGTGTCTGATTCTAGCTCTGATATTAGCAAAGTAAAAAGAAAGAAACTTAATGATTTTACATCAGCCCAAATTAAAACTCATTCTAGAGGAATATATTTTGGATAAAGATAAAATAAATCCCCTTAGATGGGATGTTTTAAATAGGCATCTACTGAACAGTATTAATAGCACAAGTTCTTTCCATGCAGATATACTCATTGGCTACAAGCGAGAAGTTTGCCCAGCAAGTTATCTTTTTTTCTATTTCAAGCATGTCTTGTTTGAAAGGGATAATTGTGCCCAGCAGATCTTGTTTTTAACGCTTCTTATATATAGTGAAATACTGTAATTTAACAGCTTGCTGGGGGAACAAGAATTTGTTCCAGTTCCTGATTTAAATGTTTATGCTAATTGCTATTTATTGGCTCAGATGCAAATGATAGGTTGGCCAAAGTGAAATTTTATGACGAGCAAACTCCCCCCTTTTGTGCAAATTGAAAAAGTGAAACAAGAAGAGGATGAAATGAGCCGAAGATGGTCTTAATGGCTGCTTTTTAATGGGGAAGATAAAATTAAGACTGATTTACGTGGCCAACTCCCCTGTTTTCTCTTATCAGCTCATTTGGCAGGAAAAATGGAAAAGTAATTGTTCCTCTTTCAATGTGGGCCTCAAACCATTATTTATTGGCTGAAATTAATCGCTGTTTATCCTTCATTCACGTGGAAACCGCTCTATCAGCATTATGAACCCCAGCAACTCGACTAGTCCCTTGCAATTTACCCGACAGTAAGCACGGATCCTGATGAGCCGTGCCTTAATTTTCTGGGCTGTGGGACTTAATGAAGACTCCTCTCTTAGGTGGACATATTTGTATTTCTACAACATTAATAAGAAAGACCCACACTTTCTCTTCTGCAGCATGTAAACTTTTTTTTCTATTTAAAAAAATAAGACTGCCCATAAAGATGGACAGAGATGAAACAGAGAAGGGACTAGCATCTCTTCATTGCAAAAAAACTATGAGCTGGACATTTAAGGCAGGTGATTACTTAAAGAGGATGCCTCTCTGTTATGGAGTGAGCAGTGCGCTTGAAATGCTTTATAGCTGAGCAGTGTTTTTATTTATCCTTTTTCTCCTTATGTTTTAGCCTCATTGTATCCACCTTCCAGCCTGGTGGGTTCATCGTACCGGCTGCCTGTGCATTTTATGCCAAAAGGGAACTATGCAGCTGGGACAACTACAGCTGCATCTTATCTAACTCTGCCTAAGGGGACCAATTGGTGCTGGCAACCTGCACTCCAGACGGGAGCCTTTCCCTGCTCCTTTCCTAGATGGTGCAACCATCGCAACAGCACTGATTTTCCTACAGCCAGGAGGAGAGTCAAATGCCTGCTTTTCTTCTGTTTTTTTTTTCCTGGCCCAGAATGCCCTTGGAAATGAGATGTTTGATCTCATTAGAAGTTTCTAGGTTAGAATATCAGAAATAATAATACTAAAAAAAAATTTCACGTAGTGATAAAAAAGCAGGAATAAAGAGAACACAGGAACATGGAAATGTCATACTGGATCAGACCCATGGCCTATGTGCCTAGTATCCTGTCTCCAGCAGTGGCCAGTACCAGATGCTTCAGAGACAGCTATAAAAACCCTGCAGTAGGCAGCTGTGGGGTAATCTTGCCACCATATTAGATTTCATCCTGATTTCTAATAGTTAGAGATGGACTTGAGCCCTAAAACATGAGGTTTAAGAAACTAGCAAGAAGCAGCAATATGGATTGCAAAGTGCTGTACTGAAGGACCCCCTGGGTTAGCCCCAACTTCAGAAAATTCTTCAGCACATGCTTAAATCCATCCTTGTTCAGAACAAACACTGCTCCCCTAGATTTAAATATAAGTTTAAAGTATGCATTTAAGTATCCTTCCTGAACAGAGATGATTTCCTAAATCAGGGCCTTAGTGATTAATTATAGGAGAGATTTCTATTATCTCTTTTTCATTAATGTTATGAGAGAGGACGCTGGGCTGGGAAAATCATCGGGGCCCAATCCAAAATCCACTGGAAGTCAATGGGAGTTTTTCCATTGACTTCCATGGGTTTAGGATCCGGGCTGTATATTATCAAATTAAAAAGTGCAGGGAGAGTGAATTTGTCTCACAGTTGGAAGTCTAGTAATGAATTTTCAGATCTGACTCATTCTGGATTCACTTATCAGACAGAAGGCATGAATCTGGCACATACTTCAGAGAATCTGCTGTTGGTGTTAAGGCAGTAAAAATGGCTCAGTTAATCAGCAGATTAATCTGCTGCTCAACAGTTCTGCCTCCATCAATATATGACAACAGACATTAAGGGACTATAAGGATCACTTTGCAGTTTAAAAAGAAGCATAAATAATTTAAAAATTATTATTCTATTTAATGGATGAGGAGGGGGTTCCAATAACTTTGGGGCCTGATCTAGCTGGAGATATCAGGGACTTGTTTGCTGCACAAACCCGGGAAGGCTTAGAATGTTGACTCTGCAGCAGATTAACCACATTCTGTGGCAAGGAGTGGTGGACTATCTCATGGTGATGGAGGAATAGAGCTTTTATGAATGAAATAAATGATCCCATTCCTCCTGGAGGCTTGCCACTCCCGGTTCTTAGGAGCTGGCTATCTCCTAGGGCCACATAGCCTGCAGAAATTCCTCCTGTCCTGTGATGGGAATAACTCACCTTCTATAGCCCATGGTGAGGCAAAGGGACCGTCTGTCCTCCACTGTTGCTCTGCTGGCAGATGTGCAGGCTCATTTCTTCCAACACCAATAGTGACAAAGTATGGTAATGTTTGTGTTCATGGCCCTTCACTTCCTCTCCCTGATGGAGCTACAAAACAGGGTTCCCAACTAGCATGGCTCTTTGGGCTGCACTAGTTTTTACTGAGTTGATTTGATATTAGTCACCCAGGAAAGATCCCTCCTCATGTAAGGTTAGCAGAGGAACTCACATTGCTGCTTACTAACTCCCCCAATGTCACTTCCACCATGTAAATGCACAGACTTTACCCCTGTGAGGGTAGTGGCCAAGAAATTCCTAACGGGATCCTTCCCCTTTCAAAATTAGGTGTTTGCATTGTAGATGTGCATCCCCCAAACCTCACTGAATTACCATGGGACAGTGACTGAGGTGACTCGTATCTCTAGACTAGGGCCAAAAGATAAGGACAAGAGTCATTTCTAAAATCATTTAAATATAACTGGTTGGGATTTTTTTTGTCAAAATGGAGTTTGGGGTTTTTAATGGAAAATGTGGTTTCTGCAAAATTGTCATTTTCCATGGGAAAAATATTGATTTTTTTTTTGCGCCTTCCACCTCCATTAATTTTATTTTCCATCAAGAAAATTGAAATGAAACATTTCATTTTGCCTGAGTTCACCATTTTGTTTCAGGTCAGTTCAACATTAATCTTTTGTCCGCCCGAGCCAACACTGTGCCTCATGGAAGCTGTAGTTCAGATGTCTGATGTTCCCAGTCTTCCTGGCCAGACTACACCTCCAATGATGCACTGCAGTGGCTCAGGCAAAGGGAGAAACCATGGTGCATCATGGGATATGTAGTTCACCCAGGGAGTCCAGCTTATGCAGGGGAGGAAATGGGGGCACGAGTCACTTGAACTATAACTCCCACAGCAGCTCAGGGAAATGCCGATTAATGTTGACCTAAAATGAAATGTTTTGACATCTCTGAATTGAAATTATTCAGAACTTTCTACTCCACAGAAAGTTTCTATATTTGTATATTTTGTCCTGATTCAGGGTGAAAACAAATACTGAAATATTGGGAATTCCCCTGGGATGGAAATTTTGGTTTTTTGATTAATTCTGCATTTCACCTCCACCAAGAAAAGCAAACCTACTATGAAAATGGCAAAAAGCTTGAAAGTTGAAGCACTTTAAGGGGGCTTGTTGACGTTCTCTATTCTGAAAACATTCTACTAGAGTTCTGTCTGAGTACTGGTTTGAACCTGTAGTTTTTTACATTCTGTTGCTAATCTCAACTGTGGACTTGATCCTGTTTCCAGTGGAGTCAATGGGAGTTTTGCTGTTGATTTCCACTGGAGTGCTGTTATGCCCTATGGCTGTTTGTGCATTACAGGTAAAGTTGACCTACTGCAATACATTTTTTTTTTTCTAATTAAAGACGGGCTTTAACTCTGAAGCTGAATTTTCCCCTACACTTTGCTGTATGGGCAAAATGTCCAAACAAGAGTGCCTAAAATTTGACCTATAGTTAACATGGGCTAAACTAGAGCCCTGAATCTGAGCACCCCGAAAACAGTGGAAGGATATTTACAAATCTGGCATCAAATCCACATCCACATCTTGAAGCTAAGGTCTAGCTCTAGTTCTAATGATTTTCATATAGCAAAGCTGAGGGTTTCAAAATGCGGAGTCTTTCGGTATCTCAAGTACCCATCACTTTGTAGTTGTCTCTCTTTACAAAAGGTGAGTCCTTTTTGTCAGGGAGCCTGCTGCAGCAGGGTCAGTCTCCTAGAAACACCCTGGGCACAGCTGCTCCTGGAAGGCTCTGCCTGAGGTTGCACTTCCTGACTGGTGAAAGAGTGGAGATAAGCTACTATTTGAGCCAACTGGAGCCAGAGCTTCCTGGCTGCTCAATGCATTCACATCTGCAGCTGTGCTTGGGCCTAATTCCTGGGCCTGTTCTTGCACAGCCTGCTCTTGCGCTTGCTTCAGTTCCTGTCCTTGTCCATCCTTGACACCCTCGGCTGTGACTCCCAGCTCCACTTCCCAACCGTGTCTCCTACTCACCTATTGGCTCTGGCTTTTGGCTTCTGATCCCTGGCTCTGATCCATGGCTATCCTCCTGGGGGTATTTCTACACTGCAGTTAGGCACCCGCGGCTTACCCGTGCCAGCTGACTCATGCTCGTGGGGCTCGGACTAAGGGGGCTGTTTAATTGTGATGTAGACATTTGGGCCCAGATCTTTGCAGGATCTTAGAACCTGGGCGCCAGCCCAAACATCTACACTAGGGTGACCAGAGAGCAAATGTGAAAAATCGGGACAGGGAGTGGGGGGTAATAGGAAAAGACCCCAAAATTGGGACTGTCCCTATAAAATCGGGACATCTGGTCACTTTATCCTACACCACAGTTACACTGCCCCTGGGCCCAAGCTTTGCGAGCCCAAGTCAGCTGGCACAGACCAGCCACGGGTGTCTAATTGCAGTGTAGACATACCCTGGGTGTCCTGTGGCCTTGATTCTTGACTTCAGCTTGGCTCTGCTCTAACCTCCCGATCTAGCCACCCGCATGGCTTGACCATTAGACCTGACCGTCCATATCCCATCCAATCGTGACTTTGTAGCAGAAATGCTGCCATTAGTTTATTCCGTCCTGTCAAGTACAATGAATTTCAAGAAGGCTAAAGGTATGTTCTTTCCCCACTCAATAGTTTTCAGCATTGGCCTATGTGGTGAGTTCTTGTAGCAATGGCTTTCTCTTGCCAAGCAACAATGAGCTTCACTGACTGTGCTGTCATCCAGAGTGCTGTAACTTTAAGCCTAAGAAATATGGCAAACAACAGATCTGTTTAACTTTACTTCGACTTTGCCAGCTTTTCAGCTATGTCATTAAATTTGACAAAGTTGAAGCTAGCTGAGGATCCAGAATTTTTTTTAGTAGTAAAAAGCTTTTTTTATATTATTTTTATGATTAAAATGTTAAAATGATATAAGATTGTTCTTAGCCATTTAAGATTATTCTCATTAGTTTTCATAATTATTAGAGTCCACTTAAGTAATTTATAGGTGGGCCTTTAATGCAGCTATCCCAATAATTGAATCCTCTTTGGCCTTGCTGACCATAGTGCTTTCCACCTGAATTTCATAATTGATAGTGAACACACTCTGATGTCACAGGTCTTGGGAGAGGATTGGGAGTTGGGGGGAGGGAGGGGTTTCTTTCTGAAAAATATTTCCATAGCTGCTAGTTATTTGGGGATTATAAATAGATTAATTTGAAGGTGGGAATCCTGTGGGGGAAAAGGTCACACCAAAAATCAACTATCACTAGCCTTTAGATTTGCAAGGGCGAAGCCAGATGTTCATGGGAGATGTTACTTGGGGAATGCAAATGGTTGCAATGCTTCTAGCTGTTGCCTTTTCTCCTCTGTTGCTGCTTTGTCTGGAGGCTCAGGCCTACGTCATCCCATGTAAGTGTGCATGAATGAGGACCCTCCTTATGCAGATCTCCTCTGCATACATCATGCCCTCCAGCCTCATTTGGTCAGAAAAGGTGACCTAGCTGGGGCTGTATTATCTTCTCCTTGCGGTCCCAGTCCCAAGGAGTTCCTGGTAGTGTCGCTCAAGTGCATCCGGGTGACCAGCGAGCAGGGAGACACAGGACTTCCATGTGGATGAGCCTGACCTCCCAATGGATCCCCTGGGATTTGTGTGTAATGTGTGGATCTGGAAGGTTTGGTGACATTCCCTCTGGCCTTTTCTATGTTCTAGATAGAGCAAGGGCCTGTGAGTAACTCCTAGACTCTATTTCTGGTTTGGCTAGGAATCTGAGGGCCTGATTTTCCATTACCTTGCACCTGTGAAGTCATTTGCACCCATACAAAGCAAGTACAAAATGGGTATAAAACACCATAGGGCAAATTATCTTCTGGTGTAAATTGGCACAGCTCCATTGATTTTGTGGAGCTATGCCAGATTACACAAGAGAGAATGTGGCCCTACCATTCTGATGTGGTAGCACTTTACACCCACTTTGCACAGGTGGCAGTGACTATAAAGGTCCAAGGCAGTTTAGAATCAGACACTTATGCATCAGCTGGGCAAGTCACTTCGCCTCTGCTTACCAATCTGTAAAGAGTACAATAATACCTCCCACACAGGAGTCTGGGGGAGGGGGCGGCAAGAGGGGTTAATTAATATAGCACTTTGAGAGCCATAGCAACTAATTTCCTAAGCCTTAAAAGAAATGTGCTGAATACAGTCTGTGTACATTATATCTGGGAAATTGTTCCCTGCTGTGGTGCAGTGGGAAGCTCCAGAATCAGTTGTAAACCAGTCTGTCCATTTTCCAGGAGTTAAACTGTTGAGAAATGGGGTTAGCATAGGAAATACCTTTCCGTTTTTGGGCTGATGTCCTCGTAGAGAGCCAAACCATGGCCAGGTTAATGTGACACAGGGGCATAAAAGTAAGGGGGAAGATTTGCATCACAATCTCCCTCCTGCACTGCCTGCTATTTGTGGCAAAGCTACGACTGACCCCAAATAATGTGTTGATTCTGATTCGCATCTACAGCTTTACATCCGAATAACCCCAGTGGACCTGATCCTCGGGACCCGCCTTTGGGGGCTCCTCCAACACGAACCTTACCCCAGCTGTGGGTGGATCATCATGCTTCTGGATATGTGCAGGAACAGCTTAGAGCACTCTCACTGGCAACAATAGCCCCTTCACCCCCTTTTCCATGCTGACATCAACTTTGTGGAGGGTTTAGGCAGGGCTGATGTACAGCCACTTCTACATCACCTGCTCTCAGCCTTCTTCCCTGCCCCCTATGATAGAGGTCATGGCCAGAGTGGTGCAAATCAGCTTTAGCAGATGCCAGGATCTAGCCCATCGTATTAAATGGAGTCACTCCTGATTTACATCTGTGTGGTGAGATCAGAATCAGACCGTAAGTGTCAGAGAATACTCAGTGCAATGCAAATCAGGAAGCCCTACGTGGTGACTGAAATGGTTACCTGTCAGGTAATTGTAATGCCAGAGTTCTCTAGGGTAGACAAGATACTGGAGACAGGCAGTTGTTTGTGAATGTAGGGGCAGTTTAAGGCTGGTTGTCTGATGTGCTTGAAGAAGAAGGGAGCAATTAAAAATCCCAGTCTTTCTGGATGAGGGATTTAGCAGGAGTCCATTGAAGGACAGGGGACAAGGATGAAGAGGTTGTCTGGGGAAAGAATGCCGCTGGAAGAAAGAAGAAGAAACCCGAATGGAAAGGCCCAGGGATTTGGTGGAGCTAAGCCTCGTATAGTCTATGTCCACCCCTCACTGGGGTCACTTTTTATGGTTTTCCTTTGTCCACTCCTTTTTGATACATTACTATACAATAATGTTCCAAACCACTACAACTTACTAGAGTGTTACTGATCCATCCTGAGTGATTGCTGTAGACTTCATCAGGATTATTTAAGAGTACTCAAAAGATTGTTCTGAGTTGGCTAAAGCAGGAAGCAGCTATTGAAGGTTCAAACTATTATGATTATTAATAATAATATTAATAATTAACAACAGATTATTCCCAGAAATAGTCTTGGAACTCTTGACTGAAATTTACTACCAGACCTGACCTGACCATGAGCTTTGCAATGGAAAAATCATGGTGCCTTAAAATGCAGGAAAACAGGCAAAGGGAATCCCATGTTTTACATGAGTAAGTGTTGCAGAATCATCAGAGGCCAGTCTGCGACAAGGATCACTCAAGAGTGGAATCATTCATAGTATTTGAAATCTCTGTCACCAACCTGCAAAGGCTTCAACCTTGGGAGCTTTTTGTTGGTGGGAGATTTCTTACTTTATTTTTCTAGTAGAGCATTTTAGATTTATAACATTATTTACATTCAATTTAGATTGCTTACTATCCCAAAATGTTAAAATCACATTTTAAAAAAAAGAAATTGATAATTCCTTCATGGTAAATGTGGATTCCCTGGGTACAAGGGATTATCTTGCCAGGCTGCATTTTTCAACTTTCAGAGTAAAAACTGCATTGCAAGCAAACAGAGCTGGCAGCTGCTGTAGCCTGTCACACCTTCTTGACGCAGGTGTGTAGTTTAGCAAATAAAAGCTTTCAGTGAGTAAATTAGCTTTATTCAATATCACAAAATATACTTTTATCATAGATATAAGAATCTCAGCAATTTTATAAAGTTATTAATTAATTACATTTAATAACTTGAATATAATCTGATGTTCGCAAGGGCACAGGAAAAAAAAAGATACACTGTATGATCATCACCTGCTTGACTTCAGGTGGAGGCTATTTGCTTAAGGGCCATGTTTGATGCTGATTTTTTTTTTATATATAAGATTTGAGCATGACATACACTGTACCAGGTGGGGAAATACAGAAGTTGCAGACCTTAATCAGCTCCCATCCTTTCCTGTAGATCTTCTAAATTGTAAACTGGTTGTAAAATTCTTAGCAGCTGCTTCAACCAGTTCAAACTAAATCAAAGCCAGGTATATTTTGGGTTTCAAAAAGAAAGGGTTCTGGGGGGATTATGGGTATTATGTTCTTTTTTGCCCTTTTGTTTTCTGTTAATACAGTTTCCCAATCTGACACCCTATATTTGTTCCTACAACAGGTGTATATGCACATACAGACACTTAAATACGTGGGCAAATTTCACATTTACACATACAGAATGGGTACTTGGGCTTAAAAATGGATTCTTCTGTTCACATGTTCCCATTTTTCATGTAAGAATATGTGTTTAGTGCATATGACTTCATATTTGTTTGTGTGTGTGTATTTTGGTGGTACCATGCATGCACTGAATTCTTAAAATATGGCCGTATATATTTCAACTTTAAAAAACAAAACAAAACACGCAACATCGTTTCTCAGGTTCCTGTCACAGAGCATCTGACTTGAGTAGATGGGTGCTGCGTTACAACCGAAAATTTCAATGCTGCAGCAAGTACAGCAATACACTGAGGTCTAATGTGCATGGTAATGACTACCTTGCTCATCATAAAGAAGATCTCCATGGCAGAAAGAAACATGACAGCCAGTAGAAAGATTGTTTATTCTTAGCACTGCAAAGATCAAATGTCTTTTCGATGTGACAAAACTTAACATTGAAGAATACTGACGGGTTGCTCTTAAGTGCATTTAAAGCGTAGGCAAGCTTAAATTAATACTTTTTGTAAGGAGTAAATAATAGTGAAAAATAACAGAGAGCCTATCCACAGGATAAGGCACTTACTATTAAAACATGATATGAAATTAAGAGACAAGACAGGACATTGCCAAACAACAAATTCTGAAGGCAGATAGACCAGTATCAACTTGCTATTGCACTTCAAGCAGGTGATGAAGTCAACGTGCAAGGAACATACAGCCTGTGTTAATATTGCCGGTGAACCCTTAGACTTGGTTCAAAGTTTTATTCAGAAGTGTCCAGCAAACATAATCTTGGAGCCCTGGTAACTGATGGGCAGACATGAGTTGTTACAGTTGGTAAATCAGACAGTGTTTGTTTGGCGATTTAAACTAATCTTCTCAGTCCTAAAGATTTTACTCTCTGTGCTGATCCCCAAAAGCCAGATCTGGCGGACAACAGGGACTTTGAGTAGCTCTTGCAGAATTAGGCTGTGTATTGCACTTTTTTAGCTTAATAATGCTGGGATAGCGAGTATTATAATTTAGCATGGCTGGTCTAATCCATCCCAAAAAATTTTTGAGTCTTGGGTTGGTATATCTGACTGCTTCATTCCTCAATTATAGATACCAGTACAGCTCTTTGTTTTGCTTGAGACTTCATTTCTACATTGGATGGAAAATGGAGGCAAGCTCCCATGGGACTTGTAGTTGTCCTTGAATAGCACAAAGTGAACATAGGTAACTCTGGGCTTGCAAAGCTTTCCTTTTTTAATTGTCTTCCAATATATGAAAAATGTCTGTGCATATTAAAAATCCATCATCCATTGCAAAACTAATGGGAGCAGGACCCATGGTGGTAAAGCGTCCATTGCAAGTGATCTTGGATGGGGTTGATACAAGGTTGCAATGACTTATGAAAATAAATGCACTGCATGTGAAAATATTATATTTTAAGAACTAAATATATAAACTTTATATAGAACAGTTACATTGGGACAAAGTTCACTGAATAATTTTTTTCCAGGGCGATAAATCAATTTCTGTGTCTCTGCATGAACCTCCTATGTGTGCAGACACTGAAAGATAACCACATTCATTTTTATCTGAAGTTTGGTTTTAGTAATTTTTTTAAGTTATTACAGTCAAATGCCATTGATGGGACTATATATAGTGTTAATATCTGAAGCAATTACAGAACAGGTAGCCAGACAAGAAGGAAGTTTTTCCTCTTTTATTAAAACAAACAAAAAAAAAAGTTGGCTTTGGCAATTCTGTTACCCAGTGGAACATGCATTTGAAAAACTATCTGTGCTTAATATATTGTTGATAGAAGATATATTTTATTGTTGTTGTCAATAGCTCCAAACTTGGGAGCTTTATGTTTGATATCTAAATCCCCATTTAGGTAGCTAAATAAGTGGCCTGATTTTCATGCCCATGTGGGTTTTTCTGATGATATCTTGCATCAGACAAGAGACGACCTTCTTGTGGTTATGCTGTTATGTTGGCAGAAGGAAATGCAATAGCTGTAGCATTGTTGTCAGAAGTGCTATGGATTTTATTGTGTTTGGCATTATTGTTTTGCATGGACTCTTTTTAAGTTTGAGTAATATTAATAGGAAAATAACTTTGCGGACAAGACATGTAGGTGGACATGAGTTAAGCAAAGTCATAGTTGGAAAAAAGAAAAAAAATTATGCACAGATGACTCCAGAATTTCATTTAAAAAAAACCCATGTCATTTTGATGTGATGCCTTATTTTGCATTAATTGTCCTCATTGTAGGCCAAATCCTGAGATAATGAGCCACCTACTTGACTGTGATTACTCCTGCAATTTTCTTTGATTTGTGGGTGCTCAGAATTTCTCGGGTTTTGGTCCTCTAATATCTAAAACACCCACTTACTTTCATTTCCTCTTTTAGATAAGTGGCTACCTTTGATATAATTAGAGATAGTAGCAAAGTGACTAGAGCATTTAGAAAAGAAATGTGCTCTAGTGGATTAGGCAGAGGGCTGGGAGCCATGAATTGTGTCCTATACTTAACTCTTCCCCTGACTTGCTGAGAGTCAGTTAATTCCTTAGCGGTCTCATTTTCTCTTTCTGTATGTGACTCACTTACTGGCACGTACCTAAATCTTAGTAGAGTGAGATGACATTTTTCGGATGAAACTTCATTTGACTGAAACATTTTGCAAATTAATGTAGAGTTCACCAAATTGTTTCTGTTTGGGGAAATAATAAATCAGAAAAAATGTTTCAATTTTTAGATTTCAAATGACTTTTTTGTTTTGAAATTTACTTTGGCTTCGTTTTAAAAAAATAAAACGATAAAAAAAAGTTTAAAGTGAATATATACTGACTTCTTCAGTTCACTGACAAATTCAGACAGATCCAAGCTTTTTGTGTTACTTTTAAATGTGCCTTTAATGTTGCTAAGGGAAGGTAAGATTAATCAACAGAACAATTCTTACAGCTTCCTCCCTCAAGACCTGATCCTAAGAGATGCTTCTGTGACTTCAGTGGGATTTGCAGGCGCTCACTATCTCTCCAGATCAGGTTGTTAGCCTGCAAATCACACAATCCAGCTGCCAAACATGTAGGAAAGATGTAGCAGGCAAATTGAATTGTTAGGCTTTGGCCTCGGCCCAAATGGTGACAAATCTTGAAAATCATACACCCAAAAAGAAAAATTATGGGCTAAATCCCTATCTTATTTTAGTCTCCTTGAACTACTCTAAGGCCTCCATCCCTATATTAATCTCAGCACCTCACAAATATTTAAAACTAAAGTAACAATAGCAATCTTTCTTCATTCCCACTCTGAAAATGAAACCGCTTAAGTAATTTGTATTTTTAAAAAAAATTGGGTGTGGGGCCATGGTAATAGCATACATACTTTTGCATGCACAAGTAGGCCTTTTATCTTCTTTTTTTTTTCTTCTTTATTGTGTACCATTGTATAATGTGACGCTTGGCTTGGTTGCTGCTCTCCACTCCAGAACTGGCTGCATTTTAGTCATTCTGTATGCATGTGATATGTAAAGCATTTTGGGAGATGAAAGGCAGAATATAAATGTAAAATATCATTATTTATAAGATGTATATTCTGAATTCTGTTCATGTAATTTCTACTAGCTGGCAAGAAAATAAAAAGTCAAAGACAACAGAAAGCATAAAAAGTCACATACTAGAGCTGGTCAGGGGGGAAAAAAGGGGTGGGGTTTCAGTGAAAAATTGAAAACTGAAATATTTTGGCCTAAACCTGGAATATTTCAGCTAGAATATTTGAATTAAATTTAAAAACTGAAATATTTTGACAGTCTGAAATGCTGTTGTAGTGCCTCATGGGAGCTGTAGCTCCAGTGCTCCCATGTACCCATTCTCATCTCCCACAGTGCAACATGGTTTCTGGGTGAGGGGAGGCAGTGCACCATGACCATCTTAAATAGTCGGTCAGGTTTCTGCTAACAAAATAAAATTTTCCTCAGAAAGCAGACACTTTTCACAAATAAATAAAATAAAATAAATTTAGTCAAAACCCAGTTTTCTATCAAAAAAAGTTTCAACAGAACAACTTGTCTGTTTTATACCCTTTTCAAAAGGTTTCACAACTTCTTAAGTATTTAATGAAATGTCTAATTATTACAGCAAATTTCTACTGTGAAGTACACTAGAACTCAAAATTAGGGTTTTATTTAGCCATTTAAATACAAATTCTGATACTTCCTGGGTATTTTATTTTGCAAATCATAAGACTCCTCAAGGAGATAAAAGAACAATAGTACCATCTACAATTTTCGCAGATTAATTTCTGTTGTGGATTGTGGATACTGGGATGTTTATTTTTTATTCTGTTAAAATACCTAGATTCTGGGATCGGTGCCTAGTTTTATCTATCTATCGATCGATCAATCGAGATATATCTCAAAATAAACAATTATGGTTGTGTGTGTGTGTGTGTATAATTTTTAAATCTTTGAAGTTATGTCCATCAGATTGCTCCTCTATAGTATTTATTATACTTTCCCATAAGAAAAATGGGCTTCAACAGTGCAAACTTAGTTTCTAACTTCAAACCCCACTTCTGCAAAGCACTTAAGCATGTGCTCAAGACCATATCTATTCAGCAAAGCACTTAAGTACATGTTTAACTTGTAGCATATGCTTAAGTTCCATTGACTACAAAAGTTAAATGTGCTTTGCTGAAATGGGGTATGAATGAAATGAGTGTGGGCACCTCAGCTTAATGGATACTAGTCTATGCCACCAGGTGTATTAGCCTATTTTAGAGACTACTGTTTGACCCCTTGATTGGGTGGCCCTGTGAAATCAGGTTAAGGTTTGTAAATGTGTTTCCTCCAAAGCCCTCCCTCTTGGCTTAATGGCAGCCCTTCAAGTGGCCACCCGCTTCAGTTTCCCTCTTGATTCCTCAGATGAAGTCAGTACAGCCATGGGAGTATATCAATAGCCCTTTTTGTGAGGTTAACGAATTACCAAAAGTCCCACTACCATAAACCAGAATCCACCCAACACAGTTCTAACACTTCAGTCATCCCAACAGTCCAACATTAAAGTACAGCTCTGGTCAGCGGCGGCTCCAGGCACCAGCGCACCAAGTGCGTGTCTGGGGCAGCAAGCCGCGGGGAGCGGCCTCTGGGCTGCTGTGAGGGTGGCAATCAGGCGACTTTCGGCGGCACGCCTGCGGGAGGTCCGCCGGTCCCGTGGCTTCGGTGGCAATTCGGTGGCAGGGACACCAAAGGTGCGACACCAGCAGACCGCCCGCAGGTGCGCCACCGAAAGCTGCCTGACTGCCGTGCTTGGAGAGGCAAAAACCGTAGAGCCGCCCTGGCTCTGGTGTTTCTCTCCATGCCACACCCCAGCCTCTGTAGATAGGGTGTTTCTCCACCCTGTGTTCTTCCCATGTAGGGTTTCGTCTCTTGCCTGGAGACATCAGTGGGCCCACCCCTCCATCATTCTCTAGCTTTCAGCCCTCTTTGGCCCTCTGGCCTCAGCTTTTTGCTCAGAGAGCCAGAAGGCATCTCCCTCTGCTGCTGTCAGCCCTTTCTGGCCGTGACTGGGGATATTTGTAAATGACCGTCTGACTGCCTTCTGCTTTCACCAGCCTGATCTGGCTGCACTGCTCCCCAGGGAAGTCTCATCATTCCATCCTTCAGGGGCATCTCCTCCATGAAGTTCTCACCCCAATTCTGGTCTTTCTCTGAGCTCTCTTTACTCTCAGGACTCTCTTCCTTTCTAAACTCTGGGCCCTGAACTCTTCCTCTAAGTACATGCTCTCTCTCAATCTCAAGATTCTGATCTCTGGGTTCTGAACTCTCTTATCATTATTCTGAATTCTCATTTATAACTCTGAGGGGCAGCCCCCACCCTCCCATAACACCAAACTAGGGCACACCTGGACTGCAGCAGAAGAGCTGAGCCCAATTTCATTTAAGAGGCCAGCTACCCTGTTACAAGGTCATTGGCAGGCTGTTGTGGGAAAACAGATTCCCTCCACGGCTGTCTGGTTTTATTCTGGATAAATAGGGGACTGCAGTCTCCTGTGCCAATACTTTCACAACCTTAAGAACAAGCATTCAAGAAAGCCATTATAAACACATGTATTCAGTTTGGGCATCCACCCACTTTAGTCCATTCTGCCTGTGATACAACATTTGTATTTCATCTCATGACTTCATATTTAAAAGCATGATAATATCACCCCTAGAATTTTAAGACCTGAGTTTTGTTGAAATCTACAGACTTATTCCACCTTTATATTGAATGCAGGAGAAGCTCCAGTTAATCTTCTTTAAGGCCCTATTCGCTTAATGGAAACGCTTAGCTGCATAATTGCTTTGAGCCTATTGCTATTCCAAAAGGAAAATATAATAATCTAATGGTATTGTCTCTATAAGCGAATGAGAATTTCAGGAGTGGATGTTGGTGCCACCCATGTGATCCGGAGAGGTTAATGCAGTTAAAGTTATTTCACAGTCCATTAAGGAGCTTACGGTGACCCTGTGACCTTTGAGCCAACAACACGGAATCCATTATCATCACAATGGAGGAGCTGTGGGTTCGGCTGACTTGACAATGGGCCCAGGAAATCCCAAGTTAGTACTTAGTTTAAAAAAATGCACTTTTCTTTCTGCTTCTTGGGTATGGCTATTAATATACCCTCCTATAATTTGTAACATTAACATTGCTGAAGGTACAGAAAAGGACATTGAAATGAAGATGTCAGAACTGCTGACTTAGTTCAGTGTATGATAATATTGGCTACATATTGAAATGGTAGATATATAACAAGAAAGATCAAGATGAGGAAAGTCAAGGAACTCGGTGAAATTTATGATAAATTATCAAAGGCTGTGAAACTCATTTAGGCAAATAATAGCTTTCCTTCACATTTAATGTTACCATGCCTTATTTTTTTTTAAGATTCAGTATATGATTAGGTGTTCGAAAAAAACATTCTGAGTTTACTGAATGTTGCATACATATGTTTTAGCTATGTAAATGTGATTAATTTAGATTGCTATACAGAATGTATTTTTTTAATATTGATCTTATCTAGACTAGTAAAACTCTGTACGAGATGCACTTGCAAGCCAGTTTAACAATGCCAAATAATACCAATAACCTGCAGTGGACTATTAATCTTCTTAGAATAGACTTTATGAAAGATAATGCCAGTCACCCCCCAAATAAGGTTTTAAGGGCTTGAAAGAAGAAATTAATTTTAAAAAATATGAAACAATTGCACTTGTAGACTGAGAAGTCAGTGCCCAGTTTTGCTTTAATAGGTGAATAATACTAGATACTCTGATTTGCTTGGGAGAAATTATAAGAATAATTACATTATTTGTTATGTAGTGTAAGTAACTGTAGTGCAAAATGTTGGTAACTAACAGTAATACTGATAATATATAATATAATATTTATCCAAAAAAGGCCATAAAATTAAATCATTTGTGAGTTTTTAATTTGAAAAAGTAAAACAGTATTACAAGTATATTAGGCAGATATAGACACCAAAAAGTCACTTGAAAATAACTTGAACAAAACACTTTAAAAATAATTAAGGATCACAGCATAGGAAAGGTAGCTAATCTGACGTTTCATAACTAATTTGTCTAATTTAAAACCAGTAAGGTTTCAGCAATTATTACTGCTCAGAACATCTAAAATGTAATAACACTGAAAGGGGAAAAGTATGCATAGGATTTTATTTTCAGGAAAGCAATGATTTCTTTTTATAGTTCACTGTCTTCACAAATAATTTAAAACAGTGTTCCCCTACTTCTGAATGTTCTGAAGAAAACATTATGATAGAATAGTTGTTAAAATGCTATTCAAAGGTTCAACTTTGAGTTTTTAGTGTAGATAGCTTTGGAAGCCAGTACGCTCACCTCGTCCTTTGCAAAACATAATTAAAAGCTACCGCTATCTCAACACTAGCTCCTTCCTGTCATGACTTTATAGAAATTACAAGTAAAGCAGCTTGTGATAAGATAACATCCATAGGGTGAAAAGCCACATAATGTCATTTTGCAAGCTTTAGTGTACCAAGTGTTTGCTGACTATATTGCTATGTTCCTCTTACGTTCCCCTAACTGAAAAATAAAATTAGCTAAATGGCTTTATTAGATCTAGATAATATATGACTGTATACATACATGAAAGGAAGAATGAAGTCTGTGTTCTCAAGTTAGTAGGCATTGTGTCAGTGTGGATGTTAAGTTACCTCTTTTTGCTTCATATCTTTCAACATGCCACAGAAACAGCCAAACTAGAACGTCTTTTTAAAAATCATTGTATGTGGTAGTGTAATTAACTAAATAATTCAGTGAGTAGTGCTGGGTAGATAACTGTTTGAGCAGCTTAATAATGAATGGCTTTTGGGGGAAAAAAATCATTTGCAGGACATGTTATCGTACAAAAGCAATAAATTACCTGAGGTTTAACAAAAAAAAGTTGCATTGTAAATTTTCATTGTGTGTCAAATCCTTCTTTTTAATGATTTAAAGGATCACTTTTTAATTTCCATGCTCATTTTCTGCATCAGTTTGCAGCTCAACTTGAGCCCAAATCGCTCTGTGTGTCTCACGCATACAGATACATACCCCTCCAAATACTCTGAATGAGCAGCAATTATGAAGAAACTAACCAGGGTACAGTAGGTGGATATAATAAAATAATACAACAAAATTAATCATGGAATGGAAGATTCACTGTGTGAACAAAACAAAATGAAACCTCATTAGTAGTGTAACATAAGAGTATGTATAAATGATTTCTTTAAAGTGACAGGCACAAAAAAATCATAAAACTATCTGAAAAAAGCAAAATATCCATAAAATAGAATATTTGGGCCAAGATGTGTAGATATATTTACTGTAAAATGAGCTCTTTTCATATGTTTATACAAATGCTAGTAATACATTCATTGTTTTGATGGAACATTTATTTTTGTGTATCTTGTAGAAATATCAATAGAATACAGTATGTGTTTAGAAATAACTTTTGCAAAGGGATTGATCTCTTATCCTCTGGAAGAGAATCGAGGGAGAGAGCTGCTTTCATACAGAAAACACCAAAAGGTTCTTTATATTTAGAAGTAACAAATAAAAGAAAGAAAAAGAACAGATCCAAACACATCAATCCCAGAGTTAGACAGCAGAGACACGAGAGCTGATTTTCTGCATGAAAATCACATACAAAAGTACAAATTTAAGTCAAAAAGTTAGCACTGAAAGGATGGTGCAAATCTTTGGACATAAATGTAGCTCCAAAGTGAGTCTCAGCCTTCAGTAGCCAAAAATAAACAGGTTCTTGGCTGAAAGACATAAGTGCTATTGTGAAATTGATATCCCTCCTTGGCTTATTCCCAGACAATATGTTGCCTTTCTGGGGGCTGATCAATGTGATTGATGTGATGTGTGAAATACAGGAGGGAGCTCCCCTTTAATCAAACACACTGTCCTCGATAGATAGGCAGCTGTGGACTAACATGTTTTCCAGCTCTCTCCCTCCAGCTCCCCTTAGAAATGCTACAGTCAAAATAAGGGGAAAAGAGTAACGCAAACTGCAGAATGGGACATGAGATGGCAGCAATTGAGCAGTGTATTTAATCTTTTAAAAATAAAAGACTGTGACTTCACTTGAAATGTTACAATCAGCTCACAAAGGACAGTCATCTTAGGCTAAAATTTATTTCTGGGAGTAATGATGAAGTTGTTTCTCTCAGTATAACAACAGTGCCACAATGTTTAATTATCACTGTACCTCTTCCCCATCTTGTCCCCTCACTATTAACATTGATCTGATATTATAATAATACTTTTTGGCTTGTGTGAAGATAGAATAATGGGCTAAAAATACCCTAAAAGGTTCTTGGACATTGCTTGTCTCTTTTAGACATGACACAATTATCTGTGTGAGGAATTTTAAGTACCAATTCTTCTAATTTTACACGTCATTGGCTTATGATCCTATAGGTCTCTCTTGTGCTCATACAATAGAAGAAATACTGTATGTGTCAAACTGCAGTTGTTTTTATATTTCTTGCAGCACATTTTTTTTTTAAATCAGGCAGCCATTAAATTGTTAATACTTTTGTAGTGTGTGGAAAAATTAAATTGATTTAGCTTAAAAGATTAGCATTACAATATGATCTTTTTTTAAAAAAAAGGCTGACTCTCACCACTGTAAAGATTTCAGAGGTCCAAATCTCATTTGGTTAACCTTTCTACAATGTATTGCATTAGTGTAATACTTACACATCATAGCTCGATGCCAGATTGCCAGCCAATTATGTCATAAGCAATCAACTAACAAAGTACATTCAGCCCTTCCCTGGAAAATGAGTGTGGTTTTAAAGCTAGACTAAGGCAACTGCTTTCCTTCCAGAAATGCATCAAGTAAGATAGCTTTACGATGGAATGTGAATGTGAATGAAACTATCATTTCAATTACAGCATGTATTGGATATATCGATGAATATGCATATATATAAATGGCTGTAGGTCTAAGCTTTTCCATAATGGATGTGTATAAAAGATCCAATCTAGCATAGTACGTAAATGCATGCAGACCGTTAAGCATGTGAGCAATTTAAATAAAGTCAGTGGTACAACTTTTTGGTTTTGAGTTGTGTCCATATTTTACTGGAACAAGATCATTGTGACAAACCTCATCTTCTGCACCATGCCTAAGTATAGGGCTTTGGCAACCAAGGGTTGGAGAAGAGCTATTACCCCCCATGGCTCAGCTGCTCTACAGTCACTACTGTAGCATCATGACTGCTGTACCTACAATCATATTCCCCCATTCACCAGCTCAGTAGAGGGAGGGAAAGCCTGGAGGATCCAAGTGGTATTAGATTTAGTGCCTCCAACTCCTTTCTCCTATAGCCTGAGCAGCACTGCAGCAGCATTGGTTGAGCTGGATCCATAGTGTAAAAGGCGTGTGCACCCCTGAACAGTCTCCCAGTTTTCTACCTCTTCCTCCTGCGAAGTATGTTGGTTCCTCTGCAGGCAGGACCTTCTATTGTTACAGAGCAGAAGACTAAATTTGGCCCATCCCATGCAGTATAGTAGAATTCATGGCCTGATTCCACCACCCTTTCTTCCATTGAGGCGGCCCTTATTAGCTGGGTAGGCCGCTGATTTCAAAGCTCTCAGTTACACATATTTGTTGTTAATTCC
This sequence comes from Mauremys reevesii, assembly GCF_016161935.1. Lineage (NCBI taxonomy): Eukaryota > Metazoa > Chordata > Testudines > Geoemydidae > Mauremys > Mauremys reevesii. The sequence continues at coordinate 47,764,192 of NC_052625.1, forward strand.
AAGTAACTCCATTGGTATTGGTGAAGTGTAGCATTTTACTCTTTGTTTTCAGTTTAACAGCTTTTCTCTTTATCTTAATTTTTTTAATGGGAAGTACAATGGACAGCACTTTCTAAGGTTTTCCATCTATTATAACATTCATATGTTTAAGGTCCCATTCTGATTAAATTCCTGACTTCTTGAATGCCAGCTGCAGGAGCTCAGCACTTAATTGTTGTTTTTAAGGTCCTTTGTGTCTTCCACATCACAGGCCCAGTGGAACTCAGAAGGAGGTCAAGCACAGTATTATAGAGTGCACAGGTTTTAGCCCTACTGACACAGCCATTTATACAATGTACCCTTCTTTGCAGCATCCATTGGGATCTTCCTTGTAGGGTAGGGGAGGGATAGCTCAGTGGTTTGAGCATTGGCCTGCTAAACCCAGGGTTGTCAGTTTAATCCTTGAGGAGGCCATTTAGGGAACTGGGGTAAAAATCTGTCTGGGGATTGGTCCTGCTTTGAGCAGGGGGTTGGACTAGATGACCTCCTGAGGTCCCTTCCAACCCTGATATTCTATGATTCTAGAGTTGATTAACATTAGCTCTGTTAAGAAAGAAAAAAATGGACTGAGGATCTGCAGTGTTGCTCTCAGTCACATGGCAGAAGACCATTTTCTGAATGCTGGAACAAAATGATTTTGGCCATGTAGATGTGTACACTCAGCTGATAACCTGAGGCCTCCATGGAAATTAATCCAACCTAGAACTTTGTGTGGATAGATTCCCTGCACAGCTTCAGAGGGATAGATTTTGCTTTCTAAATCAGGGGGCGAGCCAAACCTGAGTGGGGAGACTCGTTTCCATGAAAAGAAAGGTGCATAAATAAATTTTTCCCTGAATCTATATTGTCTAGTGGGCAAGAAAATTATTTTTGCAGCCACGAACTGCAGTCTGTGAAAAATTTTATCTTTAATATTATGTAACATAGCAATATAAAAGGTATTACAAGGTAAATAAACATTTGAAATGTGAATCAGTTCAGTAAACCACATATGTGGAGTGAGTTGGCAAAATACATTTTCAGTCTGTGTATGTTAATAATGCTTACAGTAATGTTAATACACATTCATTGAAAATGCTCGGAGTGAATATCCCATTAAATATAGTTTCAATAGAGTCACGCTAAGAGATTCTACACTCTGATATGAGTTGGGCCACTTTGGCGTGTGCAGCAGATAATGTCTAAAGCACAAAGGCTGAACAATAGGTAGACTGCCAAATTCTTATTTGTCCTTCACATGAAGTCCATATTGACTGCTTCAAAAACTCTTTGTATGAGCCATTATTTTCAAATTGTTTCCCAACTTATACTGCAATTGAAAATTGGACAGCTCTTCAATTGCTCCTGCATTTCAATTGATTACCAATACAGTTTTTCAGAATTAAGAATATTGCTCTATTCTTTTCCTTGGCATCATGTTGACTTTGTGTTGTGGTAATTTAAATATTGCTGTACAGTTTGTGTTGGACTCTACTGTTAAGATAACATGTGGGAGAATCAATTAGATTTATTATCTCTCCTTCAAACCGTACAGTAAGTGGCAAGATAACCCCTGTATATTGTGTAGCATTCATTGCCAAGGATTTGTATGGTTTTATGGTTTTAGTACAACTGGGACTTGTAATGTCATATATAGAACAATAAAAAAGTTTCTACTCAATCAAAATAACCACAATGTGGAAAGACATTCTCTTTATTAACACAGTTAAAGACAGTGGGTAGAATGGGTTAGATAGGATCCATTACTGTGTATGACAAAAGGTAGGTCTGTAAAGAAAGTGGAGCCTGGGGAGGCAAACGTGACCTGCCAAGTGATCTTTTTTGGTCCCTACTATCCCTGGGCCCAGTCTTACTATTTTGGCCTTAACTCATGCAAGACTCCAACTAGCTCCAACACAGGGTTTCCATAAATAAGAATGACAAGAAGCAGCCCCCCAAATTATATGAGTTGTAACTCCATGTCCTCACATTAGTTTTACAGATGGTGTCAAACAACAGGAAGGAAGTAGTGGGCTACTCCAAAGCCCACTGAAGTAGAAGATTGATAAAGGAAGCAACACAAGGAGAAATCTAGGGCTAGCAGAGTTAAGGACAATAAGGAGTTTTCTAAGTATACTAGGAACAAAAAGAATCTTAATAATGATATTGGTCCATTACTAAATGGAAATGGTAGAATTATCAATAACAATGCAGAAAAGGCAGAAGTGTTCAATATATGTTTCTCTTCTGTAGTTGGAAAAAACAGATGAGGTAGTCCTATCATATGATGAAACTCTTTCTATTCCTCTGGTATCTCAGGGGATTGTTGAACAGCTGCTACTAAAGTTAGACGTATTTTTAAAATGAGCATATCCAGATAACTTGCATCCAAGAAATGTAAAAGAAATGGCTGAGAAGCTCACTGGACCATTAATGCTGATTTTCAATAAGTATTGGTACAGTGGGGAAGTTCCAGAAGACTGGAAGAAAGCTAATGTTATGCCAATATTTTAAAAGGGTAAACTGGATGCCTAGGTAACTGTAGGTCTGCCAGTATTACATCAATCCCAGGCAAGATCCTGGAGTGGCTGATCATAGAATCATAGAAGATTAGGGTTGGAAGAGACCTCGGGAGGTCATCTAGTCCAAGCCCCTGCTCAAAGCAGGACCAACCCAACTAAATCATCCCAGCCAGGGCTTTGTCAAGCCGGGCCTTAAAAACCTCTAAGGATAGAGATTCCACCACCTCCCTTGGTAACCCATTCCAGTGCTTCACCACCCTCCTAGTGAAATATTCTTTTCTAAAATCCAATCTACACCTCCCCCACTGCAACTAGAGAACATTGCTCCTTGTTCTGTCATCTGCCACCACTTTTAACAGCCTAGCTCCATCCTCGTTGGAACACCCCTTCAGGTAGTTGAAGGCTGCTATCAAAACCCCATCATGCTTCTCTTCTGTAGACTAAATTAGCCCAGTTCCCTGAGCCTCTCCTCATACGTTATGTGCCATAGCCCCCTAAGCATTTTTGTTGCTCTCTGCTGGACTTTCTCCAATTTGTCCACATCCTTTCTGTAGTGGGGGGACCAAAACTGGACTCAGTACTCCAGATGCGGCCTCACCAGTGCCAAATAGAGGGGAATAATCACTTCCCTCGATCTGCTGGCAACTCTCCTACTAATATGCCAATAGCCCAATGTGCCAGTAGCCTTCTTGATAACAAGGGCACACTGTTGACTTGTATCCAGCTTCTCATCCACTGTAATCCCCAGGTCCTTTTCTGCAGAACTGCCATTTAGCCAGTCAGCCCCCAGCCTGTAGCAGTGCATGGGATTCTTCTGTCCTAAGTGCAGGACTATGCACTTGTCCTTGTTGAACCTCATCAGATTTCTTTTGGCCCAATCTTCCAATTTGTCTAGGTCACTCTGGACCCTATCCTTATCCTCAGCATATCTACCTCTCACACCCACCCAGTTTAGTGTCATCTGTGAACTTGCTGAGGGTGCAATCCATCCCAGCATCCAGATCATTAATGAAGATGTTGAACAAAACTGGACACAAGACAGACCGTTGGGGCACTCCGCTTGATGCTGGCTGTCAACTGGTATTAGCCATTGATCACTACCCGTTGAGCCCGACGATCTAGCCACCTTATAGTCCATTCATCCAATCCATACTTTTTTAACTTGCTGGCAAGAATACTGTGGGAGATGGTATCAAAAGCTTTGCTCAAGTCAAGATATATTACATCCACCACTTTCCCCATATCCACAGAGCCAGTTATCTCATCATAGAAGGTAATCAGGTTGGTCAGGCATGACTTGCCCTTGGTGAATCCATGTTGACTGTTCCTGATCACCTTCCTCTCCTCCAAGTGCTTCAAAATGGATTCCTTGAGGACCTGCTCTAGGATTTTTCCAGGGACTGAGGTGAGGCTGACTGGTCTGTAGTTCCCCGAATTTTCCCCCTGCCCTTTTTTCAAGATGGGCACTATATTTGCCTTTTTCTAATCATTCCGCACCTCCCCTGATCTCCACGAGTTTTCAAAGATAATGGCCAATGTATCTGCAATCACACCAGCCAACTCCCTCAGCACCCTCTCATTCATTAGATTTGGCCTGATGGACTTGTGCATGTCCAGCTTTTCTAAATAGTCCTTAACCTGTTCTTTCACCACTGAGGGCTGCTCACCTCCTCCCCATACTGTGCTGCCCAGTGCATCAGTCTGGGAGCTGACCTTGTGAAGACCGATGCAAAAAAAACATTGAGTACTTCAGCTTTTTCCACATCATCTGTCAGTAGGTTGCCTTCCCCCATTCAGTAAGGGTCCCACACTTTCCCTGACCACCTTCTTGTTGCTAACATACTTGTAAAAACCCTTCTTGTTACCCTACACATCCCTTGCTAGCTGCAATTCCAATTGTGCTTTGGCCTTCCTGATTACACCCCTGCATGCTCGAGCAATATTTTTATACTCCTCCCTAGTCATCTGTCCAAGTTTTCATTTCTTGTAAGCTTCCTTTTTGTGTTTAAGCTCACCGAAGATTTCTCTGTTAAGCCAAGCTGTCACCTGCCATATTTGCTATTCTTTCTGCACATCGGGACTCGGTATGATATGGAACTCGAATAGTAAAGAATTAAAGGATGATAATATAATTAATGCCAGTCAACATTGTTACATAGAAAATAGGTCCTGTCAAACTAACTAGAACTATACAAAACTAGAGCTATACAAAATTAATATGGCACACATAAATGGATTAAAAGCTGGCTAACTGATAGATCTCAAAATGTTTGCAGTGTTGTTGTAGATATGTTGATCCGATGATATTAGAGAGATGAGGTGGGTGAGGTAATATCTTTTATTGGACCAACTTCTTTTGGTGAAAGAGACAAGATTTTGATCTATACAGAGCTCTTCTTCAGGTCTGGGAAAAGTACTCAGTGTCACAGATAAATACAAGATGGAACACATGGTTTAGCATAAGCATTAACACACATCCTTAGGGACCATTCAAAGTGATGTGACTTATTAACACCTCTCCAGTCATAGGACAAAAAAGGGAGGTTAATGGGGGTACAGATTGTTGTAATCAGCCATAAATCCAGTGTCTTTATTAAGGCCATGATTTTTAGTGTCTAGCAAAATTATGAATTTAAGCTCCCAGGTTCATCTTTTGAAGGTATTGTGCATGCTGTCTTTGAGAAAGTGAGAGGTCAGATGTGGAGAGATCATTTTGTGAAAAGTGTTCACCCACAAGTGATATGATGTATTTTTCTTTTACCATTTTTTCTGTATGAGTTTATTTGAGAGTGTAATCATTGTCTGGTTTCACCCGCATAGCTGCTATTGGGGCATTTAGTGCACTGGATGAGGTACACCGCTTGTTGAGATAGGTATGTGTAAAATTCATGGATCTTGAAAGGTGTGTTCTGTGGGGTATCGATCATTGTAGCAGTGGAGACATGGCTGCAGCTTTGACAGGGTCTGATGCTGCTTTGAGTTAGTGTGTCCTGGGGGGAGCTTATTTCTGATGATGAGCTTGGTAAGGTGGGGGGTTTAAAGTCCAGAAGAGGGGGTTTGTGAAGTATTTCTTTCAGGATATGGTCCCCATCAAGTATGGGTTGTAATTGTTTAATGATACTCCTTATGGGTTCCAGTATGGGGTGATAGGTGTCAACTAGGGATGTGCAAAATTGGAGGTTTTTCCCCCCTGTATTGAAGCAGGGTTTTGCGGGTGTATTCAGGTGGCCCAATCTATGATGCGATCTACTTCTCTGTTGAGGTTAGGGTGACCAGGTATCCCGTTTTCGATTGGTACACCCAGTCAAAAAGGGACCCCAGCAGCTCCACTCAGCACCACTGACCGGGCTATTAAAGGTCTGGTCAGTGGTGCTGTGGTGCTAAGGTAGGCTAGTCCCTCCCTGTCCTGGCACCATGCTGTGTCCCGGAAGTGGCCAGCAGGTCTGGCTCCTAAGTTAGGGGGAGGGCACAGGGCTCTGCATGCTACCCAAGCACCGATTCCGCACTCTGCACTGACTCCAGGAGGGGCGGTGTCTGCAGGCAAGAGCAACGCGTGGAGCCTCCTGCCCACCCCCCACCTACTAGTGCCGGACCTGCTAGCTGCTTCTGGGGCACACACAACACAGTGTCAGGACAGGCAGGCAGCCTGAATTAGCCCTGCTGCGCCACTGACCGGAAGCCACCCGAGGTAAGGCCATGCCCCAACCCCTGCCCCAGCCCGGAGGCCCCCCCCAAACCGGAGCTCCCTCCTGCACCCCAAAGCCCTCATCCCCAGTCCCAACCCAGAGCCCACACCCCTCCTGCACCCCAAGCCCCTACCCAGTAAAGTGAGAGCAAGCCGCCGAGGGAGAGGAATGTAGTGAGCAGGGGGCAGGGCCTCGGGGAAGGGGCAGGACAGGGGAGTGGCCTTGGGGAAGGGGCGGGACTATAGCGTTCGGCTTTGTGTGATTAGAAAATTGGCAACCCTAGTTGAGGGTCAGGTCACTGATACAGAGCAATCTGCAAGCAAACAATATGCATTTAAATGTAAATGTCTACATCTAGGAAGAATGACTGTAGAGCATACTTACTGGACAGGAGACTCTATCCTGGGAACCAATGACTCTGAAAAAGAACATAGGGTGGATAATCAGCTGAACATGAGCTCCCAGTACTATGCTGTGGCCAAAAGGACTAATGTGATCCCTGGATGCATAAACGGGAATCTTGAGTAGAAGTAGAAATGTTATTTTACCTCTGTATTTGGCACTGGTATGACTGCTACTGGAATAGTGTGTCCAGTTCTGAAGTCCACAGTTCAAGAAGGATGTTGATAAACTGGAGAGTGTTCAGAGAAGAGCCATGAAATCATTGAAGTTTTAGAAAACATACCTCATAGTGATAGACTGAGCTCCTTGAGTCTATTTTGTTTAACAAAGAGTAGATTAAGGGGTGACTTAATTACAGTCTATAAGTAGCAACATGGAGAACAAATATTTGATAATGGACACTTCAGTCTAGCAGAGAAATGTATAACACAATCCAATGGCTAGAAGTTGAAGCTAAGGGGGGAGGGATAGCTCAGTGGTTTGAGCATTGGCCTGCTAAACCCAGGCTTGTGAGTTCAATCCTTGAGGGGGCCATTTGGGGATTTAATTGGGGATTGGTCCTGCTTTGAGCAGGGGGTTGGACTAGATGATCTTCTGAGGTCCCTTCCAACCCTAATAATCTATGATTCTTTGAAATTTAGTCTGAATATAAGGTACAGTTTTTTAATAGAGAGTGTAATCACCCATTGGAACAATTTACCAACTGTTGTGGTGGATTCTCCATCACTGGCAATTTCTAAATCAAGATTGGATGTATTCAAAAAGCTATAATCTAGGAATTATTTTGAGGAAATTCAATGGCCTCTGCTATACAGGAGGTCAGATTTGATGATCACAATAGTCCCTTCTGGCCTTGGAATCTGTGAATTTATGAAGTCAGTGAGAGTCTTCCATTAACATTCCACAGGAAGAAAGTGCCTTTTTCTGTTATTTAACAGAAAACACTATTGAGGGTAGGAAATTCCCTTCAGGACACACAGAGTTTTAAGGCACATGGGCTGTATATGTTCCAGAGAACCCCTAACATATTCTCCTCCCCATCTCACAACTAAAAGCAAAACTCATTTTTCCAGTCTACACTACAGATCTCTTGCACATTCTGCATTCATTCCCATTCAAGATATTCAGCTAGGTGGGACACTATTATGGGAAATGTCACATATACAGATGATATAGAGCCCAATCCAGCTCCACTCAGTTAAATGGAAAGATTCCTATTCACTTTAATTGGAATTAGATTGGGACAATAGTCCTTTTAATTTCTGCTCGTAATTCTTTAGAGCCAGATAGCATTGCTGACATCATTGACTTGGTGAGGGGGGGAAATCAACATTGGAAATATCTCACTGTGTAAAATACACTTCCACCGCCATTTGATCTCTTAAAAGATAAGGAGTCAGTTTCATAGTACTCCATTCCTACTACCTTCCATCAAATGTATTCTTACAATATATTCCAACATTACAAATTTCATAAGTCACTCAGACACTGAAGTTCCCTCTGGATGCAATAGGTATTCATTTCCTAGGTCTTAAATTCTACATGTGGCAGGTATCGAGTGCCCTATTCCCACTGATGCTGCCCCATTGGTTACAATGAAGTGGAGTGTAGTGGTCTCAGCAGCTTGCCGAATCAAACATATGGTTCTGAAAACTGCACCTGAATTTGTGTAGTTGACTTCAGTTTCTGGAATCAAGCACTCCAATTCTGATCATTGCCTTTAATCATTCTTTATTTGACAAACTTACTCTTTGTGGAAGCTTCACACGTACAGCCAAGGGCACTTACATTTTTTAATTTTGAACATTTCAAACGTACTCTATGAGCACATCTAATGGAATCGTTTGGATGGAAGGCAAATAGGCTGCTCTGCCCCCAAAGCTCAACTTCCTCTTTTAGATAGGATGGTGATGAGAGCCATTCAAGTACCTAGACAGTTGGATTTCCAGTGTTTGATAGAAAATAAATTTAATATTTTTTTCATTTAATTTGTAAAAAATGACCATAAATTCAAAATATCCTTCAGAATACCAATGATAAGGAAACAATATCCATGTAACATACTGTATAAATACCTCTCATAACATATTTCACCATGTTACAGTCTGTGAATAATGCAAATTAGGAAAGTGTGTACTATCTAACTTAAGGCCATAGCAATTCATTCCGATACCTTGTCAGATTTTACAAAACAAGTTGGATCTGTCTTGAGCAGAATTTGTACAGGTGGCTTCTAAGAGAATCCCAGCGTGGTGCAGGAAATGGTGGTACTTTTCCTTCTGACTCTCTTCTGAGTCACCCCTGACACCCCAGCATGGTGTCAGAATGACATTATGAAGGTGGGAGTGCTATTTCTTCAATGTAGACAAATGATCAAAGTTCTGATGGCTTATGGTCATTAAAGGTCCCATAGTACTTTTTGCAAGTCTAGGGGAGTGAGCCCCACTATCCTGACCATATCTTTTTGGTAAGTTATATTTCCCAGAACAGTTTAAACTGGATGTAGTGTTCTTCTTTACTTCCTTTCCTAAATTGTCTGATGTATAACATTCTCTGTGTTCTAGTAACGCAGGCTGCTGCTCTTCAGTGGCAGGTGAACTACAGCAAGTCTTGAACATATAGGGTCAAATTTCTCTTCCCTTAAAATCCCCAGGAAGTCCTCTGCACACACCTATTGCAATATGGGCCATTTGGAGAAGCCTGTGGTCTACAGTGTAATCCAATTCCCATTCAAATCAGTGGAAAGAGCCCAATTGATTTCAAATGGGAGTGGTCCTACATGCACCCAAGTAGCTATACATTCCCCCTAACCCACCCCAATAATTATCCGAGCTCCCAACAGAAACAAATCTCACAAGAGGCTGTGCAAACCAAAATACACTAGCAAAACTGCTTCTTTTTCAGTGCAATGTGATCCTGCTGCCAATGTCATGATGACAGTGTTTTTCTCCTATTTTGTGAAGTGCTTTGGGATGCAAACAAATATCTAAATATTAAAAATGATTGTTTAGGTGAACTCATCCAGTTTATTTTATATTACAATAAACAACTATTCTAAAAGTAGAGACTAAGAAAAAGCGATTTGAAATATTTGTGGAGTGCTATAAAAGTATTTATGAACTTTATTCTGAAAGACTAATGTTTGTATTAAAATATATAGATTTGCAGATGGTGGAATGGATATCTCAAATAAGTAAAAAGTATAGTGTTTTTAATAACATTCCACTTTTTAAAATTGATAAATAGATTAATAATGTACATTTGCAGTGATAACTGCCAAAATGTAATGTGTGGTATGTGAAACCAACACATCATCACATGCTACTGTGCTTCCAACACACCCACTCCTACTCCAGGAACATACCTCTTCTCTTTTGTCCGCTCCTCAGACTCAACCAGGATACATTTAAAAAAAAGTACCTAACAGACCTGCCTTCACTTTGTCTAGGTCACCAAATGCCAACCATCCCTCCATTTAAGTCATGCTGTTGCACAACTACTTTTCCTATCTGTAGTGGGTTAGCGATGGTCCCTCCCCCTCTAGGTCATGGGGAGGCCACTCTGCCTCACTATGTCATGGGGCATCACCCACAGTCAGGGAATTAGCCAAGCCCTACGCCGACTCTATGGCTCTGGCCACAGTCAGGGCAGAGCAGCAATCTGTTAGGGTCTCTAGCCTGCAAGCAGGGTACAGCAGCAAACAGTTATGAGCCCAAGCCCTCAGTCAGGGTCGGGCAGCAAAGAGTCTAGGCTATAGCCTGTACTCAGGGCAGGGCAGCAAGAGGGTTGGGTGTCCTAGCTCTAGTGGACGGCTGACACAGGCAGGCCTCTGGGCCTAGAGAGGGAAGACTGCCACCCCAGGGGTGGGTGCCAGGAAGTAGGGGGATGCGGGCCCACCCGACTGAACTGTGTCCCAGCCCAGGGCCCTAACAGAGGCAGAGTGTTCTGCCACTGGGTCAGCAGGGAATCCAATTGCAACACACTGACTGGGTCTCTGGCAGCAACGCAGTGAGACTAGGGTCAGCTTCCCCTAGGCCACTTCCTACCCTCCCATCGCAGTACTTGGATCTATGGGGGTTCCTCTGGTTCATCGGGGTAGAAGGCCAGTGGCAGTCCCAGCGATTCCTCAGTGCCTTAGTCAATGGGCGGTTCCAGCAGCTCTGGCCAGTCCTTGGCTCGGCGGGGGTCCACTGTCGTCTCCAAGCTCAGGAGCAGGCAGATGGTATCTGTCTCCTTAGGTGTCTGCAGCCCAACTGAGCTCCAGGACCTGTCCTTTATCATTCTTGTTCTGTCCCCTGACTTCTAGTGGGAGGGGCAAGCACGGCCTGGCTCCACCCACCTGGGTTCAGAGAGTGGTCCCTCTCACTCTGGCTCAGCGGGAGGCCACTCCACCTCACTACACTATCACAGTCCAAACTGTCCAAGGAAACAGCAAAGCAGAAATAAGAAACCAGACTCCAGACAGTTACTGGACAGGACCATTTGCTAGGCCTCCGCACTCCATGAGTACAGCGAGAGGGATATCACACCAGGCTTTCAGAGGGGATGTTCACGGTGTGGTAGGAGAGAGATCGTGGAATCTACCACTTTGCAAACCCTGCAGTCCCAACATACTACAGAAGGGGTGTCTGGGGCTGAATCTGCTCTTCCAGCCAGTGGGCCCTTGTCATTGTCCCCTTTAAGGAGAGATGAGCCCATCCCCAGTTGTAACTAATCAGCTGCCTCCCAGATGGGGCTGTGTAACTGGGGGTCTGGTGACTGAAGAGTACCTGAACCCAGATCCTCAAAGGTATTTGAGTGCCTAACTCCCACTGAAATCTGCCTGTCTGGTGAGAACCGCAGGGAGCATGTAGGCTCCTGTAGGAGTCTTTAGGTCAAGGCAAGGGCTGGAGGGGCTGAGAGAAATGGGCGGGGTGGGAAGGGGACGAAGCCTCTGTGAACTGTAACCTGTGTTGGGCAGAAGGACTACTTTATTTTGACCCATAGTAGGGGGTTGTGGGGTTGTGACATGGTGTTGATCCTTCCTGGTCTGGTGAGACAGTCCACCAGCAGTATTGCAGCCCCACATCTTGGTCCTGAGTTGAGAAGTGGGCTGTGTCCAGTACACACCCCCAATTCACATCTGTCTACAATTCTCAGAGTGTTAAGTAGATTTGCTTTACTTTAGCAATCCCATTGACTGCAATAAGTTGCTCAGGTAAAACCCTACTACATTCTTGGAAGATTTCTCCTCTAATATCTAACAGTGGAATGTCTGCTATGATCCAATAACCCCTTAATAAGTTGTTTAAAGCATTAGGCCCTAATTTTTCCATATGATGTCTTGTTAAAAATGTTTTAACAACATTTTTCAGTTGAAAAAGCAGAAAGAAAAGTAAAATGTTCTTTCATCAGAAAATGAGTTACAGGTTTGTACATCATCACAATAGTTACTGCTATTTAAAACCATATTTCTCAAAAGGTCTTTAACATTGTATTTTGATATTTTAAAGTGTTGCACTATGATTTTTCGATTTCTCCTTCTTACTTCTCTGGATGCAAATTAGTCTAAGTAGTAAACTCTAAATTTGTAAGGGCTGCTCCTCAGCTGATGTAAATCAGCATAGTTACTCTGAAATCAATAAAGCTACCCTAACTTTCACCAGCTGTGGATCTGGCCCATGTCTTATAAGAGAACTGTAAGAAAAACCCTGGCCAGAGAAAGATATTCTCCTATTTGTTATCGTGAATATATATTGGAAACAAGAAAGCTTTTGAAGCACCTTTACTGCACCTATTGATTTCCTTTATTTTAAATATTAATGAACTGGCCAGAACAAGCTATTTTTTTAAAATAAAATCAGAATTGAACAATCTGCATGATGTTTTCTACGTGATTACAAGTGTTTATGTATTAAAAACAGAATTAAAACTGATTGGTTGATAATGACTGCAGATGCTGACCTTTGGAGAGATTTATTAGTCCTGCAAACTGAACTGGGCAACCTACTCATTCTGACCTTGATAGAGGAACAGAAATCGTGTATGGTAGGTTTAACCCCTTCTTGATTCTAAAAATAAATTGCTGCTAAAAGAGCCATATCAGGTTATAGTTAAAGAGCAGAATTTCGAGGCTGTGTATGTTGCAAATTTAAAAAAAAAAGTCTGTTCACTGAGAATCAAAATATAACATTACATTCAGCTGAATCTTTACTAACTAATCTAAAATGCTAAAGAATACACATTTTGTTTAAACACACTGTATAATTAAAGTTACTGTTCATATGCCAATAAGGGAAGCTCCGTATGCATCATACACTAAGGATTATTGGTCCTTGATTTTAGCCATTCTGGGTCCGATCCAATGCCCATTGCAGTCAACGGAATACTCCCAGTGACTTTAATAGGTGCTGGATCAGGTCCGATGTGTAATGAAAGATGTAATTGGAAAGCAGACATTTATCAAGATAAAAAGTCAATAAGAGCTGTAAATATCTGAGAAAATAATTTAATTGCAATTTAGGTTTAAATAATGACGGTAGCTTGAAATGCTTTAGTTTACTTTTTTTTAAAATAACTTACTCTCAAGAGCCAGTTAATGAATCTTTTTGAGCTCACAATTCATGTTTATTGACTATTTAATAAAGCACCCTACAGTACTGATGGATCCTGCATATAGCAGATACTGTATTCTTTACTCAATTAGAAGCTAAACTTCACAGCTTGTTCCTGTGCATTTTAGAATAAAGCAGTCAAGTCTGGACTGTCTTATAAATGGATTCAGAACAGCAACAACTGGTTACATGAGTAAATCTTAGATAACAGCGGAGTGGGGGAGGGAGAGCTGGTTGTTTTGTTTCTTTAAACCACCCTGTGATCTATACTGTAATCTGTTTTGTCTGTTGTCTCTGACAGTATCACAGGGAACCCGGCTTGGCTAGATTGATCGGTACCTCCAACTTAGCCATTTCCTTGCAGAATGGCTGGCTTTTTTTGCCTAATGATGTTACATTTGTCCTGCAGATGATGTAGAGCACACTGCAGAGGATGAACGGCTCTGCTCCGATCACTTCTTACTTGGCAAGCACTCACACTTCACACCAACCGTCCTCAGCACCATTAATATTATATATAGATACCCTTGTCACAGATTTACATTCAGTGATCCGAAATCAGGACGGGAAGGGTGAAGTGTGTGGGAGGGTGGGGGTGAGGAGGTGGTCTGATTTATTGTGGGGAATGTTGAAGAATAAAAAAGAAGTGATCAAATTTATATTAATGCCTTGACCTATATCCTCAATGCTGCTTTTTTCCTCATCTCAGCCCCAACATGCCTTTCTTTCTGCAACAGATTTCAAAGAAAATTGAACAACACTGTGACCATGTGTCCAAATTATGTATTTATTTACAGAAAAATCTCTCCGATCACAATCTTTTTTTTTTTATTCCTCAGAGTTAGTCCTCAAGGAGATAAATCAGTGACGAACTATTGGCCATATTCTCAGACAACCTCGGAGGCAGCATGTGCAAGTGCTGCACACCCACGAGGAGTTACCTATGTGAGCCCTGCTTCCTGGAATTTGGATGTACGTGTTGGATAGTTATTGGGCTAACTTCTTCATTCACGCACATAATTGTGGGTCCTATATAGGAGGCTTGATTTGGAAATGTGTCCATTAGAGTGAGGAGATTTAGTATATATGTTGTAAAGAGAGATCTCTATATATATGAATGAGAGAGATCTCTTTACAATATAATATATATAAAACATAAACATACTAAATTAAAAGAACTTTGAAGTTGCTACACATTGCAATGAAAAGCACTCAAGAGTAAGGAAATGCCAGGATTAAGGATGGCTGTGTAGTCTTAATTACATGATCAAATACATTTTTTTCCGTAGGACTCTTGGTTTATTCAGTGCCCATGATGTTAAGAACTGGGACATGGGTGGCTTTGCCTAATGGTCTGGGCAGGAGGCTAGCCTAGTGGTTGGAGCAGAGGTGATCAGGCCTAGTAGCCAGAGTCTAAATCAAGAGCTGAGTTACCAAGTCCAGGGAGTGAGCTGGAGCCAAAAGCCAGGAATCAGGAGCCAAGGGTCAGAGCTATGGTCAGAAATTGAATACTAAGTGAGCCAGAGCTGAGAGCCAGGAATCAGGAGCAGAGCATTGGAGTCAGAGTATCAGCCAGATCAGGGGCAGGAAATCAAGAGTGGGAGACAGACACAAGGAGCAGGAGCAGGAGGCAGGACTGGGAGCCTAGAGCAAGAAAGGAGCTGGGAGCAGGAGCAGGAAGCAGGACCAGAAACATAGCTGCAGGCGTGGAATGTTATTGAGCAGCTGGGGACCCCAGTCTGCTGCACGGTCTGAGAATGTGACTGCTAGAGTCTTCAGCCAGTCTGAATCAGCTGAGGGCAACGAGCTGGATCGGTGGGCCTGGTAGAAATCCCATAGTAGGTTTGGGGCATGAATGTTCTCCTACGGTCCCAAGATTGTTCATCTGGAATGTACTTTTCCCAGTCCACCA
Source organism: Mauremys reevesii (assembly GCF_016161935.1). Lineage (NCBI taxonomy): Eukaryota > Metazoa > Chordata > Testudines > Geoemydidae > Mauremys > Mauremys reevesii. The sequence goes on from NC_052625.1 coordinate 47,779,325, forward strand.
CGTGGAATAGCCCCACACCTGCTTGGAATCGTCCTCTGCCTGATTATATTCTTCCTAGCCATGGATAGTTACTGGTGGGGGTGATGAGTCAGAGTGATCCAGAAATGGATTTTCGGTGTGTGGTGTCAGGAGAGAGGCATGGACAGTGGGGTGGATTTTCACAGACTCTTGAAGCTGTAACTTAAAGGTCACAGGTTTGATTTGCTTAATGATTGGGAAAGGAATAATATACTGGTGATCCAGCTTTGCTGACAGGGAGTTGGATTTTAAGTTTCAGGTCAACACTCAGACTTTGTCCCCAATGGCAAAGTTGGGTGTGTCCTGCTGATTCTTATCAGCCTGATGCTTGTATGGATCTTCAATGGTTTCCAGGTGCCTTCTGAGTTTGTGTTGTACCTGCAGTAGGCATTTAACCCAGTCAGTTGCTGCAGGCACTGGGGAATCCACAGGGAGGTCTGGATGGAAGCAGGGTATTTGACAAAAAAGGGCTTTGCTGCAGTGGGGCGTGAGTAGTGCTGTTGTATACAAACCCTCAAGTAGGATTAAGTTGTATACAAACCCACGATCATGGATTAAGTTACAAAGATATTGCTCAGGACCTGTTTGACTCTGATTGTCCTTTTGGTCCGTGGGTGGTAGGTGAGAGGCTGTATGCCAAGAAGCCTGAGAAGGGCTCCCCAAAACTTGGAGGTAAATAGCTGTCCTCTGTCTGAGATAACCCTGGTAGACAGACTATACAAATGAAACGCCTTTCCAAAAAAGATGGGCTGTTTGCTGGGCAGTAGGTGTGGAATGGGCAGGACTGCAGCCTGCACTTTGCTCCTGCAGGAATCAGCCAGGATTGTGAGGAGGAGAAAGAGCCCTGGCTGTGGGGGCAGGACAACCCACTGCTGAATGGCTCCTACCCTCTCTATTTTCTGAACTCCCAATTACCCAGATTAAATCCCTGCCCCCCATGCTGTTCAGATAATCAGGAGTATATTGTACACATGGACTGATCCTGCAGACCTATCCATGGAAACAGTCTTTACTCACAGAAGTAGCTACATGGATATCAGTGACGCTGCTTGTGTAAATAAGGGTTGCTGAGCCCACAGTTCTAATATTTTGACAAATTCACAAACTGGTAAACAAGACCTCCTTAAGATCTATTATTTTTAAAGACCGGTGCATTGGCTAACCAAATAGGGTATCACTATTGTTATTGATTAGAGGCTTGTCTTCAAGTGCAGCTCATGTTCTTCAGCTGCACAGCGTGGGGGGATGCTTGCAAACTGCCTGGCTGCGCTAGGCCTGGCTCAAGCTAGTGTTGTTTAATTTCTCACTTTCAGGAGCACTAAATTTATACAAAAAGAAGGATTGTCTGCACTTGGGGCCAGATTGTAGCCCCGCTAGCATGGTGCCACAGAGGTGTAAGGGGGCACAAGGTTCCTCCTTGCACTCCAGCGCTGCTCATCTGCATCACAGGTAGCAGCATGGAAGGGGAAGCAAGCATCGCTGAGCTGCTAGGAGAGGCCAGAATGGGGCCGGGACTGGGTGGACTCTTGGCTCACCCCCACCAACGGCATGTTCAGCACAGTGGCACCAACTCACCAGGGAATGTACTTTGTGCCAGTTGTGGATCCAGAACAGTACTCTCCTCCTGGAGCAGAGCAGGAACTGCTCTAAGGGAATGTAGGAGGCTAGGGAACCACGGAAGATTCTGTTACGGCTTAGCTTAGGCAGTTCCGCTTTCTCAGCCTCCGGTTATTGTAGGACACAGCATGCTAGCTTTAACCTGCCCTGCCGCGGGGGACTGCTGCTGCAGCGGCAAGCCCTGGCTGGGCCAGGCAGGGGGGGCAGAGTGGAGAGTTTGGAGCATATATATGCTGGCTGATGCTGCTGTGTTGTTTGTATAAAAATTGTGTTGTTTGTGTTTGTTTTTCGACAGAGGCCCAGGCAGAGCTACAGGGGTCTGGTCCCAGTGACAGCTTAGACAGCAACGTTGGGGTCCCCAGATGTACCTTCATTTTCATTAATTAGCCACTAATTACTCTCAGTGGAGTGTCTCAGACTCTTGAGACCCTTTGGGGCAATAACAGGTATGTCTACACTTTGAGCTAGGCAAGTGAGTCCCAGCTCAAGGAGACACACTCGCACTAACTGTAATTGAGCTAGTGTGCTAAAAATAGAGAGTAGCCGCAGTGGCACAATCGGCTGTAGGGGCTAGCCTCCCTGATGACGATCCCATCCGAGACCATGGGCACATAGTCAGGGTGGCTACCTCCTCCCACTGCTTGCACTACCTCAGTTACACTCTATCTGCAGTATGCTAGCTTGATCAACCCAACATAAAATGCAAGCTCCTTCACTAGTTCTTCTATCTTAGTGTTGGTTAGTGAAGCTGTGGCACTTAGCAAATGGCTTTCATCATTTTACCACTGATCTACTCTCTCTGATTTCTGGGTAGGACAGCATGGTGACAGTGAGTATAAACAAATGTGCAGAATATGAAATAGAGTAATTTAGCCCAGAATATGTCAGGAAGTGAATTACGGTATGTTAATTCATATCTAGTTGTATTGATAATCAGCTAAACGTCAAGCATAGACTAACGCTAGCTGATTACTACCAATGCACCTAGGCATGAATGATAAGGTCTCATTGCAATTATAAAGTTTTCTTATAAAATGCTTTGAAAATTACATATGTTACATATGTTAATTTAGTTACAAATCTAACATGTTCTGAACTGGAAATGATGTTGTATTAATTTCACCACTGTGTTTTTATTAGCCAATCATATCACTTGATTTCTTCTGCCCACTTGATAATTATCATTAATTACCAGTTTATAATAAGTTTATTCTGTTAATTCAGTGCTGTTCATGCCCTGAAGCATAAACCAATACGGATGTCATTTGAACCTGTGACTAATTAGAAAATTGTAGTACCGTTAGGTAACTTGTTACTGTAAATGATTTCATCCTTTAAATAACCCAGCACTCCTTTTATTATGAACAGAAAATACTGCTATTCCTGCTGAGTTACTAAAATAGTTTCTAGTTAAGTTTTTTTTGTAGAGTCTATGAATGACAGCAAAGAGAGGTAAAAGAACTATGGTATGTATAGCTTGGTTAAGAAGAGGACTAAGAGTGGAAAGCAATAACCATCTACATGTATTTGGAGGTTTTAAAGGCTAAGAATGGAGGAGAATTATTTAGGGCAGTGCTAGGAGAAATGGTTTAGGCAGGCTGAGAAGACATTTAGAAGGGAAATTTTAGACTAAATATAAGGGAAACTTTCTGACAGCAAAATTTAGTATGTGATTGACCATCCTCCTCTGGCCTGGGGAATCTTTCTGACAGCAAAATTTAGTATGTGATTGACCATCCTCCTCTGGCCTGGGGAATCCTGCGTTGAGTCACGTGCTGCCAGGAACAATCCCGCCCTAGCTGGAAGCGGAACTAAAAGGCCTAATAGGTCTTTTCCATCTATAATTTCCATGATTCATGCAATAGTGCTGCAGTATGAGCTGGAATTGAGATCATGGCTTAACTTTATGAAGGAATATGACAGTATTCAGCAGTAATGGTCTCAAATGCTACATCCTTCAGTGATACTGATTTGGTTTGAATAATAACTGTGGAACACTGTTGCATTTTTATGAGGATTAATTATATTGTACAGTACCTAACTGAAAAAGACCTTACACACTAATTTTCAGCTGATGGAGTTTAGGGATTATTGTCCTTTTGTGTAAGATATCTCATGTCCTACTTCTGAGTCTAATATATTCTTTCCCAAATACAACTCCTCCTGACCACTAAAATTCTCTCTCCTAACATAATTACATCCACGTATTCCCCATGCCAATCCACTACCCAAAGCAAGCATGCTTATGAAGACGCTCCATTTTACAATGTCTGGGGCCATTATGGCAGCTCGGTCTCAGTGTGACCTGGCTATCCCCACATCTGGCTATTTTTCCCCAGCCATGCCCCCGTCACTGTGGTCTGGAAAGGGGTGATATAGGTGCTATTTCCTGGCTCTGTGCTGTTCTGGAATTCTGCTGTACAAGTGGCTGATTAGACTGTGTTTACGGCTGCTTGGAATTGTCAAAATGATCAATGTAAATATCGTTAGCTAAGTGATGACAGCTCTTCTTGTGGATCAATGGATAAACACTCATGGGCGGGATTGCCCCTACCATCCCCATGTCTGTGCTCTACTAGGGCTCTCACCACTGCTACCTCAGCTGGAGCTGCACAAATGATAGAAACAGTGGAAATATTCAAAATATGCACAAATGTCTTATGTAGATGCAGCCTTAGCATTTTCTTCTCTGAATGATAGAAGGGATGATAGGTTCTACATGCTAAAATATTGTGTGATGATGGATCAGTCAGACTGGTAAGCAGTGAGCTTGGCATTCTTGCACATGTGCTGGGTGTCTCATCTTACAACCATCACCCCAATTGGTCTAGAGCAGTGATGGGCAACCTGAAGCCCGCGGGCCGCACACGGCCCATCAGGGTAATCCGCTGGCGGGCTGCCAGTTTGTTTACTTTTGCACAGCACCTGCAGCTCTCAGCGGCCATGGTTCTTCTTCGAGTGATTGCTCCTATGCATTCCAGTTAGGTGTGCGTGCCGCGCGTGTACGGCATCTCGGAACTTTTTTACCCTAGCAACACCGGCGGGCCGGCTGGCGCCCCCTGGAGTGGCGCTGCTACGGCGCGTGTTATATACCCCAGCCGGCCCGTCCGCTCCTCAGTTCCTTCTTACCGCCCGTGACGGCCAGTTGGAACTGTGGAGTGCTCTTTGTCCTCCACTACCCTAGCTCTCGCTACCGGTTTTTTGTATATAGTTATCTTAGTATATATAGTTAGTTGTGATAGTTGTAGTTATAGTTAGTTTGTTAAGTTTAGTGTTAGGGTTAGGGGGGGGTTTCCTCCCTTTCCTTCCCCGGTGCGGGTTCATGCCCAAGGCACCGGGCTTTAAGCCCTGCGCAATTTGCCAGAGGCCTATGCCGATCGGGGACCCACACGACGCCTGTCTTCGCTGCCTCGGCGAGGGTCATCGCACGGACAAGTGCCAAATTTATTCCGCGTTCAAGCCGAGAACGCGTAAGGAGTGGGACAGTAGACTGAAGCAGCTCCTTATGGAGGCGTCGCTGCAGCCCCCGGCACCGGCCGCGCCGGCACCGAGAGCCTCATCGGTGCAGAGCGCACCGGCGGCGCCGAGCCGCTCCGGCACCACGGCGCCTCAGTCAGGCTCTGAGAAGACCCGGCACCGATCTCTTTCGCCTGCCAGGAAGCGCAGACTGGCTAAGGCTATTGCTAAGTCCCGCACACAGGACCCAGCCTTGACTATTGCGCCATCGGCGCCTCCCGCGGTGGCCGTGCGCCAGGCCGGCACCAGGCCGTTGACTCCGGCGCCGTAAGGCCCGTCGAGTCCGGCACCGCCACGCTCCCCGGCACCGTCCACGGTTGAGCCACGGCTGCCTTCGACGCCGGAGACTTTCTCTGCAGCCCGAGAGCTCATACAGCTCGTAGAGGCACCGAGCCTCCGGCCCCCGGCACCGCCGGTGCGGGCTGTAACGTCCGTCGGGAAGCCGGCAATGATGCTCCGCCCGCCCTCCGCGGACCGTCGGCACAAGCAACACTCCCGGTCCCGATCATGCTCCCGGTCCCGATGGCAGTCGCCTTCTCGATCTCGGCACCGTTCGCCGTCTCGGTACCGGTCACCATCCCGCCGCCGGTCAGAGTCCCAGTACCGTTCGTCGTCTCGGTACCGGTCGCACTCCCGGCGCAGATCCAGGTCCCGATCGCCGCCGCGGCCGCACCACCGAGGTCTCCATCCCGGCGTTCCCAACATCGCGATTCCGCAGCCTCCGGCATCGCAGATCCCGCCTCCGGTCGAGCTCCCGCACCGATCGAGCTCCGGCACCACGGTGACCGAAGGTCTCGATCACCGTCCGGTACTGACGCGTACTCACGCCGTCCTCGGTACCGTCTGGAGGGGCTACCGCATTCAGCTGTGCAGTCTGTCAGCGCCTCAGCGCCTCCTGGCCATCCCGCCCGGCATCGGTGGCCTCTGGTGTGGACAGCCACGCATCTGCCACCAACCCCACATGGCGATCCTCAGGGGTCTCAACAGTGGGGCTTCTGGGTTCCATGGGCCCAACATGAGGCACAGGGGGTACCGTTTCCCCTGAGAGACTTAGCCGCCGAGCGCAGAGTCCCCGAGGCGATGGTTAGCCGGCCGGCTCCTTCTCCTCACCATGAGTTCCCCATTCCACCGGACCACAAGTCTGCCACGCTGCGCGATCCTACCGAGGCACAGTCTACAGCCCCTGCGGCGGAGGCCGTAGTGCAGGGCTTGTCCTCTTCATCCTCCCCGGACGAGGCGGTGGCCGGCGCTGCAGCCAAGGATCCACCGCCTATTGACCTGAAGGCCCATCAGGACCTGTTTCGCCGGGTGGCGACGGCCATGGATCTCCCAGTGTGGCGGAGGGGCGGCCCTAATGTGGAGGCGGAGGTGGCGTTGGACCCACAATTCAAAATGTGCGCCGCGCGACCCCGCGTCTGGCACGCCCGGGTTGAGCGGAAATGCTCGTACGCCTGGGCCCCCCCGACAGGTTCCGAGTACACCCACCCACCCGACTCCGGGTGCGTGCAGTCGGTTAATGACCGCGAGAGACACGGTGATCCAACCTGCCCCCGCGCCTAAATCCAAGAGCGGCTCGCGCATGGACCCTGCTAGGCTGCAAGGTCTACTCAGCGGGCGGTTTGCAAATGAGAATTGCCAATCAGATGGTCCTCTCGCCAGGTATGTCTACGACATCAGACGCCCCTGGCGTCACGGGAGCTCTGCTCTCAGCCTCTCGCCAGGAGTTCCGCGAGGAGGGCAGAAGGTCTTCTCTCGATCCTCCCTCGCGGCCGCCCTCGGCGCTGCGGACTCGGGCTCGGACCTTAGCTTCGGCGTGTCAATGCGACCTTTCTGGCTGCAGTCCTCTACCCTGCCGCCAGAGGTGCAGTATACTCTGCAGGACCTGCCTGCACAGGGTCTCTTTTGACAGGGTCTCTTCCGGCGGCCAAAAAAAGACGGATTTCGACGGACTCGAATCCAGACCTGAAGGAGGGTTGCAATCCGACAACTGCGCAATCCCCTCGGCATGCACACGCCGGCGACGCAGCGCAGGTCTCTTCCCCGGCAGCAGCCCTCGGCGGCCTTTTATCAGCAGCGGTATCGCCATAGCAACATCCGGGCCATACAACAGCCGCTTGTCGCCCAAAATCACCGCTGCAGGCAGCCCAACCCCCGCCCTCTCGCCCCCTACCTTCTCCCTCCCTGAGGGGGCTACAGGCCTTTTTTGGGGATTCCTCCTCCGCCCATCCCACCTACCCTCATATTTAACAACCTGCTTCCCATTTCTTTCGTTCACATTTCTTTTCACCGCCCACCATCCCTTCCCCCCTTTCAACCAGGCTCCCCTCGGTCCAGTCCCTCTCCCCCCCTCCATTCTCTGTTGAGCCTCCTGCCCACACCTTCCTGTCCTCTTAGGGCCCCTCTCACTGTTGAGTCCTCTATTTCTGATCCTCACTTGCTGTGGGTGGTGCCATAGGGGGCAGTGCCTCAAAACATCCTCCCAGGGGAGCTCCCAAGGTTTAGTCCCTATCCAAGTTTTCATGGGCTGGGCCTCCTCCTGACCTGGACAACACGGCCGCCTGGAGGAGTGGTCTATCTCATTCCCTCTGCATCCAGATTCTTACCATCATCTCAATTTGTGGTCAACAACACCCACTACCTCAATCTATCCTCCCTCTACGTCATGCTATCATCCCACCCTCCCGTTTTTTCAGTTACCGGTGTACCCCCAACAACCCACCCACCCGACGTTCGCATTGGACTCTCCACCAGACTTCCCACCACCCGACTGGGGCAGTGGTCGCATACCCGCTGAAGATGCCGGTGATGACGATACGTCTCCAGATACAACGGCGTCCCTGACTCACTGTCGATGACTCGATGATTTCAGTCCGCAATCCTCGTCTTCTTTCAGCGGACCGAGTCTCACTCCATCTTCATCAGGCCTGACTCCATGGCGGCACAGGCAGATTCCCTGGTTCGCGCCGACACCAGCGCTCCAGGCACGACGGCCTCGCCCCTTCGCCGCTCCCACACCATGGCTTCTGGACACGCCCGTCACAGACATGGCGCTCGCTCGCCGCTCCACTCCCGCTCCTGCTCCCGGGCCGCGGCACAGTCCTCCACCCACGTGGGTCACGTGGCACCACCAGCGCCAGCGCCGTTCGGCTGGCTGCTCAACTCCGGTCATGGCTGGCTGGTCACGTGGGTCCTCCTCTCCGGTCCACCCACCGACCCTCGTCCCCGTGGTTCCCTCGACTGCCTGACCTGCTCCGCAGGCCACCCTTCCACGGCTCCTCCGTAGTCTCGCTCTCCTCCCCCCGGCACCCTCCACGCCTGGGCGGGGGGCTCACCTGGCTCCCTCACGCCCACCCTGGGCCCGCCCACTGACTGCCCTGCTGTGCCGCCTGCAATGTGTCGCGAACTCGCGCTGCACACCTGCACGGCCTGCCGCACCTTCTGCACCTGCTGTACAGCTCTGTGCACCACCCTGGCCAACGAGGGTGTGCTCACATTCACGGACAACAACACCCACAAGATCACGTCCGCTTGGCAGCGGGCCTTCTCACTCCTGGTCACCATGAAGAACCCTTCATTTCTCATCCTTCCTCCGCTGGCCCGTCCAGGAAGCATCCTTCCGGGTCTCCTCCAGGAGGTGGTCCCTCCTCCGTCCTGGTTTCCCTTCACGCTTTCATCCACTGAGGGGTTTCCCCCCATTAGGGAATTCCCTCCCCTCTAGGAACCTCCTGCCGCTTTGTCCCTCACTCTTTTTTGCTCATAGGCCTCCAGGGCCCCTGTCTCGTTCCACTTCATACCAGCAGCGACGCCTGCCTTCCCTCCGCGGCTCCCTCGGCCTCCCCTCTCGCTCTCTGCTCCGCTCCTGATCCCCCCCCGCCCAGCACCTCCTCATCCGGACCCGCGCGGGCAGGCCTGCTTCTCTTACAGCACTGGCTCCGCCTGCGCCCTCTGAACCTGCCTTGCCTCCCCTGGCTGCATGTGGGCACCCAGGGACTTGGCTCACTTCAGCCAGTCCCCCAGCTCCGCAGCTCCAGTTCCAGGAACAGACCAGAGCAGTGAAGTGGGAGAGACCTGTTCTGAGCGGTTGAGGGTCTCCTCTTGAGCCAGAAAGGTCCCCTTCCTCGCCATTAAGCCTTCTCTCGTCTCGGTTACCTAGACTAGCCTTGCGGTCTGCTTCTGGAGTGCACATCGTCCATCCGTCCCGTCTCCTCCTGGTCTCTACCCCTGGACTACCCTTGGGCCCCCCATCCTCAGAGGCCCTCAAGGTCTCTTCCCTTCCCCCTTGGGCCGCGGTTCTCCTCGAAGGTCGGAATGGCGGTCCTCTCCGTCCCCCTTCTTCCGCCCCCATTTCCTCTGTCCCTCGAACCCCGTTACCGGCTGGTGCTTCCGCCCCCCGGCGTGCGGTCCCCATCGCTCAACCTCCTCCTGCTGCCTTCCTCGTGCCCTCCTCGCGCCCCTCCCTTCGAGCCCTCCTGCTCTACCTCTCCTGGAAGGCGGCCTTCCTCGCCGCCATTACATCAGCGAGGCGAGTTTGAGCTCCGCGCTCTGACGGTTAACCCACCATACACCGTCTTCCATGGGGACAAGGTGCAGCTTCGCCTCATCCGGCCTTCCTCCGAAGGTAGTGTCAGCTTTCCATCTCAACCAGGAGATCTTCCTCCGGTGTTCTTCCCGAAGCCACATGCCTCGCCTCGGGAGCAACAGCTGCATACCCTCGATGTCCGCGGGGCGCCGCTTTCTACATCGAGCGGACTAGTCCTTCGGCGTTCGCCCCAGCTGTTCGTGGCGGTGGCTGACCGCATGAAGGCGGAACCGATATCCTCCCAGCGGATTTCCTCCTGGGTCACTGCGTGTATCCGACCTGCCTACGAGCTTGCTCGCGTGCCACCATGCCGCCTCACGGCGCTCGGCGAGGGCGCCACGCCCTCGTCGGCGCCTTCCCTGGCCCGTTCCAATCCAGGACATCTGCGAGTGGCCACCTGGTCCTCGGTCCACACCTTCGCCTCCCACCTACGCGTTGGTGCAGCAGTCCGAGACAGCGCGGCCTTCGGCTCCGCGGTATTACACTCTGCCACGTCTCACTCCGACCCCACCGCCTGGTAAGGCTTGGATTCACCTAACTGGAATGCATAGGAGCAATCACCGAAGAAGAAAAGACGTTACTCACCGTAGTAATTGTTGTTCTTCGAGATGTGTTATCCTATCCATTCCAGACCCTCCTTCCCCACTGCCGGAGTAGCGGCAGAAAGGAACTGAGGAGCGGACGGGCGGCTGGGGTATATAACCGCCAGCGCCATAGCGGCGCCACTCCGAGGCGCCAGCGGCCATGGTTCACTGTTCCCAGCCAATGCTGCGAGAAGCATGTCCCTCCAGCCTGCGCCCCTTCCTGCAGCTCCCATTGGCTGGGAACAGCAAACCGTGTCCACTGGGAGCTGTGAGCAGCTGCACAAATGTAAACAAACTGTCTGGCAGCCTGCCAGCGGTTTACCTGGACAAGCCGCGTGCAGGCTGCAGGTTGCCCACCACTGGTCTAGAGTTTAGTATTTCTGAACTCCTGTATTTCACTTGGCAGGATAAATTGGGCCAGTCGTCATTGTCCTCTTTGGCAAGCTAATTCTGAGTTTCATGCGTTTTTAATGAATTTAGTAGCTCAGGAACACAAGAGTAACAAACATTCCAGAAAGCCAGTGAATGGTACCCTGTGTGTCAGATGCTCATGCAATGTTTTTTCTTTTTTCTGATAGAGCAGGGGATGGGAATGTGATATTTCACTCCATATTTTTTATGAAAATATGCTTATGATATAAATATGACATAACTGAGGTGTACTTAATGCAAGATGGGTCTTGTAAGATATCATTGAAAAGGTTATAATTTACTGAATGTGATTATCCCATTTGTATGCCTGTATCATTTCTGTATCTGAAGTTAGGAATATTGACTATGTGTCTGTATTTCAACTATGCTACTTTGGGTGACGCCCACTGCTAACACTTCAGGTACAACAATGGAAAACCCAGACAGGGCAGATGGCCCATCAGCGAGGATAATGGACTGTGAAAAGACTTGGCCTTCCTGCAGATGCTCCATACTGCCACTGACTCATGGATGCTGTGATACTACAGAGTCAGGTGGTCTTGTCACCTGATACTAAACATTACCTGGAACTTCTTGTAACTTTCCACTGGGAGGGAATGGGGGTCAGGTTTGGGAAACAAAGGATTCTTGCCTTATGTAAATCCTAATTAAGGGTGAGGAGGAAGGCAAATGGGACTCCTCCTCTCCATGGCCTGTCTGCCCAAGAAGAAAGACTGCAAAAGCCATGTGAAGGGAAGGCAAGGGGGAAGTCCAGACTGAGATGGGAGTCTGGTCTGCAAAGGAATATAACTGGAACTCTGAACCACAGAAACTTTGCAACCTGCCTAAAATAACATTTAGGGTGAGAATTTACATTTTGTAACCCATTTCTTAAGTATATTGAGCTTAGCTTGCGTATTTTGCTTTATTTAGTCAGTAATCTGCTTTGTTCTGTCTGTTATCTCTTATATTCACTTAAAAGTCACCTTTTGTAGTTGTTAAACTTATTCTTGTTTATAACATAACACTTTATGTAATTTCTAACTGGGGGAGGCAAGAAGTTGTGCATCTCTCTCTCCACATTGAGGGAGGGGGCGAATTTCATAAAACCTTTGGGTTTGTACCCCTTAAAGGGAGTGGGTGCCAGAGCATTGGGGCAAGCCCCTATGGCTGAATCTTTCCAGAGTGGATCTCTGTCTCTCTGTGCAGCTGGGTGTTGCCCTGCACATCAGGTGACACCCCAAAGGGCCCAAACCCATCAAAGGGAAGTTGGGTATATTTTGACAAAATATTGTTTCACTGAACAAAATCTAAGATGAAGCCTGCTTATATCAGACAAGACTGCATTCTGGTCCTATGCAGCCATGAGTAAGCAAGATGCAGTAAGGGGGGAGTAAGGCCCTACCTTCTCCCCCTGTGTGGCTCCTTGGCATAAATACATGGAGGTTAAGTCCATTAATGGCTATTAGCCAGGATGGGTAAGGAATGGTGTCCCTAGCCTCTGCTTGTCAGAAGGTGGTGATGGATGGCAGGAGAGAGATCACTTGATCATTACTTGTTAGCGTCACTTCGTCTGGGGCACCTGGCATTGGCCACTGTCGGTAAATAGGATACTGGGCTGGATGGACCTTTGGTCTGACCCAGTATGGCCATTCTTATGTTCTTATGTTTATGTTCTTGGCACCTACTTCAGTTACCTGTTAGGTGAAAGGGGAAGGTTTGCTACTACTACTTGAAGTCTAGCCTGTACTCTCTCTGCATAGCTCTCAGGCAACTCCCCCTTCCAACTCCAGTTTGGTCCTCCTTATGATCAGTCTATAGGAACACCCCAGATAAAACCAATAGTCATTCTAGTCCAAAATTCTGTCTCTGGCAGTGGCCAACCGAGCTGCTCTACAGAGGAAGTAGCAAAAAGCCCTGAAGTGGGCAATTATGGAATAACTGATATCTGACTGCAATCCTAACTCTGCATGAAGGTTAGATTTTATTTGATAAATATTTCTTATAAAATTAATTTTTCAATCTTGTTATTTGTATTGCCACATATCATGTAGAGTGATTTATAATTCTGGTCTCACACGGCTGGTTACAAAGTAGAGTTTTGATTAATCAGAGAATTGGTTTAATCATGTGTTGCTAGGAATAATAAATTAATGCAGATGAGGTCCATACAGCTGCCTCTTGAACTAAAGACCTGAACCTGCAAACATTGAAGAGAATTCACTGGGACTGCTTGTTTGACTAAATTTACTAGTTTGTAAGTATTTGTAGGATTGAGCCCTAAATCTACATTGGACTGCCTCTAGATAGTTGGATCAGCTCGTTATTGTGTCTGCCTCAGAGCTAATTCTGAATATCCTCTTACATAGTAAGCAAATGTTATAGGAACTTATGTAGTGAAGTAGAATTATTTTATTAGTTTATGGCATTGTGCATAATAAAGTAATGATAAAATGTTACAGAGGATATATGCTCTCCACAGAAGTAATTTTGTGGACAAACTTTATCTTGATATCTTGGAACTTCTACCTTGAAATAGTAACCTTGAAAAATTGATTTTGGAAGGATGTTTTGATATTGTGTGCTGGATGTCCAAATAATCAGGTTACATTTGGTGTTTCAACATGAAATCTTCTAAAAAATATAGGTTGATCTAATATCAGTTGCATACTACTGGTGTATGATGTGGACATAGTAGCAGCCTTGATTCATCCCTAAAGCATGTCCATCCTGTGCAGTGAATGAGGAAAGGGACCTATGGAAAAAATAGTATGTGATCATGTAATTTAATGATCTGGCAATCTTAATAATGTATTTTAAATATAGTGTGTGTGTGTGTGTGTGTGTGTGTGTGTGTGTGTGTGTGTGTAATGTTACAAATATGGATGATGGAAAAGGAAGCATCAGTTATAGATACACACAAATTACATGTTAACGTAAATTCTTCCTAGGCCTCTTTATATTTCCTATCATATTTATTATTGGATCCCACCTATAACCTTTAATCATATGAGTAATCCTTACTCACTTCAGCAGTCCCATTTACTCATGTGAATATAAATTGCAGGATAAGGCCCATTATATATAGAAATGTATATATAAATATGTTCTTTTTATTTCATCATTCAACTAATCATTTAATTATCAATAAAAATTGCAGTTTGAAAATAGATTTCTACATTGCTTTTTGAGCTTTTCTGTTCATAGCTGGAGTTTTTGCTATCCTGTAAAGGCCACGTAGCAGGGAATGGGGAACATGTAAGGATAAATGGATAAATGTCAACTGTCAATATGTGGATACTGGCACTAGAAAACTATATACGAACTGCTGTTATATATCACTATACCTTTATTCAAAGAGCTCTCTGTTTCCTGTGATGAGTCAAGTCTGTAGAAAAAAAAGGACAGGAAATCAATAAGTAGAGTAAGAAATGATATAAAAAGTAGTCTCTGTTTTAAGTGTGCTGTTTCCCATCTTTATCACTGCCATAACTAAGCTTCTAATGATTTGTACCTATCTGCCTGTTGCTGAATTTGTTTTCTGCATGTTGCACAAAGATCTTTAACCCAAAGGAGAGAATGGAACCCTCTGTCACATAGCTTTAAATTGATAATCTTTCACCAGTTCATCATCTGTGAGATGAAAAAGATCTGTTGATTTAAAATGTAGTTGTGATTTAAAATAATGTGATGACAACGGCTTGGTACTGGGTGGGTTGTCTTCTTAGTGAAATTCACCACTGTGCAGGGGGCCAGTATATGACCTATCAATAGGGTTGCCAATTGTCTAATCTCACAAACCCAAACACCCTTGCCCTGCCCCGAGGCCACACCCCTGCCACATCCCTTCTCTAAGGCCTTTCCCCCCCCCACTCACTCCATCCTCCCTCCCTCCATCACTCGCTCTCCCCCACCCTCCCTCACTTTCACTGGGCTGGAGCAGGGGTTGGGATGCAAGAGGGGGTGCTGGCTCTGGGCTGGGGGTGAGGCTGATGGGTTTGGAGTGTGAGAGGAGGCTCTGGACTGGACAGGTGGTTGGGATGCAGGAGGACCTGTGGGACTTGGGGGCAGGAGGGGGCTCAGGGATGGGGCAGGAGTTGAGACATAGGAGAGGGTATGAGGGGCAGGCTCTGGGCAGCATTTACCTCTGGCAGCTTCCTGGCCAATGGGACCTGTGGAGTCAGCGCTCGGGGCAGAGACAGCATGCAGAGACCCCCTAGCCACCTCTGCCTGCATCTAGGAGCCGCAGGGACTTGCTGCTACTTCTGGGAGTCTCGTGGAGCCAGGGCAGGTATGGAGCCAGCCTTAGCCCCACTGCATTGCCCCTGCCAGCCAGCCTTTTGGCCTAATAAAATGTCCTGGATTGCTTTCACTAGCAACCCGGAGATTGTGGCCAATTCTGGGAGACTCCCGGCCAATCCGGGAGGGTTGGCAACCCTACCTATCCACCCCCACTTTTACTGTGTTTTGTGGGCAAGTCATACTGACATGATAGGCCACGTACACTGATGTAGACACACTGGCAAAACGAGACCCAACGTGCATGGAATTAAGCAGCAGGCTGCAACTTTTATTAAACTTACTTTCACACGGGTGATGGGGGTGCTACTTACCCATCACCCATATTCTCCTATACTATGGATTTAATGGGATACCAGGGGGGTTTACAGGCTTCTTACCATAATCTGTAACTCAGGGTAGGTTCTCCTCAGCCTGTATCCCAGTATTCAGCTCTCTCTGCATCCTAGCACCATCCCCCTCCTCCCCGCACTAAGGGGACAGAGGGTGCAGAAGGATGGGGTGTTGGCCCACGAGGGCCACAAGATAGGATCTTTGCCTGTGAAGGCCACAATGTCCCACCTTATCCCATCAGCCCAAGGCCCATCTCCAAATCCCAGGTCTTCTACCTCTGGGCCCATTCATTTTATCCTTTTTACCACACTGGAAACTGGACGCAAGTTGTGATGAATTAACAGCTCAACCAGGTACCTCAGTTAGGTACTAATCGTATTCGTACTTAACCCACTGTGGGTTGAGGGTGCTTTGAGGAAGGCAGCTCCTCTGCCATTTGTCCCATGGGACAAAAAAGTTCCTTCCTAACCCCCAGACAGGTGATTGGCTAGACCTGCAGCATCTGTCAGGCCGGATTCCCATTCCTCATACAGGGTGGGTAGTGTGGGGCTGCTGGAACAGAGCCAAAAGAGACTCCATATGTCCCCTACTCCAGGTTAAATTCTGGGAACCGGGGAATGCTGGTCAATCAGCACCCCTCCCCATCAGCTGCCCAATTGGTTCAAGAGACTTTGGAGATGAGGGGGCAGAATTACCTGGTGTCCTCAGTGTGTGTCATTCTTCTTCACTTCTGGGACTGTCCCCCTTTCACCACTGGCCCTATCAAGTTCCCCCCATCCACTGGGGCAAGTGGGTGGCATTCTGCAGAGGGCTGAATTTCATCCACTAAGGGCTTGTTTTCTCTTCAAGAGTTAGCTCAATTGAATACAGTCATTACTCCATTTCAGTTAGCCTAGCTCAAGGGAGTGGTCACATTGCGAACCCACGCTCCTGCTACACAGAGTGACTGGAATAGCAGTTGTGGAGTTTTGCTAACCCGAGCTGTAGCCTGTAGCTGCACCCCTACTGAGTTACTTGCTGGAGCGTCAGCAGCACTCGAGCTTCAGCCTGTGCCACCTGACGGGCCAGCTGGCTCGCGCTTAAAGAACTACTTAACTCAAGCTGGAGACCTGTCTTTGTGGACAGGGGTCAGGTTAGGGGCTTTACTCATGTTATATCTTCAATTAATTCTGCAGTGAAGGCAAGCTATTCAAAACTCTCTTCCTATGCTGCATTCTCAGAATTTGACTTGGTATCTGTTTGAACTCAAAGGCAAACATTTGTGGATGAAAATGGATATTTATGTATGCAGTTAGCATTCTGAAAATGCAAATTGTGTGCGCAGTTGTGGTGATCAGTTTTAAATATTTATAATAATAGTAATAATTTACAGTTACAGTGCCATCTATCATCTATCAGGCTCCCAAAGTACTTTACAAACAAGAATGAGTTAAACTCTGGCCAGGGTAGGAAAGTATTATTATCCTCATTTTACGGAAGAGCAAAAAGAGGTTAAATGGCTTGCCCAAGGTTACAAAATGAAGTCCGTAGCAGAGTCAGGAGTAGAGCCCAGATCACTGCATTTCAGCCACCAGGTCATCCTTCCCTCTCACTAGTAACGACTGTGAAAGTTTGAGGTGAAATACTCATCCCCTAACTTAACCTAAGCTTTTTTTTCAGATTTAGCACATTTCCGCCAGCCCCCTTTTGCAATGCCCAGGGGCCTTGCAACCCCAGCTCCTTTCTACTTCTGAATATCTGGTGATGAAACCAAAAAGTTCTGGCGCCTTGTGGTACTTCCTAAGCCCTTGGCTGTTGCTCACATCAAATTTGAGTACTCTGGGGCTTCTCCTTTAGTTATGCTCAGAGTAAGCACAACTGCATTTCTTTTATGGGTGAACCGAAGGGTGACAACATTTACCAATAGCTTTGAGGCTAAGCAGAGAGGCTGTTTAGTGTTGACGGACCATGTAACTAAGCCAGATGCATCTTCTGCGTAGAGGAAGAGGATCATACGATCCTCATAAAAAGTCATTTGTAACTTGCATGTCCAAAAAGATGATAGTAAATTAACACCATTCTTTTTCTTTTTCAAATCAAAATTAGAGATGAACCCAAATGGCAAATTTCAGTTCTGGGTCCAAACTTCCAAAAAATGCAGGTGTGTTCAGATCCAAAGGTTTTGCGTTTTGGATACCTCTCATTTTGGAGACCCTATGCTAACAATTCTGGCACCTGAAGGTGTGCATTTTGTACTCTGGAGGATGGCATAATATTATGTAGATTGAGATATTTAGAAGGGGAGAAATTTCAACTTGTCTTTTGCGCAAATTTGTAAATGGAATCAAAATGGAGAAGGCAGAATCTGACCTTAAGAAAGATAATGAGAATCAAAAACACTGGGGAGAATCTGTAAAAATTCAGCAAAAACAGTGAGGAGTCCTTGTGGAACCTTAGAGACTAACAAATTTATTTGGGCATAAGCTTTCGTGAGCTAGAACTCACTTCATCAGATGCATGAAGTGAAAAATACAGGAGCTGGTATAAATACATGAAAGGATGGGGGTTGCTTTACCAAGTGTGAGGTCAGTCTAATGAGATAAATCAATTAAAAGCAGGATACCAAGGGAGGAAAAATAACTTTTGCAGTGGTAAGAGAGTGGCCCATTACAGACAGTTGACAGGAAGGAGTGAGTAACAGTAGGAAGACATTAGTATTGGGGAAATTAAGTTTAGGTTGTGGAAGGTGGGTGTTTTAAGAGAGTTTCTAGTTTTGAGTTCATTCTTGATCTTTTCTTGTTTTCTGTATAGGATGTTGGTCAGGTGGTTCCACAGTTCCTTTGAGAGTGTGTGGCAGAATCTCTCACTATAGTCTGTGTGGTATGTTGATTGTAATGGATTTTTTACATTCAGTCCTTTTGATATTATGTCCATCTGTTTGCATTTGGAAAGGAAGATGATGCCTGTCTGTATCTGCACGAGTTTTTTCATGAAGTTGATGGATTTCCACTTCATATGGCTAAACTCAGTGCTTTGCATGGTGACAAGTTTCAGAGTGGTAGCCATGTTAGTCTGTATCAGCAAAAACAACGAGGAGTCCTTGTGGCACCTTAGAGACAAAATAAATTTGTTAGTCTTCCACACAAATTCCCTCGTGGCTGGACTTTACAAAAACTAGACAAGCCATTCACAACACACACTTTGAATCTTTACAGAGGAAAAAGTACACTAAACTATCTAAACTCCTACATGCCACAAGGGCCCACAACAGTGGTTCCCTTAACTCACCTAACAATATTGTTAATCTATCCAGTTATACTCTTAGCCTGACAGAAGAGTCTGTCCTATCTCAGGGTCTCTCCTTCTGCCCTACTACCCCCACAAACATGATACAGTTCTGTGGTGACCTAGAATCCTACTTTTGACATTTCTGTTTCAAGGAATATTTCCAACACACCACTGAACAGCACACTAACACACAGAAACCTTCCTACCAACACTACAATAAGAAGGATTCTGCATGGACTCCTCCTGAAGGTCGAAACAACAGACTGGACTTCTACTTAGAGTGCTTCCGTTGACGTGCACAAGCTGAAATTGTGGAAAAGCAGCATCACTTGCCCCATAACATCAGCCATGGAGAACACCCCATCCACAGCCTCAGAAACAACTCTGACATCATAATAAAAAAGGCTGACAAAGGAGTTGCTGTAGTCATCGTGAATAGGTCAGAATATGAACAAGAGGCTGCTAGACAACTCTCTGACACCACATTCTACAGGCCATTACTCTCTGACCGCACTGAGGATTACGAAAAGAAACTACATCATCTGCTCAAGAAACTCCCTAAAGAAGCACAGGAACAAATCTATACTGACATACCCCTAGAGCCCCGACCAGGGGTATTCTACCTGCTACCCCCAAATCCATAAACCTGGGAATCCTGGATGCCCCATCATCTCAGGCATTGGCACTCTGACAGCAGGATTATCTGGCTATGTAGACTCTTTCCTCAGGCCCTACGCTACCAGCACTCCTAGCTATCTTCGAAACACCACTGGCTTCCTGAGGAAACTACAATCCTTTGGTGATCTTCCAGAAAACACCATCCTAGCCTCTATGGATGTAGAAACTCTCTATACAAACTCTCTATACAAACATTCCACACAAAGATGGACTACAAAGATGGCATCCCCAATACCATCTGGCAAACCTGGTGTCTGAACTTTGTCCTCACCCACAACTATTTCTGATTTGAGGACACTTTATACCTTCAAATCAGCGGGACTGCTATGGGTACCTGCATGGCACCTCAGTATGCCAATATTTTTATGGCTGACTTAGAACAACACTTCATCAGCTCTTGTCCCCTTACGCCCCTACTCTACTTGCGCTACATTGATGACATCATCATCATCTGGACCCATGGGAAAGAGGCCCTTGAGGAATTCCACCAAGATTTCAACAATTTCCACCCTACTATCAACCTCAGCCTGGACCAGTCCACACAAGAGGTCCACTTCCTAGACACTACAGTGCTAATAAGCGATGATCACATAAACACCACCCTATATCAGAAACCTACTGACCTCTATACTTACCTACATGCCTCCAGCTTTCATCCAGACCACATCACACGATCCATTGTCTACAGCCAAGCTCTAAGATACAACCACATTTGCTCCAATCCCTCAGACAAAGACAAACACCTACAGAATCTCTATCAAGCTTTCTTAAAACTGCAATACCCTCCTGGTGAAGTGAAGAAACAGATTGACAGAGCCAGAAGGGTACCAAGAAGTCACCTACTATACGATAGGCCCAACAAAGAAAGTAACGGAATGCCACTAGCCATCACCTACAGCCCCCAACTAAAACCTCTCCAATGCATCATCAAGAATTTACAACCTATCCTGAAGGACGATCCCTCACTCTCACAGACCTTGGGAGACAGGCCAGTCCTCGCCTACAGACAGCCCCACAACCTGAAGCAAATACTCACCAGCAACTAACACCACACAACAAAAACACCAACCCAGGAACCAAACCCCAGTGTCAACTCTGTCCACATATCTATTCAAGGGATACCATCATAGGACCTAACCACATCAGCCACACTATCCGGGGCTCGTTCACCTGCATATCTACCAATGTGATATATGCCATCATGTGCCAGCAATGCCCCTCTGCCATATACATTGGCCAAACCGGACAGTCTCTATGCAAAAGAATAAATGGACGCAAATCTGACATCAGGAATCATAACATTCAAAAACCAGTAGGAGAGCACTTCAATCTCTCTGGTCGCTCAATAACAGACCTAAAAGTGGCAATTCAACAAAAAAAATCTTCAAAACCAGACTCCTACGTGAAGCTGCAGAACTGGAATTAATTTGCAAACTGGATACCATCAGATTAGGCCTGAATAAAGACTGGGAGTGGTTGGGTCATTACAAAACCTAAACTTAATTTCCCCCTAATTTCTCACACCTTCTTGTCAACTGTCTGTAATGGGCCACTCTCTTACCACTTCAAAAGTTATTTTTCCTCCCTTGGTATCCTGCTGTTAATTCATTTATCTCTTAGACTGACCTCACACTTGGTAAAGCAACCCCCATCCTTTCATGTATTTATACCTGCTCCTGTATTTTTCACTTCATTCATCCAATGAAGTGGGTTCTAGCCCATGAAAGCTTATGCCCAAATAAATTTGTTAGTCTCTAAGGTGCCACAAGGACTCCTCGTTGTTTTTGCTGATACAGACTAACACGGCTACCACTCTGAAACCTGTAAAAATTCAGCCAACCTAGGGAGGGATAAATATTCGGCTCTTTAATATCCTTTTAGGTAATAATGTCCATTTCCACACACTCTTTCGCTTACAAGTATTGATGCAATGATGGAATTGTGAGAAACAGCATGGAGCTCCTGGCCCTGTGCTTTGCTATCTGGGTCATGAATATAAGAATTTCATTCTAATGTCCTAGAGCCATATCATGCCATCGATTTTTTTTTTATTTTAAGCAGATTTCATCATTGATTTAAATGGGGGAGTTCTGTTTAAAAATCAATGGCACAATATGGCCCCTAGACATTAACACATTCAGAATATTGACAGCAAAAGAAAATAAAACCTTTTTATTTCCAGTCTTTCTCTCAAAACGTTATTTTTCCCAGAAACTCCAGCTGTTCCTCAGTAAGTAGTTAAATTAAGTGTAAATGCCGCTGAACACAAGTTAACCATTAGAATTAAAAAAAACCCAAAGAAAACCATATGACTGGCATCCAACCTTTTAATCAAATAATTTACTAATCACTCACTGTGTTACAGCTTCACAATCAACTCTTCCAGTTAAACTCATCTCCCCTGTCCCCCTCCTTGCCACTTTCCCTCAGCACTTCACTTCAGAAAATGTTCACTACAGCCCATTAAGGAACACTTTAATTCAAGAGGGTCTAGCTGATCAAGAAAAATTAAGCTCCTAATAACAGCAAAATCGAAAGAAATTTGGACAAAATGACTCTCCGCATCACAGATTTTGTTTACTAGTGGGTAATTAATTCTCCACATATGTTGGGAACATCTGTCGCAGTGACCTGCCATCGTATCTGTGAAATGACTGCTGTGCAGCTCCTCCGCAGGTCATTAGCAACACTCTGAAATGAGTCTTCCTTCTTCTGCCTCCAGAATGGGCAACTTTTGCTTTAGCTTCTATATTCCGTAAGTTCCCCAGTCTGGATTGCCCTCTACTTCTTCCTGTCAGACCCCGGCATCTAGCTTTCCATTCAAAGGAAATAGAGTTCAAAGAAAGAACTAGAATATGGGAAGAAAATAAGGGAGAGCAATTTACTATGAAATGGTCCTGGCTTCATATGTTAAAGGAATCAAATCTAGGTTTTTTAGTTACTAAAGTAATATACGGGGAAGCGGGTGGAAGGCTGGATTCTTCTCTTTGACAGAACTGATCTACTTCTAAATGTATGCAATGGCACCAAAACACCATGGGGACATGCAGGATCTACACACAGGAGCTGGAGCACGGACAAGGCTGTCTCTATCTATATTAGGGTTTTCTGTAGTAGCCAAGGGTTGAACAGGTAAAGTGATGGTGTGGTTGAGATATCAGTGAGCACTAAGACTTGTGGAAATCCTTTTGTTACTGTAAAAACAAAATGAAACACCAAAGGGGAATCCCAGTGCCCATACTTGAAATCCACACTCAGGTGATATGTCGGCCAAATCCTGGTCACGTACCAGTGCATAATCATGAGTTTCAGAGATTATTTTCAAGGGCATGCAGATAATTTTTTCTGTGGGGAAGCATTTTTTTAAATCCCCACAGGGATTAGAGTAAGACAAGAAGGGTGAACACCTGCATCTCCTCCAGGACACCTGTGTTTACAGTGAATGCCATGTAGCCAACACATATTCCATCAGCGAGGGGGTGGGGGGTAGGGAAGATGCACACATCAAAGAAAATTGATCTGAGATATCACTATACAGAAGGCAGAGCATCCACTATAAAAACAGTCTGTCCTTCACCCTAATTTTAACTATCTAGAAGCATTTCAGTGCTTGTCACTGTAAAGTTTGGTTAATTTTAATTGTGTTTTTATGTTTATTTTATCTTGAACCCAAGGATTAATGTCTGGGTAGCTTTATGTCACTGTCCTAAGATACTCGCCTTTTGGTTTTGTTTCTTTGTTTAGAATCTTAAAGGAACACCGCCAAGTTAAAAGTAATGGGCCAGATCCTCAGCTCATATAAACCGGTGTAGCTCCAGTGATATCAGTGCAGCTCTGCTGATTTAGACCAGCTCAGAATCTGGTACTACATATTTGCAAACAAAAATAGGTATCCTTACTTGTGGTGTTAATAATAACTCAGGATTAAATCCTGCTCACCTTACGCCTTACTCCTGCTGCGGTTAATAGGTTACTTATATGCCCACATGAGTGAATGTGTTGTATGTCTGTTCATTTACTGTTGCCCATTATGTGAGGCTTCTCCATGTACAGGGAGAAATGTTTTATTATGCTTACAGTACTTTACAAGGTATGTCCTGTCATGGAGCAAAACTGTATTCATTTTAAAGTATCAGAGGGGTAGCTGTGTTAGTCTGGATCTGTAAAAGCAACAAAGAATCCTGTGGCACCTTATAGACTAACAGACGTTCTGCAGCATGAGCTTTCGTGGGTGAATACCTTGCATCTGAAGAAGTAGGTATTCACCCACGAAAGCTCATGCTGCAGAACGTCTGTTAGTCTATAAGGTGCCACAGGATTCTTTGTTGCTTTCATTTTAAAGGTATTTAGTTTATATACAAGTTGTTATACAAGTGAAATTGTAGTCAGAATATAGGGTTGGGAATTGGGACCAGGGATCTGTTCCTGACTCTAGTGAAGATTTTTTGTGTGACCTTGGTCAATGTCTTAAGACTCATGGAACTGATGGCGGCTTAACAGAGTCTTCTAAGAAAGGTTGAGAAGTGTAGTGAGGACATTTTGAATGGTTTTACATTTACAGGTTTTACTGCACCTTCCAACCAAAGTTTGAAAGCATTATAGAATATAGCATCCCAACACCACGGTGAGGTACTATTATCCCTGTTTTACAGGTGGGGAAATTGAGGTTGAAAAAAGTTCAAACCACATTTTTCAGTTTTTGGATGACCAACCTCTGATGTCTAGGTGTGTGGCCAGATACATAGAAACATATGCACAAAATGTCACAGATTTTCATAGTTAATATTTCTGGGACCTTTAGGGTTTGTTTGTTTTTTTGCAGGGCAGTTATATAGTTAATTCCAGTGCAGTGTGAAATAACATAAAACATAACAAATCCACAGCAAGTTAGGACTTCACTTTTACTCACTGTATGCATGTGGAATTTCACAAAAGCAATGAGACAGAACTCAGCTACTTTTGTTCCAAAACATAGAATTTCTCCACTTGAGCTAAAGGAAAATCGGTTAGCTATATCAGTCTCTGACAAACAGCTGAGCAGTTCAGATGTCCTGTAACAGGGTAGTTGTACTCATACACACTGGTCAGTTTGTTACAGTATATTCATACAAAGCCTTCCTATGCAAATCTAGCCGGCTACGTTAAACCTTTGAAATATGTGTATAGCAGTCATGTGATGTTAGGACATACATGTATCAATTACATGATTGTGGTAGTAATCCCTTGGTGTTCAGAATCGCATCTTGGATCCCTAAGGTTCTTTACAATGTTCCTTATGGTCACCACATAAAGTGAAGAACTACCACTATATTTCTGGGCATTTCCTGTTTGGACTCCTTAACTGCTATTTTTATGGTTTGACTGACTCCATCTCCTGGGGGATTGCAGAAATAATGGTGGGCGGGAATTATCTCTCAGGATCTGCAGAGAAAGGACCCTCCATGCAAAGAGATACTCCTTCATCCACAGCTCCATGTAAGGGTGCTCAGGCATCTCTACAATACTGTCTCTAGAGGTTCAAAAATCAGCACCTCGGGAATGGAAGGCTATGGCCAGGTGCATGGTGTATAGCCAAGCCAGGATTACCTTTGGTGAAGAATGGACCCCTCCATGTCTTAAAAGGAAGTTCTAGAGAAAGTTGCTTGTGAAAGATGGAAGTCAGCCTTGGAAAACAATGGGCAGAAATCAGAAGAACATGGAGCTTCTGTAGAGGCATGGAATGGCCCACTGTCTCCAATGATTCCCTCAAGCATAACCAGGAAAATGTCTGGTGTTTGTGGAGTGTAGACTCACTGCATCTTCTGCATCGTCCTCACCCTGCAATGGAAGAACTTGAAAAAAAATCCACAAGGGGAACCTCACAGAGTTTTACTTCCCCTCAGATCCCTCTGTTATGTTTTATCCAGCAGAGGGCATGATCTCATCCAATGTTAATGCATGCTGTAATCTCCAGCTCTCCCAGGAGAGCAAAACCACCCGCCCGATATCTGCTGTTAGCTACACATGGGTAAATCCAGAGTAACTTCACTGAAATCAATGGAATTAGTCTGTCTTGACACTGGGAAGAATGAAAGCAGAATTTGACTTATTAGCACAATAACAGGGAAGTTAGTGATATTACACAGAGGATTTCTGTGATAAAAATATGGTTTTAATTTTAACAGTATAATTCCTTTGAGGAATGTAGTGGAGCAATGTTACCCTATGTATAGAGAGGAAAAAGGCTTAAAGACAACTATCCTGTCAGGGAGAGTGATATTAATACTCTGGAGAGTTGTATATAATTATCTGTCATCATTTACATGGCTGGTTTCTTCACCACATACCAAATATACATAATTACAGTTCACTAACAAAGGATTCATTTACTGTGTCTATTCATGCTGTATCTCTGTCTTCTCAGTGCACATGGTATGTAGGTGAGTTACCATGAAACTGAACTCAGTGCCAAAATTTCCAGCAGCTCTCCAATGGGTGCACAAGCAGCATTTGTTTACAAATTATGGGCGGAAATGGCAGCGTTGCCTATTATTAAGTTAGCCCAACACTTGCCATTATAAGACCCTATTTTTAGTTGCTTTTAACTTTGCTAAACTGTAACTGTTCAAGGTGAAATTTTTCATGCCTGGTGCCTATCTCATGCTGAATTTGTTTGGAAAGCATCAGTCAAAACAACAAACCCATTTCCAAGGATGATGCTAAGGATTGTTTTGCCATGTTGGAAAAATATAACGATCATTTCATTGAGAAGTTCTAGGGCCCCCAGGCTTTGAAGCAGGGAATTGAAATTCAGCAGGGCACAGCCTTTATGTCAGGGATTTGCCTTTGCTGTCCCTGTGAAAATCTGCCCACACTTGGTCAAGTTATAAGCCCTTGAAAAATCTGTTTGTACATGCTCAGTAGAGACTTGTTAGAGTGAAGTAACAATTGCTAAAGATTCCATCTGTATTGAGCATGCTCCAGCCCCTCACATCTCCTGTTCCTGCCTCATCCCACAGAGTGACTGTGCATGCTCAGAGCTAAGAGGGCTCAGCAGATACAGCTCCGGTCTCGGGAGGGGCCAGTCACTGAAACTGAGAACAGGGAGACTGTCTCTTCTGTGGTCTCCATGCTCCTCTTGCTGGTGCCCAGGCAGTGAAGAGAAGGAGGAAGCAGCCTGGCTGAGAATGCAGAGGGGTTTGGGGATGGGGGTTGAGATGTGAAGAAAGGGAGTTGCCGGAGTCAAAGTAGGAGGGGGTCAGTAGTCAGAAGGGGGGAGGGAAACAGTGGAAGACTGGTACTGGGAGCCAGTAGGGACGGGGTGGGGGAGATGGCTGGAGGCTGGCGGAAAGAAACAGATTGTACAAGGAGCCAGGAGGGGGGAATTGGGATTGGGTGTGCAAGGAGACTGGGGTGGGGGGTAACTGGGACTGGCTGGATAAGGAAACTGGGATGGGGATGAGAAGCCCCAAGGAGTGGAGACTGTGACCGGTTAGACAAGGAAAATGGGAGTGGGGTGAGGAGCGAGGATTGGGGAAGAGAAGGGACAGGAACAGGATGGAGGGGATGGGGCAAAAGGGATTAGGTTTGAGAGAAACAGGCTGAAGAGTCTGTGACCACTAAAGACCACTGCCCTCCACAGCCTCGAAAGGACCCCAAGATTCCTGAGTGACAGCAAACATCTGTGAAATCCACTGGCAAAGTGTTGCATCCTCCTCCAGAGCTGGTCCATCTAGATCAGTGGTTCTCAAACTTTTGTACTGGTGCCCCCTTTCACATAGCAAGCCTCTGAGTGTGATGCCCCTTATAAATTAAAAACACCTTTTTATATATTTAACACCATTATAAATGCTGGAGGCAAAGCAGGGTTTGGGGTGGAGGCTGACAGCTCGCAACCCCCCATATAATAACCTCGCGACCCCTCATGTAATAACCCCATGACCCCCTGAGGAGTCCCGCCCCCCATTTGAGAGGGGGGCGGGACTCCCTCTCTAGAGGATGACAACCTCCGCCTGCTATGAGTTACCTGCTATAGTTATTAGTTACAGGTATGAGTTCTATGGAAAAATAGTATGTGATCATTTAGTTAGAGAGTTTGTCATAATACATATGCACACAGGGGATGGATTAAGTCTACAGAGGCAACCTGAATTCTAGCATTTCTAACTTTTGAGTACTTGATTATGCAACCTTAATAGTATTCTTTTAACGTGGGTTTGTGTATGTGTGTGTGTTGTGTAGCAGAGGACTGGGCACATACAAGTATGTGCACAAATTCCAGGTAGAAGCCTGATGAAAATGTGGATCTAATTATGTGTACTGTTTCTTTAAAACTATATTAGGAACTGAGGCAGGAGGGTGTTGAAGAAAGTTCTAGACATAAGCCCTGCAGTGAAGTAGAGAGAGATTGAGAGAGTAACTTTAGGGATAATACTAATAAAGTTCCACATTCACTGTTAGAAGAAAGTGGCGCTTTCTGAGTTCCTTACCTTTGCCATAGCAGCTTGATATACTTTCTCCTGGCATATTCCTGCAATGGGTCAAATTCCACCCAGCTCAAAATACTAGACCTGACAATGCTACATGTTTGCACACCCTCCCCTCCCCCTGGGAAACTTCTGATTAGCTGGGAAACTGCAGCCAGTCAAAGTTTCAGCACCTGCTGAGGTGCTGCCTCCTACTTCAGCACAGGTAGCAGTCAGGGCTCCTCCCTCCTTCCCCGGTGTGTAAGCAAAGGGCTGGGAGTATCCTTGGAGCGCTCAGCCCTGTGCACTGGGACCAGTTGCTTCTTGCTGACTCTGCATCAGCTCCTTCTTCCCTTCTGGGAGTGAAAACCTTCCTGGCTCTGCCCTATCTCTCAGGATTGCAAGTGGGATGAAGATCCCAGATGCCTTCCTCTGCTGTGCAGAAGCTGGGCTAGCAAGGGGAGCTTTCTAGTCCTCCTGGCTCTATGTGGGAGCAGTGACAAGAGCACCCCATTATCACCCTGCATAATGTGAAGATCCACCAGGAACTGCCCCTTCCCTTCTCCACACTCAGGCCAGTGAGGAGGCCTGGAAAGGTGAATGGGAAGAGAGTGAGGTGCTGGGAAGGGGAGAAGGCCAGAGAATTGTAGGGGTTAGGTAGGTGCAGGGGATAAAATACTGGGGTGGGAACAGGTTAAATGCTCCAAAGAGAGGGAAAGGTGAAAACTGAATTGACTATCACAATAGGAGAGGGAAGTGGCAGTTTATGAATTGTGGGATAGGAATCCAGAACTGAACTAACTTGGGGGCTGAGAACCGATGAATCGGAGGAGTCGGGTATGGGAGTGAGGAGCTTGCAGGGATGGCTACGCTACAATTGATGAATGTGTGGAAGAGGGGGGTCATGCTTGACTTTGGGGAGGGAGGGCAGGAGGCTAAATGGAGAACAGTCTTGTGGTGCCAGAAACTGGATTGTGTGAGGCACCGTAGGTGAGAGAAAAAGGAGGGAAAGTATGATCTGAGTAGGAAAAAAAGGAGATTGTGGGTGGGAAGGAGGGAGTGGATGCGGGGGAGTTGCAATTGGATTTTAGCGGGGTATCATAGAATCATAGACTTTAAGGTCAGAAGGTCTGACCTCCTGCACCATGCAGGCCACAAAATCTCACCCACCCACTCCTGTAACAAACCCCTAACCTATGTCTGAGCTATTGAAATCCTCAAATCATGGTTTAAAGACTTCAAGGTGCAGAGAATCCTCCAGCAAGTGACCCATGCCTCATGCTGCAGAGGAAGGCGAAAAACCCCCAGGGCCTCTGCCAATCTGCCCCAGAGGAAAATTCCTTCCCGACCCCAAATATGGCGATCAGTTAAACTCTGAGCATGTGGGAAAGACTCACCAGCTAGACACCCAGGAAAGAATTCTCTGTAGTAACTCAGATCCCACCCCATCTAACATCACATCACCGGCCGTTGGGCGTATTTACCACTAATAGTCAAAGATCAATTAGTTGCCCAAAATTAGGCTATCCCGTCATACCATCCCCTCCATAAACTTATCAAGCTTAGTCTTGAAGCCAGATATGTCTTTTGCCTCCACTGCTCCCCTTGGAAGGCTGTTCCAGAACTTCACTCCTCTGATAGTTAGAAGCCTTTGTCTAATTTCAAGTCCAAACTTCCTGATGGCCAGTTTATATCCATTTGTTCTTGTGTCTGCATTGGTACTTAGCTTAAATAAAATTCCTCTCCCTCCCTGGTATTTATCCCTCTGATATATGTATAGAGAGCAATCATATCTCCTCTTAGCCTTCTTTTGGTTAGGCTAAACAAGCCAAGCTCTTTGAGTCTTCTTTCATAGGTTTTCCATTCCTTGGATCATTCTAGTAGCCCGTCTCTGAACCTGTTCCAGTTTAAATTCATCCTTCTTAAACATGGGAGACCAGAACTGCACACAGTATTCCAGATGAGGTCTCACCAATGCCTTGTATAATGGTATAACACCTCATTATCTCTACTGGAAATACCTTGCCTGATGCATCCCAAGACCGCATGGGGTAGAGAGAGAGGAGGAAGAGACTGGAGAATGGGGGAGAGACTTGAACAGGGAAGAAGAACGCCCTTCCCATCTACACCAAGTGCTGGAAACCCTAGCCTCAGCTAGTGCTTTAATCACAGTACGGTATACACAAATTTATGTAAGTGTTAATTTTACAGGTTTTAGTCTGAATAGACTGGCTGGCATGAAATGCTAACCTGACAGGCAGCTTCATGGAGGCATGCTTCTTTATGGAGCAAAGGGTATCTCCACCACATTTACCCAGTGCAGGAACTTACAAAATTAAGCATTTTGGTTGCATTTTGCTAGCAGGGTCTGTATCTGAGTAGTGGGGATGTGGAAGCAAACTGCAATGGCATGATGAGGTTTTGAAGCAGAAGGCAGTGAGAGCCCAGGGGGTAGGAGGACAGTTTTAGCAGCTCAGGGCTAATCCACTGATCTGTTCTTATTAAAAGAAAATGTTTCCATTCTAGTAATGTCTCTCTCTCAAGTTCTGATCCAAAGTCCATTGAAATCAGTAGAAAAATTCCCCTTGACTTCAGTGGGCTTTGGATCAGGCCCATTGTGACTGCCACTTTTAGATTGCCAAAATAATTTTGAGATGCACAGGTAGTAATGCATGCTGCTTGGGATTACACACTCCTCTTGTCTGTGCCCTGGTTCTTAAGGGGATTCCCAACACTTTATTTGAGTAAAGAACCATCTCTCATGACTATGAAAGTAATTTGGAATCACTTTTCACTCAACTTTCTGCAGGAGAGGACTCCTCCAGGAAATGATCTGACTTCTTACAGATCATCCCTGCCCACATACAAGCGAAAAAGACAATACTTTAGAACATGTAATCCGAGTGTCTTTTATTTATTCTGAACCAAAGGGCTACAGTGTCCTAGCCCTTACTTGGCCATGCAGGGGAATAAGGCCCCCAGCATACAGTACCTGCTTGTCCCTGCATAGAGTATGACTCTGGCCATGGGGAGGACAGTGGGGGTTACTAGTTGATATTCCGCACTGGGGGCAGAAAGGAATAGAAGGAGAGAGATGGGAGTGAGAGAAGCTCTGACTGGCATCCAGAGTCCTAGCAGAGTGCATGTGGGAGGGTGGGGGTGCAAACTGCTCCAGGAAAAAGGAATGAAATGAAGTAACTTACACCCCTCCTCCCTGGGCAAGAGAGTGGGAACCGTGACTCTAAGACCCAATTCATTCTCTGGTTTGCTCCTCGGAAAGTGCCGTTTTACACTGTCCCTTACTCAAGGTAGATTTGTAAAATTTACAATCTAGTTTCAAATGAACTGGAAACAAGGAAATACTGTACTGAACTGAAAATCGCAGGTGCAAAGAACACAAGAATCCTCATGGCATACTGAGGGTTTTGCTACACTCAGAATTTTCTGCAGTCTCTAAAAAAGATTGATTTCAGCCCATCCTTATTTTTAGGAAGTATTCATGAACATTTACTGAATATATTGTTTGTTTGTTTGTTTCAGCCAATGGATTTTTGGTGTGAGTGGTGGTGGTGGTGTTTTAAAGATTCTGCTAGTGTCCATATTGGATCAAATCCTCAGCTTAGTTCCATTGACTTCAGTGGTGCTATACTGATTTACATCAGCTGAGGCTCTGGCCCATGGCGTGCCAGATGCTTTCCAAACACAAATGGTGACACTGGGCCTCATTCACAACTGGGAAAGGTGGAAAAACAGGCATTGAGAGGTTGTGGCTTTCCCAATGTCACACAGTAAACTGGGATTAGAACCCAGGTCTCCTGAATCTCTGTCTTCTGCTTTAGTCACCAAAATGTGATTTCCCCTTAGAGTATGCGAACTTAGGTCTCCAGAAATCCATTATACACCATCCTTTACCTTCTTTCCCCCTCCCTCCCCAGAAAGCATCTGGGTTGATTTTCATATATATATGAAGTTGCTGTAAAAAGAAATTTTTTCAAGCAAATTAGAAAATTAGGGTTTTTCTTATGGAAATGCTGGCAGCTGCTTAAATAAAGTTCCAAATGTCACCCCAATAATATATATATTCAAGTAAACTGCTGAGGTCCACGACTATGGAGAAACGTACATGTGCCACACCTCCCAAAATACCGTGTACAATGAATGCATTTTAAAAATGTCCAAAGCCTAAGCAGATGCCGTTATCATGATAAATCACTTTTTAATCAGTCATAATTTTGCACTAAGTGCTGTATAAGTGCCCTTTGTTTCACTACTTAAACTGTCAGCAGCTAACAATGGGAGTTGCAGACTAGTGCCTGTCATTAGGAGCAAGGAAAAAATCAATACAATTTTTAATTAAGGGTGCCCGATGACTAGAGCTTTTAAACAAGGAATTCTCCTTGTCAGTACATCTAGCCTTTAAACCCTTTCCATATTCTGGCAGTTCAGAAGTTAACAGGCAGGAAAATGGAGGGTATTTGTAATGTGCCCCCACTTGAAATAAGAAAGAGAGAGGAGCTGTGAGGAGATTCCGGAGGAAACAGCTTTCTTTCCGACTAGCTTTGTCAGAGATGGGATAAAATATGCAGGTGTTGATGTCTGTGTAAACTGCTAGGATGGTCTTTACATTTACAAACCTTAAAAATAATTATTGATATAATAATTTTAACAAAAGTTTAAAGTTTCTTTTCCATAGACACACACACACAAATCCACATAATGAAATATTACAGACAAGAATGTTTGTTTTACAGTCTATTTGGCTTATTTGTGTTATGGATTGCCTCAAGCTGCCATGTCTTTGTTTTGTCTCTTCTTCCCCTTCCATGCTAATTTTTTTTCTTGTCATGGTTTTTTCTTTCTTTCTGATACTGGCTGTTTCTTTGGCATTCATTGAATTGGCATCTGTATTTGACCTATGGCAATAAAATCTTAATATGCATTTCTTTAACAGCGTTATTACTCTGCTTGTCAGTAGAAGAGAAATTCAATGGGACTACTAGTAGGAGTAGGGAATTGCCTACACAGGATATTTTTCCAGTTATATACCAGGATAACTACACTGCTATAGTTATATTGGTATAAATCCCAATTTTGACACTCTTATTCAGCATAGTTTTAATTGCTTCCAAAGCAACAATGGCTAACCCAGAAAAAGGCACTTTTGGAATAAAAGTGTCCTCATGGGGAATGATACGGTATAACTGTAGCGATTGCAACACACACCTTACCTTATACCAGTATAACTTGCCATTAGGGTTGGCTGGATCTCAACTACAGTTATCTTGGTTATTGAGCTAATAGATTATTTATATATATAATAGAACTATTAGATGGTCAGTTACTGAGTTAATATTTTGTGTATATACCACCTTCTTTTGGATTATATCAAAGCAATTTACAAACATTTTAGTGAATAAATCTCACAAAGTTCCTGCATTTATTTATCTTAAAAATTTACCCAACAAAACAGTTTCCCCCCCCCCCCTGCTCAACAGGCTCTGGCAGGGTACAGCTCTTAGAGTATTTCTACACTGCAATCAGGAGGTGTCAGTGGAGCACGCATAGACATGCTGAGTTTGCTAGGTCCAATCACAATAGCAGCAGCTTCGGCTAGCTACTTAAGTCCACGCCCAGGGTCCCAGGAAGGTTTGTACAGCTGGAGCTGCTGCCATGGTTTCCCTGCTCTTGTTACTCAAGTTACACTGATCAAAGCTAGCTCAGGTATGTCTGCATGTGCTGCACTCATACCTCTGATTGCAGTGTAGACACAGCCTAATGCCCTGATTCTGCTTTGGGCGCCACGTAAGTGAATCTCTGTGCCTGCACAGAGACCCATTTTGACTTCAATGGGGCTCCTCTGTGAGGCCACAGAAATTCACCTGCAAGGATCTGTTGCAGGATCAGGGCCTTAGTTGCCAGAAGTTTCCTGTTTCATTTTAGCTTTGTTTACTCACTTTCTCTGTGCTTGGCAGAGCAATAATAAATATTATATTATATTTATTTATTTTATTATTTATTAAGAGCCCTCCTGAAAAGTAGCTTGGGGCATTGGAAAAGAGGTTAAAAAATATCAAAAGTTTCTAATACAAAGAGAAGGAGGGGAAGGAATGGAGGAATTCAATGTCTATGAGGCCAACAGGGCTATAATGTATTTAAACCACTATTGAAATATATTAATAAAAAAAGTGTGTTGCTTAAAAGTCAGAAGAGATGACGTGTCACCCA
Organism: Mauremys reevesii; assembly: GCF_016161935.1. Classification (NCBI taxonomy): domain Eukaryota; kingdom Metazoa; phylum Chordata; order Testudines; family Geoemydidae; genus Mauremys; species Mauremys reevesii. Next base: position 47,813,296 of record NC_052625.1, read on the forward strand.
TGGAACCATAACAAGCACCTGGCAGCTTAAACAGAAAGAGGTGAGTTTCCTTAATGAGACTGTAGGATCAGAACACAAATACACATCCGAATGTTTCATGCATCAAAGCTACTGGTGTATGCTACTTAAAGCTTATGGGAACTTCATAGCTCTAATTTCCTCCCCTAACACTTGCGGTTACAGTTGTTCACTTTTAACTGGGCAAAACAGAAAATGATCCTGTACACTTTATTGATGAAAGTAGTACAGTTTTCTTTAGACTTCAGTTGTACTGTAATAGTAACTTGGCTCTGTTAGTTGCAACCTTTAATCCATTAGGTTGACTACAAATCCCACACCAGCACTACGTAACTTGGATATCTTAAGGTAACACCAAGGCGGAAATGTTAAATCAGACTTACTGCCGTGCCTCTCATCTTCAGTGGACGTTAATGATTCTGTCACCATTTTCAGGAAGAATAAGGGATAGCGTTAGTGTCCCGGCTGATATTCCCTTTTTTTCAGTAAGACCTGCTTCCAATAATTAAGGCCATGTGATTGTTATGCAAGCAACAGCTGCTTCAATTGCCTACGCATTGATTGCACAACAAGTATCTATCCTAACAAAGTCACATGTTCCTTTCCATTGCTCAGTTCAGTCCGGTGTGATTCAGCTCTATTTGGCTATGTCTCCACAGGGATAAAAAACCCAGGGCTGGCCCAGGTCAGCTGACTTGGGCTCACGGGACTTGGGCTCTGGGGCTGAAAAATCACCATGTACATACTCAGGCTGGAGCCCAACCTGTGGGACCCTGAACAGAGGATCCGACAGCTCGAACATCTACATAGTGACTTTTAGCCCCACAGCGTGAGCCTGAATCAGCTGACCTGGGCCAGCTGTGGCTGTCGTACAGGTCTTCTATCGCTGTGTAGACGTACCCTTTAAATCTCTGTTTTGGTCTTTCTCACCCTTGGTAAATGCCGATCTGTTTGTGTTACAGCGTGGGCCATCAGTCATGGGAGCTTGCTGAAGAAAGAGCCACTTGTCAATTTTCTTTGCTAAATCACAGGGTTTCCATAAAAACCAGGACAATGGGAGATTGAAGTAAAATTGTGATGAAGAAAAGGGGAACCAATTGTGTGTGAAATTACAGTAGTATGTTTTCTATCTTGGATTGAAATGAGATACTCAGTAAAAAATATCGTAATAAAATTATGATTGGGGTTGAATATAGCTGCTCTTCACTGGCTGAAATCAGAACTATTCAATTGTATATGGCCTAGGTCCTCTGAGAAAAACTGCTTAGTCTTTAATAGTCTCATACAGCATCAGTAATTCTTCCCTCTCTGTATACAGTGAGAGGTCCAGATCCTTGGGATCCCCTCTGCACCTGATGTAGTTTGTGCAGATGTAGGAGGTGTAGGGAAGATTTACTGCCACTCGTATGCCTGATCGTGGGGATATGCACACGGGTCCAGTCCCTAGGTGTAACGGAGGTGGGCCTCAAGGGCTCCATTTGAAAATGGCAGTTCAGAACTGGCTGAAGGAAATGGCTTCCTAGCCATGCTGCCTGTGATGAAGGACGAGGGGGGAGTGGGAGAGGCTCTGCCCTCTGTGAATTTTCTCATACCGAGGATATCTTTGGGTAGCCAAGTAAACTGGCTTTGTGGGCACTTTGTGCCAAAGAGCTGGCATAAAGTGGCTGCAGCAGGCGGAGCATGTTCTGGCCCAAAATTAGAACATTTTACTTGACCGGTTATGTTTCATATTCAGGATGGAAATATTGAAGCAGATATTGAGACTGAGATTATTGCTTCATCTTACACTTTCTTAAACACTCTTTTATTTGTATGTGGAAGAGATAAGGGTGAGGAAGGCAGCATGGGTATGTCTACAGTGCATTGCAAACCTAGGTCTGTAGGACTTGCACTTGTGCAGTCAGTGTTTCCAAGCCCTTGAGTGTCCACACTGTATCGTAAACCTGGGCTTACAATTGCTGGACCTGGATCACAGCCATGTTAATGGATCCATACTGCATTATGCAGACCTGCTGCTCAGGTCTGTGGCTTGAGTTTCACTCCCTCTGCAAAATGACAGGGCTCGGACCTGAGTTGCAATGGGACTTGGGCCCTGACCCATGCCCCCAGCAGGTTCCAGGACCTGGGTCCTGAGTGTTTGCGGACCCGAGACACACTGATTTGTGTGTGGAAGGAAGAGGGGCTTGGGCTCAAACCTGAGTCAGAGCCTGGTCTTAATATGCAGCTTAAACATATCCTGTAAGTCCAGAAGAAAGAGCACGTCACTGGAAATCAGGAACCCAGTGTTCTTTTCCTGGCTCTTCTATTGACTTGCTGTATGACACTGGCAAGTCACATAACTTCTCTGTGCCTCTGTTTCCCCACCTCTAAAAACGGGATGGTATGTCTCCACCTTTGTAAAGCACTTTAAGAGCTATAGAGGAAAATATGTACCAAGTATTATTATGAAAACAAGTTCTTGAACTGCCCCAAAGTGTTGGGTAGCTATGATGGGTCTGTGTTCGCCACCGAAGCACATCTTTCCCCCCACCCTCCTCCCCCCTCGGTTTAGACAATGAGTAGCAGCATTTCTGGGGAGTTTTTGCCTTTTGATCTTCTCTCTGATCTAATGCAATTGTCCACTGGCAGAAGCGCTGTGAGGTGCAGAATAAAGTAATGAAGCTAATCTGATTTCCACCCCCAACCCCAAGATCTACATGCCCTTATTGTATTAGATTCCTAATGAGATTCTCCATCTGCACTCCAGCAACAGGACCGAGACTGTGTGTGGGGGGAGGGTGGGTAGCTTTTTACACAGGAGATTGCCTCCATTTACATCCCATCTTTAATAGATACAAACCTGCCTGCCCTTGAGTTGTAAGGCATCTGTCTCCCTTTCCAAAAGTGTGCCTTGGGGGAGGAGCTTCTTTCTTGTTTATAAGTTGTAAGAAAAAAATATATAAACTAAAATGGGGGTAACTGTGATGTGCAACAAATGTAAATGTAGGAGTGGTAGTGTTGAGGCATCCTTCTCCTCTGCATGTGTGCTGTGCCTTACACCCAAAGGACTGAGATAGTGCAGTCAAGTGCATTGGAGAGTGTGTGGAAGGGATGTGCTTACAAGAGGAATTTGGCTTAACTTAGGTAGAATTCCTTCCTCGTGCTCCTGAGCAGCACATGCTGATACATCATGTACACCACCCTTGGGGTAGGAGTACCATGCCCACACAGTTCAGAGGTCCCGCGTGGAAGAGGTGAACCCACTGCCCTGGGGTCATCCACCCTTCTTTCCAGAAAGTAATTCACATAGGGTGCTAGGAGGAAACAAGTCCTACCTTCTCCAGCTACAAAGTCCTGTTGAGAAGAATGGGAGCCACTGGGTGCTGAAAATCTGGCCAGTAGTGGTTCCTCCCTGCAGCTCCCTCCCTTATATAGCCGTGCAGAGACTGGCTAAGGTCTGGTCCTAAAGATACGGTGCTTTCTAGCAAACTAAATTAAACATAACTCAGACTATAGAATGAATCTGTGGCAAACACAACACCCACTTTTGCTTTATTGCAAAAAACCCAAAGTTTGAAGTCAGTCACTCAACAAGTACAAGAACTATAAAGCAATAGTAGTGTGTAGCAGAGAGAAACCTCCAACTATCAGCTGGGTAAATGTTTTTGAAATACCTTCCAAATGAGAGAGGTTTGTGACCAGTTTATTATACTTGTAGGGCCAAATCTTGGTCTTTTAAAACCCCAAATAGCGTTTTGCCATTGAGTTCCATGGGACAAGGATTTGGCCTTAGCATAGAGTCTTTGTTTGAAATAAACCATGTGGCTGACTCGTATTTATGGATAAAATGCTGGGGAAATAGTTTATAAGGTCTTTAAAAGAAGTTTAACAGCCTCATCTTGGTCCTCAGTGGACAAAGGTCCATATCACAGAAGCACCATACATAATTCACCACAGGAGAGCCCCAGAACTAAGCAAGAAAACTAAATTGCCTGTCACTTACAGGAAAGGTGTTCTCTGCGGGTCAAGGTTGACATCACTGGTAAACCAGTGTGAGGAAGATCACATCTGTCGCTGTGTAGATTCTCTGCAGTCTGGACACAGTGTAACAGCACATTAGTGTGAACACTCAAATTACCATGTTGTTTACAATTCTTATTCACAAGGCAGTGAGTCTCTCCCTCTGATCAAGTTGGTGGTGGTAAGGAGGGGGAAGAGAAGCTTTGTGTGTCAGTATTTTTAAAGTACCACTGGTTGTCTTATTAAAGCATAACAAAGTTACCCCCAGTAAGAACATATATTCTGTGCACAGGGTTGTCCTGTCAGAGGTGTGAGGCATTACAACTTAGTCTGAATACAAAAAACATCTCATTATTACACTGGATAGGAAATGCTGCTAGTTGCAGGCAGCGAATATGACTTCAGGAGTACAGTTCATGAGAAGTAAATGCCATCTGGCTGTCATTAAGTGGCTGATTGTGCCTTTCTGTGATTGACTGGTGATTGATTGACAGGTAGTAAAGAGAGGAAAGGGATATAGCATGTGTCAGCCAGACAGGTGAGCCTCTTATTTCAAGGTTTTAATATTTGTGGTGTGGGTAGTTAGCATGGGGACAATTTTTTCCTTCTAGTTCCATTCGCACTGCAGCCTCCATTTCATATCAATTTGAAGCCTGTGCAGAAGAATGTAAAAGGAAGTAGAGGGTTTGGCCAAATATTAATTTGATCTTTTGTGAATCTTCACAGTTTAATTCTAGAACCAAAGAGAAATTAAATTAGTCAAAGATACAGAATGTTCTCCAGTCCTGCTTTCCTTATACATGCAAACCTAAAAAATCATGGGTAAAACATGGGTGCTTAGTTTGAGAATTCAAATTGCTATGCTTGAAAGAAATATATTTTGGACTGTAAAAGACTTTCTAAAACTTCAGGATGAAAATCAAACGGGCATGTTGCCTAGTTAAATTGCAAGCTTACTAAGCCCTGGTCTACACTACAGAATTACTTCAGTATAACTATGTTGCTCAGGAGTGTGAATAACCCACACAACTGAGCAACATAGTTATACCAACCTAAGCACCAGAGCTTCTCCTGCCACCATAACTACCGCCTCTTGTGAGGTAGAGGACTAGAGTGTCTTCATTAAAGTGTTACAGCAACACAGCTGCATTAGTGCCAATGCAGTGTTTTAAATGTGGACCTGCCCTAAGATTGTAAGATCTTTAGGGAGGGACTGTTTTTTTGATCTGTACTTAGCACAGTGGGGGTCCTGGTCCATGACTGAGGTTCTTAGGTGCTATAATACAAAATTATTATTATTAATAATAATAATAATTACCATCCTGAACCAGGCTTCATTCCTTCACTGTGTATTGGATAAAGTAGAATCCAGTCCTGCAAAAACATATGTACATAAGGCTTCATCCTGCAAGGTGCTGAGCACCTACTGAGTGCTGCTGAGTACCTTCTATTCCCATCACATTCAGTGGAAGTGCTTAGCAAGCACTTTGCAAGGCCAGGCCTGTACACAAAGCTCCACTGTGTAACTAAAGGTATGATTTGAACCCCTCCTGTCAGCGCAGGTAGCATTTTCACTGAAGCGCTACAGCTGCGCCATGACCACATTTTAAATGTAGACAAGCCCTTAGTTAAACTTGGCATGCAAATACATTTACATCTGTTTAAACTTAGCTGATATCTGTTGCAGAAGGTGCAAGCTAAACTGAAGTAAGTCAGTTCAAAATGGACATAGAATATCTACACAGGAATTCTTTGGTGTTTCAACCAATTTAAGTTAGACTGATGTAAGTTCTTTGGGTAGACAAGCCCTAAAGGCTTGCAGCATTTGGCCCCTAAAAATGTGGAAGGGAAGAACACCTGATGTAGCACCCCATCCTGAGAGGTGCTGAGTACTCTGAGGACGTGGTCCTACAAAACTTGCTCACCTGGTGTAGAGGATCACAATGAGACCTAGGCACCCACTAAAACCAGTTTAAGATGTTTTGTGAGGGTTCATGTGAGTTTTGATTGGTGCATGGGCCTTGTTTTGGCCCTGTACACAAGCATGAATTTCACTGATGAGTAAGGAGTACCCATACGAGTAAGGATTTGCAGGATCAATTGCTTTACTCACATTGAGCCTGCTTCTGATGCAGTTGAAGCCAATGACAGTTCTACTATTAACAGGGCTCTGGATGGACTCTCAAAACTGATGGTCTACTTGTGCACATTCTTACTTATTTGAGTAGTCCCTACTTGAGTGAGTAGCCCCACTGGGCCTGATCCTGCAACTCTTAGGCATTTCAGTAGCTATACTCACCTGAATGGTTTCATGGAAGCCAATAGGATTACTCATGTGTAAAGTAACTCACATACACGTTTGCAAGATTGGATCCAATAAGTCTACTTGTTTGAGTATGGCTTGCAGAGTTAGGCCCAGGGTCTTTACTTAGGCAATGCTCTCAATGACCTCTCCAACTGAAGTGTTGCCTGAGTAAATACTGCAGGATTTAGTCCTTAGAGGTGAAAAATTTAAATGAAACACTTCAAAAACTACAGATCATGCCATCAATTGTGAAGCTGAAATCCCCACTACAAACAATGGGGATTTCTGTTAAAAACAGATAGTCCTATATATACCTCTATTATCATAAAGGCATTTTCCTAGCATTATTGCTGCCTAAAAACTATGGCATTAAGAAGCTTTAATTCTGGAAGGTATTTTTTAATAACAGAGTTAAACTTTTGGAAATACATCTAGCTAAATGGCAACATTTAAAGAAATAGCATAAATAAAATTAAGGCACTTTTCATTTTGTTATAATTATCTCAGATGGAAACTTATAAGGTAAAGAGACATTGGACTTTTGTTCCCTTATACTTGTTTGTGATTAATAAATATACACTAAGTTGCTTCTTCATGAAAATCAGTGTGGTAGCATGAGAATTTCAGGAATTATAATTAGAACTTGCAATGATTTATGCAAGGGCTCCAAAAATGAAAGCAATTTAGATACATTGTGTTTGAGTAAAATACCATATTATATTTAAATTATGCTTATTTAGGTTTAATAAATGAGTACTATACGTAAAATGTTCATTATATGTGATATCTATATATCCACTGTATCATAAAGACTTTATATACTGCATATATATTCCTTTCTAAAACATAACTGTGTGTGAATCCACCATAAGTATGTTTTTAATTATTCCCTCAGTAATTATATAATACAGAAGAATTGTCTTATTAGATCAAAGTGGAATTCACATTTGGAAGCCGTGATTCATTATTATCCTTTATATTCCTGACCTCGGGAGATAGGATAATATTCTGAAGAGGAAAGAAGAAAGTATGTTTTCCTAATTTCAATGTGAACCCAGTAAACATGTTCCATTTATGTGTTAATACAAAGTAGCTATATGGGGCTTGTGCATACACACAGACAAACCCCTGGTGTAAATAACTACTAATCAAGAAAGAAGTGTATTAATCCAAGAAGTGAATAACATGAAATAGCTAGGATTTTACAGGTATCATACATAATTCTGTGGAACTTTACACTAGGAATCAACAAGGCTACTGCTTCTTTAAGAAAAGATGGTCTCCAAACAGTTTATGAAGTGATAGATCATATATAAATAGGTTGTTTGCTCTCAGTACAGATGCCATCATTACTAACTACTTTCAGGCTCTTTGAGAGCTAAATAATTTCGTAATGCATCATTGAACATTTAGTTGCTTCGATAGCAGATGGTTTCAGGGGTCCATCTGCTCACAGCAATGTTTTCAACAAGCCCCCTTCACCTTCACCAAAAGGTTCAGAAACATTAGAATATTCATTCTTCACCACAGGTGCCTTTTCTGGATCCCACCCTACAGGAATAGTGGGTCACATTCTCGTACAGGCAGAGGGGGCTGTATCGGATGCTTTTTGAAAGATGTGACTTAATCTACTGTAATATAGATTATTTCAGCAGGCGAATGGGTGAAGCAACAATGTTTCGGAAATGGGTGAAGGGCTGTGTTATTCTGAGTATAAACAATGTTCTATCAATGATATATTTTTACCAAGACTTGCAGCTAACTAAGAAGAGCTGAATATTTTTGGTAAAGGAAAAAAAATACTTTGTTTTTATATAGCAAAAAGATTTAAATATCCAAGTGTCATGCTGCTGACTAGAGAAATCCCTATGGTGAGATGAGATTATTATTGAGTCAAACCTATATGTCCTTACATGACCAATAGGGAAAAGGGTAATAAGGAATGGATAAGGGCTATATAATCAGAAAAATCTGTAAATTGGGGGCTAACATCAGGGACGCTGTATAAGAAACACAGTGAAGAGATTCAGAAGGAGGTGTAAAATAAAAAGCCATACCAAGTAATTAACTCTTTGAGGTGAGTATATTATCCCCAAATCAGACATTGGGGATCATAGATTTTACTCGATGAACTATATAAACACATTTTAGCTATTGACTGATTGGAGATATGTCACTTGATCACCCATTTGTCAACCTAGACATATAATGACCCAACTGTTGCTGTGCTGCAGAACCGAGTAGAAAGCTATGTACTGCAGGTCTGCGCTCCTTCAGTCTAGCAGAACTGCTGATACTACTGCGTGACATACACAAGAAAGGACCAAGCATTCCACTCTCTTATAGTTGAGCCCCTGCATTTCTTTGTCTTCCATAAAAGACTGTGGTTTTGTCAGTTTTAAATATATATGAACTTGGAACATCTGTAAAATTGAGGAATGTCCAGTGCTAGGTTTCAGATTTTGCAGTTTGAGCCCTGCCCATCTCAGAGGCATATCTGAGGCTTTTTCTCGCCAATGTTGAAGTGTACATAGGCTCATTGACTTCAACCAAGTGCCTTGTGTGAGTAAGACGTTCTTACTTACATAAGTGGATGGATGGTGCTGTGGTCAAGATGCTGGACTGGGCGCCTGAAGATCTGGGTTCAATTGCTGGTTTTGCTGTAGACTTCTAGTGTGACCTTGGGCCAGGGGCGGCTCTACAAATTTGGCCGCCCCAAGCAATCATGCCCGGGAGGCGACCCGAGCCGCGGACCTCCCGCGGGCATGACTGCGGAGGGTCCGCTGGTCGCGCAGCTCGGCTGGACCTCCCGCAGCTGCGGACGGTTCGCTGATCCGGCGGCTCCGGTTGAGCTGCCGCAGTCATGCCTGCGGGAGGTCCAGCCGAGCCGCGGAACCAGCGAACCGTCTGCAGTCATGCCTGCGGCAGGTCCGGTCCTCCCGGGGCTCCGGTGGACCTCCCGCAGGCATGACTGCGGCAGGTACACCGGACCAGCCTGCCGCCCCCCTGGGAAAGGGCCGCCCCAGGCGGGTGCTTGCCCCGCTGGGCTCTAGAGCCGCCCCTGCCTTGGGCAAGTCACTTCATCTCCCATATTTGTAAAATGGGGATATAATAATTCTTTTGTCTGACTGGATTCTAAGATTTTTGAGGCAGGGACCGTCTCTTATTATATGCATGTACCTCACCTAGCACAATGGAGGCCCACACTCTGGCTTGGAGGCTGTAGCTGCTATTGTAGTAGGTACTTATGTGAGTAAATTTGCAGGGCTGGTCCTAGCGAGAGAGATTACTATCTTAAGATAATGTTATGGGTTTGATTTAAACCTTCACTAACAGCAAGTCAGATAGTAAGACTTAGCCAGTGCTCTTGTACCTGAGCACTACAGTTCATAAGTGTCTGTTACAGACCTGCTAGAGAGTGATTGATCATGCATGTTGTAACACATCTGTGACTATTGAGATTGCCCTGGTTTTTGCTTTGGGACACAACATGGACACTCAAGGTGGCATTGGATATAGAACTAAGTGGAAGTGACTGAAAGCAAACCACTTACACTAAAGAAAAACTTCAGTTTACTGGTAGCTAGTCCTGCTGAACAGTTCTGATTCCATTCAATAGATGGTGGTTGTACAGATAATGTACACACTAGCCAATTCATTATCTTATAAGCACCAGCGTCTGACTGCCACTGGGTGAATTTAACTAGAGTGGACTAAGCAAAGCTGGCTTCTTTTAAACCCTGCAACCCAGGCCTTCCTGCCATCCTCTCTCTGCTCAGTCAGTGGGAGGTGATAATCTTTTTGGAATGTAGCATTTCACAAGGGAGGATGTAAAGGTCTGCATTCCAAGCTGAGATGAGCAGGGAGGCAGTATTGAAATCTGGATCCAGATTATTAGGTTTAGTCTGTTGTTCAGAATTTGGTATGAGCCCAAATGTGGGAGCTGTTCTTGTGAGACTTCAGGTCTAGAAGGCAGAAATCTTGCAGGAGCATCTGTTCTCATGAGATTTCTGAACAGGATCTGGAAAATGGGACCCTTTCTGAAGGAGTACTTACAGATTTGGGTTCAAATCTGGTCATTTGGATCTGAATTCTTCCTGAAATTCACAGGGATGTGGAGTATGGATGTTGTAAATGGGGATCTGGTCCGGGTTCAACTCTAATTCCAAAGAGAATAGCACAGTGGGACCATATTATTTTATAGAGATGTGAAGATTTCCTTTAAGTGGAGTGAAAGTTCTTCCCTCAAAATGGGGACATCAGTGCAATTTAGACCTTTCATTCCAGTCTATTATGGGCAGATCCTACCCCCACCTCTCCACAACTACAGAGGGTCCTTTGGCAGGATAACTAGTGAGATTACAAAAATGCACACCTCTTTGTAGTGGGGGACCTTACTTCTGAGGGGAGGGTTTGCTACACAGATGCAAGAAAGCCAGAGGATCTGCCTTTGCACAGTGTGTTCACTGTCACACTGGCATCATGAAGAACTACTTCAGCAATGGGGCTGAAGTGACCTCTAAGGAGCAGTTCTGAAGGTGCTCCATGACCTGGGAGGAAGGATTCATTCGTTGCCATATTCTGTGTGCAACCCAGGTAATTGGGTAAGGGTTCTGCACTGATTACTTGGTCCTATTAGAGGATTCCACTATTTCTATTTGACCCAACACACAAGCAGAGGTGCAGAAAAATGCAGTAGCTTACAGTGAGTCAACAGCAAACCCAACTATTGGAGGAGTCCGAATCACAACTGCAAGCTCCTGTTCCTTGGGAGACCTATGTTGTTTAAAAGCTTTATGGAATTTGAATTGGTTATTTGAAAACAACCTACTCGGTGCAATTCTTAGCCAAGATGGTGCATGACTCAATGTGGTAAAGAGATTCATTATCACAGAACAGATATAATGTACAATCTGTTGAACAGTTAGTTTTTGTTCGGCTTCTACAGTGCCAATCACAATGGGGCCCTGGTCTATGACTGGGGTTCCTAGATACTCCTGAGAATGGTACAGAATTCAGGTGTTTGTGGAATTCCCACTGAAGTGAATGAGAGTTTTGTTTCTAGAAAGTTGGCATGCTTAGCCCTTAATTTGCTATTGTTTTTAAATTTCCACCAGAAGTCCAAAAAAGCAGGGATGATCTTTATTGATCAGGAACTTTCACACTCCAGAATATTTGATATGATCCCTGTTTGATCCCAAGTGAATAGCAATATTTACTCAGGGCCTGGATAGATTAAGTAAATATGCTCTTGTGTAACTAAATCCGTGTAATGTTATCCTTCATGTAGATGTGCTGCAGATGCACAAAAGGGATAGTGTTAATGAATAATGGGTATAATACTGCATGGCATTCATATAAAGTAGTAAAATTCATAACCGAGTGATGGGCACTTTATGTACTGATAGATGAAACGTAGAATTTGAACTCTTTTCTGGAGGAACCCTGCCTTCTTTTTGTATGTACAGTGCCTAGCACATTGAGGGAACTGCTTGAAATAAATAATAGAGATATGTATTTGAAGTTATTTGTAAAATACCTTAAGATCCTTGAGTGAAAGAAGCTGTGTAACTGTAAAATATTATATCATATTTATAATAAAATGTATGTTGAGAAAAGTCCATGATTCTAGAGGAATCGATGGGATGTTCTTCCTGTATTAGCAATGGGGGGAGGGGGTCTTTAGAAATACAGTTACTATTTATTCTGTTTCATGCCAGTAGAGAGGACTCCCCTATGTTATAAACAGATTACTGTGCTGGGAAGCTGTGAGAGCTGGGGATGGGTTTCTACTAAACAACCAAATTATGTGCTTAATTATGCCTCTTGTGAGAGGGTACACTCACCTATCAGGTGGTACATAATGTCTACTGAGTGTGCAAAGTAGCAAGAGACCCTTACTTAACCTATGCATCAAGTTTAGCCAGTCCTCACTTCCACACACACACACAGAGACCCCAGTGTGAATGGGAGAGGAGCCATAACTACACCTTTACCTCACCTTCTCTGGGGCTGCTAACCATCACCGCTATTAAACCACCCAGTGCTGGAAGCCCAGTTGTGCCTGTTCTCTGTGCAGGTGTGCTGGAGAAGCCAGGGAAAGAACTCCCTGAATCATGTGCGCGGCGGATATAATAGGTCAGGGGAGGATAAGCCTCCCCTGGCACAGCCACTGCCAATCTGCCGCCGGACACCTGAATTGTGGTGGCTCCATCCCTTCCCCGAGGCCCCCACCACCAGCTGCTGCTGCTTCCTTCTCTCTTTCACTCCACCCCCCCCTGTAGTTCTCCCTCGCTCTCCAGTGGGGATGGAGGCCACTCTGCCTCCTTGTATTGGGGTTTAGTCCTCGGGCTCGGGTCGCACTGGTGGGGCCAAGACGTAAGCAGTCTAGAGTTCTGGGCCCGTCTGACAGAAGCAAATAAACAATAGTCTGGGGCTCTTGTCCCCGCCCCTTGGCGGGGCAGTGCCCTGTGCAGTCTCTAGCTCGCAGCCCCTCAGTGGGGCTGACAGCAGTTAACAGTCTAGGGCCCCAGCCCTCCCGGCCCAGGCAGCCAGCAAATACACTGAGTCAATAAACTCTAGCCCTTTGGGCAGGGCAGAGCGGGGAGCAGGCGTTAGCCTGGGCTTGTGGGCTCAGGCAGCCAGCAAATGCACACAGTCAACGTGCTCTAGCCCCCGGGTGGGGCAGAGCAGGGAGCAGACTTTAGCCTAAGCTTGGGGCTCAGGCAGCCAGCAAATGCACACAGTTCAGGTAGGGGTGAGCACCCACACAGTCTAGGGGCTCCAACAAGGGTTGGGCACCCAGCAGGCAGTCTAGGGTGCTGGCAGGGGTGTTCATGGACCACAGACTTCCTGGCCTAAGGTGGGGAGTTGGCCACCATGGGGTTCAGTGGCAGGGGGACATGGTCCCACCCTACTCCACCGCGTCCCAGCCCAGGGCCCTAACAGTGGCAGAGTGGTCTGCCACTGGGTCGGCAGGGATCCAGCTGCAACACGCTGACTTAGAAGCCGTCAGCCCTGTAGCTGGCTAGTCGTTGGCTGTCCCTGGGCTACTTCCTACCTCCCTGGGGTTTGGTACCTCTGGCATTCACCGGTCCTCAGGCTCCTCGGGATATACAGCCAACAATAGTCCTGGCAGCTCCTCATCTGGGTCCGTCTCCTCTGGGGACAGGGCGCGGCCAAGCACCAGTTCAGCTCCCAGGTGCCACCGCCGGGCAGAGGCATCCATCTCCTCCACTGGCTCCGGCCCAACTGAGCTGCAGCATCTTCCTTTTATACTTCCTGCCCCATCCCGGTACTTCTGGCGAGGGGGGTAAGGGCAGGTCCGGCTCCGCCCACCAAGGGGAGTGTAGTGCTCCCTCGCCCTCCAGTGGGGAGGGAGGCCACTCTGCCTCACTACACCTCCCATCCGGACATCCCCACAGCTTGCCTAATCCCTCCTGTCCTCCCCTCCTCCATAGAAGTGGCGGGGGTGAGGAGGGATGCGGAGGGTGAGGAGGTGAGTGGTAGGTGGGGGGGGTGAAGAGTCGAGCAGCGGGAGGGGAGGTGAAGAGGGACAGGACGAGCACCAGGCAAGATGGATCTCGTAGCTGGGGGGTGAGGAGCGACGCGGCAAAGGGGCTGTGTGCAGAGGGGGCAGGGCCTGGGACAGAGTGGGAGTGGAGTGTGGGTGGGGCCACAGATGGAAGAGGTGGGACAGGGAGCTAGCCTCCTCCCAGGGGAAGCTTTACCCATCACCCATAAGAGATCCACCATGGGAATCCAGACGGCACCCTGCTTCCCATATACTTCCATGCTATATACACACAACGTATATCAGCCACTCACTTTAATATTGAATGAAGTCCTACAGCAGTTTTTGTTATAAGTTCTTTTCTCTGCATACATATATAGTTGCATTTTTTTCCTTCATTTTCCCATGTACGATGAATCATGGCTGCAAACAGCTCATACAATAAAATATTCTGTCATATAAAATTATTCCATGCAAGGTTTTATTTGCACTGTACTCAAGAGTTAATGTGTCAATAAAAAAATGGCTTTACCTTAACCACTCCAAATAGACTGTACCTGCTTTATAGGGTTTGCATATAGTAACCCAGCAATTTGCATCTGGATAGATAGGTAGTCAGGCAGACAGATGATGGATAGATAGAGTAAAAGGTTCCACATTACAAATGATAAGTGCATTTGAAGGAAAAACATGATAGTTTTAAAAAAAAGAAGGCAGATTTTTGTACAAAGCTTGCAGCTTGCTAAAATGTTATATGCTATATATATCCACCCAAACAATGAAAGCCAGGACCTAACTGCGTGCAAAAAATGGGACTGGTATGAGAGCTGACTTGATCCCAGCCTTTGGAATTAAGGGATGCCAAATAGGCCTGAGTTGGTCATTCCTTTCCAAATCATCTGCTGCATCTTGCTACTTCAGAATATTGCTGAACTAATGATAATGTGAAAAGGAGTGATAAAGGGCCTGATCCTGCAAGACCTTAATGACCCTCGTAGTCTTTCCCGAAAGGAGGAAATTAATCAGAAAACACGACTCTGGGTTTGCAGCTGCAATCTTAAGGTTGCATATTAGATGAGATTTTTATTTTTGTTCAGTCAACCATGTGTTCAGTCATTTTAGGATTCCATGTTCAAAGTAGCCCCAGGTTCATACTGCAAAAGATATAGATCTGTCAGGTTAACCACAAGAACAAACATAACTGATTACAGCACATGAGAAACTGCCATGTAGCGGGGGATGGTCTGAATGGAACTTTGGATCTTTGCATCCACAAAATGTTGTGTCAAATGCATGCACATAGAACTCCCACTTAAACAAATGGGAGCTGTTTGCCTGTGTCTGAGTGCAGAATTTGGCCCTTTCTATGAACATACATAAGCATATCCCCAAAACAGATAAAAGTGAATACTTTGCTTCTGGAACGTTCTTGATTTGATACCAAGTTTGCCCTTCTGCAGAGGAACAATACACTATGCAATTAATTAAGTGTGCCCAGAGAAAGGCAAACTGTGGTGCTTGCAGAACACTTTCCCTGCTTCTGGTGAATGTAAGATCACCTTAAGTTTACTTAGCTATTGCTCTAAATGTGACTTTCATAATGTTGTATGGAGATACCAGCAGTGGCTCTGTAGTTAAGATTTTCACTTAAAACTGGGCACACCCCTCTGTTTTTGTCGGAAGAATCTTCTCCACATTTATAGCACATAGTCTATGAGTAACAACTTATTTTTTCTTTGTGTATTTTCAGGGAAATCTGTTAAAGGTGTGGAAAAACTCTTGTATGAAGAAAGATTTTAAAAATAGGATTTTTTTAGCTTAGAAAGAACACAAATGAGAGGCAACATGATAAAAGTATACAAAATAATGAATGGTGTAATGAACGGACCTCTGGTCCGATCCCGTTTGGCAATTCCTGTGTTCCTAATTGTGTGGAAAAAGTGTGCATCTTGGGAGCTATAAAAGGCTGCTGAGTAAACATCCCATGCTTTCTAGGTTTGGCGCGCACACTCACCATGCTTTCTTGGTTAGATGTTAAAGAGGGGAAGGGTGACCTTGTGATTCAAGCACAGGGTTCAGACTGGCTTTGCCACTGATTTCCTTTGTGACCGGAGCTGGTCTATATGCGAGTTATTTCCATCTGTAAACTGTATTTAGTTATACCTCCCTACCTCACAGGGCTGCTGTGAGGCATCATTTGTTATTGTTTGCAGAATACATTGAGATTTCAGCAGGGTGTTATAGAAAAGCAAAGTATTTATAATTCATGTCAGGCTTGGTCCATGATCATAATCTGCCGAAATGTGTGGAGAACATCGTGAACGTTCCAATCACCTTGTATGAAAACCTACAAAAAGGCAAAAGCTAAGTTGAAATCTCTGTGGTCTTGAAGCCATGGATTTTTTTTCTGTGAATTATCCCTCCTGTGTGGGAAATCCTATGGATCACGGGGAGTTCAGAGAGGGAGGGTATCTTTTTGTAGAGGACAACTGCCTCCACATTGCTTCCTTATCCCTCCCATTCCTCATGACAGTATGGCTCTCTAAAACCATGCTCCTGTTACTTCTTCATCTGTGTCTGAGCCAAGCCCTCTTTAAGAGATTGTTTGAGAATTTGGAGTGGGGGGCCATGACACAGTCAGCACTAATTTACTTAAGAAATCCTTAAAAGTATGAAGAGGGATACTGCCCTGGAGAAAAATGGGCATCACACTACAGGAAACGTATTTACAAAATGGAAGTAGTTCAGGGAAGAGTTGGATGGGCTGACTTATGGGGAAAGTTTAAAAGTACTGAATATGTATACCTTGCCTAAGCAACACCTAAGAGTGTGTTTTATGGATATGTAAGTTCATCATCTACATCTGCAGATACTTTAAGGGCATAAGTGCTAAAAAGGGAGAGGAATGAGTTAGTGTGGTAAAAGAGAGTTTAACTAGGAATGATGCAATTAGGAGAGGGAAAGTATAGGTTGGTTAAAAGGAAATGAAATGGTGAAAATCCTGTAGCTGGTTAGTTTCCTCTAGTTTAAAAAAAAAAAAAAAAGACCGGGCAAAGCACTAGAAAATGTACATTAGGGAACAATTCTCCATTGGTGGAGAGAGGGATTTGGATGGCCTTTTTGGTCTTTAACATCTCTAACTTCTGCTAATTGAATATGTTGTTTTGTGATAGGAATCATAGTTCCTTGAGACGCAGTAGTTCCCTGCTTGGTAGCTCACCAGTTGCAAGTCACATAAGTAAGCTATAGTGAAGTTTGGAAACTTATAACATGAGCAAAGCAGAGACCTTAAAGAATAGTGTTCAGAGCAGAAAGAGGCAGTGTTTGGATCTGGCACGTCATTAGGTTCAGGCTAGAGTTCATATACCAGGCTAGATCAGACTTTTGGGGTTTGGGTTCAGATTCATTGCTGTGCCAAACCCATCAGAAATTTAAGAGAAAAAGGTAGTGAGTGCACCATGTCATCTAATCTCATGGATTTTTCTGTCATTTTGAATGAATAATGCTATTGTGGACTGAAATCTTATAAGAATAGTCACTACTGCAAGATTTTGGCTGCTTACAAATCAAAACCAGAAAATGGGGCCTATCTGGTTTCCATTTATATCCAGAACAAAAGCCATAGCCAGAGGATGAACATTTGGGATGTGATTTCAAACCTTGCTCCTCAAACCTGGCTTTTTTCAAATTGTTTTGGGCTGCCTTCCTCAAATATTTCATCCTGCTGGAATGTGGTGAGAGGCCATGGGACATGGTGATACCAAATATCATCAGCTGTGATTTTGATCACTATTTTGACAAATATTTAATTTTGTGCATTAAAAATGCTGTTTTGCCCCAGAATGAGCACTATGTCATGGTAGTGATGTGTTAATGTAAAGCAAAATGGGTGAGGCAAGGCAGGTGGATCATCCAAACGTTAATATGGTATCATTTTGGTGTAGTGGATCATCATAGCCTGGGGACCTTAATAGCCATTCACAACATGGGGCACCAATGTGACATTTTGTTATACACTTTAATTTCATTTCTCATTTCAGTACTGGAACAAAACAACTGCAAATCAAAAGACTTGCAGTCATTACAGAAAAAAACTATTTCAGTCCTTTAGAGAAGTACTATAGCCATTGCAGAGTTGATCCATGATTCAAAAATGTGTAAATCATAGTGATTAAGTGAGTTTAAGCATTTTGTTAAACATAAAGGGCCCTACTGATGTTTGTGTATGTGTTCCACTTGTGACTAGCTGATCTTTCTTGCTTTGCCTTTTTACCAACTCTGGTAGTTCTTATTTCTCTGTTTCAGGCATGTAAGAGCCTCTAAAATGTACCTTGCATCCCTAAAATATATTGGCAGCTGGATTTGTTGATACAGTTTTTTATTTAAACGTTTACTCCTTGCCCCAGAAAAGTATAATCTGGTAGTATATAAAATCAAGAAAATGTAACAAAACATCACAAAAATATCAAATATTAACAATGCTTAAAAAGAGGGAAAAAGAATACTAGGGGTTGTAAGAAAGTACAGGTCATTACACATCACACTTAACTATTTAGTGATTATACGTATTTTATTTATATTTTCATTTACTTATTTTAACTAATTAGGCCCAAAGAATTTATATATGTTAATTACAGAAACCTCACCAAAGGGCACTGTAGTACTTCTCAAATACAGGGCAAGATCTACCTAATGGATACTCTCCTTTATACCGGCTCTGCTTCATTTATATTTTGCAGATGTCCAATAGGCCTTGACTGATAGCTTTTGCCTTCTATTGCCTTCATAACATTTCCAATCTCCTAACGTTCGTTCACAAGGAATTTGAGTCACGTATTTTCCCACCTACAATGCCGCTAATGCTAGTCTTGCTTGAGAGTTTAGCAGCACAGGATTCTTCCTCCCTCAGTGGCCCTTGGGCCTTTCTTTAAAAGAAATAGCTAACACACATGCCGAGTTATATAAAAAAGTTGGATGTCAGTGCTGTGGTGAAACACTGACATTCCATGTCTACAACCCAAATTTTTGAGGCAGCGTACAAGTTGGAAAACCACCAGTGGCAAGAACAGTTGCCATTTTGAATTTTGTTTCTACTTTCACAATACCATTGTGGAAAAGATAATCAAGCTTTTAATTTATATTTACAGATGCAGGCAGACAGTAGTTCAGACCAAAATGATGCAAAATATGCCAAGCCAAATCAATTATTGTATACGTTCAGAGCTATACATTTGTTAAATAAATAGAGTAGGCTGAAAGTCTGCCAGATATTGGCTATTCTTTAATACAAATGTAATAATAAAAAAAATCCAAAAATGTATGAAACAGATAAGGAAAACCCTTAGCCTGCCTATAAAATGGATAAAGTAATGAATTTAAAGTTTAAAAATGAATGAAATCATATGCTTTATTGCAAGAATTTCTTGATGCTGCATTATTTAATTTCAGGCTTTGTAAAGTTGGTTTTAACAGTTTTTTCACTGATTTTGCAAAAAAGAATATGATTTACACTTTAAAAGGTCAATCCTCTCCATGGCTCGGGGTACAAACATGGAGCCTACTTCTGTGATGTATTGAGCACCTTCGATGACTTCAAACTGATGTGAATTCATGGTGCTTGGCAGCTTGCAGAATTGGACCTGTCAGTGTTTATTTTTACATTTGTGCTAGTATGTAGCTCAGTGTCAGCCCCTCTTATTTATCTAATGAACATGCATCTACAAACGTTTATAATAAACTGATCTGACATAATGTGTCACCCCAACTCTTTGCTTAAATATTACTTAAAACTTTGAAAATGAAGTGACATCAAATGCTACCACTAATCTATGTATGGTGTTAAGAATCAGGAATCAAAATAGACCTGAAAATGAGGTCTGTGATGCCTTATTTCCAGTGGTATATAATAATAATAAATACAATTTTTCATTTTTACAACAGTTTATTGCCAAATACTTCACAAACATTAAGTAAAAATAAGTTGTGTTTTCCTTAGCTACAGAGCTTCCTGACTGCATTAATCTCTATTTATATTTATCCGTATCTGTTAAGGTTTATGTTGAAATGCAGACCTTACTGATTTCAGGATTTTACTGACAAACTTGAATATGGTACAACATAAAAAACAGGACATTTAATTTAATTTGAACCAGTCATATTCTTCGATCATCTTAGGCCAGATCCTCAGCTGATATAAATTGGTACAGCCCCATTGACATTAGTAGAGGATCTAGCCCATTCAGTATAAAGCTTTATTTAAAAAAAAAAAAAAAAAACCCTCCACAGCTTAGTTCCTGAGTCGGCTATTGAGATTTTACATATAAGCATGTAGAAGTGTTTAAATTATTTTATTTTAATGTTTGTGATAATATAAGAACTATATTAAAAATAATCACTAAGGAAGAGTATCAGAGGGGTAGCCGTGTTAGTCTGGATCTGTAAAAGCAGCAAAAAGTCCTGTGGCACATAACATACGTCTGTTAGTCTATAAGGTGCCACAGGACTCTTTGCTGCTTTCACCAAGGAAGAGTTGAATTACTAAAATGAAAGTTTTAATGTTGTCGTCAAACATTATTACATAAACTTTTTTAATTGCGAGAACTGATATTTTAGAAAAACATTTCCTTCATGTGCCCTTTACATATTTGTGCCTAAAATATATCTGTAAAAAGGCAATTATTATAATATGTATAAAGTACTGTAAGTAGCAAAATTGTACTCTAAGATACCAGATGATGCTATCTGGACTGTGTGATAAAGTTAGTCAATGTCAAGTTAAGAAACAAACAAAACTTTAAAAATGTTAAAATTTGTTCATTTAAAAGGCTTATGCATCAACTCATAGTTTTTTTTCCTAAATATAATTGTATGGGAGCTGTCCAGTTTATCAACAGCATTTATTAATCTGGTTCCTTGAATAAATCAAAATATATTTTAAAATCCTTTTTTTAAGATTTGTTCTTCATTACTTATGAAAGGCAGTATCCCTTTAGGAAGCATCACAATAATTTTCAAACAGTCCATCGTCATCTGCAACCTTGTAACCTCAATCTTTAAACGATATGATTTTATTTCCTATTTTGCCTGATACATTATTTTCACCTTTCTGAGTTAAAATTATTGGTAGTGTATCACATTAAAGTCAGTTTGATTACATAATTTAAGGAATCATGTTCCATTTTTTTCAGAAACCACAGAATAATATAGGGATGAGGGTTTTTTTCCTACCTTTTTACCCAACCATTTAAACAAGTGCCCTGTGTTCTTTTCGGAAAAAGACATAGGCTCCCTGCACCCAGTTCTGCTCCAATATAATGAAGTTGTTAAAGTAGCAAGACTGACAGGTTAATTATCCTTTATAAAAGCGGGACAAATTGAACTGTGTCTTTCCATCATTTTTTGATATATCAAGAAGCTCCTGAGGTGCTCAAATGCCACTCTGGTGAATAGAACAACTAATCCACTCTGCTATTCTTTGCTGACCCTGCTCCCCCCATCGGGGCCTTGCAGTATATTGCAGTTGGTTTTTGTTTCACATTCAACAGATTCCACTTTATTATAAATTCAGAAGGATTTTTTCCCCTCCATATGTTGGCTGACAGCTCCCCTGAAATACTGATGGCTAAATTTAAACTCTGATGAAAATTAACCCAAGTGTTAAATGCAAACAGGAGCTGCTTGGAAAGAAAAGAGTTATCATGGTAAATGCCAAACAGTGGAAAATGTGTGTAAATTAATGGAGCCTCACTGGTGACAAGCTGTCAGGCAGTTTGATGGCTCTCGCTAGTGGTTTAGTCCCACTGAAGTTGGCCAGAGGGCAGCATGGACAAGTCCTGCTTTTCAAAAAGACCGCGGGATGCTTGACAGTAACGCTAACTAGATCATCTAAAGTTCATGGTCAAATAAGAGATTTTTTTTTTTTTGCAAAGCTTTGCACATACACAGCTGGGCTATGAATGAGATATCAGATCACAGTTGCAGCTTAGCGGTCACAAAAGAATGTAGAATATAGTGGTCAGAGATTAGTGATGAAAAGAACTGAAAGTTAATTTCAGTGACAAATTACTTTTATTGTACCGCACAAACAGTGACCTAAAACTATTAAGTGAGTATAGAAAAGTGTTTGGTCACTTGCATATATTCTTGATGAAATGGTTTATTTTTAGATTTAAAAAAGTGTTTTAAAACTGGCATCAGTATTTACTGTTGTCAGTTATTGTATCTTGCCCCTAAATCAAGGGAGATTCTACGGAAAGCTTTGAATTCTAATAGGACACATTTTATAATTTACCTTTCTATTTTTCTCCAGATATTTTATTTTAATTTTTAAATGTTCATCTACTATAGATTAATAGATAAAGAATATTAAAGGTCCACTCTTGAAAGTAGCAGAGCATCCTCTATTCCCATTGCTTTCGGTGGGAGTAGAGAGCACTCAGCACCTTCCAGAATCAGACATTAAGGGCAGTGTTTGTGTGTTACTATATTGGTTTGAAACAAGAATAGTTAATCTTATAGTGTGGACAATGTTATACCAGTATAAAGAAGCCATATACTGGTAAAGCTTATTCACACATGGGAAATTTACCCACACTGAGGGTTCTGTCGAAGTTAACTATTTTGGTTTAAAAAAATACCCCTAGTCAAAATAGTTAAATTGGTACAAAAACTGTGAGTAGAACAGTCCTGAGTTGATAGAATCCTGCAAACAATTACTCACATGAATAGTCATCTCTCATGCAACCAGTACCAGTAAGATGAAGATACTGTTTACTAATTGCATGACAAAAGACTATTCACATGGGCCTGAATTATTTCCCTAGATCTATGCGAAGAAGGGACTGTCCTTTAATTACTACATATGAATGTGAATGCGCATGCGCACACACACACACACACAGAGTAACTGAGACTCAGGAGGATGAAATCTTGGGTGAGAGTTTTAGCTGTGGATGAACAGGAAAGGCCGTATCTTAGAAATGTCATGCAGAAAGAATCTTTGAGATTTCGATACTGCTTGGAGTGTGAGGATGTAAAAAGAGGTCCATGTTACAGACAGGATGGAGGTGTTGTCCACAGTGATTGAAAAAAGAAGTGAGGGGAAGGGAATGGAGGGGGGAAGATTAAGGGCTTTGCTTGATGGCTAGAAATCCATACGGTAGTGTCAGAAAGATGGGCAGAGATTTTAGTTTGGACTGGGGAGACTGGTCCAGAGCAGAGAGGTAGGTCTGTGACTGGTCAGTAGAGATGGTAGCTACATTTGGGTTTGTGGATGAGATTACCCAGAGATGAGGTATAGAGGGAGAAAAGAAGGGGCTCACAGTCAGAGAGAGAGCCATGCTTAGTAAAGACCAAGTCAAGTGAGCGGCTCTTTTAGTGAGTGGGAAAGTTGAACCAGGCTGAAGGTTAAATGGAGAGGTGAGAGTAAGGAAGAAAGCAGTTAAGGCGTTGGCTGAGTCATCATCTTGGAAACTGAAGTCTGTGAGGATGAGTGTGAGAGATTGTGGGGGAGAGAGCCAGGAGCTGAAATCAGAGAGGAAGTCTAATGGGGAGGAACTGGGTGGATGGTAGATCAAAGCAACATGGAGAAGGAGAGGAGAGAAAAACTAAATACACTGTTGCTCAAAAGCGAGGAAAGAGTGGGAAGGAGGAGGAGGGGGGCTTGGAAGCAGCAGGAATGTGAGAAAAGATGCCTAGTAATCCCACCAGGGTCTGTTCCAGGGCAGGGAGTGTGAGAGAAGCAGAGGTCTCTATCAGTGAAGGCAGCTGCAGAGGCAGTGTCAGATGAAGACATCCAGCTCTGTGTAAGAGCCAGGAGCTGGCGGGGCCAGGACATGAAGAGGTTGTGAATGACTGAGACCGCAAGAGAAGGGGAGGGGACGAAGAGGGGCATGAGGTTGGGAATGAGGGCATGAGAGGAGCAGAGGTGATGGTGGGGACTGTCTGGGAGGTGAAGAGGGTGGCGATAGAATGAGGGCCAGGGTTGAGGCAAATGTCACCAGAGATGAGGAAGAGGATGCAGATGGGGGACCTATATTTGTACTGGTAGGAGGATCGAGGCGATCAGGGTGGAGGAGGAAAGAGGTGTACACAGAACTGGTGGGAACTTGAGAGGGCTAAGGGTAACCAGGAAGGGGAGATGGAGCCAGGGGGAGGGGAAGTGGAAAAGGGAAAGGAGAAGCAGAAAGGGGGAGGATGGGATGAATATTGTGATGCAAAAGAGGGGCACGGTGAGAGCCATGGATGAATGGCAGATGGACAAGATTACAATAAAAAAAACCAGACAAAACTGAAAACGCCATGGAAGGAACTGAAGGTATTCTCCAAATCCTTGCTGCTGGGGAAAGGTCCCCTGCTGTGAGCCTCCTAATCACAGTCCTTGGTGGTGGTGAGTGCATGGGTCCAGGCTGTGATGATGCAGCAGCTCCTGGCCCCAGCGGTAAGTCCCTGCTGTCCGTTAAACGTCTTCTGCTACAGGCAGAGGTCCCTAATCACAGTCCCCATTGGTGATGAGGGGTTCAGGCTGGCATGTGCCATTAAATATTGGCTGTGAAATGATGTTTCTTTCTAGCCTCCTGGCATGCTGATTCCTTTACTGTAAATTATTTTAGAATAAGCTTTACTGTGATTTCTGAAATGCTGATGGACAAACTGTGTAGCCAGACTATATGAAACTGTATCTTATTAAAAAAAATACAGGAATGTAAAAGTTGCATCTGTTAATTTTGAGTGCCTCCACACGGAGTGGGTGGATTCAGTGACAGTAGAATAAACGGGTATCCTATATAATAAAGCTAGTGCATCTAATGAGAATTGGTAGTCAAATTTTCTGGATTCTATCTATATTCCTTGCTTTGCTGCTGATACTGTGTATGACATTGGGAAGGTCACTTGATTTCTCTGGGCCGAACTCACTTTTGGCTTTGGTGGCCCATTTCTACTGAAACCACTGACACAAATTCCATAGATATCTTTGTCCTTCTGCTAGCTCATGTGTGAAATGGATACAATGGTGTGTTTTATCACAATATCTAACGAGGAAAGCATCTTACTAATTATTGTGTAATGTGGCCTAGGAAAGCACTGGAGAGTGCACAAAAGCTGTTTGGTAGCATATTTCATAAGGGTGTTGTGAAGCTCAGTTAATTTTTGTAAAACACGTAGGGATCTCTGGATGAAAGGTGCTACATAAGAGTAAAGTATTATATTCCACACACCCCCCCCTTGATGTTTAAGACTACTCATTCACTTTGAACCTTAACCTTTATTTTTCTCATTTAAAAAGATTTTATATATATGATTCTTTGAAAATACCTGCCTCTTCAATTAATGTATTGGAAAAATCTCTCCTCGGCATTTGCCTGCAGGTATGCTGTGTGAAAGAAGATTTCAGACTTTGCCACGTACAACAACTTCACTAGAAATCATAACAATAACAACACTAATACATATAAAATCCTACCAATCAAGATGCCCCTGGTCTTATTACCTTTTTAGATGTCAGAAAACATTTCCATGAAATGTGTTCTTACAAGCTGTTCTAAATTGCTCTGAAATGCTCAGTGTTTTGTGTTGAATGGCATTACTCTTTTACGGACCTCTTGTAAGGGTGCTTTATCAGATGATGTTTTGACAGGTTTTTACAGGCATGTTATTGTTTTCCTTTCCTCCTTTCATGAATCAAGGGTGAAATTGGTTTAAAATATCTGTCTTGTGTAAAGGAAGGATAAACTTTTTTATAAAAAGACTTCACTTCTCGAAAGGTAACACTTCTCGAAAGCTAACATCCTGTCAGAGCTAGGATGACTATTGTAGAAGAATTAGGAGTTAACATTCAATAGGCCGGAGTTAATAGATAACCAAGATCTTTGCTGGTTCTAATTAGTATTGACAAATTGTGTCAAATAAACTGGATTTAAGAACTCTGTACAACCTTAAATAAGTGACTGAGTTTCCAATCTCCAATGAGTCAAGAACCTGAAAAGTAAGGGAATCTGAAAGATACAGGATCATCCTGCAACACCATATCAATCTACCTAGGTAACTGACACTACAACTTCTTCTGAATAACTAAAGCGAGCCTTGCTTCTCCATCTTTTTACCTTTCTTGCCATCTGTTCCTGCTGCTCTAGCAGCCTCCCTGCTCTCTTCCCGCCAGGGCCTGTCTAAGCAAAAGGGTATTAGAGCCTCTGATGAGGTAGGCCTCAGGCCCCTCCATCACTCCTAGCCACAAGGAAAGCACCAGCTGTCTGGCTTCATTTGCATTTTCTCTCCAAAATAATGAAATTAGCCAGGAGTATCCTGAGGTGATGCAAGACGCAAATTTAGGCTAGATGTGTCAATGTGTGATGGGAAGGGAGAGGGAAGGTCATGGAGGCATTTTGAGAACTCTCACAGCATTAAAATTGAGGGTAAGAAATCCTCCGTGTACCGTTAGAGGCACAGTTTAAAAGCCCTTTAACTGATGAGGAAGTTGAACAGATATCTTTCAACAAACACCTTTCCCCTAACTCCCCCCAGCCCCCGCTATCTTTTATATATTTATCTTGATGTAGTTCAAAAACTAAAACCATGGTAACTAGAGAGATAAAATACCAAAGCCATTTGGCTACCTGTAGGTAATAATCAAATACCAGCAGATAATTTTTCCTACAAAAATCTGGACAGGCAACTACCGTCATTTGCAGAGTACTACCCCAGTCTCTAAAAAGGCTTCCTCGCCAGTTCCCAAAATATATCTCCCCCAGTATAATGCTTACCACTTCTATTTGTAGTGATATCAGTGTTTGCTCACAAGTGCTTGCCACCCTTGTTACACAACCTCATAGCTCCTTGTTTCCTTTTCCCTTTTTAGGGTATTTAAAGTAGAGAGTCAGACACCTGCTAAATATCCCTAAAACACTGTGTGCTAGTCAACAGTACTGATATCTGCAGCAGCTACACAAATACACTCGGGAATTCAAACATTGCAAACTGTCATCACACTCGGCACAATATATTTTTTTCCTTTTCTCTTATATTATCCTTATGTGGGGTGTTGTCTGTGCATGTTGATGTGGTGGTGGTGGCAGTTGGCTCTTCCCTTTAGGAAGTTCATGTCTTACTCATTGTGTGAAGGCAAAGTCTTTAGCAGAACAGGTTTGCTAAAGGGTTTCTAAGATGCCACTGAAGGACTTAGAAAATTGGGAGTAACTACTGCAACTGGGTGAATACCTTTTTAAAATGTTCATTCAGTAGTTGCTCTTATGAAAATGTGATTTAGCTTCACCTTTGCTTATGCTGGTTTCCTCGAATAATCTTGAGGTTCTTGTGGTTGGTGGGGAGACCTCTGTCATTATTATCTGATGATTGCATATTTTTGTATTTGGTTTAATAATATTCTTTTTTTTTGTCTGTACCTACAGGCTACAATGGGAGCATTTTAATAAATTTGGTGTGGGAATTGAGGGGTGTGTGTGTGTGTGTGTTTGTTAATATATGTGTGTGTGTGTATATGCATGCAAACAGGGAAATAGATCAAGCCTTTTGACTCTTTCATCTAGTCTCAGATCCCCAGGGTTTAATTACACTTGTGCAACATGATGCTGAACATAATTTGTCCTGGTCTACACTGACTGCGAATTTGTCCTGGCAGCGTTGTGTTATGGTGTGTCTGCTAACTCGATTCTTCCCTACCATGATAAACTTTCATTGGGTAGGCTTGCTTTGCTGTGCTGGTTCCACCATATTCCTCTGACTTTAGAGAGAAAATATAGGAGGGATGTGCCATAAAGGCGTTAACTACTTGCAAGGTCCTCCTATTTCTTCTAAAAGCAAAACAGGCATAATCAGGACAGCATTTGTGGAGTTCCCTGTGGGCTGCAGGTGGCTGGAACTGCTTTTGCTCATTTATAGTAGCCCAGTACACTGTACCTTGCAGTTTTAGCACTGCAGATGACTGTAATTGAATTTGATGATATTGCTGTGTTTGTTTGGGAGAGATGTGGGTACATCATCATGTGGTTTAGCATGAAATGTATGTGAGTAGGTTTATATCTGGTCAGGTGACACCCATCTACTGTTGTGGGGGTATTTATTCCTGGTAGGGTCCAATATGCACACACGGTCCTGGATTTCTGGTGCTCAATTTGGGACCTTGTCACTGGCAGACCTATCTGGAGCTGTCTGTCTGTCTAGGTACTTATAGGTACATGTCCATGCCTCCTCCAAGTGGTTTTGTATCTGGGTTTAACAGCTGCATGTCAGTTATTCACTTTTAGAGGTGAAATAATTTCCCCTTCATCCTGCCACGTTTGAGACAGTAGGATATGGAATAAAAGTGCATGGAGGCAAAAACACTCTCACTGCCAAACCATGGCATGTTTTTCAGAAGCGTGGCACCTGGTGAGGTTGCGGAGCACAGCTGGTGCAAAACTTTTTTGGGAGCATGCAGGCTTTCAGAGAAGGAGCATCCACAATGAAACCAAGATGAGATGCCATTTCTGCTTCTGCAGCGGCTCTCCGATCCAGCCAGCACATTTCATGGGTAGTTTTCACCATAAATGATAAAGAATTTCCTATATCCACTTTTAGATAGGATGATTAAAGGGAGTGATAGTGATAAAGAGATACTAGGGAAGCTTTATTAGATCATGCTTTAATCTTCCAAATCACAGTCCTATTAAATTCATTGGTCTCAGATTTTCTTATAATCTGGTCCCCAACCTTTCTCTCTATCTCAGGTTATTATACCAAACATACCACTGAGGCAGACTTTTTCTCAGTGCCTAGTCACCACTTGTAACTAAGAGTCCTGACAGCTCTTCATGTCAGTCAAAAGTCTAGGTCAGACACTTATCAATTGACCCTGTGTTAAAGGTAGACACTCATTTCAGCATCTGTCAATAGCATCTTTTGATCCATTTATACTGGAGGCTGCATCACTGGAGTGATTTATAAGAGAGCGTGCATGGACTCTAAAGAACAGGAAACATTTCTAAAACTCTGAAAAACAGCTTGCTGTTGAGTGTATTGACATTTAAGAAAAAAGTATCTTCCTTTCTTATGTGTTTGGAAGGCATTGCTCATGACACTAGTACTTAGTAATTACAGTCTGTTTTCTTGATGGGGAATGTAACAACTCCAGTTAACAGTAACAGCCAAAACCCCAGCTAATCTCCCATCCCACTTCTAATATCAGTGAATCAGAAAATGCTGAGTTCTGTTGTACTCTGTTAAATGTCTGATGAGAACCTTAGGAGTCGTAGCTGCTGTTACCGGTAGTTCCTAACATGGGATGGTCTCTACACTTTTCCTTCAGCGGTGTTAATCACAAATCTGACAATCCTGCCCCACTGATAAGACAAGGAAAGAAATGTGAGCATGTAAAAAATTCACCGAGGGGCCCCAGAAAAATTTCCCTGACATGCTCCTGCTGTGACACCACAGCAGTTGAAGAAGGCCTGTCATTTGGCTGTCAACCTTTGACCCCAACCAGACATATTTTGAAATGATGTGAACAGAATTGCTGTGCAGTACGGCTGACTCCTTCCAGCTTTGCATGTCTGTCCTTGATGTCAGTCAAAAGTAGTTAACTGGCACCCATGGAGCCTAAAAAAAACCTCCACAAAATATCAGTAATGACTTCTGTTAGGAATGCTAGCTCTTGTCAAGTAATGACTTTATGACATAAGGTATTGTTTACCTAGGCATCATTCTCTTACTTGCATTTTAATGAGCCTAATTAATAATAAGTTAGAAGTCCTCAGCTATTTCTTCACAGCTGGACCATATGCACTAATTACATTGAGTGTGCAAACTTAGACTAATCCCTTTCATCAAAAGAAATATTTTAATTTCAAAAACCTCAGTGTACTTTTTTTTTTACCTGATTCCTGTAAAGACGTAATCTTTTCATACTTGCAAATTTGCACAGAATCAAAGTAAACTTTGAGTGGGGAAAAATCCCATCATTTATTATTTTTCTAGTGGTAGTCTTCATTCTTAAAATGATTCAGGAAGATCATCAAGGAGCAGAGTCGTGTCAGGTTCATTCCTGATGTGCATTGGGTTCCATAAAGGTAAGGGATAATAATTCTTAAGTCGATATATAATTAACAATGACTGGGAGGAGATCCTTTATTAATGGGGCTATTTTCCTTGTAAAGGGTAAATAACTTCTAGTTTACAATGGCTGTTATTTATATAATATAATATAGTTTTTATTCTCTATCCACATAGGCAATTAAGTCTTGGATTTTTCAGTTGTCATGTTAACCCACTTTCTGAAGCTTGGTGGTGCTGGTACTCCTGAGTGGCCTCACAAATGCTCAGAAAGGTGCCTTTCTGAAATGTCCACTGACATCTTTCTTCCTCTCTTCAGATATGCTAATAGGTGTTATAAAAATGAAGTTGATCAATTGTTCACATGCCCACTGATGGTAGGACAAGCACTAATGGGCTTAATCTGAAGCAAGGGAGATTTAGGTTAGACATTAGGAAAATCTTTCTAACTATAAGGGTAGTTAAGTTCTGGAATATGCTTCAAGGGAGGGTGTGGAATCCCCATCACTGGAGGTTTTTAAGAACAGATTGGACAAACGCCTGTCAGGGATGGTCTAGGTAAGCAAGGCCCTGCCTCGCTCCTGGGGGCTGGACTTGGTGACTTCTCAATGACCATTTCTATGATTCTCTCCCCCCCCCCGCCCCGTGGCATATATATAAATATGTATCTGCCTTTGGTGTGTGTCTTCAGTGTTAGTCCCTGCTGGCAGAATCCACAGTTTTTAATCTGATGTAGCCTTCTTTTCACCTGCACCTTTTCATGTGTGAAGCCACTAGGGAGCTAAGTAACCATCTGTTAGGGTACATGCTCTCCTCCCTCATCTGCTTAGTCCTTAGCCTTATGACAATCTTAATGCAGGCTCAGTTCTTTAAATCAGTACCATGGTAATTGCCACCTCAGCATATTTCAGCAGTCAACCGTATCAGACACTGCTGCATATCTGAGCCCATAGTCACCTGCCACTAATAGGTAATGCTGTCCAACTTACCAATATATGAGTATTCACAATGCATCCTGTGTTCCTTAGAATGTGATTTTGAATGGTGAAACTAGTCATCAGAATGAATGTATGCTTCCCATATCTGGATACCAACTGAGTGAAGGATTGATGACAGAGAGTCATCAGGCTGTGTGCACATAGCGAAAAAACCAAACTAATTTTTTCTGGATGTTCCATACAGAGATATGAAGATGTTAGGCAATCTCATTACCTCACACCCAAGCTAGTGTTCATGTGGACCTACAATAAAGGAAAGTGTGATCCTTTGTCAGAAAACTAAGGTAGACAGACAGACAGCCAAGTTGATGACTTGAGAATGGGAGCTTACTGTGTTCTGGTAAGAAATTGTAAGGGGTTGAACTTTTAACCTTTGGAAGTCCAGATCTGACAGGTAGGTTAGAGACTTGCAGCAGCATTCTTTACTCTTTTCTGAGGAGTATGAAGGGCAGTATATCTGAATTAAAAACAAGTAAGAAGAAGGGAGGCGTGTGGGGTTAGATGCCTTGTTTCTGTGCCAGTCCCATAGTCTAATAGATCTCACTTTCAGGAAATGTTGCCTAATTGCTTAGCCAGTTTTCATCCCAATAGCTCTCGTTGTACCCTACTGGATCACACGAAGCTTTTCTTCTCTCCTGTTGCTTTGTACTCCTTTCAGGTGATTGTAAACCATTGGCCTTTCTCCCTTATTTGTTGTTTAGCCAACCTTCTTCTACGTATCTTTAGTCCTTGTAATCTTTGGTTCAGTGAAGTGTTATTAACCGGATTCTCAATGAAGTATTGACTCCTGAAATATCTCAGTTCTTTCATAATAACATATTTAATACATAATAGTCTGCTTGAAAAATTAACAGAGCTGCTCTCTCTCCCTCTTTAGAAAACCAATCACAACCAAATTGGGCTATCTCTTATAAAACTGTACAAGCAGTATTGTAGCTCACAACAGAAGGAAACTTTCCAGAGACACAATTAAATGAGCTTGAGGTTTCCATTCTATGCCATTCACTTAGAAGTCTGAATGCTATTGATTATTTGTCTAATCTGTATTACTTCTCCAGGTCTCCCCAGACAAACTGCGCTGTTTTGCCATCAGATCTCCCCTCAGTTATATGTTTATGGTCTAATCCTTCTAGTTTCTCTCAGAGCACAAGTATCAGAGGGGTTGCCTGGATCTGTAAAAAGCGACAAGGAGTCCTGTGGCACCTTATAGACTAACAGAAGTATTGGAGCATAAGCTTTCATGGGTGGTTTCATCAGATGCCTGGAGTGAAAAATACAGTAGCAGGTTTATATATATGCACAGTACATGAAGTGAGTTCTAGCCACGAAAGCTTATGCCCAAATAAATTTGTTAGTCTCTAAGGTGCCACAAGGACTCTTCACTGTTTTCGCTGATACAGACTAACACGGCCACCCCTCTGAAACCTATCACAAAATGATTTCTAAAAGGCGACAAGTGGGAGGGTGGGAGTGCTATGTTTCACTGCAGATAAAAACATAGAATGTGCTTGCAGGATGGCTGCAGTGTAACACTATTTTATTTGTTTAGAATTCAGGATGATAACACACAAGAAACCAAAGCAGAAAAACAAAGGCGGCTTCTCTTTAAAACAGAGACACAATTCACTCCACCTTAGTCTGGGCTATCTGTCTGCTGACTGACTGCAAGTTCAAGCTTTCGTATAGGGTCCCCTAGTTCGCAAGCAGGACCAAGAAGCCCCGAAGCATTTAAAGTGATAACTCTATAATTTTAATCCAATTTTCTATACACCACAGAGGAACCTTATGAAGAGCCAAGAGGAGTAGATTGCTCTCTTGCTCTCTCTCTCTTTTGGAGTCTTATTCCTTTTGTTTTTGCAAGGTAGTTGCTTATCCCAGAGATAGTAATTGCACCTATTGAGTCAAATTCTTCTTTTGCTTAGAGAGGTGCAACTCAGTTGGCTTTAGCTTAGGGTTGCACACAATGGGCCAGATTCAGTGCAGACTATACTGGATTAACTGGTGTGTACCCTGACACGTGCCCTACTGACAGAAAGTATCCAGGGGCAAAAGGTTGAGACAGTGCAAAGTGGGCCCCAACCTCAGTTACATGGCATAGTGGGGTTAGAAGGAACACAGCAGAAAAAGTGTGTGGTGGTCTTCAGGAAGAGCATGGGCAGAGCAGCCATAGGATGTACCAATTTAGGGCCTAATCCCAAGTCTGCTGAAGTCAATCGAAAGATTCTCATTGACTTCAGTTGCCTTTGGATCACGACCTGTGTGAATGTTTTTAAAACGTTTAGTGTTGAGTCTAACTGGACCTAAATTAACTTTTTTGTATATAAAATATCACGATTATAAGGTTTGTTCTCTCAGGACCTTCCCAATCTAGAAGCAAAGTTCAGTGTTTCCATTGGAAAGCTGTAAATCTCCTCTTCCCAAAGCGACAAAACTCCAATTTGTTATGTTAAAGGGTTGTCTGGCTTTACCCACATCAATGAATTGGGCCTGTGTAATTTGAGGGGCAAGTGCATATATGATTAAGAGACATGGCAAATTGGGGTTTTGTTTTTCCATTATTTTTTGGCGGGGGGGATGAAATCAAAATAAATTAGCAATATATTTAAATACGACAATCATAATTATCAACATCAGGGTAAAGGAATATCAACATACAAATCTACTGCTTTTTATGCTTTTAGGATTTTGTTTTTACTCTTTCTTTCACTGGAAGACCCAGTCCATGACCATAAGATTTATCGACATTAGTTATAAATGTAATATGTAAAATGTTGTTTTTTAGTATTTACTTCATATAGGAGTTATATTTCATCACAACTGCATTATGCATTCATGCAACACTAAACTTCACTGTATTTTCCTCATTTTGTCACCAAGTGTCCCCATTAGAGTTGCTTTTTCAAATTCACTGAACTCTTCTGAATACAATAGGAATGTGTCAGATTTCCATCTGTGTGTGCTTTGCTCATAGGCGCCATCTTTATGAGTTGCCGGGAGGTGTTCCGCCCCAGACCCCGCCCCCACCCCACCTCTTCCCACCTCCACTCTGCCCTGTTCCACCCCCTTCTCTTGAGTGCACCCCACTCTCACTCTTCCCTTTCCCCAGTGCCGCCTGCATGCTGCTAAACAGTTGATCCAAGGTGGGTGGGAGGTGCTGGGGGGAAAGGGGATGAGCCGATTGGCGGGGCCGCCAGTAGGCAGGAGGTGCTGGGGGCAGGGGGAGATGCCAACCTGTGGGGCTGCCAGTGCATGTTGAGAACCCACTATTTTTTTTTCTGTGAGTGCTCCAGCTCCAGAGCACCCACGGCATTGGTGTCTATGATGCTACTAATAGACCCCAGGACCCATCTCTTGATGTTTGCTGGAAGTCATCCTTTCAGTAGGGTGAATTAGAGTGACCACTCTGGGCCCCTCACTTTGGGAGGCCCTGCAGGCCAGTGCAATTGGCTGATGCGGTCGGTCCCAGAAGAGACGAATCCGTCACTTCCACCATGGGCCCCACAACCCCCTAGGGATGGCGCTGTCTGGAAGAGCGACTTCATCCACCAGTTCCATTATATAGAGTTTTGGGGAGGTGGGGATCTTCCTATTTAGAACCATGGAAAGGCCTTTGCATAGTGCAGTAATATTTTTGTCATTTATGACAATTTAAAATATTGGATGGGCTAGCTGACAGTTACTGACATATCCAGCATTTACTATGTTTAGATCAACCTACTTTATGTATTTTTTAAGTGACTATTAGATGTTGCTAAGATGTTTTGAATGTTGCAAGTGGTCCCAGCAGAGCTGGATTAGTGAGCAGAGGGTAGAAGAGACAGCCGAAAGTGCATGATAAATGCTGTAATTTATCACACAGATATCAACAACCATAGGTTTTTTGTGTGTGAGTGTTTATCCTACAGGTTTCACTGTGTTGAGTTTGCCTACCCACTTTGGATGTCACCAGCCTTCCACTGATGCTGTAAGATACTAGGTTGCCTTGGAGTTCTGTAATGAGAGACCTGTAATTAGATACCATGGTTTTGTAATGAAAGCACTTAAAGCACTTTTCTTTTGTGGAGAGAGACAGCATGATGCCTATGAACCACTTTAATCCCACGTAAATCCTTAAAATAAAACATAAATGGGACTGAAAGAATGCATTGGCTTCATGCTGGCCCTCTTCAGAGAGCCGTACTACAGTGTTAGGCAAAGTAGAAAACCCGCGGATAGATACGCCAATTGGAGACCATTCATTGCAGTTATGACCGAAAGAACGTAAATTTTCCTCACAATTCCATTTGATCTTTAGCATATTAAGACAGAAAGAGAAACACCTCAGAACACAGACTCTAGGGATAGTTTGCCATGAAGAACTTAGTGGCCCAAAGTCAGAGAGCACACGTTTTAAATAGAATCAGTTATTTATGATGGAGGCATGGTTTCTCCTAGACAGTTGTATTTATTCCATATTTTTACCTGTTGCAGTCTCAAAAGTGAACTGGTGGCACGTTGTCTTGGAATTTCATCATAAGTTATACTGCAGAACAGTATAGTATGCCTGCAGTGTTTAAACAGTAAGTGCCTACAACTCCTAGAAATAGAAACACATTCAATACTTTTATAGAAAATATTCTATTGATTAAAAAGTGACAGATACATACTCTCAAATTTTTCAACTGAGGTTACAAATCCACTCCCTCCATATGAAGGAAGATGATGGAACTATTGGTAGATGGCCGAGTGCTGCCATTTTATCCTCTATATGAAATAAAAATAACAAGAGCAGTGAATGCTATGTGAGAGACGGACAGTAGGAAGGATATTGAGAGAATCTGTAGTTTCGTGTTCCATCCAAGCCACAAGATTTTACAAGTGGATATTTAGTGTCCCAATATAATCTAAAAAAGTCGTCTCCATATACTGGAATTTCTCAGTATTGTCTCGTAATCAGACAATTTTGTCATATGCAGCCATGCACAGCAAGGCAGAGATTTATGTTTATAGGCTGAAGGAAAAAATGATATTTTCATTACCTAAGGGCTTATCTACCTAGAGACAAGCAGGAACATTAAGCCAAATTAACTAAAGGTATGAGTTTAAAGTGCATTGGGCCTGGTCTACCCTTAAAATTTAGGTCAGCATAGATTCAGCATTTAGTAGAAATTAAAATCCACACTCCTGAGCACCACAGCTATGCTGTCCTATTCCCCATTGTAGATGTGCAGCTAGGTTGATGGAAGAATATTTCCATCATCCTATGTACTGTTGCTTGGGGAGCTGGAGTTCCTACAACAGAAAAATCTCTTCTGTTGCTGTAGTCTGCATCTACATTACAGGGTTACAGCAGCATATCTACAGCACCGTAACTATGCCTCAGTAGCACCTGCAGCGTAGACATGGCCTTAGTTAAAGCATATTAATTCACTGAATGAAGCTAAACTGAAGTAAGGTCACTTTATGTCTGAATGAGAGTGTTCACACAGAGGTTTAATGTGCTTTAACTAATGAGCTTTCCTTTCAGCCCTTTAGCTAATTTGGTATAACTTTCCTGAGTGTCCCCATGTAGAAAAGCCCTAAGGATATCAATGTGACAATCATTAAGCATGTTTCAGCAACTTTGGGAGTGCTCCTACAAAGCTGCGCTCTCATCTGCTGCTGACTTCAGTGGGTGCTGACAGCATGTGGAGCCTTGCAGTTTCAGGCCCTTTTATGTACATGAGGGGTAAGTTATATGTCGTACCAAGTAAGCAAAGCTGAGGAAATAGTGTAACTCTCCATTTCTGTGTTGGTGTATTCAGGGAATAATCTTTATGTATATTTTTGAGCACACCTCCCTTTTATTATATATTGTGACCAGGAAAGTACTGAGACTTTGCAAGGTAAATTCCAAATCCTTTAGGTTTTCCCAGAGGAGGTTTGTGGAGTTTTAAATGTCATTGATGGTTGTTCCTCTGCCCCCGCCCCCACCATGGAGGTCATACTTAAGAAACCTGTTGGGTTTGCCAGAGGAAGCTCATGACATGTTGTAAGTTTAATTATGTTCAATTCATTAACACAATTAGAGATGTGAACAAATGTATTGACAGAGCCAGAATCACTTAGAAACAGGCAGTAAATCATAGATCAGAGGGTCTCATCCTTCCTTCCTGTATAGTGTGCATGATACTCTGGCCAAAAGAAAAAATCACTTGGTATCATATCTTGATGCATGGATTTGGTCATTTTTCCTTTCTGTGATGCAAAGTTCCAGATTAATTCAACCATATTTTGGAGGAAAGACCAAACTGGCAAGCTATTAAATCAAACAATTAGTCAAAACATATGCTTTCATATGTATGTAACTAAAAACGTTTATGAGCTATTTCCTTGTTAAATTTATCTTTTGTCCTTTGATATTTTAATGAAATGGATCCAAATTTCAGAAGAATTTTACAAACCCAAAAGGGGTGGCAAGCTGAGCTTCCAGTGGCTAACCTTAGAAAATGCATATAAAGGATGTAATTTTGTATCTGTCTCTTGAAGGCTCTCAGCTGCGAATATCATCCATACCAGTCTGATGAAGAGATTGGCTCAAGCTACAGAGTTCAGACCCAAAACTGGATCAAAACCAGAACTCCACAATGTTTGGGGGTAGTGGTTTTCAGACCTATTATTTTGATTGAGAGCTTTTCTGTGAAGAAACGTACAAACATTTAAGAAGAGGGCTGGTTCACCTTCTCAGGGGGAGAACCTGTAGGATGTGGCTGAGGAAGCCTCTTTCTGAGGATTCCCTCACAGAGTTCCTTCCTTATTCTTGTGTGTGGTAATAGCCTTCGCCCCACCTGTGTGGTTTGTTTTGTTTTTTAGAAGAGACGCTGCAGGCTCTCCCCCCAGAACCTGTGGCTCATCAGGAGTCTGTGCAAGGCCAGGACCATCTGTGTGAAGGCCTTGTGGCTTCACACTCGCCTTGGCTGGTAACACAGCCTTGCAATGGAGCTGTGTTACCAAGGAGTCCACATGGCTGCAGCTTTCACCGGAACCCCCTGAGGTAAGGGCTCTGCATGGGTGGAGAGGTGATAATATCAGTCCCTCCAGGTTACCTACCCCATTCCCTTACCTGCTGAGTCTTCATCCTCTCTTAGTGCTGACCCATGACCTGGAAGGCAGGTGGAGTGGGGAATGGTGCTGCTGAGGAAGTTGAGCTCCCGTTTCCATACAGGTGGGGAGAACATGTACAGAGGGTCCTCTCCAAATAGAGATCTGAGGGAAACTCTCTCACCCAAAGAAGTAAGGGTCTGACTCCTTAAGGTACTGAGCTCCTCCTAAGGGGTGTTGAGCATATTACAGGATCAGGCATGAAGTGTATTTCTCTTTAAATGTCCTTAGGTCACATTTTGGGCAATCTTTTTCCTTTAAATGTTTTTGGATAAATGATATAATTCTTGGTCAAAGCAAGTATTTTCCAATAGTATTTTTTCTTTAAAAAAAAAAGTGCCACCAGTCCAGCTTCCCTCATTAGCAACCCTACAATAACAAATTGCAAAAGTATTTCAAATAGCAATAGGAAAAAGAAATAATAATCTAAAGGGATTGTAACGACATTGGCACCCGTCTCTCGCAAATGCCGCCTTCTTGTCGGGTGTGTCTGCAGCCTTTCAGTTCTGATGACCTTTCTTGGTGGTTTCTCAGGTGATTTTTCAGTGACTCAGCCGTCACACACTGTCTGTACGTGAATCAGAACAGACCCCTTCGGGGCTATACAGTCCACCTATCTCAGTATCCCTCGGTTGGTGTCTCTCTCTAGCCTTCCCTGGGCTTAGTCTTTAAGTAGTCCCGTCCCTGGTATGGGCTATAGCCCCAGGCCTTCCTCCCTGGAGACACTGTCTTCCTGCGGCCCTTCCTGAGCTCAGTCCTATCAGCCAGCCAAGAGCTCCTTCTTAGCTCCTCTGGTTGCAGACCACACTGAGCTGTCCAGGGTCCTGCTGTTCTTTCAGCCAGCCCATAACCCAGTCTTCTCCCTTCCAGCTCCAGACAACAAGTACCTTCTCTTCTGTTCTGCAGCTCCTTATATATGGCCCTGCTGAGCCCTGATTGGCTGCTCCTTGCAGCCTCTCTCATTGGCTGCTTCCACGCAACCATTCTAGGCCACTTGAAGGACTTCTCTTCTGATTCTACCTGGAATGGGGTATAGCAGGACCCTGAGGCCTCTAGCAGGCAGCCTGTGGGCCTAGTCTCAGGGATCTAAAGAAATTACAAATGTGAAGCCTGACCAAAAGTGCACTGAAGTCCCAAGGAGGCCAATTCATTAGTCCTTGGTGAAGACTTACTCAAGTGAAACTTTGAACCCAAGATTGGGCCCATTGGGAGGAACAAACAACGCTGGATGCTGTCTGGAAACATGCAAGCTAATACTTTTTTGGGGGAAATAATCTGAAACATAGATA
Organism: Mauremys reevesii; assembly: GCF_016161935.1. Lineage (NCBI taxonomy): Eukaryota > Metazoa > Chordata > Testudines > Geoemydidae > Mauremys > Mauremys reevesii. Next base: position 47,852,578 of record NC_052625.1, read on the forward strand.
TCCAGCTGGAGTGAGAGACTAGGAAAGCAGTAGGCTGACAAAAACTAGCAATGATAGTGGTTATCAATTCAATACCACCATAGGGCATGATCTTGCAAAACACTTATGCATGTGGATAACATCAATTGGATGATCCTATCAGTGGAGTTACTCACATGCACAGGTTTTTATTGGGTTAGCCCCATATTTAGTATAGCATCTTCCATGCAGATTACACCCCTAAATGCTTCTAACAGTTTAAAAATTTAAACTAGGATTGCAATTTGAAAACAGGCTCTCGAGTTATTGTTATTTTTAAGTGCTCATGAACAGGGAGTAAAGAGCTGGTTTCAGAGAAGATTAAAAATGGATAGAGTGTCTGAGAGAGGAAGGTTGTTCCAACAAATTAGATAAGTGCTTGCAATGTAATATGGAAGTAACAATAAATAAATAAATCCATTACATTTTGAGCTATAGGTACAGAGACTTCACTTTCTGCACCCGAGAGATGATGGTCTCTCTTCATACAGCACTGATGAGACATCATTTAGTATACTGCTCATATTTGCTGTGAAACATATTGACAAAGTGGAGGAAATCCAGAGAAGAGCAATAAGAATGATTAGGCGGCCAGACTTGGGACTGATGATTGAAGAAGGAATAAGAGGTGCATGGAACCTTGCCATTCCATTTTGCTTTGATTCATATGGATTTTAATGTGTAACTTTCCACTGCCCATTGAGATTCACTTTGATTTTCACGTTCAAAGGAACCCCCCCAAAAACAGTGTGTTTCCCACAATTTTGATTTTGATAGAAATATCAGTTGGCCCACTTTACCTCTATATTGGGCTAGAGCTACTCCTAAAAAGAGTCACAGACTTTAGTCAACCTACTGAATATGTTTGTTAAAAAGCCCAAAACCAGAGTGTGACATATGGAAATGTTCATAATTTTGGGGCGGGAGTGTAGAACTAGGAGGAGGATACATGGTTTATCAGTAAGGCACAGGATTCATGAGGGGTTTGCATTCTTGGACTTCTGTTAGCTGTTTAGCAGTATAAGTCCCATGCCAGGCATTTGAGCAGTCCTGATTATGTCCAGTAGAGAGCAGTGATATATTTATTGTGACGGGGTCAGGCCAGACAGCTACAGGAGAGTGATTTTTCTTCTTCTTTTCTTTGAGAAGTTTAATGATGAAACAAAACCCAGCCACTGTTTACAGATGACGACCTTGGCGACCACCCTTTCTGTGAGTGCTCCCAGTAGCTCGCAGCTTGATGTGAAGGGCAGTGATGCACAGCTCCTTGCACCTCTGGGCAACATCCTGGGCTGTCAGCGAGGTTGGGAGAAACCCCTGCTCAGACAAGGTGGGGACAGTAAACTCAGGGGCATGGGGGAAAACCCCAGGGAGAGAAGAATCTGCCAGCCCAACGCTAAGAGGAAGCATGGAACCCACCGAGGCAGAGAAGGAGCTGTGCCACATTATGCACACTAGCTAGTTCCCAACATTCATTCTTTTAGAAATAAATAGCACTGAAATAACAAGCTGCAATTAGAGTTGCATGTGTAAAAATGGGACCACAAATATCACATGGCTCTCCCCCATTTCTCGGCTTGTCTAGACAGAGTTTTAGTGTTCTGGAAGCCAGGGTATAAGTCTACAGCGCACTACCTAGCCAGGTACTAACTCGTCGTGTGGACCCTGCTACCATAAGTCAAAATGCATCATGGAACTTTTAATGCATGGTAGCAGGGTCTACAGGGTCCACTGTACATTCATACCCTGGCTTGCCACTCACTAAGTCTCCGTGTAGACAGACCCTCAGCTGTCTGCTCACCTACTACACCACGATAACATTCCCAGAATGTGGTCCTTCCCCAACTGACTTGTGAGCACAGGTGAATCATCTTTTCTGGTACTAAAACCTGTTTTTCTGCAGTGTTACCTTCCAAAGCCAGTAACCCTTCGTATTACATTGCAAAGTGATGCAGGACAGAACATCACCCATCATAGTGATGCTGGTAACCAAACACCCATTTTCTCCGAGGCTAGGCTAAACTTATGAATTTGCAGGTAGCTGGGACAAAGACGAAAAGCATCCAAAAGATCAATTTTTCCTACTTTCTGCAGAATGCATTAAAAAATCACAATAAAATGTGCTTGCCTTGATATATGCATCACAGCTGTAAAATTCAGATGTAGCCTTTTCAGCATTTACAACATATTAATTGCAGTGATGTATGTAATAATATAGAAGAGCTGCTGGGGCTACCTTTAACTGAACTATTAAAAACCATATATACTGTACATACACTATTTCTCAAGCAATCCAGAGAGCATCTCAAACCCTTTAATAGACATCATAAAAATTAATAATAAAATGTGTAAAGGATAAGCTACTGTGAAAACTGCAGAGGAAAATGATGACCTGTGTATTTTAGATGATGTAGCTTACATGTATGTTACAGTGTTACTTAGATTTACTTAACGATTTATTGAAGGGATGTGTTTAGGGGTTAGATAACATAGTGGGTTAATGCACTATCTTTCACCTCTGGACGACTGAAATCAAATTTGATTTTGGCCATAAGTGAAATGGGTTTGGTGGGTTCCACTTACTACTTAATGAATCTCTGTCAATACTGCAAAACTACCACAGATTTTTGTACAATTCAGCATGATTAACCTTCTGTGCTCAGGAAAGACGCAGGAATAGTATTTCAGGGGTATCTCAGATCATGAAGGAGATAAACTAGCAGAGCTGGTTGTTAATCAGGAGCCAGTGATGCCCCCTCCCCAACACAATAATTTGTATTAATTTATTATTAAACAAAAGAGTCAGTTAATGTGTTTTTGCTTGTTGGTTTTGTTTTGTTTGTATAATTTTACCCAAAGTCTTCAAGAAATTGTGTAATAAAAATACACAGGGCATAAATAAATAGCAATTTTCAATTTATGCTTATGCTCTGTGTTGTCCAGCATATCATTCCATACTAGCATTTCCTAAAAAAACTTAGGAACAGTGTTGAAATGAGTCACCCTGGATTCAGCACTACTCTAGTTATGTTTTGACATTTCTTTCTGGCGCTGCAAAGGTACCGCATCTACCCCTGGCTTCTTAAAGCCAGCCCTTTTGCCTGTGGCACAAGAACTGTATTTGTTAGTAGTTTGAATCAGCAGAATGGCTGAGACTGACTCAAACGCACAGAAGCTGATTGATGAAGCATGGTGCATCCCTTAATTAAGCAGAAGCTACTAATAAAAATGAACTTACTGGATGATTTGTGTGGTTCTTGCAACAGAGCCATATGTGCTGCATACTGGTAGCAGGAAAGGGTGGCACACAGCTGATGCTGGTAAGCTACTGGAGTGGGAATCCTGTTAAAAAAGGAGATTTAGGTGCTGCCATTTCTGTTCCCGAGTAATGAGAGTAGAAAGATGAGTCAGCCCTCATCTACACCACAGAGTTAGGTCAACACAAGGCAGCTTACATAGACTCAACTGGAAAGCTCTATAAACCTGCATTTCTGATCTTCACTGAAAGTCCGGTTTATAGTCCGGTTGGTGTGGGGCCGGCAGACTTCCTGCCTGGCTCTGTGTGGCTCCCTGGAAGCAGCAACATGTCCCTGCTGCTCATAGGCAGAGGAACGGCCACAAGGGGTTCGGAGTGCGGGACGGGGTGTTGGGGCACGGGAGGGGGTGTGGGATGTGGGCTCTGGGAGGGAGTTTGAGTGCAGGTGGGGGCTCGGAGTTGGGGCACAGAAGGAGGTGTGAGGTGCCGGATCCGGGCGGCACTCACCTCGGGCAGCTCCCCGCAAGTGGCAACCTGTCCCTGCTGCTTCTATGTGGAGGTGTGGCAGGCGGCTCTGCATGCTGCCCCTGCCCCATCCCAAGCGCTGGTTCCGCAGCTCCCATTGGCCGGGAAAAGCACCAATGGGAGCTGCAGGAGTGTCACCTGTGGGCGGAGGCAGTGCACAGAGCTGCCTAGCTGCACCTCTGCCTAGGAGCAGCGGGGACAGGTCGCCGCTTCCAGGGAGCTGCCCAAGGTGAGCACCACCCGGATCTGGCACCCACACCCTCTCCTGCACCCCAGCCCCCTTCCCCGAGCCCCCTCCCACACCCAAACACCCTCCCAGAGCCTGTGTCCCAGCCCTGAGTCCCCTCCTGCACCCAAACTCCCTCCCAGAACCTGCGCCCCAACCCCCAGCCTCTCACCCCCTCCCACACCCAAAATCCCTCCCTCTTAGTTTACAGGAATTTTTCACTTACCAGCACCCCCTATTCCCCCAACATGCTGGATAAAAAAGCTTTTACTGTAAGTGTCTACACTAAAATGTTGCTCCTGCTGATGTAACTCTCCCACTGCACCAACTTAATAACTCCACCTCCAAAAGAGGCATAGAGTCAATATCGATGTAGGTCAACACAGCGTCACTGTAGACATCAGTGTCGGTGTAGACCAGGGGTGGGCAACCTATGTCACGCGTGCCGAAGGTGGCACCTGAGCTGATTTTCAGTGGCACTCACACTGCCCGGGTCCTGGCCACCGGTCTGGGGGGGCTCTGCATTTTAATCTAATTTTAAATGAAGCTTCTTAAGTATTTTTAAAACCTTATTTACTTTACATACAACTACAGTTTAGTTATATATTATAGACTTATAGAAAGAGGCCTTCTAAAAATGTTTAAATGTATTACCGGCACACAAAACCTTAAATCAGAGTGAATAAATGGAGACTCGGCACACCACTTCTGAAAGGTTGCTGACCCCTGGTGTAGACACTGCATTGCATACATCGACTGTTGCTGGTTTTCAGAAGCCATCCCATAATCCCCCACGCTGACAGTTCAATCAGTGCAAGGGCTGCTTGTGAGGACGTGCACCGCCGACACAAGGATCAAAGTATAGACGTGCACAGGCGATGTAATTACTGCGACAGCTGTATGCTGACCTAAGTTAGGTTGACTTAATTTTGTCATGCAGACATGCCCTCAGTAGTTCTGTTATCTTTGCTTCCAATGTAAGAGCTCCTCTGTTTCTGTTATTAGTGCCTGTGACATACTGTGGTACAAGCCAGAGCAGTGGGGTGCTGTGTCATCCTTGCCCTGCAACCTTGGATGCCTTACAATACCTTGGGCCACTCACAAACAGCCTTCCAGCATGCAAGCCACACCCTGAATATGTCTGTGTAACTGGAACCTGCCAGCCACACTTGGGTTACACTCTGGCTTTTACTAGCCTTGGTTACTTTTGCAAGGTGACCCCAATACACTCCCAGTTCTGGATTCCCCCCGCCCCCAAAATGTTTGTTGCTGTACTGCCCAGCCCTCTTCTGGACAGTCCAAATATATTAAATCTGTTATTCCTTTAAAAGAATAATATACACATAATTTTCAACCTTAAATGGAGTTACCCAGACACTTCAACTTACATACACTGGATTAGACAAAACAATATTAGCTACAAAGAGAGAGATTTAAGTGAGTACTAGCAATATGGCATAGGAGTAAGAAACAGTTACAAGAAAAATAAAGATAAGATGCTTTCTAGTGTATAACTTAACAAACTATGTTAGATTTAAAGCAAAATTTCTCACCGCATGCTTCCAACAGCATTATTAAGCAAACTCTTCAGGTCAGAACCCCTCCCCCATAGTCCAACAGCTGCTTATGTCTTCTCAGGTACAAAGAGTGAATTGGACAGGGAGAGAGAAGAAGAGTGTCTGGGGGTGTTTGCCCCTCCTTTTTATAGTTTCAGTCCCTCTTTGAAAAGCCTTTCCAGTTGAGAACCAAGAGACTGGAGGTCTGGTGGAGGAAGGGGACCTCCTGCTTTTTCTTTGCTAAAGATGCAGGTCTATTTGTCCCTGCCCTCCTTTCTTGCCAAGAATTCATCACTTGATAGGTGATGACACCTGGCTGGGGCATCAGCTCGCCCTTTGTCTTTGAGAAACTGGTTTAGACACTCCCCAGACTTGTCTGGCAAACAAACTTAGTCACGATTTCAATTTTTGTTCATAACTTTACACGTAATGTTCCTATGTGATTTTACCGTGATATTGCCAATCAGCAAGTCGTGAATTTTCAAATAACAATTCACAAGGCACTGTCATAGTGCCACTGTAACACTGGCTCCTGCCTCCACTCCTGCTACTACTGCAGCATCTGCTCCTACTGCTTCTTCTGCTGCCTTTGCAGCATTTTATTTTTTAATATAAAATACTTTGAATCTGTACTTTGTGTCCAAGGCAAGTTTCCTTTTCTGAACACTGACTATAAAATCATCTGTTGCAATGAAAATTGGTCACTCTGAGGATCCAGATCCTTTTTCTTGTGTTTGTGCACAGCTCTGCATCGTAGCAACCTCCACGGAACCTGGAGGGAAAAACACAGGTTGCAGGAAGGAAGAGTTTGGAGGAGGCACCAGGAGCTTATTCTGTGCACCTGGCTAGAATGCTAGCTGTAGTTGCATCACATCTGTAAGTTGTTCTCTTAACAGAGAGCCAGCTTAGTGTTAGAAACGCAGAGTCCACTCATGTTATTACCCAGCATGCAGTACATGAAACATTTATCATAGTGATATATAACATTACCAGCCAGGCAACAGGGCAGCAGTCTGGTAGCAGGGACATTATGACTGTGCGGTAGCCTTCCATTTAGTTATTGGGCAGGCAATTGAAATCTCTTGCCCATAAACCCCAGCTACATGTAGGTAGGTTGGAAGAAAATCTGATGTTGAGGAGCCTGACTTCTGGCACCTGCTTGTGTCTGAGATGGTGAGGTCTGATACGCGTCCCTTAGTTCTCCATTCCTTATGCATATGAACCGCAGTATTGTTGTCTACAGGTAAGTTTCCTTGAGCGACTAAACAAAGTTGCCTATCTGTATATGGGTAATGTCCTAATGCGTATAAGTGGTTTTTACTGGTCTGCTGCAGAAAACACCAAAGCAATCTGCTTTTTAATAGATTTCAGGCAGCTTTGATTAGAAAAAAATAGAAGCACTTACCTTTACCTCAAGGAAATCAAACTACATGTAGGCAGCTGCATCTACACTGAGCTTTTTTTGAGTGTCTGTCACTGTTGTGTAGGTACTAACCATTTCCCTGGCTAGTATACAGAGACTTTGAGGAACAGTGCAGAAGGTAACTGTAGAGAGTAAACCTGTCACAAAACTAAAAACACAAAGGGCCTGATTCTCATATGTACCATGACCCTTTGCACCAGGGCAGGGCAAGTGGGGAAGCTGCCCAGGGTGCAAAGCCACAGGGGCAGAAAAAGAGGCAACACGAAAACCCCCACGTGGCGGAGCTCACTTGGGCTGGCTCCACACGGCAGGGCTTGGGGAGGGAGTGCCATCTCCATTTCCTGACTCACCTCAGCAGGCCACCCAGCCTGTCTAGATTGGGGGAGGCGCAACCAAAAAATCTGGAGGGCACGTGTCCCTGCATTCCACACCCAGGTCTTGCCTTTGGGTGCAAAAATGACGACAACCAAAAAAAAACCAAAACCCTAAAAAAACTATAGTAGCGAAGGTATGCTTGCTCACCCTGGGTGCTAGAATGCCTAGTTATGGCTCTGCTTTGCGCTAGTCTGAAAGAGGCCTTTAACTGGGAGTAAATGTAAAGTGACTTTAGTCTAAATGAGAATCAGATATATAATCGTTTTCTTTCCTCTTCAAACGCATCTACCAGCATATTCAAATCAAAATTCCACACAGGACCTACTTCTGCTCTCCATAGGAGAAAGGGCAGCCATTTTAGGTAGATGTTATAGGTTGGTTATTATAGGCAGTCTGTTATACTGTGTTGGTATGTGCATTGTGATTATATTTTGTACTGTGCATTTTAAAATTTTGAAGTAGGCACTTTAAATTATAAATAAAAAAAAAAGTAAAAGATAACAAATGGAATTGTGTAAAGTGACCTTTTAGGAAACCTCCCTGTCTCGGCTTTTCCATTGTTCATTTTACAGCTCATTCATGCTGCAATCTCCAGGTTTCAACAAGAATCTAAAAATGTGGTTTGTTGCCAAAAAGTGTTCTGATTCTTCCACACTGCTACATTTAATTAGGGTTTCTGAGTAATCTTATGTGTGTATTACATTATGTCCAGATATCAATATTAATAATATTCTTGCTTTGTTTAAAGACTTTCTAAAAGTTTTTATTTTGAAAGCGAGACCATCTGGCCTCTCTACTTCACTAGGATTAGATTACGGGTAAATGTACTCCATCTGTTTCTGAGTTTCTTGTACAGAATGTATGTGGATATATGCTGGGGGTTAGATTGAAGAGGGATTTCATTGACAAGGTAGTTGAAATAAAATTGGATCTCTCTTGGGTCTCTCCTACATTATATTGATAAAAATCCATTTTTTCCCTCTTAGAAATGTTATTAGTGTCTCTTCAGAGGAGAGTTTATGAATTTTAACGTAGTTTGTTTACCCAGTACATGAAGTGGTGCTGAATCTTTCACTGGGATGAACCATGATGCTGAGTAGATTTAGCCTGAATTATTGAAATCGTGAGCGCCATTTTGTACTGTGATTCTAGAAGGGGGCTCCTGAGAGGACCTTGTTTAAATTTGGGTACCCAACTGAAGGAAGGGTTGGGTTAATTTCCCTTTTTGTAATGGCATTCCCCCTTCCCTGGATGCTGCTAAATCATCAAAGGTGAAATGAGGGGAGGAATAAAAATACTTCTGAAGTTTGCACTAAATGCCAAGTATTTTAAAGAAAGCTCCCATGGGAGAATACCCTCAGCCTCCATCCTCCCTCACCCCCACACAGAGTCTTTATTCCTTTTCTCTCCTTTTCAAATTACACAATTTGAATGTTGTGCTGTATTAAACTAAGTACAGATATGTCTAGTAAACAATTGTTTATTTGCAAATATTTGTCAGTTTTATTACTATGGCTGTAAGGTTTCTTTTTAAAATGGTAAAATAGATTACTAGATTCCCAACCCTGCACTGTGCAGTCCATACAGCCATGGGGATTATTCAAGATAGTCTTGTGGCTAAGGAATAGGGCCGGGACTCAGAATTCTGCTCCAAGCTGTACCGTACGCTTTCTCTGTGACTTTTTTCAAGTCCCAGGGAGTGAGGGAAGAGAGAACAAGTAGGAGAGAAAAGTCAGGGGGGGAGGGATAGCTCAGTGGTTTGAGCATTGGCTTGCTAAACCCCAGGTTGTGAGTTCAATCCTTGAGGAGGCCACTTAGGGATCTGGGGCAAAAATTGGTCCTGCTAGTGAAGGCAGGGGGCTGGATTCAATGACTTTTCAAGGTCCCTTCCAGTTCTAGGAGATTGGTATATCTCCAATTATTACCTTTTACCTTTAAACCTCTCCGTCAGAAACTACCACTAATATGAATTTAGGTTCAATCCAAAGCACCTGTTTTTCAGTTCTGCTTTTAATAACTGTTCCTCTGAGATTTTGGCCCAGTCATGTGAGATTTCTGCCTTTCAGGGTGGTGGAAATCTTTGGTGTACTTGTGATTTTTCCACCATTTTTTATCTGAAATCATCAGATAACAGCTCACAAGGTTTCATTGCTATCAAACCTGAATCCTAATCCTGCCTTGAACCCTGAACTGTAGCCTAACTCTAAATACGAAACAAATATCACATTATTGGACCCTCTTTTTTATTTAATTAAAAACAAATTTCTAATGGACACAACTCTTGGACTCTATCCATTGGGGGCGGGGGGACATCTCATTTGAGGTTGATGATTGTAAGAATAATTGTACTAATAGAAATTGCATGTTGTTCCTTTATTCTGAAACTTACGTGAAATTCCAATTCTACAGTGTGGTTTATTCTCTTCGTTACAAGCAGCAATGGGAGATTTGTAACTTTCAAATGTATGCATTCAGTTATAGACTTAGTAGAGCTGAAGTCACGCTATGCTCATAAAGTAACAATCACACTATGCTTATAAACCAAAATCCACAGATCTTGCAATAAAAATGATATAGAAGATGATAAATGGTAAAACAAATGCAGAGTACAATTTAAACATTCTGTAAGTAATTTAAACTCATTTACCTGTAAAGTCGGTATTGGCAGGGAGAGTAGAACTGCAGAATTTGTAATAACTGTTTCCTGGGAATTCCTGGAATTTTTTTGTTGCACAATTAGCCATCCCAAAGCTTGGCCAATGTGCTTACCACAACTGTATGTGGTGGGTCTTTTGTCTAGATGGCTGGAAGAAAAGGGGTTGTGACCCTTATAAGGGCAATTGGTGTCAGATGGGGAAGGAAGAGAAGGCTTATCTGGATGGGCAAGGAGGTACAGGAGGTGACTGGACCAGGTGGGGAGGCACTGCCCTTAAAAATGACTGGAGGAAGGTGTGTGTGTTGGGGAGGTGGGGGGATTTAGAACCCAGGCAGTTCCAGATCTCTCACTGGGATCAGGCTGGCAACACCTCTTCCACCCCTTGCCTCCCACCCAAAAAAAATTACAAGTAGAACCAGCTTTTTTCATTTTTTTTAATACATACCATTTTGTCTGTGTGGCTAAGAGGTTGCATGATGAACATGAGGATAGGCAGGGGGAGAGAGTTTTGAATAAGCAGATTAATTTTGTTCATGAACCAAATTAACATTGGTTGAAATTTAGACTAGCTATCTAGAATATACAGAGTAGATAACAAAGACTTTCATTGATGCTGGTAGATTTAAATGATCATCGTTAATTAAGAATGTGCTGTTCTTGTTGAATGTGTCCAATGTCTGAGGCACAGACTTGTTTTCCATTTGTACTTTTCCTGCCTATTCTTTTCTTTAGCAATTATATATACTGTGACCAATGCAACAATCCCATTCTCTATGTATGGCTGAATTTCCTCATTAGTTTCCATTACAGAACTGAGATCCACACAAAACATTGTTCCATGCTTGCATCTTTTTTTGTAGGATGCCTCTTAAAGATTCCAGAATAACTAGTCTATATTGGAGGGATTATCACAATGGTTTTTTTTCTTTAGAGAGACAAGGTGGGTGAGGTAATATCTTTTATTAGACCAACTTCCATTAGTGAGAGAGATGAGCTTTTGAGCTTACACAGAGCTCTTCTGCAGATCTGGGAAAGATACTGAGAGTGTCACAGCTAAATACAAGAACAGAACATAAGAACGGCCGTACCGGGTCAGACCAAAGGTCCATCTAGCCCAGTATCTGTCTACTGACAGTGGCCAATGCCAGGTGCCCCAAAGGGAGTGAAGCTAATGATCAAGTGATCTCTCTCCTGCCATCCATCTCCATCCTCTGACGAACAGAGGCTAGGGACACCATTCTTTACCCATCCTGGCTAATAGCCATTTATGGACTTCACCACCATGAATTTATCCAGTTCTCTTTTAAACACTGTTATAGTCCTAGCCTTCACAACCTCCTCAGGTAAGGAGTTCCACAAGTTGACTGTGCGCTGCATGAAGAAGAACTTCCTTTTATTTGTTTTAAACCTGCTGCCTATTAATTTCATTTGGTGACCCCTAGTTCTTGTATTATGGGAATAAGTAAATAACTTTTCCTTATCTACTTTCTCCACATCACTCATGATTTTATATACCTCTATCATATCCCCCCTTAGTCTCCTCTTTTCCAAGCTGAAGAGACCTAGCCTCTTTAATCTTTCCTCATATGGGACCCTCTCCAAACCCCTAATCATTTTAGTTGCCCTTTTCTGAACCTTTTCTAGTGCTAGAATATCTTTTTTGAGGTGAAGAGACCACATCTGTACACAGTATTCGAGATGTGGGCGTACCATGGATTTATATAAGGGCAATAAGATATTCTCAGTCTTATTCTCTATCCCCTTTTTAATAATTCCTAACATCCTGTTTGCTTTTTTGACCGCCTCTGCACACTGCGTGGACATCTTCAGAGAATTGTCCACGATGACTCCAAGATCTTTTTCCTGACTCATTGTAGCTAAATTAGCCCCCATCATATTGTATGTATAGTTGGGGTTATTTTTTCCAATGTGCATTACTTTACATTTATCCACATTAAATTTCATTTGCCATTTTATTGCCCAATCACTTTGTTTTGTGAGATCTTTTTGAAGTTCTTCACAATCTGCTTTGGTCTTAACTATCTTGAGTAGTTTAGTATCATCTGCAAACTTTGCCACCTCACTGTGTACCCCTTTCTCCAGATCATTTATGAATAAATTGAATAGGATTGGTCCTAGGACTGACCCTTGGGGAACACCACTAGTTACCCCTCTCCATTCTGAGAATTTACCATTAATTCCTACCCTTTGTTCCCTGTCTTTTAACCAGTTCTCAATCCATGAAAGGACCTTCCCTTTTATCCCATGACAGCTTAATTTACGTAAAAGCCTTTGGTAAGGGACCTTGTCAAAGGCTTTCTGGAAATCTAAGTACACTATGTCCACTGGATCCCCCTTGTCCACATGTTTGTTGACCCCTTCAAAGAACTCTAATAGATTAGTAAGACACAATTTCCCTTTACAGAAACCATGTTGACTTTTGCCCAACAGTTTATGTTTTTCTATGTGTCTGACAATTTTATTCTTAGCTATTGTTTCGACTAATTTGCCCGGTACCGACGTTAGACTTACCGGTCTGTAATTGCTGGGATCACCTCTAGAGCCCTTTTTAAATATTGGCGTTACATTAGCTAACTTCCAGTCATTGGGTACAGAAGCCGATTTAAAGGTTACAAACCTAGTTCCACAACTTCACATTTGAGTTCTTTCAGAACTCTTGAATGAATGCCATTGGGTCCCGGTGACTTGTTAATGTTGAGTTTATCAATTAATTCCAAAACCACCTCTAGTGACACTTCAATCTGTGACAGTTCCTCAGATTTGTCACCTACAAAAGCCAGCTCAGGTTTGGGAATCTCCCTAACATCCTCAGCCGTGAAGACTTAAGCAAAGAATGCATTTAGTTTCTCCGCAATGACTTTATCGTCTTTAAGCGCTCCTTTTGTATCTCGATCATCCAGGGGCCCCACTGGTTGTTTAGCAGGCTTTCTGCTTCTGATGTACTTAAGAAGGAACAGATTGTTTAGCATAAGTAGTTAATACATATTTCAAAGGACCATTCAGGGTGAAGTGGCCCGTTAACACCCCTCCAGTCATAGGCAGGAAAGAAAGGGGGGCAAAGCATCGGGGGTGGGAGGTGTTGTTCGTGAACTATAGATTACTGTAATAAGCCATAAATCCAGTATCTCTATTCAGTGCATGATTTTTAGTCTAGCAAAGTCATGAATTTAAGCTCTCAGGCCCATTTTTTTCAAGTGTGCAGGTTTCCTTTGAGGATCTTTTTGTCTTTTATCATTTTCCTGTGTGAGTTCATTTGAGAGAGTGGTGATTGTCTGGTTTCACCCACATTGTATACAGGATGTGGTACACTATATGTTATGATAGGCATGTGTAGGACCCCTGGATCTTGAAAGGTGTGTTTTAAGGGGTGTTGATAACTGTAGAATGGAGATAGGTCTGCAGGTTTTGCATCTGTTGTTCTGGCAGGGTCTAATGCCGCTTAGAATTGGTGTGTTCTGGTCTGTGGAGAGCTTGCTTCTGATGATGAGGTTTGGGAGGGGGGGTTGTTTGAAGGCCAGAAGCAGGAAAGATTTTTTTCAGGATGGGGTTCCCATCGAGTATGGGCTGTAGTTGTTTGATGATATGCCATATGGGTCACAGTGTGGGGTGGTAGGTGACATCTAAGGATGTGTGGTTGGAGGGGGTTTTATTTCTGTATTGAAGCAAGTTGTCTTGGGGTATTTGGGTGTCCCATTCCATGATGTAATCTACTTCTCTGGTGGAGTGTCCTTGTTTGGTAAAGGTGGTTTTAAGTGTGTTAAGGTGTATATCCTGAACTTTTTCCTGAGAGCATATTTTGTGGTAGCTGCGCGCCTGACTATAAATAACAGATTGCTTGGTGTGTTCGGGGTGGATACTGAATATATGAAGGTAGGTGTGGTGATTCATGAGTTCCTTGTATATAGTTGTCTGTAGGGTTCCATTGTTGAAGCTGATCAATGGTGTCCAGGAAGTTGATGCTGGTGTGGGAGGGTTCCAGAGAGTGCTTAATGGATGGCTGGAGATTGCTGAAGTTGTGGCAGAAATCTATGAGGAAGTTTGTCATCTGCCCAGAGGATGTATCTCAAATATATCATTGTTTTTGTGGTGCATTTGTCCAGAAATTCTTCTTTAAAGTGGCCCATGAAGAGCGTGGCATATTGGGGAGCCATCCTAGTAACCATGGCTGTTTCCACGGTTTGAACAAAGTGTTTATTATTGAATGTAAAATTGTTATGGGTGAGAATGAAATGGATGAGTTTGGTAATATGTTTGAAGTGGATATCTGAAGGCTGTCCATTCTCTTGTAAATCTTTGAGGCAGGCAGCTATGCCGTCATTGTGAGGGATGTTGGTGTATAAGGCAATGACACCCATGGGGTGGCGAGGACAGTGTTCTTTCTTTGGCATATGAAGATTAATGACATATTTCAAGATCCATCACTTTGGAACAGAGATGGGAATGAAAAGGCAACAGTATTGGACCTGGTACCATTAGAATCACAAGGATGAGGAGACTATGTTGAGATTCTGATTTCACATGGTGCCATGAAACCAACCCTCTCTTTTCAATTACACTCTCAAGCGGAGCTATTTCTGTAGTACTAAACACAGTCCAAAGTGAAAAGTTATTTTAAAGCACAGCACATTATACATGGTGCCAGAATTAAGGTCTCCTGCTGATTACTTTCAGATGCATATTGAAATATGTGGCCACTCTAACTTCACCATTAGAGACATCCATTTCTAGATATTTTAGGACACATGATTAGCATGAAGCCAATATTCCTTTTTTTTCACCATGCATTTTAGAAAAGTCAAGGAAAAATGAAGAGGCATTCATTTAAAGCAAGTACAGATTCCTGTTTTTGTCTGTGGATCAAGCTCTTTTGAATCAGCCATACTTTCTGTTTGTTTTCCAAAGATTTGTGCGTACTGTGTTTCAGTTACCACCAGCCCTGGATCAGGGTGGGCATTTTATTACCATACCATTACCTATTCATGAGGCCAATGACATGGCATTCTTACAGGCATTCCTAGGATGAACCAAAGCAGCTTTTCTGTAAATGATGTTGCAACTTAAAAAGGGTTTGAAATGCACTTTATTAACAAAGGTATCTTCATAACTATAGTTGCTATAGGTAACTCAAATTGTTTTCCTGTTATATCCCATGTTTTTTTTCTATTACAGCTGTTTCTATGGTCACTTCAATACAAATTTGGAAAATTTCTTCTTGGTGGGTGAAGATTTATTTAGATAAGGATAGTGGTGGGTGGCTTTCCTACATTGCCTTGCTCAAGGTGGACTTTCTTCTGTTGAAGGCTGTAGCCTAGATT
Organism: Mauremys reevesii; assembly: GCF_016161935.1. Classification (NCBI taxonomy): domain Eukaryota; kingdom Metazoa; phylum Chordata; order Testudines; family Geoemydidae; genus Mauremys; species Mauremys reevesii. Next base: position 47,867,949 of record NC_052625.1, read on the forward strand.
ATGCTGTAGGAGCAAATAAAGTCGTTATTTAGAAGTGGGTATGTACCTAATCTGAGGCTCTAAATACCTCGAATTTTGGAATAGTTTGGATTTGGAGCTAAACTATGTTGCTCAGCCTATCTTTAGATTTAAGCAGTGAGGAACAGATCTTGAAAGATCTGAGTGAGTGTCTAAAAGTTCAGGTGTTTACCTTATGGAAGAATCTGTGCGGATGATCTCACAATAAATAGCCTTCTCAAGAAATTTCTGGTATTCTTATTTTCAACCTATCTGGAAATAGCATATGAACACACCTTTCTCCGTGAATATTTTTTATTTATTCATGGTTTGATCCTGGCCAAACCTATCAATTTCAGAATAATAGAAAAAAGAAACCTTAAAGCAAAATAAACATTTCAAAATTCACAAAGCATTAGTTAGGGTATTCTTATTTTGTTAGAACAAGTTTCTTCTCCCTTATTGATTACTGTCTCTATTAGTTACTGTCTCTATTTCCTAATGTATTTACTTTCCTCGACACGTCTATATCTGTACAACTCAGTGATGGGTGAATGTATTTGCCTCGTTTTCAAACACTGTGGGTTTGAAAGTTCAACTTGAATTTGAACATCATCAAGTTCATATTTCATTCAGAGAGGTGGGTGTGCACGTGTGTGTGTGTGTGTATATATATGTATGTATATATAGAGAGAGAGAAGACAAGCTGAACATATCTAATCAAAGAAATAGGTGAAGTCTGGAGCAGACAGAAAAAATACAGATAGAATTTTTACAAAGGGGAGGGAGAAAAATCTAAGGGTAGGTTTGGGAATTGTCGAAGAAAAACTCAGTTCTCGCTTTTTGTTTGGGTGCAGCAGAATCAAATACTTTATTATTTCTCCAGTAATTACAATGGAGGGAGAGAGTGCCATAGGACACAGGGTCCTGGACAGGTCTCTCAACTGGTAAACAATTACATCAAGCCTTTATACCTTTGTTACAGACAAGCTTAGACAATCATGGAGACAGTAAAAAGCAACAAATACATTTTGTTTATACATAAGCTTTTCTGCTATCTTACTAGAAAAAGCAAGACTGCACATTGCAAGGTCGTAATACTTTCACACAGTTCACTCTGTCTTACGTTATCTTGCTTCTACAAATCTCACGTCATAAGGGTCACAGTATGGCCTGACTCTTGCTAACTGACTAACATGCATTAAAATCCCCTTCAAATCCTTATTAATTCTTTCCTTGCTTCCACAGAATAAATACAATATATGTGACATATTTGGGCCAAATCTTGCTCTCCATACTACAAGCATTCACAATAAGGCTCTGATCTGCAGTGGGGATCCTTTATGGGTTTAGAATTTCAACCATAGAAGGCATCCCACATATGGCAGCTTGGCTCTTTGAGAATGGTTCTATCCCTATTCATGAACACTGGCTTCCCAATTTTTGCAAAATCACCACTTGTTTTGTTGGGGGTTGGGGAAAATCCTTTGGTTTAATACTACAGGAAAAAGAGTTTATGAATTTCATACTATTCTGTGAACTGCAAGAAATAGTTGACAGGTTCACAAATCTTCCAACTCAACTGCACTTATCAGACACATAAACATGATATGTTGGGGAAGAGTCAACATGACTTTTGTAAAGGAAAATCATGCCTCACCAATGTATTAGAATTCTTGGAGGGAGTCAAGAAGCATGTGGACAAGGGGTAATCCAGGGGATATAGTGTACTTGGACTTTCAGAAAGCCTCTGACAAGGTCCCACGCTAAAGGCTTTTAAGCAAACAAAGCAGTCATGGAATAAGAGAAAAGGTCCTCTCATGGATCAATACCTGGTTCCAAGCTAAGAAACAAAGGGTAGGAATAAATTATTAGTTTCCACAATGGAAAGAGGCAAATAGCGAGGTACCCCAAGGATCTGTACTGCGACCTGTGCTGTTCAACATATTCATAAATAATCTGGAAAAGGGAGGAAAAACAGTGAAGTGGCAAAATTTTCAGATGATACAAAATCACTTAAGATAGGGCTTGGCTATACTACCCGCTGGATTGGCGGGCAGCGATCAATCCAGGGCGGGTTGATTTATCACATCTAGTCTAGATGCGATAAATTGACTGCCGAGCGCTCTCCTGTAGACTCCGGTACTCCACCGGAGCGAGTGACGAAGGCGGAATTGACGGGAGAGCATCAGTAGTCGACTCACCGCAGTGAGGACACTGTGGTGAGTAGATTATTCACATAGCTGAAGTTGCGTAACTTAGATCGATTCCTCCTCCACCCTCCCCAATGTAGACCAGGTCATAGTTAAGTCCAAAGCTGACTGCAAAGAGTTACAAAGTGATCTTACAAAACCGGGTGACAAAATGGGAGATGAAATTTAATGTTGATAAGTGCAATATAATGCACATTGGAAAAAAATTATCCCAACTATACATATAAAATATGAAATAAAATGATGGTGTCTAAATTAGTTGTTACCACTCAAGAAAGAGATCTTGGAGTCATTGTGGATAGTTCTCTGAAAACATCTGCTTCATGTGCAGTGACAGTCAAAAAAAAGTGAACAGAATGTTAGGAACCATTAGGAAAATATCATAATGCTACTATATAAATCCATGATATGCCCACGACTTGAATAGTGTATGCAGTTCAGCTTACCTGGTTTCAAAAAAGATATACTGGAGTTGGAAAAGGTGCAGAGAAGGGCAATGAAGATGAATAGGGGTATGGAGCAGCTTCATACAAGGAGAGATTAAAAAGACTGGGATTGTTCAGTTTAGAAAAGAGATACTTAAGGGGAGTTATGATAGAGGTCTTATAAAATCATGAATGGCATGGACAAAGTGAATAGGAAAGTGTTATTTACCCCATACATAAGACAAGAATTAGGGGTCACCTGATGAAATAAGTAGGTTGCAGGTTCAAAACAAACAAAAGGACATATGTCTTCACACAGTGCACAGTCAACCTGTGGAACTCATTGCCTTGGGGTGTTGTGAAGGCCCAAAATATAAATGGGTCCAAAAAAGAATTAGATAAGTTCATGGAGGATAAGTCCATCAATGGCTATTAACGAAGATGAACAGGGGACCATAGTCCATGCTCCAGGTGTCACTAAACTGCCAACTGCCAGAAACACCTGGCATTGGCCACTGTCGGAAGACAGGATACTGGGCTAGATGGACCATTGGTCTGACTCAGTATGATCTTTCTTATGTTCTCACCCATACCTGATAACAGTTATTGGCAAAATGGCTAAGCATTGCAAAATGTGTACGTAGTAAAATCAGAAAATGCTCTGTAGGCCTAACTCTCTAGCTGAGATCCTCTTTCAGTTCAGGTGGTAGCAGCCTAACAGTTTGCTTCTGGAGCAGGAGGGTATGAGTCCTATTGCAGCTGCTGCTGTGAAATTCCAAATGGCTGTGATGTGGAGCATTATGACAAACATGATGTTTCTAATTGGCCACAGATGTATTACAATATGTGTTTTTATTATGAGAGAAATGGGAGTGGGCTACATATAGATACAGCAGAAGTTCTCTGTCATTTTATTTAATATTATACTTGAAGAATAATGCAGTCTTCAGTATAAAATATTGTATTAAATAGAGGATAACTGTACTTTGAATAGATTTCAGACATCTTAAAGGGTTTTTTTAGGGATGGATGGATTCAAAGCTTGGTATACTATATGTGATCTTACGTCAGTCTACACTAGCTTTGAAGCATTGAAGTAAGCAGATGGATATATTCTCATAAAATGAAAAAATATTATCCTTACTGTTTTTACAGTACTTAAAATATGCTGCTGAATAAAGAGAAACAATAACTTTATAGCAGCAGGAGAAAATACTCTTTTCTTGCATTAAAAATGACTTGCTTCTGTGGACAGTCAGATCACATCATTTGATCAGACATTGCTAAGGTATAAATTACTGTCATCAAAGACCTTTCCTGATTCTGAGTCTTTAGTAACAGCTGTGAGATATATGACCGTGAATAGAAATGAATGAGAGCAAAATCATATGTTAATCATTTCTAGAACTAGGTCAAACATAAGCTCTGCCTTGATGTTTACAAATACAGCTCAGTCTGTCATGGTCACCCTCTTCAACTGTCAGTATCCTACAAGTGAGGAACTAACAAGCCATAGGGATTCTTGCTGAGGAAAAAAAAGTACATGGAAAATGGTTTTAATGATGAAATCTCTGCACTGTCAGGAACAACACTGGCATTTTATTTTGTTTTCTAAAGTCTGGATTCTGTTCTCATTTACACCACTGTGAATCTGAAGTGATTCCAGGGACAGCAATTGAGTTACTATGTGTAAATTATAGCAGAATTCGACCCTAAATGCAAAACAAACCAAAGCATTTTTTTAAAAATAGAGATGGGATAAATGGTTTGGATAAAACAAGAATTGATGCAGACTTTTGACCAAAATAATAACCCCAACAGCACCACTATTTTTCTCTGTTTTCTTAAGTTTTGGATGAACCACTGTTTTTAATGTCTATGCACATCCTAATTCCAGCCTGGACTGGGATTGCTAAATATCCCAAGAAAGACTCTTCTCACGGAACTTCCTATCACCCTTGTACTTTTCCCCTGTACCTTGTGTTTGTTACATCCACATGTTGTGCCTCATATTTAAATAGATAGTAAAATCTCCTGGGCAGAGACTGTCCTTCACCGTAGGTTTGTACAGCACCTAAAGTAGCAGCACTGGGCTATATGAATTAAATCAATAATAATCATTTCTAGCCTGCAAGGAGGAAGGAAACAAATGGAAACCACACAAAATATAATGGGTACAGGTTTTGCCAGACCAAACGTGTAGATGTATGGGATCTAATTCCGACCTCTCTCATACATCAGTTTCACACTGAAGTAACACTGTGCACTTCACTGGAGTTATATCTCCTACCACCAGTATGAGAGTGGAAACAGACCCTAGAAGGGTAGATAATCATCTGGACTGTGGTGTGCCTGTGTTAATCAAACATAAGCTATTTGGAGATTTGCCCATTATTATATCTGTGCAGGGTCAAACTGCTACCTGCTACCCACTCACACTCTGCTATAAGAGAGTGTGTGTGTGTGTGTGTGTGTGTGTGTGTGAGAGAGAGAGAGAGAGAGACCCAATTTCATTTTTTGTCTGAACAAACAGATGGTTTGCCCTGGTTGGCATGACTTAGTTGAGGTTGGTGATGCTTTGAGTAGGGGGTTGGACTAGATGACCTCCTGACGTCTCTTCCAACCCTAATCTTCTATGATTCCATGGTGGACCAATCTTGTTCTTATCAGCAAGTTTTATTATTGATATTTATTATTTGTATTAGCAACACTACCTTATTGTAGGCTGAAGGGAGTGGGTACGAATCTAGACATGAATCAGAGGGAGATTAAAGGAGAGTGATGAGGAAAATTTTGTTTATTTATGGGGCGATGGATTTATGGGGCTGTAGGTTTTAACTTTTTATTCTCAACTCATCGTTAACTAGTTCTCAGCACTGGTTCTAGCACCATTATAAGCGTAGAACTCTTCATACTTCATGCCAAAATATTACCTTCCACTAAAAACCTAAAAAAATACTTTAGAACTCTGCTCACTGTACTGCAGAAGAATGATTACCAGCAGGAACACAACTATTTTAGCTATCTGGTATGGTATTTTGGCATTTGCTAGATAGAAAGCAGCAGACAGATTTCTTCTGAAGTAATGGCAGGCACAAGTCAGCCTAGAGATACAGTGCCTCAGACATGATTGATCATTGTTTATTTTTATTCATAATTATTTGTTACACATAGCCAGTATGCTTGGTGCTATACAGGGCACAAAATGCAGACAGTTTTTTTCATATTGCTGACAGTCTAAACCAGGGGTAGGCAACCTATGGCACGGCAAGCTGATTTTCAGTGGCACTCACGCTGCCCGGGTCTTGGCCACCGGTCCGGGGGGGCTCTGCATTTTAATTTAATTTTAAATGAAGCTTCTTAAACATTTTAAAAACCTTATTTACTTTACATACAACAATAGTTTAGTTATACATTATAGACTTATAGAAAGAGACCTTCTAAAAATGTTAAAATGTATTACTGGCATGCGAAACCTTAAATTAGAGTGACTAAATGAAGACTCGGCACACCACTTCTGAAAGGTTGCCGACCCCTGGTCTAAACACTCACATTTTCTCCCTGACACTGAGTTACTGGCACAGATCCTGATCACAGTAGTGCTGGTGAAAATCTAGAGTTAATCCTACTGATTATAGAGGAGTTACTTCAGATTTATGCCAGGGTACCTGAGATCAGAATTTGGTCCAAATGGCAGTTTTGCCTAAGCATGTGCTAAGTAGAGATCTCAGGGAGATTAGAGATGCTATAAAAATAAAAAACTCAATAATAATGGGGAATTTTCAACTATGTCCATATTGACTGGGTAAATGTCACCTCAGGACGGGATGCAGAGATAAAATGTCTTGACACCTTAAATGGCTGCTTCTTGGAGTAGCTAGTCTTGGAACCCACAAGAGGAGAGGCAATTCTTGATTTAGTCCTAAGTGGAACACAGGATCTGGTCCAAAATGTGACTATAACTAGACCGCTTGGTAATAGTGACCATAATATAATTAAATTTAACATCCCTGTGGCAGGGAAAACACCACAGCAGCCCATTCAGAAAGGGAATCTACACAAAAATGAGGAGGTTAGTTAAACAGAATTTAATAGGTACAGTGCCAAAAGTAAAATCCCTGCAAGCTGCATGGAAACTTTTAAAGATACCATAATAGAGGCTCAACTGAGAATTGGAAACCTGTGTATACTTACTATTTTCCGGTAACTTTACTTTTTTTACTTGATATTTTTTTAACTGGACTTTGTTTTTTCCTTGTGGTATAATAAGGCTAACCAAGTTAATTCCTGGGGTTCAAATCATGAATTCATAAGTGGAACACATGAACTGAACTAAAGACAATGGAAAATTCTCCATGAACAAGGTAATCAATAAAATAATATTTGACATAGGTTGTCAGAGTGATTATGAGGTCTGTGTGAAAACAGTAGTAGATAAAATTTGTCTGGCAGTGAATATACATGAACAAAAGAGAAAATAGAGCCAACAGTGTAAACACAGGACAAATGTGAAATTTCAGAACTAGTAACTGTGGTATGTAATCTATCATTTAAATCAGCTTCTGTACCAAATGACTGGAGAATAGCTAATGTGACGCCACTTTTTTAAAAGGGCTCCAGAGGTTATCCCGGCAATTACAGGCTGGTAAGCCTGACTTCAGTACCAGGCAAACTGGTTGAAACCATAGTAAAGAACAAAATTGTCGGACACATAGATAAACATAATTTGTTGGGGAAGAATCAACATGGTATTTGTAAAGGGAAATCATGCCTCACCAATCTACTAGAATTCTTTGAGGGGTCAACAAGCATGTGGACAAAGGGGATCCAGTGGATATAGTGTACTTGGATTTTCAGAAAGCCTTTGACAAGGTCCCTCACCAAAGGCTCTTAAACTAAGTAAGCTGTCATGGAATAAGAGGACAGGTCCTCTCATGGATTGGTAACTGGTTAAAAAAAAGATAGGAAACAAAAGATAGGAATAAATGGTCAGTTTTCAGAATGGGGAGAGGTAAATAGTGGTGTTCCCTAGGGTCTGTAGTGGGACCAGTTCTATTCAACATATTCATAAATGATCTGGAAAAAGGGGTAAATGGTGAGGTGGCAAAATTTGCAGACGATACAAAACTGCTCAAGATAGTTAAGTCCCAAGCAGACTGCGAAGAGCTACAAAATGATCTCACAAAACTGGGTGACTGGGCAACAAAATGGCATATGACATTTGATAAATGCAAAGTAAATGTACACTGGAAAACATAATCCCAACTATACATATAAAATGATAGGGTCTAAGCTACCTGTTACTACTCAAGAAAGAGATCTTGGAATCATTGATAATTCTATGAAAACATCCACTCAATGTCAGTCAAAAAAGCAAACAGAATGTTGGGAATCATTAAGAAAGGGATAGATAATAAGACAGAAAATATTATATTGCCTCTATATAAATCCATGGCACACCCACATCTTGAATACTGCATGCAGATGTGGTCACCCCATCTCAAAAAAGATGAAATTGGAATTGGAAAAGGTACAGAAGAGGGCAGCAAGAATGATTAGGGGTATGGAACAGCTTCCTTATGAGGAAAGATTAATAAGACTGGGAATATTCAACTTGGAAAAGAGACGAATAAGGGGGGATATGACAGAGGTCTATAAAATCATGACTGGTATGGAGAAAGTAAATAAAGACATGTTATTTACTCCTTCTCATAACACAAGGACTAAGGATCACCAAATGAAATTAATAGGCAGCAGTTTTAAAACAAACAAAAGGAACTATTTCTTCACACAACGCACAGTCAACCTGTGGAACTCCTTGCCAGAGGATGTTGTGAAGGCCAAGGATATAACAGGGTTCAAAAAAGAACTGGATAAGTACATGGAGGATAGGGCCATCAATGGCTATTAGCCGGTATGGTCAGGGATGGTATCCCTAGCCTCTGTTTGCCAGAAGCTGGGAATGGGCAACAGGGGATGGATCATTTGATGATTACATGTTCTGTTCATTCCCTCTGGGGCACCTGGCATTGGCCACTGTTGGAAGACAGGATACTGGGCTAGATTGACCTTTGGTCTGACCCAGTATGGCCATTCTTATGTCATGTTCTTATGTAAGTATGTATGTAAGACTTCAAGTTATGGTCAGTTCTTTCTGTCCTTCTCTACTGCTGAGTGTTATTTTGGGTTGGTAGGCATAGAGTACTTAGGGGTTATATGAGTAGGCTTGGCAGAATTCAATTTTAATTTTGTTATAATTTTGACAGATAATATTGATGCTTATCCATTTTTTCCAATTTTTATCTGTTTAAATTTTCAAAGTTTCATGATATTGGAGGGCGGGGGGATGATAAGCTCAACATCACAAGTCACAATATACAAAGTATCAGGGGATAGCCATGTTAGTCTGTATCCACAAAAACAACAAGGAGTCTGGTGGCACTTTAAAGACTAACAGATTTATTAGGGCATAAGCTTTTCATGGGTAAAAAACCTCACTTCTTCAGATGCATGGAGTGAAAGTTACAGATGCAGGCATTATATAATGACACATGAATACACACTACACCACAGAAACACCAACCCAGGAACCAATCCCTGTAGCAAACCTCGTTGCCTACTCTGTCCCCATATGTACTCTAGCGACACCATCAGAGGACCCAACCACATCAGCCACACCATCAAGGGCTCATTCACCTGCATGTCTACTAATGTGATATATGCCATCATGTGCCAACAATGCCCCTCTGCCATGTACCTTGGCCAAACCAGACAGTCGCTATGTAAAAGAATAAATGGACACAAATCGGTCATCAGGAATGGTAACATACAAAAGCCAGTAGGTGAACACTTCAATCTCCCTGGACATTCTCTAACAGATTTAAAAGTAACTATTCTTGAACAAAAAAATGTCAGAAACAGACTTCAAAGAGAAACAGCAGAACTAAAATTCATTTGCAAATTTAACACCATTAATTTGGGCTTGAATAGGGACTGGGAGTGGCTGGCTCATTACAAAAGCAGCTTTGCCTCTTCTAGAATTGGCACCTCCTCATCTATTATTGGGAGTGGACTACATCCACCATGATTGAATTGTCCCTGCGAACACTGGTTCTCCACTTGTGAGGTAACTCCCTTCTTTTCATGTGTCATTATGTAATGCCTGCATCTGTAACTTTCACTCCATGCATCTGAAGAAGTGAGGGTTTTTTACCACAAAAGCTTATGCCCAAATATATCTGTTAGTCTTTAAGGTGCCACTGGAATCCTTGTTGTTTAAATATACAAAGTAAATATCCTTAAATCAAACTCTAAAGTTCTCAAATAGCATTGTTCTTACTTTACCTATCTCTGAATTTTGATTATTATCAATGAAAATATATATATTTTTCAGTTTGAATGTATATGGTGAAATCAATATTTACTGACATTTTACAGATAACAAACTAATCCTTCCACACCTATATATGACTAAAATCTCCTGGATGTCTTTTAGTTATTGCTATTTGTATGGCCGTAGTGCCTGCGGCATCTATCACGGACCAGGGTCCCATTGTGCTAAGTGTAGTTATAGACAGGTGAAAAGTCTCTGGCCCAGATAGCTCTCAATCTAAGTTAGGATGCAGGATGTGAATGAGACACCTAATAAACAGAGGTAGGGGAAATGGACAGAATGAGGTGTCGAAGAAAAACTCAGTTCTCGCTTTTTGTTTGGGTGCAGCAAAATCAAATACTTTATTATTTCTCCAGTAATTACAATGGAGGGAGAGAGTGCCATAGGACACAGGGTCGCCCCAGTCCCGGACAGGTCTCTCAACTGGTAAACAATTACATCAAGCCTTTATACCTTTGTTACAGACAATAGCTAGCAATCCTGGAGACAGTAAAAAGAAAACATTTGCATTTGTTTATACATAAGCCTCTTTGCTATCTTATTTATCTCACTACTAAGAAAAAAAGCAAGACTGCACATTGCAAGGTCATAATAACTTTCACACAGTTCACTCTGTCTTACATTATCTTGCTTCTACAAATCTCACGTCATTAGGGTCACAGTATGGCCTGACTCTTGCTAACTGACTAACATGCATTAAAATCCCCTTCAAATCCTTATTAATTCTTTCCTTGCTTCCACAGAGGTAACAATTAAACAAGCAAGTTATCATGCATTGGGCTACGGTCTTACTTCATCACCTTAATTCCTGACATCAGTACAATGTGTGGCTCAACCTCTAAAGGTTCAAATGTTTGTTTTGGATACATACCCAAAATTCTATATTCTTTTCTGTGTTAGCTGAACTTCTTGGGTCTGAAAAACTGGCCCATAATATCAGGATAATAGCCTTTTTTTATTTAATTCTGGAAATTCTGCTTCTATTCTTGGCCCGAACTAGAAAGTTCATAAATGCATGAAAAGGAAAAAAAGAGCAAGGAATGGAGAAATTAAGTTCAAATCTCAGAATGGCTTCATTAAAGGTCATATTTTGGGGGAAGGTTTGGATTGCTTGCTGTTTTATCTGTACCACTTCACCCTGCTCTGTACAACATCACCCATTCTTGTGAATGTTTGCATGATAGAGGGAGAGGGTATTGTTTTTTCCAACTGGCAACCACCACTGAAAGGTGGAGGTGATATTTTGATGGACTGTATCCCCATAACACATGAAGACCCTTAGCTTTAGTTACAGTAAAAGCCATTAACACTCTGCTTTCCCCTTTTTCTTTATATTTGAAAGCTCTTTTCCAGACTAATAGCCTGTAGCAGCAGGCTGAGTAGATCACACACACAGAATCTATGACATTATATAGATCACACACACGGAATGTATGACAAATTGCAAGGACAATGTTGTGTTGGTAGCTAGAGATATTCTTGAGTCAAATGAAACATCTGCCTGGACAGGGCCGGCTTTAGGCCTATTCCACCAATTCTTCCGAATCAGGCCCTGCGCCTAAGAGGGCCCCGCACCCAGTGAGAATCCCTTCCCTGGCTAGAGGTGCCTTTTTAATTTTTACTCACCTGGCGGCGCTCCGGGTCTTCAGCGGCACTTCGGCGGCGGGTCTTTCACTTGCTTTGGGTCTTCGGCGGCACTTCAGCGGTGCGTCCTTCAGTGCCGCTGAAGACCTGGAGTGAGTGAAGGACCCACCGCCGAAGTGCTGCCAAAGACTTGGAACTCCGCCCGGTGAGTACAAGCCCCATGTGGTTTTTTTTGGTTTTTTTTGTCATCCCTGCCGGGGCCCCATCGAAACTGTTCTAATTGGGCCCTGCGCCTCCTAAAGCCGGCCTTGTGCCTGGAGAATGCAGACAGTGCTGTGCAAGAGACAGACATCCTTTGCAAACTTCAAGACCAAATTTTAAAATGGTGTCTACCTCTGGGCTCACTTGCTTTTTTGCATCAACACCTTTGAACAGTCCCTTTCCAATTCATAAGTATATTTAAGTTGTCTCTTTTTAAGCCAGCAAATGGTCATGAAGGAAACAAACACTGCTCCTCTGTATTTAAAAATACCTCTTGTGTTATAAGCTGAGGCACAGAAACTAGATTTTTGTTGAATAGCTTGAATGAAACTAAAAAGAGTCAGAACAAAGTAACAGCAAGTAGGGAAGAAGGTTAAGTATGGGATGGTTCTCACCTAGTTTGTAACTGCAATTAGGGTCATAATAGGGACTTTGGCTAAACTTGTATTAAAAGATTTTATGATCTCATCTGTAAAACAGCCAAGGCTTTTTGAATTCAACATTATGTATATAGAGACTGAATGTTTTCTCTGGAAGTGCCTCAGTGATTTATTTCAACAGGTTTCAGCAGTTTAGCAATTTCTTAAGCAAAAAATTCTTTAAGGATGCAGTTTAATGCATAATCTCAACATGTCACATTTTGGCAGTGATTGTTTAATGCAGCAGTGTGCTAATGAACTGCTCCACTGCATTCTGTGATCATGAATATGAATCTGAGTACTATAAACTGAACTCAATGTACTGATAAGTGACTGTATCTGATTGTGCCAGCAGTGGGGTGATTTCTCATTAATGAGCTGAGTTGTTAAGAGATGGAAGAATACTAAACTGGCTAGCTTTGCATTGTCTGATCATGTTTGCCAACACTGGGTCTGGGAAGAGGGGTAAGCCTTTTCTATTCTTGCTTACCAGAAATCCTTGTAAACACTAGAGCAAGATAAAGTTCAAAAGTAATGTTTTATTGTAAGAAATATAAATTTGGATAAACAAAACACAGGCCCAAATTCTACTCTCTGTTACCTAGGTGCAACTCCTTCTGGTTTCAGGGGTCTCCATCAGTGTGGAGTAATCCAGCTTTTAGTGATAGCGTATTACACGCATTCTCTGGTGGGGAATTTCTGTCATCCCAGAGCATAGCATCACATGACTTCAAAAGATCCTTATCCCTCTAATATCCATAGCAAGAGAGCTCTTGGGTTCTGTACTATGCAGAGCTACTGAGATGATGAAAATGCTGGACTGTTGAGTTCTGAAAGATATATCACTGATAGACCTTCAGAGCTCCAGCCGCCTCTGATTGAAATGTAGAATACTCCTAAATTCTCGTGCTTGCAGAGGTCTTAATTGTTAAGCATTAATGTGTGGAGCTTCATTGGGTACATTTTAAATGGCTCTCTCAGCTTGAATAACCACCCTTTGAAGACACTAAAGCAGCTGTCTGTAATGGCTGCAGCAACAAATTAGCTAGGCCACAAGAGTGTAGAGAGCAGATCAAAAACATTGGCCAGCAATACTATGGCAACGCTGCCTTTGGGGATATTAAAAGCCAACTGTTCCCTGCTATGAGTGCGGAAACCATTTTGGGTTACAGCAGAGGCTGTTCAGCTGCTTCTCTTTAAAGATGTTTTCTATGCTCACACTGTCCGCTCTACTGAAGGGGGCAGCAGTATTGCAAGATCTTCAAGCACAGAGCAATGGCAGAAAGTGATTGGTGGTAAGAGATGGTGGCTGGTGGTCGCCAGTATAGGTTTTCCCTGAGAGAAAACATCCCCAAAGCTAAGCATCTTCTGCTTTAAAATCCCACAAGGAAGTCTCAGCTTGTAAAAGTATGCCAATTTAACAACCCACCGACTGGCTACCTACTTGACATCACCAAGATTAGACTAGACCTTGGCATCACCAAGGCAGTAACATTATCATGGAAACTAAAGAGGCAAATTTCAAACTGTGGGAACCTGGCATATGCGCCACTGCATCTGATGTGCAGGCATAAGCCATAGTGCTTGAATCTCTCAGGACAGACCCTAGAGCTTAAAGTGCTGAAGTGTCGTCGGGTACAAATTCTTGAAGCAGGTTCCAAGTGTCTGAAGACCCTAGAGCTTAAAGTGCTCAAGTGTCGTCGGGTACAAATTCTTGAAGCAGGTTCCAAGTGTCTGAAGTGCTGAATGAAGAAATCTGACTGAGATGCTAGGGAGGTTCTGGTTGCCTGAGGTGCTACCACCGGTTCCTTCTTGACATGCACAGTTCCTCAGAGACACGCACCGTGTTGTTCTAGTTACGCACCAAGGAAAGCAGCGCCAAAATGCCAACAGTAATAGTGTGTCTCTGACCAGGGATAAGCCACTCGCAAACATATTGACAATATTAGTGCCTCAGACACTTTGATGAAGCTCCAAGCAGGCACAAGGATTTGCCCTTGCAGATCTGACTACAGTCACATTTTGCAGTTATACAAAGAATACTGTCACATTTGTCCAGTGTGATTTTTAACTCATCTTAAATTTGTTTTTTCCCATAGTTCTGTTTTCCTGTAGATGTCAAACGATTTGTTTTCTCTTCATGTTTGTTCCATTATTTTACTATATATTGAAGTTACACTTAAAGGCTGGTAATTGCCGCAATCACAATTATTTCTTTTTTAAAGACTGACACACAGTTTTTAATTTTTTTACCAGTCCTCTGACCCCTTCCCACTTCTCAATTAATTTTCAAAAATATTTGACAGTGGTTTTCTAAGTTTGTTGTCCCTTCAGCAAAGGGATATATCTTCTAGTCCTGCCAGTTTCAAAATGCCCAAGAGTCCTTTTACCTGTATCTTCATCCGTAGCTATCTTAATAAGGTATTCTTCAGATCTTGAACAGTGAAAATAGGCTGTAAAATCCCTTTGGAAACTGTCAACATAGTCAATGAGTGCTGTGACATCCTGGACAAACCGCATTGAATTAAGTTAAACCTTACTGAAATGAGCTTAACATTTTTGGAGTTCAGAGTATTAAAAATGCGACCATGTATGTGTTATTGTGGAATTGTTTTTACAAAGTTTTCTCTGTGATGCTTTTTACCTTAAGAACAAAGTAAGTTTGCATAGAAAGTGCTACATGATAACTTACAGTGGTTGACAATCACTCTGTTATAAGTCTCTGAAGAGAAAGCAAGCAGGTGGCCTAGGGCAGCCTGTCTGTGCTGGGACATATATCATGAAGGCAGGGAACTGTGCAGCCTGGGAATACCTCAGTGAGAAGGGAGAGAGACATGGATCTCCAAAAAGGCAATGGCTGGGGAGCAGAAAGCCAAGAATCGATATTTTTGCTGGACCACTAAGGGGAAATACAGGTGCAGTGGCCCAGAACTGTGGCAAGTGCGTCTCAAAATAACATACAATGTTAATATGTTTGAAGCAATAGATTTATTGATGAGGGAAATCTACAGTGAAGAAAACAGAAAATAAAATGCAATTAACATTTATCCACAGTATACATGGTAATTTGATAACTATAAGTAAGATAGCAAACATAGTTTTGGTACGAGAGATTACCATAGTAAAGTAAATCATGTACAAAATCATTTCTTTTTCTATTGATAGACAGCCTGATTCTGCAAACATTAGTAATACGAAGTAGCCAAACCCCCTATTACATAATTATTATTGTAGTGAATGTAAATAAAAATCTAGATTTAAATTACAATAAATAAAAACTATGGGTTTGCCACATGCAGTCCCTTTGATTTAAACAAGAGAACATGACCACATTTTGCTTGGGCTTTTGCCTGGGCCCAAAGCCGAAAGACTACTCACCTTCTCTCCCTTTCTCAAATACTACAGAACTGTTAACATTCACAGATACATTATTTATGGTATTTCAAAATAAGGGCCTGTTCCTGCAAGGTGCTGGGTGCCTCCTGCAAGGTACTGAGTGCCCTCAACTTCTGAAACCAGCTGGATTTAGGATGCTCAGGCCCTCACAGGATTGGGTTCTGAGCATTTTTTCTTCTTTCTTCCAGGGCCGCCCAGAGGATTCCGGGGGCCCAGGGTCTTCGGCGGCGGGGGGGCCTTCCGTTCCGGGACCCGCCGCCGAAGTGCCCCGAAGACCCGCGGCGCCCCCCCCCCCGCCGCCGAATTACCGCAGAAGCGGGACCCGCCGCCGAAGTGCAGCCCGGTCTTCGGCAGTAATTCGGCGGCGGGGGCCCCCCGCCGCGGGTCTTCGGGGCACTTCAGCGGCGGGTCCCAGAACGGAAGGGCCCCCCGCCGCCGAATTACCGCCGAAGACCGGGCTGAACTTCGGCAGCGGGTCCCGTGCCGTCTTCGGCGGTAATTTGCCAGTGGGGGGTCCTTCCGCCCCGGAGCGGAAGGACCCCCCGCCGGCGAAGACCGGGAGTGGAAGAAGCTCCTGCGCCCGGCCCCACAAGAGTTTTCCGGGCCCCCCGGAGCGAGTGAAGGACCCCGCTCCACGGGCCCCGAAAAACTCTGGTGGGGGCCCCTGTGGGGCTCGGAGCCTGGGGCAAATTGCCCCTCTTGCCCCCCCCTCTGGGCGGCCCTGCTTTCTTCTCTTCAGCAGTGGGCTTGTTGTCTGGGCTTAAGCCTCTTCTACTTTTTGTACTCTGGTTTCAGTAACCGTTATTGACTGGAATTTGGGTAGCTAGTGGGAAAACTATTGTACTGTGCCTTCATAATAAAAAAACACTTTAACTTAATAAACTGGTAGTGGGGTGTATGTTTGTATATGTCTGTATAATTAGTGTAAGAGAGGAGAAAAACAATCAATGAGTAGAGCAGTCATTGGAATACTTGTGTGAAATCAATTTTTTTAGGCTAACTTCACCTGCACATCTCTAAAAGAGATCCTGCAGAGTTCCTGGACCTTTTCCCTGATTGAACTCCATCCCCAAGGTAAGGTACCAATGTGTACTTATTATTTTTCTAGACAAGGGGGAAAAGTATTATATTCACCATCAAAATTAACATGACATTTTCACTGTTCAGCAGAATACTATGCTTGCATGAGAAGTGAGAGAAAGGATTCAGAAATTGAACCTTGGGCCCTGGAGTGGCAGCACAGTATATTAGGGGCTAACCATGACTATGAATTAACTAAATTCTATATCATCCCATGCTGAAATGGAGAGCATTGTCTTCTCTACAAAAAATACATTTGGAGAAAGAAGTGACAGGTAATGAAGTTATTACTTCACTGTGTTTGTGGAGCTGTCTCTTACGCTAATAAAATCCACAGACATACCTTGTGTGTAAGAAAGCTTATGGGAAGTGGCCTGTTGTGTTCAAAAAAATTAAACGAATGAGGGTTAAAAGAATGAGAGAGAGAGCTGAGTCAAACAGTGAGAGTGAATTGAAAGTACTCTTTTTAACCTTAATCTATGTTGAGAACTGTCAGCTGTTGAAAACACTAGCATCTGCAATGATGGTCTGTATGGGTAGGTTTTGTTTATCCTGGGGTCAGAGATATTAAAAGAAAGAAAGATTAATCTGATAAAGGTATTGCCATTTCTAATCGAAGTGATGGGAAAATGTGGTATGGAGGTAAGAGGCAACACAGGGTGAGTTATTGTGAAGTGATGAACTACCTTGAAGCTGCAGCAATCAAATAGATAGCTCTCACATCTAAAAATTACTGTGGCATCTTTATTCATCAACAGTTTTGTGCAAGTGTTTCATGCTCAGCCCCCTCCACAAAGCACAGAAGCACTCCGATTTATTTGGTGAAATTAAATCCTAACTGAAGGGACTGGTCTGAGGTTGCTGTTTCTCACTTACCAGAATTAAAGGACATTCATTTCCTGTGGCAACTCAGAAAGACAAACTTTTACAAGCTGGAATTTGCTAAGAAATTAAAAAGTACAAAAGAACAAAAATACAGTCCTCCTTTCTTGTCTCAAATGCTGACCTCTTTGTTTAGTACCACTGTCATTTATAAAATGTGGCATATGTTTTTCCTCCCATCTCCGAGGATTCTCCTGTCCTCTGGTTCCCGCAAGTCTCAGACTTTCTGAAATGGGATTGGAAATATTTTGGCCCGGTCTATACTAGTACATAAACTATTTTCAATACTGGTTCAGGTAGACTTGGTGCTGCAAACCTCTGTCAGCAATGGTTCAATTCCTAGTATAGAGACACCCCTTTGTGTGCATAACACCAGACATTAATGGGAGTTGCGTGCTCATTTGGAAAGGACAGTAGACCCACATTATAAAAAAATCAATAAAAAAAGTTTTTTTCGGTTGAGAAGCGTAGTTGCAAATATTCCAGATTACAAGAGGAGAAAAATACAGTCTCTCTCCAAGCATTCAGACAGCAAAGTGCTATGAAAACAGAATCCACTGATGTTATTTGAAGAAATAAATTATAGCCCAGTCCTGCAAGGTATTGAACTCCTCCTCCCAGGAGGTGATTGAGCACTCTCGATTCGCATTACAGTTAATGGTACCAAGGGTGCTCACAACTTTGCAGGGGCATGCTCTAGTGAAAATGCATGTGGGATATGGTGACCTGAATGAATTTTGTGTGATCAAAAATGTGTTCATCCTTAACCATCTATAATGTGGTTGTTTTGCAACATATCCTCCCATGTGCCAGTCTTTTTATCACAAGAGGTTTTTTGGATCAGGAGTAAAATGCAATACATAGAATATTGTAAATATGTATAAATGGATTTGCCTACAAGCTAATATGTGAAAGTGTTACAGAATTGCAGTTTTTCTTTCTTAACTCTGCAGAGTTATAACAAGCACAGAAAAGTTGAAGGATTTAAAGCAGTAATATCTGTATAAATGGCCCAATCCAGCTCCCCTGGGAGCCATTGATTGTAAAAGACGTTGTTTAGGCCCCAAGGGAGAAAATTTCAACATTTGTAGATTCTTCCATGAGTTATATTTCAAGGTTTACATGTTTCAGAGAAAATAATATTTATGTTGTAGTTAACACGTTACATAATTCTAATAAACACAGTTGCTGGATCTTATCCGTGATTTTTCCATTAATTTCTCTCTCTCTCTCTCTCTCTCTCTCTCTCTCTCTAAATGAAGTATTTTATAAAAGAGTTATGAGTCAGACAGTTTTCCTAATTCATTACATTTGCCAGAACTATAAAAAGATTTTTAATATTAAAAACTGCATTTCTAAAAGATCAAGTAGTGTGATACTACTTTATTATAGGTGTAGCATACAACATTTTATGGAAAACATTTACAGTCCCTGGAGTAAAGTTAATCAACATTATGCTTTGCATTTTCTCAAAGATCTTTATTGCTAGCTTTATAGCTTATCAGAAGTTCTTATCCTGGATAGATACAGTATAGATAGATGTTTACACTATTTGCCCAGCTTTGGAATATGTTTGTCCAAACTTATCAAAGAGATCAATGGATGGTAACACTGTTTCGAAGTCCTAGAAAAAACAGAGAGAAAAAGACAGTAAAGTTTGGGTATTTGTGTTTGTTTTTTTCACTTTCATTTTTTAGTATAGTTAATAGGTCTATAGATATTGTACAGTTCCACTGGTCTTTCTTCCATTTTAATTTTCCTGTTACACAAGGTAAAATTTAGGATGTAAATTATGCACAAAAATATTTAAGACCTATGCTGAAGCTTACATATGACATTGTGAAACACGTCAACATGTACATTATAGATCGGGGAGAAAATTCTGGCTCAATAGACTGAATTAAAAATAAATCTGTATTATAAACTGTACATAACTGTAAGTATTGTAAATTGTATTTCTCTGCCACACAGACTGAATGTTATAGCCTTTTGCAAATCATGGTGCACTAAACGCATCCTCCTGTCTGGAAAACAGTTAAGCAAAAAATGCCTCAAATAAGATCCAGTAGGATTTTCTTAAAATATTTAAAATGTTCCCCGTTTACAAAAAGTAAAATAGGGATGTTCAGTTAGTAAGTAGACGAGAACTGGTATAAAATAATGATCAAATATAGAAATAAGAAAAGAAATTAAAAAACAACATCAATTGGCCATGGACCCACATATGGCAGAAAAGATACAGGACTGAATACTGCTTGCCTTATTCACATGAACAGTCATATTTTCTTTTAGGGGGATACTTGCATGAGTAAAGTGAATGAGATTTGGCACACCAAGTACAGGTGAATTTGTGCTGTAATGGTAGTGGTATAATGCAAATATAATCCACAAGCAACCAAGCCAAATGGCTTCAGGATTCTAAGTTATTTTGCCCAATGCGCACTAATTAACCTGACTGTGAGCAGCCACAGCGCGTTCCCATTGCACTAGAAAGTCCCAAGTGTTGGAGTCAATGGGTTAAAGTGATCATAACAAGAGGTGTGTTGGCCTCTTTTTCATGGATCCTGAAAAAAATGCTAGTATCATCAGCAAAACTAAAGCTTTGCATTGTATTAACATTTCACTCAGGGGAATCTTCTTTTTGGATGGAAGGATATCCAGGGTGGAGTCCAGAGAGAGACTCAAAGCGAAAAACTGAGCTGTTCAATACAATTCCATTTCACAAAAACATTCCCAAGGTTTTATTTTCTTTTCAGTGCAGAACAAAAACATATTTCGAAAGTTGTTGTGAAACAGAATGGTCGTTCTCTGGCCCACTCTACTTTTGACTCCAACCCGGCACTGAGTACTATGCAGATCTATCCTTATGCTCACGTGGAACCCTACTGATTTCAGTGGCACCCCATACAAATGCAGGTGTCTGCCCATGGTTCTCGGTGCAAGACCAGGGTCCTTATTTGCATACCAAATAATCAAAAGGTAACTTTTAATTTCTAACATCTGACATTTGGCAGCTTCCTGTGCCTGCAAACTCTCCGATGCAAAGTTCCCAAAATAGCAAGTTACACTTCTTAAGTCAAAAGAAAACATGTTCCCTTTCTGATTTGAAAGGTACCATTGTCCCTTGGCATCTTGCAAGATTTATTTCCAGAGAGATCTTCAGTGTCAGTGTAGGTGTAGAATGCCCCATGCTTCACCTTTTTTTTATTTTTGAAACAAAGTATTTGTAAAATAGATTTGTTTATTTTAATGCTTTTTTATATTATTATATTTTAATTTCCATTGTATTTTTGGTACCCCAAGCATTTTGGTGGTACAGGGTCTGTAAAAACTATTCTTGTGATTACAATAATAAATATTGCAATTACTAGCAGTGTAACTGCAAACAGATTGCCTTTCCTGAGACAAAGATAGTTGTACTTGATTTGCTGAGTTCACCATGCTGATATCATTGGTGTAGGTGGATAGAAAACATATGACAAACACAGAAAGGTGCTCTAGTTTCATAGAGACCAAACGGATAGTATCATTATCATTTATTTAGCACCTACACCATTCTAGAATTCAAGAATGGTGTTAATTGTTGTGTAGTTTTGATCAGGAAAAAAATATTTTTAATGTTCATGTAGAAAAATCAATTACTCTTCATTTTAATTTTTAAGAAATTGTAAAAGGTTAAAATACACACTAAAGGAAAAAAGGCTACTATCAAACACCCACCCCTTTTATCAGGAAAAAATTGGGAATGGTGGTTTTGAACATTGAAGAAGTTTTCATTTGGCAGAGCAGACGGCGTTTGCTATTAAGATGCCTGGCCAAACAAAAACAATTGACTGCCAAAATTAGCTCCTTGGGACGATTTAGGAGCCTTTGAAGTGAACGGTTTTTTGAGCTGGAACTAAGCCCAGGTCTAGCTTCAAACCCAAGTCAAAATGACAAAGAGGAAATTTTCTGTACTACTTACTCCCTCAGTGTAAGATTACTTTGGGTTGGCAGCTGTACTGTTTATCTTGTTATTTAAAGCTATTTCACTGGATACTCACAACTGAGTATTTAAACAACTGGCTCTGATCGTGGCGACAGCAGTTATGTTTGACCACATCTAGGCAAGACCTCACAGTTAGATAGGGTAAATAAATTCACTGATGACTGTGCAGTTAGACCAATTAAAGATGTATATAAAATACACTGAATAAACGGACCATCATGTTTGCAACACAGGAAAAAATGTGAACATATTTTTAGCAAAAAAGCTGAGTAATTTATTTACTTAATATATAGAGCTTAATTATGACTGTGCTCTGCTGGTGCACTAAAAGGGAAGAAGGCATAGGAAACTGTGCCCCAGAGTATCCTGGCATGCTCTCGCTCTGGGTGTGTATGCTTATTGCCTCATATAGGGTGTTTCTATACTGCCTCATCATTTCTCTTCCTTTCCTATTCTTTACTGCTACTTAGAGCAGCCTAGAGACTGGTTCTCTGACAGGGGATCATTGGAGCATAGTACATGTCTGGTCAAATCCCTTTCTGTCCCCACTCAACACCTGCTGGGAGGGTGGGTAGCATACAG
Organism: Mauremys reevesii; assembly: GCF_016161935.1. Lineage (NCBI taxonomy): Eukaryota > Metazoa > Chordata > Testudines > Geoemydidae > Mauremys > Mauremys reevesii. The sequence goes on from NC_052625.1 coordinate 47,890,169, forward strand.
CTGACTTTATCTGATGTGGTGATTTTCCTATTAGAGCACCCCTGTATCCTCCTGTGCCATTGGAGCAGCACAAAGAGGAAGGAGTTGCACTTAGCTATGATTGCAAAATAATTCATGAAAACTCAGAGAAAGTGAAGTGAATGCATCTTATTTTTAAACTATAAATTACACTCAAGCTACTCTGTAAAGTCCCAATTGAAAGATACATTTTTATTCTAACATGGGGGAAAATGTCTTTTACATATTCACAAACTGTGCTCATTAAAAGATAGTTCTCTTTAAATCAGTTGTTATATGCATTAGTGAATTTATTTAGTTGTTAGCCAACAGGTATATGCTGTATGTATTGCACCCCATATTAATATATATTACACATTGTGTAATATGTATTGCACCCCATATTAATATATATTACACATTGTGTTATATATAAATGTTAGCACAGACTTTATATTTGAATGGTATTCTGCTTACTCTTATTCACTCATGGTAAATATCCCATAACACACTGCAAAGCGGAAGTCAGCTTTGGTAATAGCAAATACAAAATCTGTCAAAATCAAGATACATACGTTCAATGTCCTAGTACCGATACTTCCACGGGCAACTGCTTTGGAATATGGTATCCAAACAGAGACAAAGTACGTAACAAAACAATAAGTTAAGGAATCATTACAAACTGGTGGGTTGGATTTTAGTGACATAGAGAGAGTTTTGTACCTTGTAAAACTATACTGTAAATTAGGGTGACTAGACAGCAAGTGTGAAAAATCGGGACGGGGTGAGGGGTAATAGGAGCCTATATAAGAAAAAGACCCCAAAATCGGGACTGCTCCTATAAAATCGGGACATCTGGTCACCCTACTATAAATATAGCTTGTTTAAATGCATATTTCCAAAGCATACTTCTGTGTAAGATGAACATGCTGTGAGATAAGAATTACTTCCCAGAAAGAGGGCATTCATGTTTCCTTTACGTATGGTACTGTTTTGTCTTTAGACAATAAATTTGTCTGAGTTTGGTTATTTGGTCTCTTGAACATTTTTCAAAATGAACTACAAGTGTATTCAATCAATTGGCTATACAATTAATCAACACAGTCAAAAGGCTCTCACCACAAAAACTCAATAGCAATATGTAAGCAGGGCCATTTTCCAGATGGCATACCTGTGATTGATTTTTTTCCAGCTGCATTTGCCATTTCCTATGCATTTCCTATAACAGGTATAATAGAAGATAATGAAATAGAGGACTAGATCCTCCAGTCCAGTGTGGCCACTTTGCAACGTACTATTGGTGGATTCTGCATATGGAGTCGGTGTGTCTATCCCTGAGATGATTACCCCAGTTTAAGTGGATCCTTAAGTGACACAAATATAGTGTACAGAATCCTACACCACCTCCCCTTCCAGCTGCTTATATTGGGGGCATGAATGGAGGAAAAGAGGTATGGTCCACACTATCTTTTAACTTGTCAATCCTTGTCAATAAAGTAGGCAGAAAGCAGCACCTACCTACCTCCCAAACTTTTGGATGCTAAGGCCAGAGGGGACTATTATGATCATCTACTCTGACTTCCTGCATCACACAGACCATAGAATTTCCCTCCATAATTCTGCATTAAGCCCGTAATTAACTATGAAGCTGATGGGCAGTTGCTGAACTTGGAACATTATGGCTTGTGATGTGAACTTTGAATGTCCTTTGTCTATGGTGATAAAGTTCCATTTTTAAAGAGGTACCTAAATATAGATTGCCATGACAGACTGGAACAGCTCCACATACTTCTTCTCCAAAGGTTAATTGTGTAACCTCTGCAATAAACAACATTCTCCCTAGACTCGTGATCCACAGACCAAGGTTTCTTCTGAACCAACTTGGGCAATCTACAAGACAGCCCAATACATTATCACCACTGCACAATGTCATTTGTGACAATATGCTCTGAGAAAAGGTAAACAAATCTATATGGGTCTCAGGAAAAAAACCTGACATCAAAATAAGTGCTGTGATGACATGTTCTATCCAATGCAAGACATGCAGTCATGACAGTCATATTTGATACAAAAATGGCAACCAGAAGTAACAATATATGCTGTCATGAAAAAAATGTAATGTTATGCTACGTAGGGACACAGTTACCAAAATCCTCACTCTGTCCTTGGATTAGTGAGTACTGCTAGCAGGGGTATTCAACTCATCTCTGCTTAACGTCCATTATGAGTCAATATCCTGAGACATATGCCATTTATTTTTAAAGAAGGATTAAATCAGGGATACTGTTTAAAATAATCATTGATATAGTATGATCCTTTCTATGTAACTCTAGGTGTCCCTGTGTAAGTATATCCTTGATGTTAGTGCCTGTGATAGTAAAATTAGAGCTTTAAACTGAGCTGTCCTCATAAGCCCCATGACCTTTTAATAACCACAGAGATTTCTAACAAAGCAGATCAGAAGTGGGAATCTGTTATAAAAATAAAATGTTGATCTAGCCAAATTCTTGCTTTGTAAATTTATCAGTACTGGTTAACAACATTTCCAACTAGTACAAGGGCTTGTGACATGACAACATGAGTATAACAACCCATTCTGTCAATACAACACAAATGTCATTTCAAGTGCTCAAAACCCACTAAGCTACCCTAAAAAAGATTGATTTATCTGCTCCAATGTTTCTTTGGGGCAAACTTTTCTCACAACTGAAACCAATTAGTGGGCCTGGCACTTGTAGTGCAGAATGTAGGTCAGTGTCAAGTAATAAAAAAGTATTGACTTTTCTCTGTCTGTAAGCAGCATGAAAGGGGTGCCATGGCCTTGTCGTATATGAAAAGAGCTCCATTAATTTCACTTATTTCAACCAGGGCTGTCAAATACTAATGCTTCTATTGTACTTTTCACACAAAGTACATTGACACCAATCCTGGCCCCAGTGATACAGGTTTACAATATTTCAGCTAGTGAAAGGGGTCTAGACTATAATTTTTAATTCCCACCAGTACATTTAGACCCCTTAAGCAGCATTGCTCATGAGAGCTACTGAGAGATATGAGCTGGGACATTAATAATGGCTACCCACTTCTCCTGGGTAGCAGGAACTATTTCTTGTGGATAGCCCCTCCAATTAATTAGCCAGGAAGTACAGGATGCAAATGCATGACAGAACAGTGTTTTTTTGTGGCTGGTGGGCACAGACTGCCAGTTGTGTTTTCTGATGTGGGCTAATGTCCACAAACCAGAGACAGGTCTCCTGTGACTTAAGACTATAAAGTTGAAAAGCTAATGTGTTAACCAATTGGGTCACTTAGCCCCTTAAAATAGGGTATACTAACAAAGGTATATATTAGACATTGGCCTTCATTGTGCCCGTGTGGGGGTATTGACTCTCAGGGAGGCACGGTGCCTGTTGGAAGCTCCCTGCAGTGGGAGAACAGCCCTGAAATATGTAACAGTGTAGTGTGTGATCTCCTTGTTAGCTGTCTGACGCAGTGGAGAGGGGGAAAAGGCCATGGACATACCCCCACCCCTTTCGGAATGGCTAATACTCTTAACAATTCTTACCTTTCTATAGTCAGTTCACTCAGGTGAGTGCAAGGAATGAAATCACAACTAGCTTCTGCAAGGGAGTTCAAGTAAGGAAAAGACCCTTTACGTTTCCCATATCGTGTACCAGCAGAGCAGCCAATCAAAATCCAGCCCATTATGTTGTGATATTGTTTCCCTCTATTCCTTGCAATGTCCATCCTTAACTGGCTGCTTGTCTGCACTTGGACTTAATGGAACTTCTTGACAAGCTCCAAATGTGATGTCTAGTTAAATCCCTAATTACCACTTGCAAACGCAAACAACACTGACAACAATAAACTCTCTGATTCAAAAAGACTGACTGAGTAATGTAGAGGGCAATTTTCAACTTACTTTATTGATTTTATAAGTGAAAATCTTACCCTTTGAATCAACGTGTCATTAGATCTTAAAATAAAAAGCAATATTGCCTAGCCATTACAAAAGCCAATTTTGTATTCTTCTGTATGACACTTTCATCAGGCAACTTTTTTCTGCTTGTTAGTTTGCTCTTTTATTGACAGGAAGCATATGATAATATGTTGCACAAAATCAAGAAATTATTCTCACAGTAGGAAGTCTAGCAACACTATTTTAATAGCTTTCAAACAGAGGAAGAAAACATTAATTGCTGTTTACTTTATGCAACAAATATTTCATTATAATTATACTTAAATTTTACTAAGCCTTAAAACTGTCACTGGTTTACACACATTTCCTCTTGGGAGTTATAAATGAAAAAACCAAATGCAAGCAGGGCTTGCTAAAATTATGAAAGATTTCCAATTACTGCTGATGAATTTGAAAAAGGACTAATCTGATAATTACATAGGTCTAGATCCTTACTGTATGATCTGCCTAGTGTGAGGAGGCAGAGCATCTGGAACAGCCCTGCAGGGGAGACTGTGACTCTGTCTCATGATCTCCCTGCTGCCCTAGGGAGGAAGTACCCTGCCAGATCTATACCTGCACACTGTTCTTCCCCCTAGCACAGCTATGCTGGCTGGTGTGTTGAAGATGGAGCCTTGGCTTTGCCCAGCACCCACCCCATCCTGTCCAATGTACCTGCACAGGATGGGAGGGGAGACATAGCAGCTCTGTGGAGTGTACTTCCCTCCCCACACTGCTAGCCAGGGTACAGGTAGTCCATGCCTTACTCTCGTGCACAGCTGCAAGGGCCAAGCAATGGCTTGATAGAAGAGAATGAAGTTTTAGGTAATGTGACTGCTCAAGTCACTGTTTAATATTTCCAATTCTTTGGTAATGACAAACACTTCTCATAAAAACTGGGTATTTTACAGTAATTGTACACAGTGAACATTTTAAGTGGGCCAATTCTGGATGTTCTTACTCAGTTTTTACTAAGGCAAACCAGATGCTAGCTTCCATGAGAGTTTTGCCTGAGAAAGGACTGAGTGGAAACTGGGTAAGGACATCAAGACTTGGATCAATGGGATTATTTCCCCTCTAAATTTAGCCTGGGATATGACAACAGTAGAGTACTTTTCTTTTTGGCTTATGCAATCTCAGCAGTAATAACGATCTGTGCTTCAAATTCAGCCCTCATCACACCTGCAACCCCACTGCATTCATTGGAGTTGCCCAAGTAAGTGTAAGTAAGATCAGAATTCAGCCCTATAATCTGAACTTGGTTAAAAAGTCTATTGCTGATGTGGAAGCCAGGTTAGAATCCAGCTCTTTCTTCCATATCTGTATTGGCTCTGCAATGCTGTAAAAAGAAACAAAACCTTATTTTTTATTAATTCTATGCAGCCATAACTCTGAATACACAGGAAACAGATCTATGGAAGAGAAAATTGGCACTTTTACATAGTCACTTTTCAGGGTGGGACTCCCCTTTTTAGCAAATTCCGATCCCAGCCTCAGTTTTAAAAAGTGTAATATTCTTCACAGACTAGTCTGCAAAAGCAAACGTTAGAGTGTATACTGTATTATACTTTCATACACATTATTAAAATAATCTGTGGAAACTGCACTATCCAAATTTTTGTTCTGCCTATGTCTGAACAGGCCCAATATCTATATTTGAACCAAAATTGCCAAAGATGATATTCTATTTTCTGAACTAATGTGGTCTTTTTTACAAGTAAATTAAATTAAGAAAGCAATGTGAATTTCTTCACAAGCTATTTCATACTTGGATACCCTTGAACTTTACTGAATCTGGGCTAAAAAACAAATGTGCAGGTGAAATAGTTTGATTGGTATTCAGAATCCCAAGAGTTACTTATTTGCTATTGTCATTCAAATCGCGATTTATTGCAGGCCACGTTCAAAAAGCATTTTTTAAAAGGGGAGTAGACATTTAGTAGCTTCATCTTAATTTATCTAAGGTGTATAAATGACATTTGTCAAAAATGAAAACACACTGATGAGTAATAAATAAACCTTTTATGAGGATATTAATCCAAGTGAGGTGGAACTATGCCTAACATTACAATCCTGTGTACATATAAAAACACTGTCTTTAAAAGCTTTTGATGAAAAGTAAGGGGGTGGGAATGTAAACAGAGACCTTGCATCCTTATACTAATTCTTTGGCCTGATGATCGCTCACTTTCCAACTGCTGGCAATAGGATACGTGCTAGAAAATAATGCATTTAGGCATGAGTATCTTGATTTATGACATTTATATGCTGCTCTTCCATTGTCTACTATGCTCAACTCTAGCATTCTCTTTCCAGAGCCAACTGTGGTCTGCCAAGACCAGCCCAGCACCATGTTTAACTTGCTGGACTAAAGCCAAAAAACACTTTTAACCTGCCCCGATCAAGTTGCATCTATCTTAAATTGACAGAATCATGCCAGCAGGAACTAAGGTGGAATAAATTCTGAATTGACAATGCCAAACCACTTTTCACTTTACCAGTAAAAGTCAGAACCACATGAAACAATGGTCAGGTTAATCTGAAGTGGTATCTGATGCTTAGAAGTGATTCCAGTTTGGCATTTTTTACGCTGTTCTGGATCAGATTTCTGGCAGTGAGCTGTGATTTTTTTTGTTGTTGTTTTGGTAGGTAAATCAGAGTTAGTTTTGACTCCAACAGATTGTAAGTAACTGGCTTAATTCTAGTGGGTTGGAGGTGGTTCTAATTTGTTCTTAATTGGTTTTTACACGTGAGCGGGCGTTTTGAATTAATTCTAGTAGGCTGAACTCAGCAACTCAGATGGTTAAGGTTAGTTCAGGCTTGGCTTCCTCAGGTTAGAAATAGTGGTGGTTTGATGCAGTATGGTTTTGAGTTGGTTCAGTTTAGATGAGTGTAAAGGCATGTCTACACAAACACCGAGTGCATGGCAAGGGGAGTGTAAATCTACAGCACTCCAGTGTGCCATGTGCTAACTGTCCACGTGGACCCTGCTGCTGTGCACTTAAAGTCTCCTAATGTGGTTTGACCGGCAGTACACAACATGCACTAGAGAACTTCTAGTGTGCAGCAGCAGGGTCCACATGGATGGTTAGTCTGTAGATCAGTGGCTCTCAAACTTTTGTACTGGTGACCCCTTTCACATAGCAAGTCTCTGAGTGCGACCCCCCCCTTATAAATTAAAACACTTTTTTATATATTTAACACCATTATAAATGCTGGAGGCAAAGCAGGGTTTGGGGTCGAGGCTGACAGCTTGCGACCCCCTCATATAATAACCTCGCAACCCCCTATGTAATAACCTTGCGACCCCCTGAGGGATCCTGACCCCCAGTTTGAGAACCCCTTATGTAGATTAACAACTCAGCTTGTCGTGCACTAATTGTTTGTCTAGAAAAGCTCTGAGTTAAGAAAAAACAGTTACAGACATTTCTAGTTTTATGTGATTGATTAGACTTCAAAATTAATTGGAAAAAAACCACGAAATATTCCTAAATCAGTAACAGAATAAAGATTTTGTATTTATTTTGCAGAATTTGCATGTGTGAATGCTCATGTGCAAATACCTGAACAAAGCAATGCACAGTACAATATTTCTGAGAGCACTGAAAAACGTACTGAACAGGAGAGATGGGGCGTAAGAAGATGCACTTGAACTCCTTTTCCAGCCTTAGTAATGACTCTTTATTCAGAATAGTTAAAATGTTTGCAATTATCATGCAATGAAGTGAACCAATTACATTATTTTAAGTCTACTGCCTGTTTTAGTATTATCTTTCATCTTCTTTGTCACAATTTGTGAGTTTAAGATGCTTTAGAACATTCTGAACCATACAATATTACCTGGTGCATCTTTTCTTTTTCAAATCTCAGCCAATACACCTCTTGTCACAACTTAGAGAGGTGTTATGAGCCCCGCATGTTGCTAAGGGTAAATATCCTTCACTGGATGTCTCAATACAACCACTAGGTGGTCAAGGGTATATCTTAACTTTTTCTGTTATATTAAAGAGCGAGTATTGGATCAGTGTTCTTGTGTTTTAGGACAGTCACACCATAAAGTCAGGGAGTTACATTACATTTCACCCTCTACAGCATGCATCTGAAATGTCTGAAAATCTTTTTCAGCTGAGAGGCTATCCTGAACTAACTGAAACAAGATTGTGTAATCGTAACACAGATGGCAGAGGAGGCAGCCATCACTAGATCAGCAACCACTACTCAAATAAAAATTTCCTTTTTGAGAGATTTTTCTCCTTTTCATATAATTACATTTATCTTCCATTTCTAGTTTGATGATTTTTCTAAACACAAAAAAACCTGATAATACCCTTTGAGCCAGAATCGGTTGTTATTCTTTCAGTGTCTGCAAGAAGTATCTGCCAGAGATTATGGATTAAGAACATGGATTAAGGGCAAAGTGTTTAACTGTAGGTAGTTAAAGGCTGGAATACTGAGCAAAGTAAATGTTTTTCCATAACTCCTCCATGTCCAGTTTTATCTTATTTCTAAATGACCAATCCATTCTCTGCAATCCTATCTCTTCTCCCTTCCCACTTGTGCATACACAAAAAATGGAATTAGTGTCTCCCGGAAGGAGATTTGAAGTATACCTAATTGGTTTTAAAGTGGAGGAGAAAGGCTGGCCATAACTCTGGTTTTATCCCAGATTTTAAAGGTGGTAGTTTCACTGCAAGATAAGACCTTTTCTGAGGCAGTTTTTGCTGCCTGGGAAGGAAAATTAACGTTCTTACAATCCTTTTGTTCTCCTTTGTTACAATACTTGTGTTTATCCCCACTTTATTATAAAACTAGTGTTATTAATTGGGTCTGCACAGCAGTATCCTCTAAGATACTAGGTGGTGCACTATGGGGTAAGTATCTCTCTCTCTCTCTTTTAAATTCATCTAAATAAATGAGGATGTGGAAGATAGCAATTCTCCTAGTAGTTTTGAAAAGGATCTCTATGGGGAAGATTAGAAACACAAAAATAATTTATGGTAGTAGTGCCAATTTGGCCACTGTGATTTTTCCCATGCACAATGTTATTACTTTTTGCTGACTCAGTAGACCCCTTTTTGTGTGTGTGTTTTTGTTGTATTTTCAGCAAGAGAATATAGTTTGACTACTAGAGTTAATCCAACTGTGAGTTAAATTGACACCTAGATATTTCATGCAACATTGTTTAGCCACCGAAATCAAAATACATCTTGTAAATTAAGATAATCTGCATAACATGGGGAGACTTCAGTCATCAGGATTGTTATCCAGATGAACAGTCATCATCAACATGCTATTGTCCAACTAAAGCTGGAGTTTATAAATCACTATGCCTGCTTTTAGTCCATATATATTTGGACTAAGTGTTTGCACAAATTGATCTATTCAGATCAGACAAACGAGGATGTCCCTGTTCTGTTATTTCTGTGAAAAGGAAGAGTTGGAGCAATCGGTATTGATTCTTACTTTGGCTCTATTGAAGGGGTTTATATAAAAGTCACGGTCAATATATGACCATATCCTGTCTTCCTGGCCCACTTTCCCAATGACCCTTCTCATGAAGTGGCACTTAACCTGACTTTCATTGCATCTGGGAAAAGAAGAATATTAGGCACAACCCTCAGTCAGTGCTTCAGTTCTTCTGCCAGTAATTTTCTCCTCTTTATGAGATAATCTATTGCTGTATCAAGATGGGTGGGGGCTCTCTCTACCTCACTGTTCACATAACCTGTTCCTCTTCTTCAAAATCATGGATGCAAACTGATTAAATCACTCAGTTGGGCAGTGGCCACTGGGTATGGGGTGGGAAGAGGGTAGGGAGGGATTGGGGTAGAAGAGATCTAACCAATAGCCACTGAGAAGTTCTTATTTTTCCCCATCTATGACTAAAGTGTTATATTATTTAATATATTTCCAAAGTGGCTACTTTAGCACTTTTATTTTTTAAATAAAAATAATAGTTGAAATATTCTACTCCATTATATCATATTATTATATCAGTAGTAATAATGTATAGTATGCACTACTACTACTGACGTTATGACATAATGTAAATATAAAAATACTATAATATGGAAAATATATAAAATAAAATTTGAATCAAAATTCCAACACAATTTCAAAATTCCAACATGAAAATTTTCTGACACTGACATTTTTTGGAATTTCCATTTTGCAAGTAATTTATAAATTATTTGCTTTTGCTCTAATTTGAAATCTCAAAAAGTCTAGTGAAACAGATATATTGGGTTTCAACCAGCTCTAGTCATGATATAATTTGTCTGCCTTTTAGAATAGTGCGCCACAGTAGTCCTGAAATATTTTTGCTGGATGAAAACTCATCAGACACCCTAAACAAGCTATTTAGTCCTCGGGACCTCTATCCCACAAATATATTTTATATTGTGTGTGTGTGTGTAATGTCTAAATATGATAATAGTTTTAAACATACATTTGTATGCGCCCAATTGATACACACAAATACCCTCTGTGGCAATCACAGCAGGTATTTTCACATGCATATGGTCAGATAGGCATGTAACTGGCCATTTGCATGCACAAAGACTGGGTATACTTGAGTATTTGTGTGCATAAGGTACATAAACAAACTCAGCTGGCTATTTATTTGGTATCAGTCTTCCCTTACTCATAAATCTTTTAGGCCATGTTGGCATGGTTCCAGCTATTTCAGGGTATTTACTGTTTTATTTTTACCCTGTCTTCTTTCTCTCTATATATGTATGTTTAGGAAGAACCAACAGTAGGTGGCATTTAGGGGCTAATGAGGCTAAATCTCATCAATAATAAACAACTGCGTGGCTGAAGTACTGCATTGTACAGTACTATCTGCTGCCCCCAGGGGATTTCTGATGGAGGTGTAACACACAGGCTACAGGGAGCAGAGGGAAAAGGCACAGAGCAGGGAATGCATACTTCTGTGGGGCTAATTCAGAATATAGGATTCCTTGCACATGCTCCCAGCGGCCAGAGTTCTTCTCTGGAGCCTCTGACCCAGAGTGCTGGGGACGGTTCTGATATGGTTTACATGGTTTCTGATTCTGGTGATGGGTGTTAAGTAGAGAAGGCAAGGGTCTGAGGATGGATTTTTCTGTATCAGGAAGGGTATGTTGGGTAGTTAAGAATTCAGAGATAAAGAGGTGGTTCTGAACTATGGAGAGATTAGGTAGGAAGAGGAGGTGTTAGGAGATAGGAATGTTTGTGTGCATGCATGTGTTTATGAGCAGGTGGAGATTGTGGGGAGCTAAGGAGATTTGAAGAGAGTGCAGAGGGGAATGGAGTCATCTAATAAAGGAAGGTATGAGTGAATTGGGGTGTGTATGTATCAGAGGGGAAACAGTTGAAGGAAATGGTAGGGTAAGAGCTAGATTTGAAAGGGAGAGGTAGGGACTAGGAGAGAATATGAAGGTATAAGTGTAGGTTTTTCTCCTAACTGCCCTGTACTATTAAGCACCACAGATTTTCATTCTGAAAGGTGGAGGCACTGGGAGAGGTAAGGGGGTGTCCCTCTCTTTTACTTCCACACAAACTTTCCTTATCCCCTACCAAAAGAGATCCCTGTGACATCCTTGAACGGTGTTCCAGTTTTCCCACTTTGAAAATATGATCAACCTATAGAAGAGAATAGAAGGCATCAATAGAAAAGTGGCCCTTGCTAGCTGCAGACCCACCAGTTATTTTGGACACCAGCTGCCACCGGGAACAATTCCTGGTCCCCTCCCAGATTCCTCATGTGATCTGCCCATGTCAGTAAAACAGGAACCACTTCTTCTAGGCCAAAAACCTGTTATTCCTTTTCCTTTCCTTCATTTTCATACTATAAACTATATTTCCTTTATGGGTGTCCTATTTCCTTTTGCTTATCATTAGTGATTATTTATTCATTCATTCCCACATGTAAATCCAGCAGCTTTTTCTTGTATGTCAAATATCAGTATTCAACCATGTCTAAAGAAAAATGACAAAGAATAACAGATCAGCATCACTGGTCATTTACCCATCTGGCATAAATTCATTTTGGCAATTGATATGAATCTAATTCTATCAAATTGCAACTGATTATATATTGGTTGATAGGCCCAATTTTAGAGACAGTAAGGAAAGGTTACTCACCTGGTGCTGAAACTGGAGTTATTTGAGATGTCTATCCCTGTGAGACTCTACTTCAGAATGCACCCTGCACCTTTGATTGGAGATTTTGGGTAGCAGTACCTGTTCGGCCCATGCATGTGTCCCACACATCCTCAGGCTCCACATTGAGGCTATGAGTTCTGTTATAATTTATCTTAATAAACTGGAGATCCATTTTGATATCCTCGGTCTCAAAATTACCAAATTCTTGTTTCTAAGCAGGAAGAACTTGAAATGCTAGTAAATAAACACAACTATGATATAGTAGGCATAACAGAGACCTGGTGGAATAATACACGACTGAAATATTGGTATAGAAGGGTACAGCTTGCTCAGGAAGGAGCGACAGGGAAAAAAGGGAGGAGGTGTTGCCTTATATGTTAAAAATGTATACACTTTTTAAACTGAGGTTAAACTTTGTTGAAAGTCTCTGGGTAAGGATAACAAGGGTAAAAAACAAGGGTGATGTCATGGTAGGGGTCTACTACAGACCACCTAACCAGGAAGAGGTGGATGAGGCTTTTTTTAAACAGCTAACAAAATCATCCAAAGCACACGACTTGGTGGTGATGGGGTACTTCAACTACCCAGACATCTGTTGGAAAATAACACAGCAGGGCACAGATTATCCAATAACTTCTTGGAATGTAATGGAGACAACCTTTTATTTCAGAAGGTGGAGAAAGCTACTAGGAGAGAGGCTGTTCTAGATTTGATATTGACAAATAGAGAGGAACTGGTTGAGAATTTGAAAGTGGAAGGCAGCTTGGGTGAACGTGATCATGAAATGATAGCGTTCATGATTCTAAGGAATGGTAGGAGGGAGAATAGCAAAATAAGAAAATGGATTTCAAGAAGGCAGACTTTAGCAAACTCAAGGAGTTGGTAGATAAGATCCCATCCCAAGCAACTCTAAGGGGAAAAACAATAGAAGACAGTTGGCAGTTTTTCAAAGAGACATTATTAAGGGCACAAGAGAAAACTATCCCACTACATATGAAAGATAGGAAGTATGGCAAGAGACCACCCTGGCTTAACCAGGAGATCTTCAATGATCTAAAAATCAGAAAAGAGTCCTACAAAAAGTGGAAACTAAGTCAAATTACAAAGGATGAATATAAACAAATAACAAGTATGTAGGGACAAAATTAGGAAGGCCAAGGCACAAAATGAGATCAAACTACCTAGAGACATAAAGAGTAACAAGAAAACATTCTACAAATACATTAGAAGCAGGAGGAAGTCCAAAGACATGGTAGGCCCATTACTCAGTGAGGAGGAAGGGAATAATAACAGAAAATGTGGAAATGGCAGAGGAGCTTAATGACTTCTTTGTTTCGGTTTTTACCAAGAAGGTTGGTGGTGGTTGGACGTCTAATGTAGTGAATGCCAGTGAAAATGAGGTAGGATCAGAAGAGGCTACAATAGGGAAAGAACAAGTTAGATGGACAAATTAGATGTCTTCAAGTCACCAGGACCTGATGAAATGCATCCTAAAATACTTAAGGAGTTGACTGAGGAGATATCTGAGCCATTAACGATTATCTTTGAGAAGTCATGGAAGATGGGAGAGATTCCAGAAGACTGGAAAAGGACAAATATAGTGCTCATCTATAAAAAGGAAAATAAGGACAACCCGGGGAATTACAGACCAGTCAGCTTAACTTCTGTATCTGGAAAAATAATGGAGCAATTAATTCAGCAATCAGTTTGCAAACATCTAGAAGAAATAAGGTGGTAAGTAACAGCCAGTATGGATTTGTCAAAAACAAACCGTGTCAAACCAACCTGATAGCTGTCTTTGACAGGGTAACAAGCCTTGTGGATGGGGGGAAGCGGTAGATGTGGTATATCTTTTGATACTGTCCCGCATGACCTTCTCATAAATAAACTAGGGAAATGCAACCTAGATGGAGCTACTATAAGGTGGGTGAAAAACTGGTTGGAAAACTGTTCCCAGAGAGTAGTCATCAGTGGTTCACAGTCATGCTGGAAAGGCATAATGAGTGGGATCCCAGGGGGATCAGTACTGGATCCGGTTCTGTTCAATATCTTCATCAATGATTTAGATAATGGCATACAGAGTACATTTATAAAGTTTGTGGATGATACCAAGCTGGGAGGGGTTGCAAGTGGTTTGGAGGATAGGATTAAAATTCAAAATGATCTGGACAAACTGGAGAAATGGTCTGAAGTAAATAGGATGAAATTCAATAAGAACAAATGCAAAGTACTCCATTTAGGAAGGAATAATCAGCTGCACACATACAAAATGGGAAATGACTGCCTAGGAAGGAGTAATGCAGAAAGGGATTTGGGGGACATAGTGGAACAAAAGCTAAATATGAGTCAACAGTGTAACTTATTGTAAATAAAGGACACATCATTCTGGGATGTATTAACAGGAGTATTGTAAGCAACACACGAGAAGTAATTCTTCAGCTCTACTCTGCTCTGATTAGGCCTGAACTGGAGTATTGTATCTAGTTCTGGGTGCCACATTTCAGGAAGGATGTGGACAAATTGGAGAAAGTCCAGAGATGACAAAAATGATTAAAGGTCTAGAAAACATGACCTATGAGGGAAGATTGAAAAAACTGGGTTTCTTTAGTCTGGAAAAGAAAAGACTGAGAGGAGACATAACAGTTTTCTAGTATGTAAAAGGTTGTTACAAGAAGGAGGAAACTTTTTTTTAACCTCTGAGGATAGCAATGGGCTTAAATTTCAGCAAGGGAGGTTTAGGTTGGACAACTAGGATATTGAATATGGCTTCTTGACTAGTCTGGTGCTGTTTTGGGAGAAAAATGGGAGTTGAATGGTTTGATTCATATGAAATATGAATGGATTAATATGAAACACCTTAGGCAAAAATTTTTAGATATGCCCATAGCATTTCTCTCTGGTGAATATCATAAATGGAAGGTCTGCCATTAAGGTCCCCAGTTCTCCCACCGTTTGCTATCAGGAAGGCTGTCTTCACTGATAAATCTAATAAAGAACATGTAACTAGTGGCTCAAAAGCATGTTTCATAATGCAATTAAGTACTAGGTTCAAGGCTCAGCTCAGCTCAGTGTAGGAACTCTGATTAGTGGGGAGATAGTCGATAAACCTATTAGGAATCTTGCCATAGTGGGATGAGCAAAAAGTGAAAACCCTCCTATGGGTGTATGAAAAGCTGTTGTTGCTGCTAAGTGAACCATAATGGATTCAAGGAAAAAAGATGATTTTTCAGTTCTAACACATAATTCTCCTGGGAAGAGGAGAGTGAGTTGGTGAAATCTGGCTATTACACCAAAGATAATATTGTTTCCATTTCTGAAGGTATTTCTTGTCAGTTCTTGTCTACTATTTAATAAGATGTCTTGTACTTCTGAAAAATGTGTTATCACTATTCCTGAGAACCACTGAGAAACTATGCTTGGAGCCTCAGAATCTATAGCTTGGGGTAAAGTGTTTGACCAGCATTCTGGGTCAGTAGGCAAGGACTGATTGGAAGCCTTCACAAAGGGTAGAGAGGGTGAGCCTGATCAAATAAGGGTACTAGACCTGTCTTGGCCTCGTCTGAGGAATCAATATGACTCTGGCTTGATCTTGTTTGATCTTACTGAGAACCTTTAACAGTAATGGTGTTGGTGGATATGAATAGGGAAGTCCTTTTGTCTGTGAGATGAGGAATATGTCTCTGATATGCACCCTTTATGCCAGGTGGAATTGGCAGCAACAAAGGGTCAGATTCAATATCTAGGGGTTCCTCTTAACAATACAAAACAGAACCGTCTCAAGCCCCCACCCAATATGGGAAAATTAAAACCACCCCAGGAGCCCAGGTGCCTCTAAGAGGCAATACTTCCCCACTCGCAAGCCCCGAGTCTGTGTATAGCAAAGAAAACTTTTAATAAAAGGGAAAAGGAACCCAGCATTCATTTGGGAAAATACCATGACCGTGGTTCATATGACCATGAGCAAAACATCCACCCCAGAGTATGTTAGGCAGTGCCCTTTGCCTCATGTGTCACCTTGCAGTGTAACAGTCTGACAAACGGATGTTCCTTTAACACGTCACTCCCCTTTCTCCACACTGCAATGAGCTCACAGTTGCCGCAGTTCACTCTGCATCACTGCCTGCTGCCACCACTGTGGCCTGCTGAACTGTCATCCGCTGTGCCATTGCCTCTCTACTGCACTCTCTGCGATGCCATGTCTTGAGGTCCCACCACTTAACTCAGCTCTCAGTGATTTCAGCAGTTAGTGGGAACCTCCCTGTTAGTGCAGGTAGTGCGGTCTGTTTCACTGAAATGCTGTCCCACACCAGGTCTAAGGCTTAGCACTTAGAGCTGGTCATCAGTGATTTCAGCTCTAGAAATCGCTAAACAAAACAAGGACTCTCAATTGAGTCTAGTTTGTGCTGTCTTTAAGCAGTATGTGGGAGGTTAAATGGTGTCTAGGACTCCTTAGGCAGAGCCCACACCACCAGGCAGGAACACCTATCACCACCCTCTCTCCCTTTCAGTGGGATTTGGCATCCCTCAACCCTGCTTAGCAAGTGAGGTTCACTTGAGGGGACCCTAGCAGTCAGGGAAGGCTAAGTACAGTTCTGCTGTCCTTTACTCATACAATCAGGGTAGCATTTTATTATCCCTACACTCAGTACTAAAGTGACTTGTAACCCAACACCAGCCAAAATTGATCACTTTGGCAAAGCAGTTCCCTCTGCTGAATTCCTAGGCAGGGTAGGTGTGTTTATGTAAATATAGTCTGTTCCTGAAGTCTTTTCCTCCTGATCATCACTAAATGTCAGGAGGAAACTCATTCAGACCCTGCTTACATCTAGATTGGGGATCAAGACCCCCTCTGGAGTGATACCTAATGAATTTTGCATTGGCTGCTGTGGCAAACAGATCAACCTCCACTAACCCCCAGGCTAAGACTAGATTGTGGAGGACTCTGCAGGTCAGTTCTTGTTTGTAATTTAAAAAGAAATGTCTGCTGAGGTCATCTGCCATGGTGTTCTGAATAGCTGGGAGTCTAAAAGCTGAGAGGACTATTTGGTTGGCTATGCACCAATTCCAGAGTTTATTGCTTTGGAACAGATTGATGGGGAACATGAGCCTCCCTGATGATTGATATAATACATGCATGCCACGTTGTCTGTCCATCTTTACTGACTTAGATTTGATTAGTGGTAGAAGTGTAGGCAAACATTTTTGATGGCTCTCAATTCCGAAAGATTAATTCAGAAGCTGCTCTTGTAGTGACCATTTTCCCTGTACCTTATGAGGTCCCAGATGTGCCCCACAACCTAAAAGCGAAGTGTCTGATATTATCACCACAGTAGGAGGAATAGGTGAGAAGATGTAGTTGTAGGTGGAGGCAGCCATCTATTTTCCTTCTATGTGTGTGTCATTTGAAGTCTATCCTCCTGTAATATGTCAATATAGGAGTGAGAGAGGGAAAGATTCTAGACTAGGTAGAGGAGCCTGCACCAAAATTTGAGTCCTCTTCCACATACTCTAAGGGGGGCGATAGCTGTATGGTTTGCAGAATAGATGAGGGCAAGTGTGGTACTATTGGTCAGTGTTTCTCAACAACCAGTCTGTGGACCGGCACTGGTCCCTGAGATCTCCCAGACAGATTAGGAAGGCAGCAAGCTGGTCCCTGGAATCAAAAAGGTTGAGAAACACTGTTCTAGGTGATAGAGGGCTTGGTGACTGAGAGAATCTTGACATTGACAAACCCCCCAGTTAATAAAGGAGACTCCAGCTCAGAAGATATTATCAGATTATCAGGGTACCTAAACTCTCACTGTATCAACAGTATCAGAGTTTGAGCCGAGTGGGAACCTTTAGAGGATGGCTTTGTTACTGATATAGCTGGTACTGAGTGTTTGGTATGGGAGTGAGTTGGCTCTGGTTTCCTCGGTTCTGTAGCTAGATGAACGGTCTTTGGTACCACTGATTTTATTTTTATCGGTACCGAGTGTTATTCAGGGACAGGCTTGGTCTCTTCAACCCTGTCTCTGTCGCTCTGGGTACGGGTATCTGAACTTAGTGCCAAGTCTCTCTTAGATGACTGACTGCTTCTCACCTTTGTGTACTGGCCTCACTTGGAGCCTGCATAGAGCTCATCTTTGGACCTAAGGGCTCCGTAGCCTTCTTCTGAGATGGTGACTAGGAGCTTCTTGGAGATTTACTCCTTACCTCCATCTGCTTAGAGGCAGATGAAGATGAAGACTTTGGTACCATAGATGTACTTGTTGCTGTGGCACCACCTACCTCGTTTCTGGTCTCTGGTGACTAGCTGTACTGGGAGATCTATGTACAGAGTGTCCTCTGCTCGTGGATCCTAAGCTGGACATAAAGCTTGCTCCATCATTAGGAGTTTAAACTTAATTTCTCTATTTTGGGGGGATCCACCCTTGAAGGAAATGAGATCTTGTGCTCACTGGAGATACAAGTATCACTCAGATAGTAAAGGCACTGGGAGAATCTGTCACTTATTGGAATAGCCTCATGACAGGAGAAGCACCTCTTGAGTGCTGGGGAGTCTACCATTCCCAAGGAAAAACTAATGAAAATTTAACCCTTAGAAGGGGAAATCTCCTGACTATATACCTATATGAATAACTTTTTTAAGAAAGAAAAGAAAAACAAAGGGAACTGTTGTTCCCACAACTAGAACACTATAAGGTAAGTAAATATAGGTAACTATCTGAGAAAAAAGCTGAATATTAGAGAAATGGCACACAGTAGATTCTGTCTCAGGCCAAATGCGGATGAGAAGGAACTGGGGGTGGTTCACCTGTGAAGCTCCATATAGCCTTGGCATGGGGCATGAGGATGTGTGGGGTGCATGCATGGGCCGAATGAAAACTGCTACCAAAAATCTCTGATCAAAGTCACAGAGTGCAGATGTATCCTGAAGTGGAGCACCCACAGAGACACTACTTGAAGAAGAACACTTGATACTTGTAGTCAAATATTATATCACTGATGTTATAGTGTTCAGAAAAATGCAAAATACTAGATGTGTTAGCACAAATTTAATTTCTGATTTTTAATATAAATAAAAATAGCTTTTAATAAAATTATTTTCCTTTCTGATGTGATTTTGATGTGCATGTGTGCAGCAGTCTCCACAACCTCTTAAACAAACACAAATAATTATAGCACCAAGCGCACAAATGTTTATTTCATTTTTAAGGTGCATAATGCACAAACTAAATTATATTCTCCAATGTGCATGTTGGAGGACAGAATTTAGTCCTATGTATTTTTTAACATCTACGCAGAACTCCCAAAGAAATATTGTATAGTAGAATGCCAATGCAGTAAATCAAAATTTTATAAATGAACAGGAACTGGGAATGTTTAAAAATTGTTATATGTTATTTTCTTCATTGACAGGCTCGTAGCTGTATGAGTTATATTGTAAAGCTTCCCACACGTCTCTGAAGACGTCAGTTTTGACCAGAGTGTTCAAATTCTTTAAATAGTAAGACATTTTGGTCTTCCTGCTGCCAAAGGTCTGGACATCTGCAAAAACTACAAATCATGCCAAACTATGTTGAATGATATATGGAGGACTGTAATCCACTAGGAAATAAGCTAAGACCAACACATTCATTTCCTTTAAGTCCTTTGGTGGGATTTGAACCATCTCGCCCACAAACCATGTCTCATGTGATTGCAGTATACAGCCAGTCCACAGTAATAATGATTCATATACATATACGTGTATATGCTTTATTGCTACCTTTAGCTGGATTAAAAGCAATACATCAAATTTTATATTTGTGCTCCTTTTATTAGCTTTCTACCACTTGATCAGCTGATAGAGGCAATAATGAAATGTTCTTTATAAACTAGAGTTTGTAAGTCCTGTCCTGAGAATGTAATATTTCAAAAAACAGCCTAAGCTTTGGGGAAAAAACCAATTACAGAAACAGCATTAAAAATGCCAAGCACTGGGCAGAAGCAATTCTGGATCAGTTTAAAAAAGTGATTGATGAAACTCTAATCTGAGCTGAAGGAACAGTTTCACGACAAGCTGTGACCATTCCACACACTTCATTAGCCGCCATAATTAGCCTGGTGTTTCAATTTGTTAGAACTGGTGGGGACAATTTTACTCAGAATGCAAACATCAAAAAACAGGGTCCCTCAGACTTCAGAAGAGGCTGATGAGAGGCTTTTCTAGTCTTTGTTAACTAAAAGATTAATTACAGCTGATGGGAGGCTGTACTCTGATTGTCACTCTGTCTATGTGCATTACTTTTAGCATTAGAAGAAAGACATGGTTGACACTGCACTGCTCAATCAAGCAGCTTCACATAAGGGTACAAAGTCTGTTTTAATATGCAGAGCTTTTTATTGTTTGATTGACTTGTTCTTTGTTTTTTTTAGGTCTGAGTCTCTCACACCTATGTAGTATTACTAACAAAACAGCAGGACATACAGTGGTTGGTATACAGTGGCATTTAACACTTAGCTATCATTCTTTCATATAACTACATCTCAGAGATCTTAAAACGCCTCAAAGGAATTATTATTTGTTTCCTTCCTAATGGCCAAAATGTAGGCCCCTGCCCAAACAGATTGATTGTAGAAAACAATGCTGCTAAAAGTATCGTAACCCCTTTTCCAAGCTGCCTAATTGTTCTAAGTAAAATCAGTCTCTTTTCTACTTACTTCCACTTTACTATTCTGATTCTTTGCTGCGTTGCCTCTTTTGTAGTCATTTAAACCTGTGTAAAGTGGGTTTAGTACAAGACTTTCTCACTCATTTACACTGGTGATAACAATGACTACATAACGCATAAGACAGTGGAGATGCGTTTTTGCAGACTCATGCAAACAGAAACTCTGAGGTAAGTGGTCTTATATCTATCAAGGTGGATTTCATATAACCTGAGCTGGTTTAAATTTCTTCTCATTAACATCAGTTTAACTTTATTGATGTCTATGGAGTAACTCTTAAATTACTGAAGTGTAAATGAGAACAGAATCAGAATCAATATTGTTACTAATGAGAGTTAAATCATAAAAATATTCAAGCACAGTGCAGCAGCATCATATAGTTGGTTCTCTCTTGGGACAATATTTACTATTATACTTTGCCATAAGGTCAGGATGTGAGTGAAGATTCTCAAGACTGCACAACATAGCAGGGCCGCCCAGAGAATTGCGGGGGCCCGGGGGCGCGGGGCGGCCCCCCCCTCAGGCGCGGCTCTACTCTCCAGCGCAAGACCTGGGCGGGGGCGCGGGCTCGAGCTCCCCCAGGCATGCCGGCGCAGGCAGGGGTCGACACCCCGACCAAGCCGGCCGGGCGGGCGCGAGGGTGAGTCCGAGCCCGCGGGAGCGCGCCGCCTCCCGCCCCTCCATGCCTGGCGGGTTCCGGCCCCGGGCCGCCGCCGGCTGCGCTGCAACCATGCGCGGGCAAGCACTGAACGAGCAGGGGCCCCTGCGGGGGTGGCTCGGGGGGGCCTGCCCCTCCTTGCCCCCCTCTCCCCCTGCAACATAGCCAGAGAGTGTGCTGGCGAATCAGGCCCTGAGTTTTTAAGCCCACAGTCAATTCTGAAGTTGAAGATAGGATACAGTAAATCCATAATGAAATAATATTTCTCATCCCTCTGGAAACCGGGTAACAACTTTCTCCTGGAAAATTCCTTCTTGAAAACAGGTGACAGGTTTTTTGCCTATGATATTGTATGAATTATGGGAGAGCTCCTTATCTCATAGAAAGTGGTGCATCTCCATTGAAGTCAATGGAGCTAAACTGTGATTTACACCATCTGGGGATTTGACCCTGTATCTTGAATGCATTTCATTGAGCTACATTAATGACAACTATATATACCATGTAGTTCCTACACAGCTCAAAAGAGCTTTTTGACTTCTTTCATTTCAATTCTATTTGCTTCAGAATATAATGACAGATGAATGTCCTCTAAGACAGTCTAGGCTTGAATCTGCAGCCACAGTATATGCAGAACTCCCACAGACTTCAAAATAAAGCTAGTTTGACTTTAGTGAAAATGTGACTTAAATTGATTTCAGTGGGAGCATCACACATGGGGCAGCTACAGGAATGAGCTCTAAATTTTCAAGAATACTGATTAATTAGTGCAAAACTGCATAGAAAATTCCATACAGATTCACATATTCCCCTTGTCAGGTAAGAAGAACTGTTGTTCCAACAGATTGAGAATAATTAAGCTAGTGAATGCCCAGTTCTAATTGTACTTATTTATTTGCTTGTTTGTTTATGGTTTATTTAATCTTCTTTTTAGGTGGAACTTCATCAACCAATACAACTCCGAATTCAGCTGATACCCTTCCATTAAAAACCTGGAAGCATTTACTTTTCTGGAGTGCTGGAAGGATTACAGGGTATACACTATTTCCAAAGTAATTCTATTTAAACAAGAGCTTTATAACATCTAAGTAATTTGCACAAGAATAATTATTTGGGAAGTTAAAACATCCTTGCCCCTCAAGCTGTACCATAAGAAATGATGGACAAAGTTTGCTCTTATAAAAATACATTATTTTCTTTCTATGCCACTAACATGCAAGTTGCATTATTAAATGAAGAAGGTAGGCAAAGCAAGACATTTATCATCCAACAGACAAATGACACTGGATTGCTAGTTAGACAGTATAATAAGTACCATCTAATTTTCTCTTTAGAATCAATTTATTCTTCAAAGCCCTGGATCATCATCAAGGGACTGCATTTTCCCGCTGAGAAATTACAGAACTGAAAATCAGGTTTTATAAAATGTTCTACTAGTTGCTGACAAACCCTTTGCAAATAACCACTAGAGTGGATTTGATTAGAAAAGTGGTGACAGTATCTTTTCTCATGCAAATAACTTTACTAAATGACTTGAATCTTCCCAGTCACTACTTTGTATTATTCTTTCTTATTATTTTCTTAGAGTCAACAGTAACCTTCAACAGAAAATTGTTCCAGACTTTCTTTTTAACCTTTCAGTTGTTCACATTGTCTTTTCTACACTTGGTTAAATAATATCCTGAGATACGTTTTGTGGATTTTAATTTGCCTCACAGTTTTAACCTTCCTTATGCACCTACAAAAATAACTTGACAGACAGACTATGGTTAATAATCTGGTTATCAGTCCATCATTTACATTACAGAATTTACTAAGAGCAGCATTTTCAAAGGCAGCCCCAGTAGGATGACCTCTAGATCTTCTCAGAAAGAAAAATCTATAACTCAAGAACATTTTCCCATGGGAACTCTAGTACCATTTGACTTAATGAAATCAGTGACATAGTGGTCTTCAAGAGAAAGCATATTTCAGTAAACATGATGTAGTCTTCCAACCAGAAATCTGGGAAATCTCTGTTTTGCAAACTGTCAAGTATGTAAACCAATTATGGCAATTGTTTTCGCCTCTGACTGAATGATGCAACATATGGTAATGAGAGAGAGAGAGAGAGTAAATTACCATTGTTACCTATTGCTAACATTCAGCGTATCTTTCGTGGTATTTCATGAGGATTGCTGTGACATTTTTCTGCCTTTTAAATATATGGTACACAAAAGCATATTACAGTATTTACTAAAAGGAAATACTATAACAGAAAGTTGTGTACTAAGTAATATGGAAATCAAATTGACAGACTGCTTTGTGTGTTAACCCAATAAAATTGACAAGATTTTACATTGCACTTCTCTTTAAGATACTTAAACCATTGGTAGTGGCTTTAAACCTTAGGTCCAGATCTAAGGCTGTGGCCGAGATGCATATGGCACAGGTCAGGAGAGGAATGCAGAAGTAGCTTTAAGGCAATTTTATGTTTCCCTGATCCTGGGACCATTTGCGTACTAGGCTGGTCCCTGGGATAAATCAAAGCTTCCAAAGAGCTGCTTTATTTTATGCTAGCTGTCCAGGGTCCCAAGGGCTGGGGATTGCTGGTGTATAGATAGTTGGTGCTTCTCCTGTGCTAATGGGTAGAGGTGTGGGTATCACAGGAGCTGCTTAGGCAAGGGGAAACTTAAAAGTGACTGTTAAACTAGGGTGCATCAGAGGGTCTGACTCACAATACTTATTTTGAAGGATAAAACACAGCAGACAAAAATGTGGTCTACAGTGACTGTGAAAGATGACAGAGTGGGAAATAATGAAGAGGGGAGAACACTGATTCAGAGCTATTTAGATCACTTGTTAAACTGAATGTCTACATGTAAATGTGTACATCTAGGAACAAAGAATGTAGGCCATACTTATAGGATGGGGAACTCTATCCTGGGAAGAAAAAGATTTGGGGGTCGCAGTGGGTAATCAACTGAACATGAGCGTCCAGTGCAACATTGTGGCCAAAAGGTTTAATTTGATCCTTGAATGCATAAACAGGGGAATCTCAAGTAGGAATAGAGATTATTTTATCTCTGCATTTGTCACTGGTGCAACTGCTGCTGGAATACTGTGTAGATTTCTAGTGTCCACAGTTCAAGAAGGATATTGAAAAACTGAAAAGAGTTCAGAGAAGAGCCACAAGAATGATTGAAGGATTAGAAAACATGTCTTCTAGTGATGGACTGAAGGAGCTCCATCTATTGAGCTTAATAATTAGAAGGTTAAGGGGTGACTTGATTTAAAAATGGTCTGTGATGGAGAATCTACAGCGACACTGGGTAAGTTGTTCCAATGGTTAATTACTCTCACCGCATTCTTATTTTCAGTCTGAATTTGTCTAGCTTCGACTTCCAGCCATTGGATTATGTTATACCTTTCTTTGCTCGATTAAATATTTGTTCCCCATGTAGGAACTAATAGACTGTAATCAAGATTGGATGTTTTTCTAGAAGACGTGCTCTAGGAATTATTTTGGGGAAGTTCTATGGCCTGCGTTATAGAGGAGGTCAGACTAGATCACAAGGGTCCCCTTCTAGCCTTGGAAGAGCAGCATGATTTGGCAACAACCCTTTCCAACTCTGACTTGTCCTCTATGTAGCCGTGGAGGCAGCTATGCTGACTACACCACCTAGTAATTCCCCATCACTATGGTAATTTCCAACTGCCCTATTAGGCCAGCGTTTCAGCTGCCTTACACTGGTTACGAAATACAAAGCAGCTGAACTGGGCGCCAAGAATCTGGCCCACAAAAATTTTACGAACTCCCCTTCTTGTGTGTTTTTAACTCAAAGTGCTGCACAGCAACCAGAGCATACCAGTGAATCAGTGAATCTGGCCTGAAAAGAGTTTTTAAAAATTAAAATGATGTAATAATTCCACAAATTTTTAACTCATTCGAGATGTGTCATGGTGACATTCGCTTTCTATTTATTGGGTAATCTTTGTATGATGTTTTTATAACTAAAACAGAAAACAACTAGGAGATTCCCAGAAAAAATGTTAAAAGGGAGTTAAGGTTGAGAATAAGGTTATAGGTAAAAAATATTAGATGTATTTTGTAATTATCCCAAAATACAGGCATTACAAATCCAGAATATGTGGTGTTAAGGTTACATTTCAAAGGAATTCACACATCATAAGGTTTGGAAATGCAGTTATGGCACCCAAACAATCTTAACTCTGTCCTGTTAGTGACACCATGCAATAACATACAATTATGATTAATACATTTGTAGTTTTGGTTCCAGGCCTGATAAAACTGACTTTTAAAAACAATCATTTTTTCTCATAGAAAAAACACTAAAGGACACGATTTCCCCCACCCCAGCAATACTCCACAGAGAGAGGTCAGCAGGTGCTAGGTATACATGGGGAGGGAGGAGGAGGTTGGAGGTAGATGTGGGCAGGTCAGAGGCTGCACACTTCCAACCCCACAGAGATTTACAGGCTGTATTATATTTTCTGTTGGGAACTCTGGCCCAGTTCTAGTAATGAATCTCCAGTTAGCCATTGTGGCAGCCTGTTGGAGCCAGAGCAGTTGCAGAGGCACAGAGCCTTCGTGCAAATGGTCCTGGTGTTTTGTGAATCCATAGGGTTGCATGCCCAGCAATTTGTTGTTAAAGAGAACAAATCCCAGTTCACTGGATCAATGCCTGAGGAACTCCGCATCGGGGATGCTCAGAGTGATTTTCTTCCTGAGTCCCCTCCTGCAAGCTTTTCTGTGGCAATCCAATCCATGCTCAAGAGTTTGTTCTACAGCATGGTGCTGCGCCTAGCAAAAAGGCCAGGATATTTGGGCAAAGAATTTGCTTTTAAAAACCAAATGTAGTCCTGGTGTAAACAAGTGTCATTACATACACTACGATATACATAGACATGTATACATATTATACAAACTCACATCGGCAGTACAAATACACTTTTATTTGGGTATGTGTGTATATATATATATATATATATGTGTGTATACATGTGTGCGTATATATATTTAGTTAGTGTATGCTTTTGTTCACATACTTGTGCATTTCTTTACAAGCTCAGGTGAATGCAATCATTATCATGGAAAATATATAAAAAAAAAATCTTGTCTCTGATGAATTGTTAATGACTGTATCTACCCTGGCAAAATCTGGATCTGTAGCTCTACACTGATGGCAAAAACGATGGAAGCTGTAGTGTATACAATGCACAGGAATATTTACCACATGCTCTGCAGGTTACACAACACAGTGATAAAAATGCCTCTGTCCTGTCTACAACACAGCTTCCAGTGCTGCAACTGTCTGTGGAGCTGTACTGGTGGTGAATTACATATCCTGTTTTTTCCTAGCATAGGCAATGCCATAGCAATCAGAAACACTTTTAATTTGATATTTGATTAATGCAGGCTGTACTCATAAGATATTTCCCCTTGAAAATATCTAATTATTTAATTATTTGCTGTTATTAATGGAATGAAACCATTCAAAACAAACAGCTAGAGTGGCTGTTTTGCAGCAAGCTCATAATCATCAATTCATATATGTAGAAACTTTCCTAAAATTATATTAAGCTGGCCTGTTGAACTTGAAAGGCATATTTTATCCCAATCAATGCATAAAAGTAAAATTATCTATAACTAAGGCATGTTTCTCTGCTGTACAGTTCAGCTGTAATGATCCTCACACACTGCACTTGCACATCAATTATGATAATCATAATCACGGTCGTTAAGCCGAATGTTCATTATTATCAGGATGCTGGTGACAGCAGATTCAATCATCGGGTGCAATGGGCAGGCAGTCACAGTCCCACCCAAGTTTCTGCAGACAGCGTTGTGCCACATTAAGTCTATGATGTGTTCCACATCCCACTCGATTCCAAAAGCTGTAGACGGTAAAGGTCAACTTTATGTTCTGTGCAATATGCTTAGGTTCTCTAAATTAATTCTTTGGAGTACTTGGATATTTTATGCTTTGTAGATAATAAAATTGTATTTAGGGCCAAAATGCATGTGCAAATAATGAAACAGTGCTGCAGCCATGTTGTAATTCACCTACAATAAGGCATATGAGGAAAGATTCTATCAACAAGGAACGTCTTAAAATGTCACTTCCTGAATTTCCCGAACAAGGAAAACATTAAATGATGCCATTAAAGTCAGTTGTCTAAAATGCATATGCAAACTAACTCCAATTTGGATTAAAAGCTGTAGGATAGCATTTCTGCTTCAGTAAATATGAACATGAGAGTGTTCTGACAACCAAAAAATTATAGTTAGTATATTGATTCCCAGACTGTCCAACTGCATGAGACCTATCATTATAGATTAAACTCATGGTGATTGGTAGGTTCTTAATACTAAAACTGCATACTTAATATAAATACCAACTAAGATATTTCAAAACATTTGCAAATAAATAAAAATAAAAAATAACTGAAAACAAAAAATTATAAGGCTTTAGAAGTGTGCTGTTAAAAGGAAGTCATAAATTATTTATCAGTTTTTACAAAGGTGGAAACCAAAATCAAGTAGTTATAACAGTTGCAATATTTCTCTTTACCTATTTGTATGCTTTCAGCAAAAAATGTAAATACAACACTATTTTTTTCCCTGTCTTTGAAATGGTCATAGAGTATGATAACAGTTTGGAGATCATTGCTAAGTAGAAATAAAACTATTAAGTTCTCACATTCACTAACAGCTGCTATGATGATTTGAGAAAGGATGTGCTATACCCCCATCTTGTTTATTCAAGAGGAAATATAGTAAACTAATATTCACCCTAATTATTTTTCTTTCTTCAATAGGATATCAAGTGGTTATATAGTCAGATTCTAATCTTTTTGTGATTTTTTTTTAAAGTAACAGTGTACACAAACCTATGTATAAGTCTGAGCAATTTATAATTAAATATGATGTACCCATAAAACACAAGGAAGCCAGCTTTTTAACAGATAATTTGGAACAGGCTCAACATATTTTCCATTAACACTTGAAGAGGCCATTCACCATCGAGGTGATTTCTTGGGAGGACTTCGTACAACAATTTGTAGGCTTGCCCTGTCATTGGTGATCACATTTCAAGAAAAATAGTATTTTTCCCTCTCCAGCGCACTGCTGCAGTGATAGGCTGAATGCACATCCTAGCAGGGCTATCATCCTTATATTCGGATTGTCATATGAAGTGTGTTTATACACAAAGTTTGATACATTCCAAGTAGGAAAATCAATTAAGTTCTAAGAAGATTCTGAGATGAAAGATTCTTAGGCTTTCAACAGCATGAAGGTGTTTTCCATTTTGTTAAGTGTCTTCCACAGCATTTCCTGCTTATATGATTATCTTGTGTACAGTATAGTTATTCACAACATAATATATATCCAAGAAATAAATTTGTGATCACTTAAAGTGGTGATTAAAAAGAAAGAGTTCCTCTTTTAAAGATAGTGATTATGAAAATCTGATCTTGGGCCTTTTTTGACAGGGCCTCTTTCCCTAAAAAAGTGGTGAGGAATGGAGTTTTTAGACTCTTTCTTGATGATAATGACCAGTAAAAGCAGCAGGTAGGTCAAGAAACTGCTCTTCTTTTCTATTAGCTCTCTGTTTTTGTAAGTGCCTCCTAATTGAAGCTTCATATTGATTTAGAATCAGTAGTTGGAAGGCTAGATGTCATATTGGGTTAATGGATATAGCTGTTCACCTCTAGAGATTTAGGTTGAAAACTGTCTAAGATCACAAGTAAAAATGAGTTTGGTGGTCTCAGCTAAGTTTCTAGCTTATATGATGTATATTATCAAGAAATGCCCAGGATTGGAAAAGCAGAATTGTTGCTGGTCTGACTTGAGAAATATCAGCAAAAATGTTTGGAGAAGCTTTTCTATAACCTACTTACACTATGCCTGCTGGCTTCAAACAATGCTACTTGTATCTCATTTGTTTTAACTAAATCCAGACCCTCTCCCTTTTTTTTTTTTTTGGTAAAAGAAAGAGCAATTATTGGCCTATGTGCATTTAACTGCAATGCAGTTTAATAAAAATAATTATGTTAAAATTCAAGAGTCTTAATCTGCTGACTGTAAAAGTTGGGAAAATAACTGCTTTTTGCTTATTAATGATCTTAATTTCCAAATCAGACATCTGGTGGAAAACACAAAAACTAAGGGCTTGGCTACACTGGAGAGTTGCAGCGCTGGTGGAGGCTTTACAGAGCTGCAACTTAGTAACCGTCCACACCTGCAAGGCACATCCAGCGCTGCAACTCCCTGGCTGCAGCACTGGCTGTACACCTGGTCTGCTTGGGGTATAACGAGTGCAGCGCTGGTGATGCAGTGCTGCTCGTCAAGTGTGGCCACACACCAGCGCTGTTATTGGCCTCCAGGGTATTAGGAGATATCCCAGAATGCTTTTAACTAAATTACTCTCTTTGTTTTGTTATGATGCCTCTCTTTGTTTTGTTGTGAACTCAGGGCTCCGGGAGCTGCTTATCTAAAAAACAAACACAGCTCTTGTTTGCTGTGATCAATCTGTAACTGACTGTGAACAATTGAGATAACCCACTATCTTGCTGTGAATGAGGCAGGCAGGGGGATGAATGTCTACAGCTAGTGTTTGCTTGAGGAGAGAAACAGCAGGGGGGTGGGGAGAAAGGGAGTCCATTGGAGCAGCTGCTTATCTGGTCTGCAGGCTATTTGCAGTTAAGAGTGAATGAGGGGTCGAGGAAATGTTCAGATTTTGCAAGGCAGGGAGCTGACACACAGTGTCGGCTCCAAAAATCCACTCACACTCTCTCCCCCGCTCCCTTCACATTCCACCCCACCCCCCTCTTTTGAAAAGCACGTTGCTGCCACTTGAACGCTGGGATAGCTGCCCATAATGCACCACTCCCAACAGCGCTGCAAATGCTGCAAATGTGGCCACACTGCAGCGCTGGTAGCTGTGAGTGTGGCCACACACCAGCGCTTTCCCTACACAGCTGTACGAACACAGCTGTAACTCCCAGCGCTGCACATCTGCAAGTGTAGCCAAGCCCTAATATCGATGTGAGGAAGCTTATTTAAAAAATCAAAAATTCGTTTTTCCTTTTTACTGTCTCCCATATGTTCAGTACCAAGTTGAAATGTTAGTAAGGATTGCTGTTTTAAAACTGGAGCGATGGCAGGGGAGAGAGAGCAAGCATATCCTTAATGGACTGAAGGCTAGCTAGCTACAGTATTATCACTGTAGACAAAAGAGGAATATGATTCTTTCTTTAGAGAAACTTTGCTGGAGTAGAGGAGAAAAGCAATAAAAAAATTCTGGGTTCTTTACACTTAGCAACATATTTACATAGGAAACAGATTTTGTAGGCTTGGATGTACACTTACAGGGAAAACATGCTTGAAAACAGTGATTAAACATATCTTAATACTGTTACCACTGACACTATTTAAAGAGCTGATATGAACATGGTATGTATACTGTTAAAACATTTAAAAAGAAAAAAATTTCTAATTCATTTTAATTGCATCCTCACTGACCCTCTAAACTGTGTAAATGTCCAGAAGACCGATTCTCCTCACTCAGGGTACAAAGAAGTCCCATTGACAGAATCAGGCCCTGGTTTAGCAGGAATTGGTTTGTGATCACTTCGTTTTCTTTCATCCACTTTAACCTGAGTCCACTGGGAGGTTACATACATTCAGAATCCTTTGCTTCCCAAAACTGACAAGAACTTACAAAACCACCAAGAAGCAATTGTTCAATTGTCTTTTTTCCATTTCATGCTTTGTGACTGATGCTCTACACGACTGAAGCTTTTAAACTTTTGACATCCTATCCTGTATTGAATTCCTTCCATTGAACTTATATATATACTGTTAAAAGTTTTGAGAAACATCAGATCCTATCGTGTTAGGAATTAGAAAGACTTGAGATTTTTTTTACAAATTAGAGAATGATGAAAATATCTATGGAAACTATAGCTCTTTGCTCATTTTTAAAACTGAGCAGAAAATGGAAGAAGAAAAGCATTTGTTAATATTTCAATTTTTTGTTGAGATTTTCAGTAGTATTCACGTAGGTGTTTCATATTTATTCTTCTACCAGATCAGAAAAAGCAGTACATAAAACAGGATATCTTTTGCACATATTGCAAGTAATGTGGTATTTATCAGAAGCATATTCCCCCCAGTAATTGTAGGTCCTTATTCCATAAAGTGTGAAGCACCAGCTGAGAGGTGCTGAGTGCCCTTAACCTCAATTGACTTCAAAGAGAGTTGAAAAAGCTCCGTATCTTGTAGAATCTGGCCTTTAAAGATTAAAGCCATTATACTACTTGAAGTCCTGAATCAGTGCCCATCAGAGTTATTGGAAATGTTCCCGTTGAATTCAATGAACTTTGGACCAGGCCCAATGCTTTCTGATTTTCATAAAATAACAATCTAGAAAACTATCACTTTGCTGAATATTACAGTGACTCACCGTGTTTGCTACCCATTTCTCATGATGTTCTTCTCGGAAATGTTTGATTCCATAAGTCATTTGGCCATATTTACTTGATGTATGAATTAATGGGTAATACTCCTGGTTTTTATGACATGAAGAAAATGGCAAAAATCTGAAAGATAAAAACATTTGTATATTTATTACTACTCTACAATGGTTGCAGTAGGTAGTATTTTAAATCAGAGGTATAAATGCTGTGAGATATGAGCAGAACATATACCCAACAAACTTTCCACTAACTTGTTCATGTCCGCCTCTCAGTGTTGCAATACAGCTAATGCATTCTCTCTCCCAGGCTCTTCACTTTTTGAAAGAAGTGGTGCCACATTAGAGAATCATACAGTTATGATATGATGGAATGGAAACTTTCATGTGAAGATGTAACTTTGGTTCATTTGCATAACCAGGTGATTGCTTGGATGTTCACCGACCACTGTGGCTTAACCACCATGTAAAAGAAGCAGTGAAAGATAAAAAGACTTCCTTTAAAAAGTGGAAGTCAAATCCTAGTGAGGCAAATAGAAAGGAGCACAAACGCTGCCAACTTAAGTGCAAGGAGGTAAATAAGAAAGAAAAAGAGAGAGGGAAAGAACGAAAAAACCAAAAAAAAAACAATAATAAAAAAAATGTTTTTAAGCAGCAGAGAAGCAAAGCCTGCAGCAAGGCAACAGGGCCCTGAAATGAAAAAAAAAAAAAAAAAAAAGAAAAGATGATATGATAAACAAAAAGAAACTAAATGGATTCTCTTTTGCCTCAGTCTTCACGGCTGAGGATAGAGAGATTCCAACCTGAGCTGGCTTTTTTTGGTGACAAATCTGAGGAACTGTCACAGAGAGAGTGTCAGTAGAGGAGGTTTTTAATTGATTAATTAAACAACAACAAGTCAAACACACAGACCAGATGAGGACCAAGAGAAAGAAGAAAACTCAAATGAAAAATGTGAAGTTAACTACTAACTAAACAAACCTTGTAACCCTTCCTTTTTATACCCAATGTACCAATGACAATAATAATTAATAAATAAAATATTTAAAAAGGAAAGGGGGGGTGATCTAAAAGGTAAGTAACAATTCGTAACAAACGAGTAGTAAATAAAGTAAAAAATAATAAAAAAAAATAAAATTAGAAGAAAAACAAAAAAAAACATACATAAATAGTCAATATGGTTTCTGTAAAGGAAAATGAAATTCTAATCTACTATTAGATCTTATTGAAGGGAAAACAAAACAACACACAAGGACAAGGGGGATCCAGTGGACATAGTGTACTTAGATTTCCACAAAGCTCTCACCAGGTCACCAAAGGCTCTTAATTAAAAAAAGATAAAAAAAGATGGAAAAGGAAGGGGTGGAAGGGATTGAAAGGAGGGGAAACAAAGGGGGGAATAAAATGGGGAGTTAGGATTAAATATGGAGAATGGAGAGGAGGTTAGGTGAGGGTCAGTCCTAGGACCAATCCTATTCAATTTATTCAATTCATAATTGAAGAAGGATGAAAAAGTGAGGTGAAAGAGTGCAGAAATGCAGAAAAACTACTCATACTAAAAGAAGAACAAGAAGACAGAAGAAAGCAGAGAGAAGAGAACAAAAAAAAAAAAAAAATAAACAAAATGGCAAATGAAATGCAAAAAAAAAAAATGTAATGTAATGAAATGTAAAAAATATGATGGGAAAAAATACAACAACTATACATACAACACAATGGGGGCTAGCTAATAGAGGAAAAGAGGGGAGATTGGATGGGATAGTTCTGATAGTTTGCTGTGCAGAGTCAGGCAGAAAAAGCAAAAAGGAAAAAAAAAACAGGAAAAATTAAAAGGAATATTTAATATATATAGAGAATATTTATTTATATAATATATCCATGATACGCACTCACTCTCATGGTACTGTGTAGAGAAAAGTGTCTCTCCTCAAAAAAAAGAACTAGAAAAAAAAACTAAAAGAAAAGAGAAAAAAAGAAAGAAGAAGGGATTAGAAGAGATTAGGGGAGGAAAGAGGGAAGAGAAGAAAGAAAGAGGAGAAAAAGAGAGGAGAGGGGACAGAGAAGAGGAAGATATGATCATGAGGAATATGAAGAAGAGGAAATAAAAAAAGTTATTTACTTATTCACATAATACAAGATAAATAAAAAAAATAAATAAAAAAATATAAAAAAAAAAAATTAAAATATAAAAAAAAAAAACAATTCACAAAAGTTCTTCAAGCAAACTTGACTTTGACACTCTTCTTGTGAACTTGACTAAGAGGAGGATTAGGAGGTTAAAAATGTAAGGAAGGGGACTGGAAAAAATGGCTAAGCTATTATGGCCAATCCATGGATGAATGGTGAATGGGGTGAGGTGTCATGGGGAGATGTGGGATGGAGAGATGGAGAGAGAGAGATCATTTGATCATTCACTGTTTCATTCATTCACTGGGGGCAGGTGGCACTGGTTGTGGATGGCAGATGATGATGGACCTTGATACTGGGTCTATTTAAACTGTAGCTTATTTTAGAAATTACATCCCAAACCCTGAGGCCCCACTTCAGCTACTCTTACTCACTCTGAGTAGTAACATGCTACACTAATAATCACATTAATTACAATGTATTTGTAGACCATAGATTAAAAAAATGTGTGTTGCTTTTGATAAAATCACCAATGATGTACCTTAATCATAAGATTGCTTAATTGTATTGAACAGTAATAGTTAAGGGCATAATTCTGCCACCATTAATAATATTGAGGGGAACTTCCTGATAGGGGAGCCATGCTGTCAGTGCCTGGGGCTACAAGGGGCACAAGTCTGACATGGAGGGAGAGGGCTTTAATATAGTTGTCCCTAACCTCCCACGGGCATTTGCAGGTTTTCTAGACAGGTCCCACAGTCTGTTGCGCAAAGGCATGTGGTAAGGGACACCTCACAAAGATTTCCTATTCCTAAGTCCCCTGCCATACATTTCATCATAGGAGCAGATGATCTGGTTCAGATTTATCACATTTTAAATATAGATTAAAATCCTGGGAGATATGCCATTGCTGGTGTTCTGAAAAGCAGCAGGTATTCTTTATTCTATGTTATGGTAGTTAATTGATTAGATTGCTAGAATTAAAAGCACGTGTTTCAGATATTTAGAACATTATTTTGCCTGAGCTGTCATGAAGATAGTATAGCTAATTTTAAAAATTTGAAAAGAAAGTTGGAAGCTTATGTGAAGGCCACAGTCCCCATGAGATTTGGGTTGTTAAAACAAGGAGTTTGATAAAGTGGGGATGTGACCAACTTGTCTCAGCAGCACCTCCTTATGACCCAGCAGGGCACAACTCACCCTGCTGTGGGTCCCCAACAGTTGGGTTTTGCCCCTCACAGATCCAGTGCTGGGCTGCCTTAATCTTCTTGCTATTGTACACCTGAGTCCTACCCCTTCTGGGGCGTTAAAGTCCAAAACAAAAAAAAGGAAAACAGTAAACTTATAAATTAGGGTTGTCTCTGGATTTGTCAGCAGGACCCCACGTACTGGTCCAGGCTTGTCTCTGTGCAGCTAGCTCCTTTTTATCAGCCTTCCTGAGCCTATTAATTCCATTCACTAAATGGTTCGTCCATAAAATAAGCTGCCTCAGGCTCTGGGCTGGAATGAGGCTTACCTCATCAAGGAAGTAGCAGAGCCCATCTCTCCTTACTGGTCAGTCCTGAACTGGACTAGGTCTCCTTTTCACTCCCGCCTTCACTCCTGACATTGGCTAAAGGTGTAGTGAGGTGGGGTCAGCTGCGTCCACAGGCTCTCCTTAGACTTCTCATTGCCAGGGTGGGGCCTGTCTGCCCCCTCACACAGCCTTCCCTCCACTGCCAGCTCCCTTCCCTCACCAGCTCCCCTCCATCCTGAAACAAAAAGTCTGCATTTCAATCAGCAGTCTCTGGATCTGAAATGAGAAGGTCTGGAGGGACAGGTACCATCTCATGAGTCAGGGTCTGGTATCTTTCTATGAATAGGATGAACTTATTGCTAGAAGGTAATATGTGAGTGCCTCCGTGGCCCATTTCACAAGTAAGCCCTCTTTTTCTTTACTATCATGGTGAGTAGGCTTTTTCTCTTAGGAACAGTTTTTGGCTTAGGTAGAGGACAGGATATGAATTAGCATGGAGTGTTGTAGGCAAGACATGAGAAGTAATTCTTCCACTCTACTTTGCTTTGCTTAGGCCTCAACTGGAGTATTGTGTCCAGTTCTGGGTGCCACATTTCAGGAAGGATGTTGACAAATTGGAGAGATTTGGGAGAAGAGCAACAAAAATGATTAAAGGTCTAGAAAACATGACCTATGAGGGAAGATTTAAAAAAATGGTTTTGTTTAGTCGGGAAAAGAGAAGACAGAGGGGACATGTTTTAAAGTATTTAAAAGGTTTTCAAGTATGTAAAAGGTTGTTACAAGGAGGAAGAAGAAAAATTGTTTTTCTTAACCTCTGAGGATTGGACAAGAAGCAATGGGCTTAAATTGCAGCAATGAGATTTAGGCTGGACATTAGGAAAAACTTCCTGTCAGGGCAGTTAAGGACTGGAATAAATTGCCTAGGCAGGTTGTGGCATCTCCATCATTGGAGACTTTTAAGAACAGGTTAGACAAACACCTGTCAGCAATGGTCTAGACAATTAGTTCTGCCATGAGTGCAGGGGACTGGACTAGATGACCTCTCAAGATTCCTTTCAGTTTTATGATTCTGCGTCCTGCTATTGATTGCCTGGGACAAGACTGCTCCCAATCCGACTTCGGAGGAATCAGTCTGTAGAAGAAATTCCTTGTTGAAACCTGGGCTGTATGAGGTGAACTCTCTGCAGAGGTGAGCATTTAGGAACTGAAAGGATTTCTCACAGCATTCCATCCTGTGAGAAAGCCAGCAGATCTTTTTTGAGCTCCTGTCTTTAAGCAGATTGGTGAGGGAGGCCACAATGGATAAGAATCCCAGTACAAACCAGCAGTAGTATCCTGCCATTCCCAGAAACCTGTGCACCTGCTTCTTTGAAGTTATAGTAGGGCAGGTCCTTAAGGCCTGGACCTTGTCCACCAGAGGCTGTACCTGACCCTTCACCAAGGTATACCTCAGGTAGGTTGTTTCATCTTTGCGTATGCCACATTTGGCAGGGTTTGCAATTAATCTGTCACTGGAATACAGCAGCTATCTGTGTCAGGTGATCCTCCCAGTGCCAGCTATTGATCACAACATCACTGAGGTAGGCGGTGGCACAACTACTGTGGGGCTGGAAAACTTGATCCATTAACCATTGAAAAGTTGCTGGAGCCTTTTGTAAGCCAAATGGCATAGTCCAGAACTGATAAAGCCAAAAGGATGGCAAAGCCCATTTTCCCCCAAGACTTTGGCATGAATGGAATTTGCCAGTATCCTTTGGTAAGATCCAGGGTTGTAATATTTGGCCCAGCTGGTCTAGCAGCTCATGAACACACGGCATGTATTATGCATCAACTTTTGATATGGCATTGACTCTTCTAACGTCAGAGTAAAATCAGGTGGTCCCATCTGGCTTAGGGACCAATGCTATTGTACTTCTCCAGTCACTACAGGATTCCTAAAGTCCTTTTTTATTGGTATTTACTGATTTTTCCTTGAAAAATTCCTGGTTTTTTTAAAAAAGCCAATTTTAGGTTTAACCAGTTTTAACCTGGATTTTGGCCATTTTTCATAGAGGAAGTGAACAGAGCCATACTGAAGGGCCGGCAGTGGGAGTAGGGGGCTCTGTCTGGCAATGGGGTCAGTGCTCATAGGTTGAAGCATCTCACTCCCATCCTGACTTCATCCCTACAGCATGGTCCCCGTCCGTTCACTCTGTGTAGTGCAGGAGTGAGATGGGCAGGGAGCTGTATCCTAACAGCTGAGACTGCCCACTGCTGCAGCGACAGGCCCATAGGGAGAAGAAGGCTGCACTCTGTGAGAACTGGCTCCCTTGCTGGACAGACTCTGCTCTCCACCCGAGCCCTTCAGCACAGGAGTGGTCTTAACTGCCGGGACCTGGCTCCTTGCCCATCTTGCTCCCCCACTGTAGCTGGACAAAGCCTGCAGTGGGAAGAGGATGGGGCTGTGCTGAAGGGCTGGGATTTAGGGAGGCTCTGTCTGGCAGGGAGACGAGCACTTTCAGGTGCAGCTTTCTGTTCCCTTCATGGCCCTGGTCCTTCAGCATGCCCATTTGCTTCCTTTGCATGGGGAGGGGAGGAGTAAGCCAGAGAGAGGGCGGAAGGCTTCCTCAACAGCCACATGGTGAGTGCCCCCTCCTTGGCCTGTGTTAGTACTGGGCACCATTCCTCCCTGGCCCCTGTGAGTACCGGGCACCCCTCCACACACACGCACTACCCTTCATTTTCCGTTTATACCAATTTTCTCCTGTTTTTAAACTTTTAATAAATCACAATATAGTTCCAGGAAATTAAAAATAAAATAAATAACTGAAAAAAGGGCCTTAGGGATTCCTAAGTTTCTCTCAAGGTCCAGCATAGATTGTAATTTTTGCTTCAGGGTTTCGCTCATCTTCTGGGAAAGTGGCCGCAGCTTTTCCCTTACTTCCACAACATCCAAACTGAGCCAGGACACCATGTGAGATGGGTTTGTCCAGACGGGGTGGAAAATACCGTTGGGTAGGCAGTGATCAACTGTTGGGCTTGGACCCTCTGCTCTGGTATGAAGTTGCCCACAGTACAGACCATCCTGAGTCCTGAGATATTGGCTGTCTGCAACCCTAATTCTGATTCCAGAGAAAAGGGAGCTATAAATAGCCCTTCCATGGCTTCAGGAAATTGATATGGTTGGTTTATTTGGTTTGTCTTTTGTCCAGCTGCCTGATTTTGTAATTCATTGTCTCTACCTGGCAGACAATCATGTAAGGGCTCTGCCAGTGGGCCAACAGTTTTGACTTCAAGATAGAAAACAATGAGAGTATCTGGTCTCCAGGTCTGAACATTTGGAGTAGGGTCCCTTTATTATATGTTGTTCCTTGGGCACTCTGGGAATAGGGGATTCTCCCTGTTGAAGATGCCTATAGCTGCTAGCCTATTGTGAAGGGTGAGGATGTATTGTACCACACTGTCAGGTCTGTTCATCCTACATTTCTTGTATTAAGTCCAGAATCCCCCTGCAGTTGCCTCCCATTCAACAGTTCAAACAGGGAGAAGCCTGTAGATGACTGTGGCACCTCCCACACAACAAATGGGAGGGCAGAAGGGAGGCAACTGGTTCCAGTGTTGGGTGTCTGGGGCAACAATTTTTTTAACATGTCTTTTAGTGTCCAGTTGAAACATTCTACCAAAGCATTTGTTTGGGACAGAAGTTCAGAGGGACTTAATATTCAGTAGTCAGCACAATTCTATTAGGTACTTGGGACATAAAATTGGTTTCCTGGTCCATTAGAATCTCCTGAGGCATCCCTACCTGCACAAAGATCATCATTAGCTTGGCTGAGAAGGCTTTGGTGTTTGTGAAACATAATGGCATGGCCTCAGGATATCTGGTAGTGTAATCCACAATTGCCAAGATATATTGATACCTGCCCCAAGCATGTCCATTCTGATCCTCTCAAATGGTATGCCAACCTGGGAGCCTTCACCACTCCCCAGGTGAAGTTTGTTGACACTTTGAGGAAAAGCCATAGCAGTCTGGAAACTCCTTATATAGCCCCAGCCAGAAAAACTGGGCCAGGATCGAGGCTATGGATTTTTTTCTAGCCCAGGTGCCCAGAAAATTGTATTGCATGGACAAAACACAAGATTTCTTGTGGGATCAGGGCACCAGGAGTTGGGCTCTGATCTCCTCTGTTCAGTGGTATTTCTCTAACAGTACAACCACTCACTCTGGGTTTCAAACTGGAGGGATAGCTCAGCTTGCTGGGGGGTCCATTATCTCCCCATTAACAACAACCATCTGTGTGTACACCTAGCTCAAAGTCTCATCTTCCTTTGCTCTTCAATAAAGTTGGAGAACCTAGTCAGGATCTCAAATTCAGGTAAAGGGGTAACCCCCAACTCTAGATGGTACTTGGGTTCTAAAGAAGTATCTAGCTGCTTGGAACTCCCCTTATCCAGCTCGGCTATATCTCCTATAGCAGCGAGGCCTGCTTGATCCCAAACAGTCATCTGTGAGGATACTAGTAACATGGTCTTCATGTTCTAAGAGGATCCCAAGAACTCCTTCAAGAGGTCCCCTAAATATTCCCATTCTCAGATAATAATGACTAGGTAGGCATGAGAGGCAGCCAGACTGACCATTAGTGGTCATGTATATTCAGCGGTTAGCTGAATTAGGGTGCGAGGATATGGCTTTATGCCTCCATGCACTGTAAGTAGATGGTGCCTCAGGGAAGTCCTGGAACAGATTCCCTCACAAGGGTTTGGCTGCACCCTGAGTTCAGTAGGCCCATTACGTCTGTCCCATTTACTTTAACTGGGATGGTTGGTTTAGCTGAGCCTGGATATCATGCTCAGGCCTCTGCAGTCCAGACTTGCTCATAACTGTATTTCATAAACAGGCAGTCCTTGTACCAGTGTCTGAGGCAGCCACATGAAAAACAGACATTCATCCAAGGTTTTGCTGCTGGTAACGGATCCTCCCTCACTCCCTGTGTAGACCCTTCTGAGTGGGTCCTCCCTGTTCCTGACCCCAGGATTTTCCCTTTTTGAGATCAGTGTGAGTCAGAGGATTCTTGAGCTGGGTCCCAGCCAGGCTGCTGCAGTTCCTTGGTCCAAGTTGTCCATGACCCCATGGCTTCCTGGACTTCCTAAATCCGGGTGGGGCTCTTCAGGACTCTGACTTCCCCAGCAAGATTTCTCATTCACTGGAGCTGATCCTTTGGCTCCACGGTATCTCTCTCTTATTGTCACTGTAGCAGTCCTAAATGCCATATATTTATCCAATAGCTGGATGGTGTCGGCCATTGTCATGGGCCAGTGACTCAGAACCCAATCTTCTCCCCTGGTGGGAAAATCAGCATTATTTGTTCAAGCAAAATGATTTCTGCTACTTGAATCCCTGTCTCTGTCTGAAATATGAGTCACTGACAACACTAGTCTTGCAGTTTCTGTGCCACCATGCGGGAACAGGGCACCTGGAGGATATTGCTTCTCCCAAAATCAATGTAGGAACATTCCTGCAAGATAACCAGTATGTCAAAATGGTTGCTTTGACTTGTACATAATCTTGTGATGTCACTGAGTCTAATCCACATTAGGCTGCTTGCATTGTCTGGTCAAATACCACCTGCTCAAGTGTTTTGAGAAAGGCCTCTGCATCATCTTCAGGTCCCATCTTTGGTAGTTTTCTGGTACCGGGGCTCTTGCCAGACTGTGCCAGTAGGCCCAGCCATTGTGGGTGGCCACAGTATGGTCACAATCTGCTGCATTCGCTTTTATTGCTGCTGGGCAGCTACATCCCAGATCAGCTGCTGCTGCTTGATGGTCACCTGCTGGAGGAGTTGCTGTTGCTGCTGTTGGCACTGAGCATTCTGCTCTGTCACCCAGTAGTTACTCCACATCCATACTATGGAAGGGGAATTTTTTTCTGGGTTTTGGGAGGTGGTGGTTGTTGGGTTTTTGTTTTTTAAGTCCTGACCTGATCCCTTCCACAGGGGCTAGAGTGTGCCTCCATTCAATATCAAATTTGTAACCGGGTTGTCTCAGTGGCACCCCTTTGTGCCCTGGCAAGGGCACTATTTAGCCTGCTGTGAGTCTCAGATGGTCAGGTGTCACTCCTTACAAGTCCGGTATTTTGGTGCCTTAGCCTTCTTGCCCTTTCTCGGGCTTTAGAGTCCAAAACAAAAAAAGGGAAAACAGTGAAGCTAAAAATCAAGGTCATCTATGGATTCATCAACAGGATCCCACCCTACTGCTCCAGACTTGTCTCCCTGTGTTTTGTTCCTTTTTATTGAATCCTAGTCATCCTATCCTCCAAATGGCTCATCTAGGTAACAGGCTGCCTCAGGCTCTGGACTGGAACCAGGCTTCTCTCATTTAGAAAGTGGCAAAGCTCTGCTCTCCATACTGGTCAGCCCATCACATGGCAGTAAAACTATTACTTCTGTCTATGGATTGCTAAATGTGTTCTTAAAAATCATTTATTGGGGGAAATCAATATTTTAACAACTGTAAATTTTATCAATGAACCTTCAATCCACTCTCCCCTTCAGAAAAATAAAGTTTCAGTATCTCACTAGTAACATCAATTTATTCCATCTAGCATCCCAACAAATGTTATATAAAATTATCAAAACAAAAATACAGAGGTAACAGAGCTTGGAATAATACAAAGCTACAGAAGTATATGTATACTCATGGGACAGGTAGCTCTCATATAAGACAGATTATGGTACTTGTAATGCTAATTTGCACATGGGATGGACATCACACGCACAAAAAATTAATGTGGCCCCAGTGTCCCAGAGTATACACAGAAGGTGCTGAGAGCCGGCTGCTCCACTTACAGTTTTTTTATCACTTCTGAATTGCATTTTAATAGTACATTTTTCTTTTGTTCAGACATGAAAGAAAATTGGCTCTCTCAGGGGATTGGATGGTTGAGAAGACAAGGCTAGCAGTTTAGGGATTTTCCCATATATGCATGGAATTTAGTTTAGCCATAACATTCATAATTCAGTATGAATACAGTGTTTGTAAAGCCTATATACTAGACAGATTTTAAAAATTTGTAAAATACCATTTATTGAGAAAAGTGGAACATAAACTAAATGAAAATGATTATGTTCGCAATTTACGATCTTAAGTTATAACCAAATATAGTTATATACAGATCCATATATAGTTATACACAGATCTTTTAAAATATCATGGTTTCAATTTAGATCATTGTTCAATCTTGCCTTTTATTTAATTTTTTTCTCAAATAGTCTCTCAGAATAAGCCAAATTCTACGTATCTTGATTTAGAGATCAAACAATATTCTTATTATGTAAGAAATGATACATAATAGAACATGTATGTGGTTTAGTATCATAAATGCATATTTCATGTGCTGTGTTCTACTGAATATCTTAAACCAGATAAGTGTATACATATATTGTTGTGTGTGACATTAAGTACACACTCTGGATTATGTGTCTCTACTTGGAAATGATTAATAACATATTTATTAGTTTTTGAGTAATAATAATAGACTTTAAAAATTGTAGACAGATAGAATGGCATAAAATAAACTGTTGCTTTCATTATGTCCCCAATTCTGTAGTCAAATCCATGAGGGTGGCTCCTTACGTCTATGTCGATCAGAATGTAGAATGATCTATATTGGCAAAATTGAAGTCCTCTTACATCCAACAAGAATCTCTGATATTCATTGTATATTCATTTCAATAGAGAATGTGTTTTTAAAATACTATATATTAGTATTAAAATAGAGTAGAATAACTAAAGTATACCATGGGAATCATACAAAGGATATTCTGCCTTCATAGCAGAACTTCAGAACAAACAAGTATAACAAACAGCAATAATATTGCAATATAGACTGAAGTAGAGATTTGTAGCTTCACGTATACGTTTGACATAGCTTCTCTCAAAATTAGCAATAATGTATATTCTGAACTACGTAGAATAGGGGAGGGGTTACAGAAGAAAAGGAAAATATCCAGAGAAAATTAAATCCAGACAGAGATATCAATGTTGTTAATGGCACAAGTTTAGATTTAATAGGTCTATTCAAGCAAAGATCTGAAGAGCTCATTCTGGCAGATTTCTAACATCTGGGTCCCAGCCTCCTAGGATGACTATGGTGGAACTCCACAAGCTCTTGAACGTTTTTGATGGCTAATGGCAGTGGTAGCAGGATGGAGCAGGAGCCAGCTCCTCTCTTGGCAATCATGTGCTCCATGTTGCTGACAGAGAGAGAACTGAAGGCTCCCCAAATAAATAAGGCAATAATTAAAAATGAAATATTATTGCTCAAAAACTCAACTAAGGGATATCCCAAAAGAAACAAAACTCTAGGGTATGGTGGGAGAATTTTGACCAAAAGGTTTGCCCTCCTAGAGGCAAAATCCAAGCAATGATACTTTGTAAATGCATGAGTACCAGGTTCCTACCTTGCAGAGATGGCTTTGACTGTCCCATTACCATCAAAGGCTGTCCACACTTGGTGTTGTGTCGGGTCTATGCTGTGGCACAGATGGTGGGGGTTTTGTTTGTTTGTTTGTTTGTTTACACTCTTGTCCTTGAGAAGACAGTTGAGTAGGATAGGGGCCT
Organism: Mauremys reevesii; assembly: GCF_016161935.1. Classification (NCBI taxonomy): domain Eukaryota; kingdom Metazoa; phylum Chordata; order Testudines; family Geoemydidae; genus Mauremys; species Mauremys reevesii. The sequence continues at coordinate 47,934,346 of NC_052625.1, forward strand.
TTTTCCATAGCATAGCCAGGCCTTAGGTCGTGATGCGCTGGTAATCTATGACTCTGAGTGCTGTAGCCACAAATTGATCATCTTGATGGCCAGATAAATGCCAGCACTGTAGCACAAAGTAGTGGAGTGCAGTAACATGACAGTGGCCAGTCTTCCCTCTAGCTGTTGGTGCCTCAACTTCCAAGTTCTCATGTGGAGGTGAGGGGATATCCCCAGAGAGGATTTTTTATTAACTGTCTTTAAGGCACATTTAGCTTTGAGGCACCCTTTTCAGCAGCCAACACAAAATAGGGTGAAATAGCATGGGAACAGTCCTGACTGGACACACGCAATCCTGCCTCAGATAACTCTCAGTGGTGCACCTATAGATTCCTGAACATGTCCTAGCCAACTTCCTTAAAATGCAGGTTCTCTGCATTCTATCTCAACTTCTTGTTCCAACTCAAATAAAACAGAATTATCTGTCAGTCTAAAGAAGACCATGAACAATTAGCTCCACATAAACTGTTCAATACCATCTGGCACATATGAATTAATTATTTTTTATGAAGAACTTCATGAATTTTCAGTTTTCAAAGTTGGGGCCAAATCTGAAGTTCTTCCTCCACCCATTCAGATGTGCCCTCTTTGGGACACTGAGTACTATCATCTGTAGTAGTACCCCTTCTGCTTTTTACTCAGAGAAGGCAAGAAGCTCTGTGGCTGTTCTTACCTTAGCACAACTGTGCTGGGGCAGCCATAATTTGTCCAATAATGAATGCATGTTAAAACAAGCTGTATTTACAACATAAAGACAGTATAATCTCTTGACGCATCTAGTCTGGTTACTAGGTGTGCTGAACATTTTTTTATAGTGGGGTGCTGATGATGGAAACCACGTATTTCAGGGGTTCTCAAACTGGGGGTCGGGAACCCTCAGGGGGTTGCAAGGTTATTACATGGGGGATTGCGAGCTGTCTGCCTCCACCCAAACCCCACTTTGCCTCCAGCATTTATAATGGTGTTAAATATATAAAAAAGTGTTTTTAATTTATTAGGGGGGTTGCACTCAGAGGCTTGCTATGTGAAAGGGATCACCAGTACAAAAGTTTGAGAACCACTGATGTATCTGGTGTTTCTTATTACTACTTCAAGTCGGGGAGTGCAGAAGCACCCCTAGCATCCCTAGTTCCAGCACCACTGCTGGTTACATCCAGTGTCATATAATTTGATAATTATATTATTATTCATTATTTAAGACACTGTATGCAATGCTACACTAAGTGTGTGTCCAGTTCACAGCTGTACTTATCGTATAAATTATTTTATATTCTGATGTCAGTAAATCTAGGAATCGTCTGGTCATTTTTGTTTAATCCAGGTCTGCAGTGGAGTAAGCAGAAAAAAAGAATAGCCTACTTCTTGTATGAAGCAAAAGCAACAGAGATCTCTTTTGCAGACAAATTCTAGAACTTCTTAATTATACACAGACTTATTATCTGCATCCCCAGTGTTATAAAGTACCAGAACTTCATTAGAAAAATTAAGATAGAAAAATGAAGGCATCACTTTGTAAATTTCCACTGGAAATTAGCTGGAAGAAGCAGAGGAATACTGGATCAAAAGAGGGTAATCATGCTTAACTGTGCCCTAGAGCACCCGCATGTATAATACGATTTACACAGTAACTACCTCTCCTATTACAGCTTGTTTGGAGTATTCTGTGTTAATGGGGTTAGCTAATTTAGTATTTTAACTTAAAAAGACTCTGCTGATTAATAAATGTTGCACACTGTGCTAGTAATTAAAATGAATGGAAGAGTTACAAATAGAAGTTGAATTGTTAAGGAAACATTATCTGAAAATATATGGTAATCCCTGTTTATCATAATACAATAACAGTCCAGAAAATATGCAAATTGCTAAAGTTGCAAAGCATATGAAAAACTAGACATAATTTGAAAAAAGTTTTTAGATGTGTATGACATAAAATGCAGTGGTTATTTCCATTATAACTAACTTAGAAATACAGTGAACTGTATCATCTGGACGTAAGACATTGAAATAATTTTTTATTTAAGAAAAAATCCTTCTCAAGCATTTAGCTAAATGCAAAATAACAGGTTCTTTAAATTTTGTTACCATTCATTCTAGGCCAACTCCTGACCCTCACTTTCTGTAGGCACAGGACCTATCTAGGTCACAAACTTTCCGTAAAAGAGAGGCTAGACCAGAATTGGGTAGTTGGACAAGATGTTCACTTTGAAAATTCTTTAGCAAAAAATTTAATGGATAAAATTTAATACTCAGAAGAACAGAAGGAATTAATCCTCTTGGGATGAGTATTAACCATCTCCCTTAAAAGCAGACCAACCCACTGATGTTCATTGTTCAGGAAAGACATGGATCTGGTCCATAGATGGTGGAGTTTGAGCCCACCAAATAACTCCTGGATTTTGGTAGGAAAGACACTCAGAGGTCAGCAAAGAGAGATGGAATGCTCTGAACTATAATCACACTGAAAACAAAAGATGTGGAGAAGAGAGATCAGTGGGGGTTAATTTTTCTTATGTGACAGAACATGCTCATCTCTTGGGATAGAAAATTAAACAACAGAGGTATTTAGACAGCCCCCATTGCTGTGGTATCTCAGTGTCTAACTATCTTTATTGCAGCTATCCTCATAAAGCCTTCTTGAGGTAGGGAAGAACTACAATCTCTATTTTACAGATGAGGAACTGAAACACATTGAGCCTTAGTGACTTGCCTGAGGTCACATAGGAAGTCTGGGATGGGTGAAGAAACTGAAATCTGGTTTCTTCAAGCCCTAGGTTAGCACCCTAATCACTGGACTGTCTTTGCCCTCTCTTGTAAAACTATGTCTTTATTTATAAACCACAACTAACTCTGGAGGATTACGTGAACTTTAAAACAATCCTTTCGGGGGGCCCTTTAGAGCACAAGGCATGTGAACTGAGACATATTTCAGAAAAGTTACAGAAAAATTTAATTTCTGACCTTTAGAGAATTACATAAAATAAATACAACAGATCATCATTCTTGGGCTGATGTTGCTGTGTGCAACTAAGAAGAGAACTTTACATACTCAGTGTTCTAAATCTATTGGTTCCAGCAAGTGGTGTCTCATGCCAGCCACTAGTCCATGCCACATGCCCCCCTACAGTTCCTCACATCTCCTTGTCAATTGCTGGAAAGGGGCCATTTTCATTACCACTACAAACAGTTCTTTTTCTCTCTTGCTGATAATAGCTCACCTTAACTGATCACTTTCCTTATAGTGTGTATGGTAACACCCATTGTTTCATGTTCTCTCTGTGTGTGTGTGTGTGTATATATATATATATATATATATATATATATATCTTCCTACTGTATTTTCCACTACATGCATCCGATGAAGTGGGCTGTAGCCCATGAAAGCTTATGCTCAAATAAATTTGTTAGTGTCTAAGGTGCCACAAGTACTCCCGTTCTTTTTTCTGTAAAGTGGGTATCCCCTGTTGCTCCAATTTCCATTTCCTAGCTAAGTGGAAAGTAAAATCACTCCATCTCTATAAAAAGGAATGGCATTATTTTGGGGGGGTGGAAGGGAGGAGGAGGAAGAGAAGAAGACTTCAACTCTGTGGGGAGAAGTGTGGGTCAGTGGGCACTTTTGTGATGTACTTCTTCAGAGAACAATTATCAAGAAATTCATTCTTATTGGGCCAGATACCCAAGTCATTTCATCACTACAATGTGGATAGATTCTAGTTGTACGTGGCCAGCAGAGAATTCCTTTCACACAGGGTAACGTTCTATTGGCTTAAGTATGTTGGAGGCAGTACAGCCGCTTCCAGTGTATAGAGATGAAGCAATATTCTAGGAGTGGGGACGGGCGAGGGGACATGGCAGAGTGAGTGCAACTATGCTTATTCTCTACTAGTGCAGGTCCTTTAAGGAACTTACACCAGTGCCATAACTGAGGGCAGGCTCTTAGCTGCTCTAACTTCTGACATAGCTGAGTAGCACAGGTCAGGGAGATCCCTGTGGCTCACATTCTCAGCTGCATCAGAACACTGCTTGGATACAGGGCATAGTTGAGCACTCTTTTTAAGATGCATTTCCCAAATGATTTCTAGTCTTGAAGACTAAAATGCTTCAGAGATGACATTATAAAATAAAAGATGAAACCAGAAACTGCAGTAGTCTAAAAATGAAGGCAGGTTTATCATATCCTGAGCTGTAATGTTTTGGATTATTTGAGTGGAAGGACAATATATGTTACAAACGCAAATATAACTTCAATGTAAAAGTATACCACTTGCAGCCACACCTTATCTTTGAAAAGAAACTTCAAAGTCTGAGGGCAGGTGAGTGGGAATCCTATGTGATATCTTCAAAGGGTGAGAATTACAGGTAAGTAATTTTACCTTCTTTAGAGAGTGCTGAAGGAAAACCGCTGTTGTATGTTCACACTGACAGCTGCCTGCGCAACAGTGTGTTCACACTTGTGGCACTTGCAACGCTATTCGGAGCGGTGCACTCTGGGCAGCTATCCCACAGAGCACCTCTTTCTCTTCTGCCACTAAGACTTGTGGGAATGTGTAAGGGGTCACGGGGCATCCTAGGTCCTGCCCAATGCCCCATGATGCATTGCTTCGCATCCCAGCAATCCCTGTACTTCCATCCACATTTGGCACCATCTTTCAACATCATGCACGTCTGGGATGACGAGCAGTGACTGCAGAACTTTCGCATGAGGAAAGCCACATTCATGGGACTGTGTGATGAGCTTGCACCAGCCCTGCGGCATGAGGACACAAGAACGAGAGCTGCCCTGTTGCTGTAGAAGCACGTGGTGATTGCACTGTGGCAGCTGGCTACTCCAGACTGCTACTGATCGGTCACTAACCATTTCGGAGTGGGAAAATCGACGGTTGGAGTCGTGTTGATGGAAGTGTGCAGGGCCATTAATCGCATCCTGCTCCAAAACACTGTGACTCTGGGCAATGTGCATGAGATTGTGAATAGCTTTACATAAATGGGCTTCCCTAACTGTGGAGGGGCGATGGCACGCACATTCCAATTCTGACACCAGACCACCTAGCCACTGAATATATTAATCACAAGGGGTATTTCTCAATGGTACTCCAGGTGCTTGTGGATCACCGTAGCCTTTTCACAGACATTAACGCAGACTGGTATGTAAAGGTGCATGACGCATGCATCTTTCAGAACACTGGCCCATTCAAGAAGCTGCAAGCAGGGACTTTCTTCCTGGACCAAAGGAGCACCATAGGGGAAGTAGAAATGCCCATTGTGATCCTGGGAGACCCCGCCTACCCCTTAATGCCATGGCTCATGATGTCATACAAGGGTCAACTTGACAGCAGCAAGGAGTAGTTCAACAAGAGGCTGAGCAAGTGCAGAATGACTGTGGAGTGTGCATTCAGCCGTTTAAAAGCCCGCTGGTGATGCCTGTATGGGAAGCTGGACATGGCTGATGACAATATTCCTATGCTTATAGCCATGTGCTGTACGCTCCATAATATTTGTGAAGAGAAGGGTGAAAGCGTCACTCAGGGCTTGACCGCAGAGGCTCAGCGCCTGGAGGCTGAGTTTGAACAGCCGGAGACCAGGGCTATTAGAGGGGCACAGCGCGGGGCCATAAGGATCAGAGATGCTTTGAGGTAGCAATTTGAAGCTGAAAGCCACTAATATTTGTTGCTATGCTCGGGATTGCAGTGATTGTAATGCTAGGAAGGAGATGATTGGTGCACATCACATCATCTTGCATCATTGGTGCACATGATGCAAGAAGGGGCCTTAATGTAATTGTATGTTGCTTTGCAGTGCTCTTTTTGCTTTCACTTAATAGAATAAAGATTGATTTCAAACAAACGCAATTCTTTTATTGAAAGACAACAACCAGAGGAAAGAGTCAAACAAATAAATTCATCAGCAGGGAGGGGGAGGGAGAATGGAAGGAATGGGGGAATGGAAGGTCTCAAGAGGAGGAAGGGTCCCAGGACAGCTATAGAGTTGTGTATGTCCAGGGATCATACCCAGCCTTCTCCTTTGGAGAACGATGCAGCGGGTGCTGTACTTCAGCAGGGCCAAACTGCAGATGGATGGGTGTGGAGGGCAGTGGGTATTGAGAGTCCACACTGCTGGACTGTGAGTCGAATGCTGCGGGTAGAGAGTGGAGCCAGGAAGTTGATAAGAGTATGTTGGTGGTGTAGGGTGGAGGCACATGGGAAAGAGTTTTGCGACAGCGACTGCAGGGAAGGGCAGGCATGGAGCTGCTTGGTTTAAAGAGCTAGTATTGCCGAAAGCTTGGCGCTCCAGAACTGTTAAGAGCCGCTCCGTGGCTTCTTTGTGGTATGCTGCATTCTCGTTTCAGTCCTTCTTCTCGCTGTCCCACCACTCCTTTAATTCCTTTTTCTTCACGGTGGAGTGCATCATAACCTCATGCATAAAGTCCTCCTTAGTTCTTCTTGGATGCTTTCTAATTCTTTGCAATCATTCTGCCGCCGATAACAAAGAGGGAGACTGTGCTCCCAAGGTCATCTCTGTGAAGTTTAAATGTAACATCTTACAGAAGCAGGATTGTTTGCAACAGACAACACTGTTTCAGTGCTTTAAAATACAGCCAGTACTCACACTCCTGTCACTAACTGGCTGACCCCAGGCAAGCGCCCATAAGCCACAAGACCCCCAAAATGGTGAGTAGCCACAGGGGCAGGGTAAATCATTGTTCCCAGACTCTGCTGTATACTGGGCACATGGCTCTTGGGTATTGGGGAGAGCCAGCACTGTACAGGGGGCCTGATAATCATTCCTGTCCCCACACTTTCCACAGGAGGTGATCATTATGGAAGATATCTCGCTGCTGAGGGTGAGCAGAGAATCAAGGGAGGATCTTCTTCAAGTCTGCGGCTTCCGCCCTGACCCCTATGCGTCTAGCCTGTGTGCAGCTATGGTCCCCCCTACTCTCCATGTCGGCACAGTGGCATGGGAAAGTTACTGTTAATGGGGCAAGAAACAAAGCAGATCTGCTGAGGAACCTGCAGGAGCGGATTGCCCAGTATCTCTACGAGAGTTTCCTGGAGATCTCTGAGGGAGATTCCCGTGAAGTGAGGGAGTGTATCAACAGCCTGTTCCATGGCTCAAACTAGGCATTAGGTGGGAGACAAGCCTGCTTTCTGCAACCCTCCTTCATCCAACAACTCGCTTCAGCAAGTCCCAAAATCAGATCCACTTACCAGGGGCCTCCTTTCCTGTTTGCGCTTCGCCAAGCTCCAACTGCTGTGACTGGCTAGACTCCTCCGGGGTAGAAAAGAGCTCCTGACTGCATGCATCGCTGGCCTCCGAGTCATCCTCTGCCTCTGGTTCCCCCCTCTCCCTCTTCATCCAAGATTGCCTCCTCCTGGCTCGGTCCACTCTCGACTGGCAACAAAGCCAATGAAGTATCCATAGGGACCTTCGCAGTGGAGGTGGGGTCACCACCAAGTATTGCATCCAGCTCTTTGTAGAACGGGCAGCTCATGGGTGCAGCACCGGAGCGGCGGTTTGTCTCCCGTGCCTTGTGGTAGGCGTTCCACAGCTCCTTCACTTTGACCCTGCACTGCAATGTGTCCCGGTCATGGCCTTTTTCTATCATGCATCTAGAAATCTGTCCATAGGTATCAGAATTCTGACAGCTGGAGCATAAGAACATAAGAATGGCCGTACCGGGTCAGACCAAAGGTCCATCTAGCCCAGTATCTGTCTACCGACAGTGGCCTATGCCAGGTGCCCCAGAGGGAGTGAACCTAACAGGCAATGATCAAGTGATCTCTCTCCTGCCATCCATCTCCATCCTCTGACGAACAGAAGCTAGGGACACCATTCTTACCCATCCTAGCTAATAGCCATTTATGGACTTAGCCACCATGAATTTATCCAGTCCCCTTTTAAACATTGTTATAGTCCTAGCCTTCACAACCTCCTCAGGTAAGGAGTTCCACAAATTGACTGTGCGCTGCGTGAAGAAGAACTTTCTTTTATTTGTTTTAAACCTGCTGCCTATTAATTTCATTTGGTGACCCCTAGTTCTTGTATTATGGGAATAAGTAAATAACTTTTCCTTATCCATTTTCTCAACATCACTCATGATTTTATATACCTCTATCATATCCCCCTTTAGTCTTCTCTTTTCCAAGCTGAAGAGTCCTAGCCTCTTTAATCTTTCCTTGTATGGGACCCTCTCTAAACCCCTAATCATTTTAGTTGCCCTTTTCTGAACCTTTTCTAGTGCTAGAATATCTTTTTTGAGGTGAGGAGACCACATCTGTACACAGTATTTGAGATGTGGGCGTACCATGGATTTATATAAGGGCAATAAGATATTCTCAGTCTTATTTTCTATCCCCTTTTTAATGATTCCTAACATCCTGTTTGCTTTTTTGACCGCCTCTGCACACTGCGTGGACATCTTCAGAGAACTATCCACGATGACTCCAAGATCTTTTTCCTGACCCATTGTAGCTAAATTAGCCCCCATCATGTTGTATGTATAGTTGGGGTTATTTTTTCCAATGTGCATTACTATACATTTATCCACATTAAACTTCATTTGCCATTTTGTTGCCCAATCACTTAGTTTTGTGAGATCTTTTTGAAGTTCTTCACAATCTGCTTTGGTCTTAACTATCTTGAGCGCAACTGTGACTGCACTGCCTCCTCCCCCCAAATACCAATGAGGTCCAGCAGCTCAGCATTGCTCCAGGTGGGGGATCGCCTGGTGTGTGGAGCAGGTATGGCCACCTGGAAAGATGTGCTGAGACCACTGTACTCAACACTGAGCAAACAGGAAAGGGATTTTCAAATTTGCAGAGGAATGTATGGGGTGGGGCTGACAGTTGGTCACCTGAGGGCAGGGCAATAGAGTTCAAACTGATGGCCAGAGAGGTGAGAACAGACATTGTGTGACACCTCCCAGGGGCCAATCGCAGTGCTGTAATCACCACGGTGTCTACACTGGCACTGCAACGCTGTAGCAATGGCGCAGAAAGCTCTACGCCCCTCGTTGAGATGGTTTTTTTAGAGTGCTGCATCTGTGCAGTTTCTGCGCACTAAGTGGTTTGGCAGTGTGTGCACCTCGGGTATTACAGCGCTCAAAGCTGCTGTACTGCGCACAAACTTGCCAGTGTAGACTGGGCCTTAGAAAGTAAAAACCTGGAAGTATGTCTCACCTTCCACAAAAGTAAGCATTGACAATAAATGCCTTATCTCTCTTTTTTTGCTCTGTTTTTCTTTCCAAAAGAGATGAGTAATTCCATAAATAAGCACTATGTTGCAGAAATATAGTCTTAAAGTACTCAATTACATAGAAATATACAGAACTTTGTCAGCTCATAAAAGATATCCCACATAATAAACCATCAGTAAACCTTTCCTTGACTGTCTTGACTCCTCTCTTGAGGCAAGTATTCCACAACAGTGGCTGCAACCTTATCAGTGACTACTAGTCTTGATGATGGCATGAAGGTTTGTCATCTCCTTTGCAAGGTTACAGATGTGATCCTGGCATAGCTGGTGTACAAATTAAGCAGTCACAGAATGGATACATAGTGTACAATCCTTCGTCCTGTGTTGTGGGGATTCCAAGCACCATTGGCATTAGGACACTGCTTTTGTGCATTAGGATTGTCATTAAAATCTTCCTTATTCACAAGCTGAAGAAAGACAACTTACCCATATCTGTCAGAGTTGAAAACTCAACTTTGGACAGCTCAAGGCTACACTCTTCATACTAGACTTCTTATAAGAATTAGAAGAGGCAGTGAGATCTTTATCCAGGACCTACTCTTCATGACTTCTGATTAAACATGGTGACATCTGTGGACTAGTGTTATCTCATAAGCACAAGACACGGTGGGTATGTCTACCCAGCCAGTGGCAATGAGCATCCCAGCCCAGGTCGACAGACTTAGGCTGGTGGGGCTATCTCTTTAAAAATAGCTGTGTAGACAACACTTTCAAGATGCAGCTTGGGCTCTGAAGTCCATCCCACTCCTTAGACTTCAGAGCTCAAGCTCCAGCCAAAGCCACAACTTCAAAGCACTGTCTACACAGCTATTTTTAGAGTGCTCAAGTTTGTCAATGTGGAGTCTTACTGTTGTGGGTTGTGTAGGCATACCAATCATTCCAGTAAGTGAAGAGCATGATTCAATTTAAAAAAACTAAGTGAGACAACATCTTTATTGTCTCCCAACGACTTCTAGATCTAATTGGCAGAGGTTAGTAGAAAAAAGTTGTGTTTCTCTAACTGCTAGCTCTGTCAACTTAACGTGGGATCTGATTATCAAGATGGTTTCTTTTCCTTCTTCTACATCATCTCAGGTCTTTCAAGCAAAATCTGGATTTCAGTTATACTTGTACAATCCACTGTCTTCATATTAAGCTCTCCACTACAGAGCAGATGAGACGTGTCTGAGAATGGAATTTGGGCTTGTAATTTCAGTACAGAACCTGGAATGGGCATTCTTTTACTTTTTGTATAAAATTAATTGCATAAATTAATTGAAACTTTCTTAACAATTATATCAATGATGCACTAAATGGGACAGAATCCAATAAGAAAACAACTTTTACCTGTAATCTGTACCGACCAGTGTTTGGCTGTACCATACAAAAGGAGTAAGAAGTATAGTACTGACATCTTATTTTTGTCACTAAAAATCAACCAAATAAAACATGATCTAAATAGATCTTGGGAGCTGAGCTCTTGAATAAGAAGGTGCCCTTTTTAAAGTCACTGTTAAGATTAAAATAGAAAAGGGGGGGCAGGGAGGACTGAGGGAAAAGAACATGACAACTACATTAATTAACACGAATGCCAAAATCCACTGATGCAGTAGAATTCAGACTTCAGAGTCCCAACACATCAGTTAACATAAATGACATCATGTGGCAGTTAAACTGGAACAAAAGCTCTAGATTGCAGGTTTCAGAAGGTTTCACTAGAAGCTAATAGGGACTGCAAAACATAGGCCTCAATATGTCAATGGGCACAGTATGACCACTAAGACAGATGATTCACCAAACTTTTTTTTTTAAACTCTGGGGTTAAAGCGTTGTCAGGAAGAGTGAACTCCAGGGAAAAGCCACCAAAGCATCGAGTTATGATGAGTAACCACAGACCCTGAAGAACTGACCCAACAGAACTCCATTATGATGGATCCAATAGAGCTCCACTCTGGTCAGAAAAGAACGTAAAAGTGTGTTGATGAGAGTGCTAGATCCTTTGGGATAGATGATGCCTTTAAAGTATAGCCCTATATTCAGGGTTGTTTGGAGATGTACCAGCACAGCTGAAGTGGCTGCAGGCAATGGGCTGCAGGAAACCATATGCTTCAGAAACACAGAGTACAGCTTCTATGTCACCCTCTGACAGGGTGCCACATGTGCTCCAGCTCCCTGCAGAGTGAGCTCTGCTAGTCTGTGCAGAGGGGAGTACAGCACCAACAGCTAGTCTCACATAATCCTTATGTATCCAAAGTGCAAAGACTGAAATAGTGCCTGTCCGTGGGCAGAGCACAAGAGTGGCAGAAGGATCCTTGCACCATTTGATTGCTTACTTTCCAGGAAGTCCATCTTCTGGAATATGTATTATATTAATGGTTGTTTATTATATGTCCTTCTATAGTTCCATAGGTCTGCATGACACACTTCATACAACAAGACAGGGTCTCCGCCCTGAACACTTTACAATCTAAATAAGAACACAGAATTTAGAAGTATGTACCTAGAATGGTTGCTGGTAAGCTGTCAAATTTGACATTTCATTTTGTCAGACATAAAAGGTTTCTGAAAGCAGCAGAATAAAGCAAATGTTCTCATAAAAATATAAGAAAAAAACAAGGAACTTACTTATTGTCATTTATGCGGTTTCTCCATTCCTCTCTTTTGATTTCCTCTCTGGCCTTCTCTAGTGAATTGATTGATGTTGCCACCCGCAAGGTTGGTTCCAAAGGCTTGTAGCGTTGCTGCAATACTTCAGCAGTATCACGGAAGGGCCCCTGGCAGGTATAGGATAAGGTAAGTGTTTTGTTGTGTTGTGTTGTTATTATTATTTGTGAAATATCCCTGATGAAAGAGGATGCAAAGTGAATGGGAGAGTGGCAAGATTTTCTTTCCAAAATGATTAATTAAAGCAGTTCATCCTGATAGAGAGTTACAGATAACATGATGGTTGAGAACATGCTATAAAACCTTAGATGGGGAGTGAGAAATGTGCACTGGTGGATTTCTTTAACTATTAATGTATATCTTTTACTGAAAAAAGACACACTTCTAGAACTGACGAGGAGTACTTAGTTTTGTTTTCTTTCTTACCAGCATACTAGTAAAATAAAATTTGATCTCCATATAATATATTGTAGTTGTGCTTAAACATTTGAAAAAAGACTAAACCTTGCAGTGTTCAGATTGAGAGGCTTTGTTCCTTTTACTTAATGAAAGTGTCTTTGCCATTTTGACAGTAGAGACACTTTGAAAGAGATTCAAAACATGATTACAGAACTAATTCTTCTAGTAAAATTGCAGACATGACAAATAAAACAGGTGTATTTGCCATTTGCTGACAGCCCGTTTTCTGAAAAATTAAAGCCTACATTTATTTGGTTGCACCCAAATAACCTATAGACCTATAGTTTCTTGACAACTTTGTATATTTTAATTTAAAATCTGTAACCATGTTGTTTAATAATTGATACCGGTATGTACCATTTAATGATACAAATCTATAGCAGCAGAAAGTTCTTTCCTGCTCTGTAAAAGTGACTTACACTATATCTTGGTTTTAATAGTAACCAGTAGAAACTCACTTGGAGTGTAATTAGTACCATATTAAACTCACTACAATTTTAGTGACAGCTCAGACTTTAGCAGTGTTGCTAATTAAATCTTATTTTCTTTTTACTATTGCACTGTTGATCTTGCACTGAAGTAGTGAAACCTTCTGAAAATATGAATGGACAAACAATCCTGATCATGTCCCTTATTCTTAAAGATCTCCTTCTTTAAATAGGTTATCACTAACAAGTCACAGCTGGAGTTACTGCAAGCACTGAGTGAAGACTGTGGGGCTAATAAAAAGAAATGATTCACGCCTCATTTATGTTCACTTATGTTTTACATTAATAGAAACCAATAATAGGAACCAGTTACCATAAAAGTCATGGACCGTAAATAACACAAATGGCAAATAAGTATCATCTAGTACTTTTCACAGCTGGACAGGAGGATTGCTATATTTGAAAGTAGTTAATGGATTTTTATTGGAACTTTCCTTTTTAAAGGCACAGAACCATGTTTCTCAAGTCCTTTTTACAGATTCTAAGGAAGCAAGTAACCATAATCTTTATGCTTTTGGCAAGCTTTTCCCCTACTTTACTTCCAGAAAGTTTACACAAAGAATAAATCTATTTTATTGGGATCACTATAGCTCTTCTAAAGACAATAAAATAAAAAAGTTTTAAGCTGCAGGGGAATAATAAATACAATAGTAATTTACTGAAAATAGTAAATGTTATTTGCCTTCTGTCCAATCAGAGAGAGGTATAGAAAAAAGTTTAAAACATTAATACTCCTTCTGTACTACAAAATATTTGCATAAAGTAGATATATAGCTGATGGGAAGAAAAGTGTCAAGTGACCTGGTCAATGTTCTTATGTAAATAAAATAACCTGTAAAAAACATAGATGCATGTCCTACAGTGGAAAATACAAACAATAGACAGTCTTTCTTTTTCATCATGAATTCCTCACTTGTATTCCACTGAGTAACGGCTGAAACAGATGATCAAAATAGGTCTTTTCCATATTTAATGATATTTCACCTTTTCCTTTGTTTATATTTTGAATGAAATTAACAGAGTAGGGCAATTACTAATGGAAGTGAAAAAGAGTAACTATGCACTTCCTCAAATAATGCCCTGTCATTATAAATTAAAGTGGAATATAATTTTAAAATATTAAGATGTTTCTACTCTGCAGATTTTCCTCTCTCTCTGAATCACATATTTGGAGGAAGCTTATAAGCCATGAAGATAAACAGTTTAGAAACATCTAATACAGATAGAGAGCAAATCCATTCACCTACTTGCATTTGAGAACTTAAATATCAAGATTGGTGAGTACTGTGATGCTTACAAACATCTCTGCCCTTCTAGTGCTTGCAAGCATCCCAGGAGCTCTGCTTCAAGAGGAGGGGAGCCTCTTTTATGGGAGATCAGAATGGGATAAGGGAGAGAGTTAACCAATCCTCTTCCTCCCTCAGGAAACAAAACAAAACAAAACCTCTGTGTGCAGTTTGAGCACTGTAGTGAGTAGGATAAATTTTTTTTCTAGGCAGTGGTCCACTAGATGATTTGTCAAGGGTTGGCAGATCGACAGATATTTTGTTCTAAATGAAATCATGTTAGTTTCTCAATGCCTTCTCTCACCCCGATATAGCCACCAGCCAGAAAAAAAAAAAGAAAAAAAGAGGGGGTTGGGGGGGAAAACCTTTATTTAAAAAAAAAAAAAAAAGCAATGTGCTTGCTGTTTTTAATGTCCTTTAATGAAGAGATGACTAATTTCAGTATTAGCTGTACTTTCATCAGATTGTAAGTCTAGTTAATTCAGTAATAAAAGTGATAGATCTGATATAATTGATAACAGCAGTGTTAAAAGTTCTCTTTTATATATGCTATCTTACATACACAGTACTTACCTATAAAATGCAGAATACCAATTTCCCTAAGAGACAACTGATGGATAGTTAATTTTTGTACTCTTAAATATACATTAATTCCATTCTCATTTCAATATCATGCTTGCGGGCAAAGCACATTTGGGATATCTATAAAGGTGGTGATGTAACACAAGTGACTAGCATGGGATCTGATGTATACAATAAAGCTAGTGTGGAAGAGTGTTATCACAGAGAACTAAGCCACAACGATGGCTAGTGATTAAATCCTGTATTGTCACACTAGACCACTTTCAGACCTGTGCATTCTGAGGGGTTTTCACGTCCAGCTGTTTCATCAGCTCAGACCAATGTCCTTTCCTGAGATATACAACCCTAAATTGTCAAAGTGGTGTGCGGGGATTTAGCCGTGTGACTCCCATTAACATCAATAAGAGTCACACAGCTAAATCCACGCACTGTGCTTTGATAATTTACCCCACAGTGTACATTCCAGGGCACCAAAAGGATTAAAGTATTATATAGTAAATTCCCTCTTTGGAGTGCAGGAAATAAACAGAACTCTTCTGGTTTGTTCTGAAAGGCTATCTGTGTACGATTGTGCACTCTCTCTTTCTCGTGTGTGTATATAAACTTCGAAAGTGCTATAAAATACTCCAACCAGAACAGAAACTTGCAAGATAAACACATTGCATAATAACAAAGTGATCTTGCAAGAGTAAAGTAACAGTGAAAATACTGTCATCTCCCCGTTTGTTTCAAGACATTCAGATGATCCCTATTCAACGTACATCAGGCAAAATATCTTCACTATTCTTAGAGACATAAAGTGCATACAGTCACAGCCCACTGAAGGATAGGCACACCACCTTTGGCCCTCTGAGTAAGGACAGTTAAAGCAGCACTTCAGAGTATAAGTAAAATACCCAAAATACAAGTTACATACTTGTTACCATCACTTTCTATTTAATTACTGAAGCAAAAATGATAAACTCAATGGAAATTACTGAAGGAAGTTAGTATGGGAGTGTTTTCTTTCTACTTATTAGCTAATAGTTGCATTGAAGAGATAAATTGAGGATGGGATTGAATGCCACGCATATGTCAGGCATTCCAAAGAGCACTCAGAGTTTTATAGCCAATAACAGAACTAAATTTGAAAAAGGGAGGCAAATGAAATGGAAGCTCAGCAGATTTGGCAAACTGAAAAATCCGTAAGGACAGGAGGGTGAAAAACTGACTCTCTTGAAACATAAAATAACTGTATCCTGGGCCTTGTCTACACTAGAAAAATGTCTGAAATGTTTCCCGGCAGCAAAATAATAAGGTATATGCAACATATGCTGTCACCAATTGGAACTGAGACCATGATAGCAAAAAAGGGGATTTTATCAACTTGGTGAATCATGCAGAACAACATGCTAAAACTTTTTAAATTAAAACTGACACACATCTAGTGGACACAAAAGAGAAGAAAGCATTTCTGTTGAGAGGCTATTTCCTAGCTTTTGAATGAAAAGCAAAACTTAACAGAAATGTAAATGTGATGGTTATTTTTGTTTTCTAGTTGTTACCTGGCTTTTTAAAAATGTTTTTCTTTTAACTGGTTATCTCTTCATATCATCTCTAATTTCTCCTGCATACCAATTGTATCATCCCAGAATTATGTTTAGACTTGTGCAATTGGAAGTACTGCATCTGATGAGCTTCAGTTGAGATGTTAACTAGATGGTAGTTTCTTACTGGAATTTTCAAGTGTTCATATCTTTTCAAAGAACAAAAATGCAGTCGACATGATCCCTATTTCCTTGCCTTTATACGTTCTCTTTCTTGAAACTGAAAATAGACCTCTTTCAAAGAGGTCTATCTCCTGAACTAGTATGATGAATACATAAGAATAAAAAGAACATTACCTGCAAAAGTATTTGGCAGAACTGGTTGCCTAAGAGTTATTGGTATGCATTACCTGAGGTTTCTGTCTGCCAATGGGTGGAAGAGGCTTCATTGTAGGGAAAGTTAGGGCACTTGTACAAGTTGGCCAGTCAGAAATCTCATCAGTAAGATGCTTCTTTATTTGTTGCTGTCTGTGGCTAAAAGGCCTTGCCTTCCGTAACCGTACTTCCATTGGATCGGGTGATTGTCTGAATGGTGAGTTGTACACACCTGCCATCTAAGGAGAAATTCAAATAATTTAAAACATATGTTTGTTTTTTATGCTTTAAATCAAAATGATAAAGACAACTATGTAACAAGTGTTTCAGCAAAAAGTTTCAGTAGGACTACTGACATGAGAAAGGACTCTGGATGAAATGCATTCCTG
Organism: Mauremys reevesii; assembly: GCF_016161935.1. Classification (NCBI taxonomy): domain Eukaryota; kingdom Metazoa; phylum Chordata; order Testudines; family Geoemydidae; genus Mauremys; species Mauremys reevesii. The sequence continues at coordinate 47,951,385 of NC_052625.1, forward strand.
TGCACCGTTTATGTCCCATTAAGACAGGGCTTAAGTAGGATTTACATGGTGCATAGGCCTCCTGCTGGCCTTTTGCATAGGGGTAGATTTTACACACGGAGGCACGTGTTGCGGAACTGAGACTACTAAGCTCATCTTTTCTTCCAGTCATATACAATTCTTCTCCCTCCATACCTAGTAGCCATACAAATATAACAATTTCTCTTAATAATTATATTGGGCAAATCTCATTCTAGTTTAAAACAAAAAATATTGAATGTACATCTTGTAATGTAAAGTAGTAGAATCCATAATAGAAAAAAATAGTTTTTAAAGTATATTATCTGTCATTTTGAAAAACGCTGAAAAAGAGGAATACAGATGCCATGTGCACCCTTATATCTCTGCACTGCTATGATGGCTGAACCACAATTTGGCTTCAAGAGAATAGCAAATGGCAGCATTCTCACAACTAGAGTGGAATGACAATGGGGAAAACCATTCCATGAATATTCATATGAATAAAAAAGCAAAATTTTGTTCGATCTTCCTTGCAACACTTTGATGTTAACTTTCTGCAGACATTCAAGCATTCAACACTTGTGAAAAGTGAATATTAAGGTCAAACAGGTATTCTGAACTGTATATTAAGCTGTAAAATTCAAGCCCACTTTGTAAATTCAGTAATTTGGTAACAATATGATGTTACTTATGTGAATAAACAACAAAGCCATAATTTCAAATTGTTAATTGGCAATATCCATTATTCGCAATTTGCAAATGTCTAGCAGGCCAAAAGTTACATGCCAAACAAATTTCCAAATCATTTTGTATAATAATAAACTGAAAATATTTCCATCTGTTTGCAGGCAATTCATGAAAAGAGATAAAAGTAATTGTTGAAAAAAGATAAACATTAACATAGTTTTAATAATTAATTTATTTAGTAAACATAAGAATCACTATATCCCACAGCACAAAACTACTGCATTTTTGATCAAATAGATTACATCTGTGTAAAGGTGCTTGTGCCAGAAATTAATCTAGAGATCATAAATGCTTTTTTAAAAATAATATGCTTGCAGAATTCTTAGGTTTTTTTAAACTATGTTTGTCCAAAGTGTTTTTTAATTTTGTTTTTAGCATGTTATTAATTGCCAAAACCTACTGAATAAAAAAAAGCAGGTGAAGACATTACTTTAGGGGAGCAGTAGGTGTGAGGGAGAGAGTAAACATTTATAATGTGCCATTTTTTCTCCTGCAAAACTATTTTGGCCGCCTGAGAAAATTAAGAGGAGCATCAGGTTCCTCATAAAGTATTAACAGCTTGGGCTTGGGAGGATTGAGAGCTCCCCAATTAGCTCTAATTCATTTTTCATTAGTGTCCCACACTGGGAAATTCCAACTCATGGGGTTAAAAACTTAAATAAGACCTTTATGAAACTTCTTGTTTAATGTATTTAGATATGCATAGATGATTGATTATTTTAAATATTGCTGTTAAATTCTATGGGATAGATTCGCCTATCTGAGTATTTTGGCCCTAAAGCCATTGTAATTATCTCAGTGTAACTCTCTCACACCACTCTCTCCATTCCCCCGGGGCTAGGGTAGTAGGAAAAAGAGGACATGGATGTACGAGGGCATGGCCAGGAGACCTTTGCACCAACCCAATCTAACACAGCACAGGAGCACTGGCCTTGTCCAGAAGCTGTAGCAGGATCAGAGGAGGGAATGCAGAATTGCAGGCCACCCTGTGATCTGTGTTCTCTGCAGTTCAGCTGCACCCTCTAATTTTGCTCTATATTTGAATGTCTCTTAGATTCCCAAAATCATTTCAGAATGTTTTAGATTCATTTCAGGCTCTTATTACTATTTTCACAGCATTTTATAGATAAGCCTGTCTGTAACTATTTTTTGCAAATACTTAATGATCTGCAGGAGCTAGATTAATAGATGTTTCCAAAGATTGTCTCTGGCTTTTATTGTATTGCTGCAAAATTACTGCATGAACTTCCACTATATGTTTGTTATACACCTAATATTAAATTCTTACAGATACAGAAGGTCTGTTCAAGGCCCTCCACACCAGTTAGGCTCCATGTTGGGGATGTAACATGGTGTCCAGAGGAATGGACATGTCAGTGCAAGAATCCATAGTCCAGTCCCAATTCAGAAAGCACTTAGTGCATGTGCTTAACTTTAAAGTATGTGCCAGCTATAATGGGTCTTAAGCACATACTTAAAATGAAGCATTACAATCTTCTCGTCTTCGAGGCTCTTCGCCATTAAGTCCCACCATGTCTATTGATATACTGGCATATCAAATTGTCAGCCTTGCCTTTGCCCTGCCAATAATGGCAGCCTCAACTGGCCGCTTGTCCATTTCTCACTCAAGCACCTTCCCTGCTTTATTCCATGCCCCTCACCTGTATATGGAAAAAACTCCACATCACAATTCACAAAGCCACCTCCTCATCCTTTGTTAAATCATTCCTCAAAACCTAACACTTCTGTGATGCTACGGATTGCTCCGATCTAGCATTGGTTAGGCAAGTGATGACCTGTAACTTCTGCTTTCTACAAAACTTTGTTCATTCTACTGTTCCCTTTCTCTCCCAACCCACTCCCCACCTAATTGGTCTGTTGTGTTCATGAGTTGTACCCTGTCTATCACCTAGATAGAGTTTTGTGGGGCAGGGACTGTCTTCCTTGCTACATGACTGTACAATGAGATTCTGATCTTTGATTGGTGTTTCTAGGCACTACCATAATACAAACAAAAGGGATGTTTTACTGAATTGGGGCCTCCAAGTGTGCTGTGGAGGGGAGTCTCTAAAGTCACTCTGCATAGATTAGCATACAGGGTTGCTTTGGGAGGGGACAATAATAATTGTAATGCCTATTTCCTATACAGTGTTTTTCATCAGTAGATCTTACATTGCTTCATAATATTTTATGTATTTATCTTCACAAACCTCTGTAATGTGAGGTAGGGAAGTAGTATCCACTCTTTTCAGATGGAAAATTGAAGCACAGACAGGAAGTTCATGGTGGAGTAGGGAATTGAACTCAGGTGTCTCACATCCTAAGCTCATGCCCTAACCACTGGGTAATTCTTGGAACAGGACCCTTTGGCAAACTGCCTCCTATCCGAGGTTATCTTGTTCTCAGCTTTTTCTTTTAAAAATGAAACTAAAGTCTTCAGCTGTGACGGTTACAGAGAAAACCTCAGAAATGTGATCCAAATGTAACTGATGCAGAGATGTCTACATGAGTCTGCAGAGAGCCAGGAACAATAGTCCTGAGACGTGTGAACTGCAACATTACTCTCAATGAGATGTTAGCTTAGATGCCCAATGATGATAATTCAAATGACTTTCATTTCTCATGTAAAAATGGAGAGGGCAGTTCAACAGATCAGCATGGTTTACTTTAGGTAAGGTCTCATTTTGGTGTCATAAGTGAGTAGAGTTTGGGAAATACCATCTCTTAGGCCTAGTCTACAATTAAAAGTTATGTCAACATAACTACAGTACTCGAGTGTGAAAAATTCACACAAATATAATTTAATGCTGTAGCTTCCATAGTGTAGACATGGCCTTATTTTCTTCCCCAATGAAGGAACCAACCCCAAGGAACTTGGCAGAAGCCATGAGCACATTCAGGTTCCACCAAAGGGAAGCTGAAGACCAGGAAGCTCAAGGCTGGTCTACACTGAACATCTGCACTAATCAGAGATGTAGTTAAGGCAACCTAACCCCTAGTGTAGATAGCATTAGGTCAACAGAAGAATTCTTCTGTCAGCCTAGCTACCACCTTTTGGAGAGGTGGATTACTTACAGTGATGGGACAATCCTTTCTGTTATTGTAGTGCCTACATTGAAGTCCTACAGCGGCACAGCTGCAGCACTGCAGTTGTGTTGCTGTAGCATTTTAAGAATAAGTCTCAAAGTACAATCATATTTTGAACATCTGCCCAGTATACAATGAGCAACATCTCATTTTTGCACCTCACGTGGGTGGATGTTATTTTTTGGTCAGAGCTTGGAAGAGCATTACCACCTTTTCCCCCCTCCATTCTGACTCCTGCAGGGAAGCCTAGAAAAGGGGCCACAAGATCTGTAATTAGAAGATTCCATTGTCCCTAACGCTCTGCAAAAGTGCTGCAGGGACGTTGTGGTCACTAATCCAGCCAATAGGTTTAAGTAGCAGCCTTGTGCAGACTGTGATAGCCCTCCGTTGAGGGTTGAGTTTAACTTCTCTAATCACAATGGACTTAATGCCCATAAAGCTCCCTTACTTTGGCTTTATGAAGGTGAACTGAATTTCACCCATGCTTGTTTGTGCTCTTAAAGGTTAACTTAAGATGTATCTGTTTTCCAGTTTGCTTTTGAAATTTACTTATGGTCTTGCTCAGCAAATATATTTATTTAATTTAGTTTTTGATTTTTCAGGAAAAATCATGAACATGTCATAAAAATTTTCTGGATTCAAGAGTTGCTTGTTACCTTTATTCCTATTTTAATTATACATACTATATTTCACAAAAGCTTAATTGTACATATGAATCTAATTCTGTCATATATATTCCATATTTACTTTGCTACATACATATATTTCTGTAAAATCTTAATAACCCATATTGGATACAAATTTAATTTTGTCATCAGGAAGAATGGTGGTGCTGCTATAACTTAGCCAAAGGCAGATGATTTAAATTTGTGTAAGCTAGCTTTCTTCCAAAATTAGCCCTGAACCTCCTATATTAGAAATAAGAAATACAACCAGCGTTAACATGATCATAAGTTATCTTTTTTTTTTAAGAACTATAATCAGGAACAACTTTTAAGTCATTATCTGTTATCTACCCATTAGACACTGTTATTTGAACTATTTCACATTTACATGGATACATAGACGAGATGGAAAAATGCAAATGCCCCTGTAAGCATAATGGCTTTCTGTAACTGCATTTTGTAATCTGTATAGAGTTCCTGCATATGCTTTACAGGACTTTATTCAGATATTTTGCACTTTATAGTGGCAGAATAGGAAAGTATAGTTTAATGTATTTCAGATTATTATTGCTAAAATAACTTAAAGGCTGCTTTTTTATAGTTCACTTTTACAAACTATCAGTTTAATTAAGACATGCAAATGATGGCCCCAATCCTGAAAAAGAATTTAGCCTGCATGCAGTCGTAGTGAAGCAATGGGACTCTGCACAAATACAAGGGTCTCTACAGTTTGATTTCTCGGTGGGATCTGAGACAAAGTTCGTTACCAGATGTATTTCAATTTTTATCATTTTTTCAAGTAATATTAATTATTTTAAAGTTTAATTTTATATATGCTAGTGTTCTGATAAATGTATTAATTACTAGCATATCAGCCAAAGCTGCAGAGTTCAGATCTATATTAAAAGCGGAATACAAAGTTTACCCCAAATTTGTAGCAGTGTTTGGATTTAATATATGCTTGTTCAGGCCCATCATGTAGCTAGGCCTGAGCTGCAAATTTCAGATCCAGGCTTGAACTTGTGGAATATTTGTGAAAAAAAGGCTGGATTCAGTGTTCCAGTTCTGGCCCATCTATAACTATTGTTCTGATACAGTTAACACATCTCAGCAAATCAAAGCTCTGTTCCTACAACTTCTTGTACACAGGTTGTCTTCTGTACCCACAGATCCCTATTCACTTTATTGGGTAATAGCAGTGTTCATGAGTGCAAGAAGTTGCAGGTTTGGAACCTTTGATTTTTAGTCACATCTTTTATCTTAAAGCAGCCTGACACAGTGTTTTAGAATTCGTATCTTATTCTCTTTTTTTCTGACCTTAACATAATATTCTCTCAACTATACGATCATCATAGTTAATGTTGCTTTTCATAAGCTTATTGATAATGGTAGTAAATTAGCAGTCTTAAGAAATTATCTAGTCCCTTGATTCCAATTTCCCCGCACACACTTTTTTAACCAACTTCTGTAAGTAGACTGTGATTTCCCTCCCCCACCCCACCCCAAATATTATTATAGGTTACAGAAATCACACCTAGCCTGTGGGGATCATGACACATTTTTCTGTATCATGTTCTTCACAACTGAGAAGGGCTTCTGTCAATGCTGGCTTTCTGGGATTTCATTTTCAGGAACAATTTTCTGAAGTGACAAACACTATGGGGAAATCTGTGCTAACTGTTAAAAAACCTACAACTGAGTTATTTGCAGTACTGTCATGCTAACTTCCTACTCAATAAGACCAATGAAATCTCAGGAGGGGACTCTGCTAATAGCTTCTTACTGACCTCCTTGCATCAGGCCCTTCTGCTGAATGGTGGCCCAGTGGTGAATATGGCAAATGAGGTGTGAAAAGCACAGATTTTTTTAAGGCTATGATTCTAACTCGTTTGGGGGCGGGAGGTGAGAGAGAGAAATGAGTTATACAATAGATATATATTTTTTCCCTGGAATTCTCCCCATCAGACCCTCCATCATGGAAACCCAAGCATGACCTAGAATATTAATTGTGCCAGGTCAAGCATACTAGCAAATGTACCATTTGTTACCCAGTCATCCTTAGCATTACAGTAATATTTTGAATCATTTAGCTTTCTTCCAATCATTTTTATCTTCATAATTAAGTATGGTACATGGAGAAAGAAACAAAGATATGATAAAAATGCAAACTCATTAATTTAATGAACACCATATCTGAATTTTTTTTCTATTCAGTATCATTTTTGTCACTGAGTTTGGGCTGGGCTGTGGAGCATCCATGGTTATATCTTTTCTAACTTTTAATTTCATTATGTTTATTATTTATAGTTTCCATCTATACCCACAGGTTTACTAGGTACATCTCAGAATAAAGAGATGACATGATCTCTGCCTGTAGGATCTTTCAAGTGAAATTAGACAATGTAACAAGGGATGGGGAAGGCATGAGAGGGAAGATGATTGTGTGGTTGCACAGTGAGGATTAGTGAACAGGATGATACAGAGAAGAGGGTGGTTTAGGTATTTTTAGTTAGGAATATAGGGATGTCTTTAGTTGACTAATTTCTTGTCTTTTAGATACTAAAATAGACACCATATAGTTTTAAACAACAAAGCACGTGCTGGTAGCTGTAACTGGTAAACAGTAAATGTGCATACATATGTAAAATTTTCTGAAAACCAGCTCCACTCCTTTTTAAAGTGCAATCATGAAGTCTTTAGAGAATTTTTCCTCCTATCTTAAAAATACTTCATATGTCTCAATATATTTTAATCAAGCTGCAAGTAAAGGAATGTTCTGTGTTAAATACTTTCCCACATGATTGCTGGAAGGCTAAAATAATTCTCATATATAACCATCATAAATGTAAATGTCGCTTTTTAACAATCATTTATTTCTGAAAAAAATAACTTCAAGGCAGTATGTCTGTCTGACTGACTGCCAGGATAAGGGCTTAAAATAAAGTTTTACTTTCTCATAGTGCTCATTTAACCAGGAGTCAGATGACTCTTTCCTCAATATACAGTATATATGTTATTAACTGTAGTTGTTTTGAGGGACTGAGAGAGCAACCCAACAAGATAGGGTGTTAAAATACTTTTGTGCTCCATTTTAATTTTTAAAAACAAAGCAAGTTGAGAAAAGAGGGAACAGATTTTTAAAGCCATAAAAGTAAAAACATGAAGGAGAGCTGTGAATGAAATATTTGCTAGAGATGGGATTGCTGAATCAACACTGACCAGTGCACTTCATCATAATTATCAGGACATACTACTGCCAGGGGATTTATAAAAATCCCACTCAGCAAATAATTGCCCTGCTGTTAGGAGATAGTCAGAGTGTTAACACACTGTCACAGTCCAGCGTTTAGTAAGATATTCAACATTCAATTACTCTTGCTGAGAACTAAAAGGAAACATGATCATTTCTCAGCTACTGCAGTTATGCTTCCACATGAATTCCAGTGAACAATCTTGTTAATCCCCAGATATAGTTTCTTTTAGGAGGCAGAAGAACTACTTTAAAACATTAATGATTCAGAATGAAAAACCTTGTTGAAATGATTTCAGAGCCATTTATGTTTTGTTTTTAAAAATGATTTCAAATGTATAGATTACTGGATTGCAACAGACTATGGAGTTATTGCATACAAAATGAAAATAAAATAGAGATATTATGTTTAACACAAAGTGTATTTGGAAAAAATCCGCTACAAAACTCTACATAAAAACTATGATAGCACCAAGTAGGTGTGTGAGGTCAAATATGAAAAATGTAATCTATTTCAGAAGATGTTTTCTCACAAATAAGAATAATCTGTATTTTGAATTACACAAAATATATGTTAGATAAAATTTTAAGAAATGTAGAACATACATATTCAGTTTGAAAAATGCTACAAACCAGCCCCAAATCCCTAATTTAGTATCTGATTTTGCTACCACTGAGGTCAATAACAAAATGTTCACTGACTTTAATCAGTTCTGAATTAGTTCTTTATCCAGGTGTCACACCACTGAGCCCAGTAGTGTTGCATCGGTATATGCAAGGTGACTGTTTAGTCAACTGTATCCAATTAATATATTGGGCTTGATTCTGCAGCCTCTATGCAAAAGCTCACTTGATTTCAATAAGAGATTTGTCTGCAAAGGACTGGAGGATCCAGCCTATTACCTACAGCAGGGTCTATATTGGATATGTTTGTGATAAACCATTTATTCAGAAAATGAATAAGTCATAAATGAGTGATGAGTAGAGTATTTTCTCGCAAGTGGGATTAATTACCTGTCCTCCAGATAATATATATTCTGTTTAAACAGAGAAATAGAAACATTCGTTATTGTTATTCTGCTTTCACGTTGCAAGGTTTAGTTCAATCCCTCCAATCTAAGATTTTTGTTTAATACCAAAATAATAGCACTATCATGTTCTAAAGGAAAGACAGTGCCAGGGGTGAGGAAATATTGGTGGCTGATAGTCTTTGCCATGGAATACAAAACTAAACACAAATCCTGCAAAGACATTGAGGTCCACTGCAGGCAACAAAATCACAGTGGAATATTTAAGCCCCTTCACATAAATAACTGCTGCTGGAGTATTTAGACCCCAGGATAAAACAGGAATAAACTACTTTGAGGTCCTAATATAGGGAACACAACAGCTGGGGTACCCAGCCAAGACACCACAGCCCAATCTCCTGCAAGAGTAAGGCTATCCCATAAATACATCATCAATCTTTCATGGCTTCTGTGTCTGACTGACACTTTATTCTGTTTATTCTAATACTAATGCAGCATCTTGACAACCAGATCAGGGATGAGAACTTGGATGTGTGAGTGGTAGCATATAAAACAATGTTCCCACAGTGAAGAAAAAGAGCTGGGAATTAAGAGAACATTCCAGGTTCTCTCATGGACTTCCTATTTGACCTTAGGGCAAGATTATTTTTTAAAAGTGTCTAAATTAATATTTAGGTGCCTAAATAATGGCCTGATTTTAAAAAATGCCAAACACCCAACAGCTCCTGTTGACCAGGTGTTGTTGGTTCTCTGTATTTTTGAAAAACAAGTCACTTATTTCTGAAAATTTTGTCCTTACTCCTTGTCATATGGGTGAGACTGAGCACCTCTCTTGTCACAGACATTCTTCTCTGCCTGTAGGTGTCTGTAACGGGTCGGACTCACCCCTGCGGCGCCTCCCGCTGGTGCTTCTGGGAATTAGCTCAGTCCAGTGTTCAGAGCGCCCTCTGCAGGCTGGTGATCCACCTGTCTTCAGGTCCCTGTGTCCCTCCCTGGACCCGGTGCCCTTTTACATGGGGTGCTGCCCCCTGGCAGTAACCCCTTTCTCTCTGGGTCTCCCCTCCTTGGGGAACCCCCACCCTCTAGCCCCACCTTGCCTCAGTATTGGCTACTGCCAGTCATTGTCTAGCCCCACACTCTGGGGCAGACTGCAGTATCAGCCTACTCATCGCAGGCAAGGTTGGGTTTGGACCTGCTGCCTTGGCCTACCCCTGGGCTGCCCTCTGCAACCCCCAGTACCAGTTGGCCCTTCGCTAGGCTGCAGCCTGGGGCTTTCTAGGCTGGAGCTCCCCAGCCTTTCCCCAGCCCTGCTTCACCCTAGGTACCTTGCCTATAGCCTCTGCAGCCAGGCCCTTCTTCCTCTTCAAGCAGAGGAAGACTGTCTGAGCTGCTAGCTTCCCTGGCCTTTTATAAGGACCAGCTGTCGCTCAGTTTGGGGCGTGGCCTCAGCTGCAGCCACTGCCCCAATCAGCCCAGGCTAAAGGCTGTCTTCTCAAGCCCTGCCAGGCCACTTTTTAAACCCCTCAGGGCAGGAGCAGGGTCCACCCTGCTACAGTGTCACTGTTTGCTAGTTTAGAATGCAGAATGGTCATCCAGCCATAAGTTTTTGGGAGATGGCAACCCCCCTTCTAGGTCTAACATTCCAAAAAAATGGTAAGGGCAAACCAAATAACAGTGCAGCCCACAGAACAGTCCAGTCTACCCCAGCAATTCTCCACAAGGTAAGAGGTCAGTAGTCTCTGTGAAGTGGGTCTGGACCCCCATTGTGTCCAAAGGACCTATGCTAAGCACCCTGGATTCTAAACAAAAAGTGAAAATAAAGTAAAGAAGGTCCCTCCACTTCTTTGGAGGGTCTAGGTGGCAGAAGCTCTTCAGCTTCTCCTGGTAATCAGTCCCTTCTGTGGGGCTAGGGAGCTCTAGCTCTCTTACCTCTGAGTGCCACCCTGCACTGGGCTTGGATCATCCCTTTTCAGGAGCTGCCCTCCTCCAGGTTTGACAGGCATCACAGGTGGGCCAAGCTGGGGCTGATTATGCCAAGAGGAGCTCTTTAACCCCTTCTTGACTGGGGTGAGAACCTGTCCCACCACAATCTCCTGTGCTTCAGTTTCTGCATTTGTAAACTGCAAATTATAACTCCATTTACTATTTACTAACATCATCCCTCCCATAAAGACAAAAACAACCGGTCATAAAAGGCAATTAGCCTATGGCTTGGTCACACCATTTCTCCCAAAGGATTGGAAACAAATCCCTCTAATTATCCAATGATATCCTGTTAGAATATGGTAAGTGCTATAGGTTATACAGGTGAATATGAGAGTTGATAGAAGCTCTTCTTTACAGGACAGATCTGGACAATTATATGGGATTTTGTGACAACATAAGAAACAGCTGCTAAATAGAGAAATACTTTTATTTCCCCAAGAACATGTACATGTGATTAAGTAAACTAGTGTTCCACTAACCTTCAGTGTCTCTATATGTCTGTCTGTTTCTTTGTGTATGCATGTGATGCTCTCTTCCCTGCAATAACACATTCTGACTGGTTCATTTGAGAATTCATTTTAATTAAGCCAGTACGATTTCACAATGCAAATAAACTGCATGGGGATAGTGTGAATAGCTGAGTTACCTCACTGGTTACAGTGGGACCAGTAAACAATGAGCTGAGATTTTCATGAATGGACATAGTGCTGTGTGGAAGAGAAGAAAGAAGAGAGGATGAAGCAGTGTGACAAAGGAAAGAATAGAAAAGAAGCAGGAAAAGGGTAAAGCCGCAACAAAGAGGAAAATGTTGAGGGATGGCTCCAGGCTTCAGTGGCAATTAAGATACGCATATGGGAGAAAAGGAGGAACTAGAGAAGAGGGAGAAAACATGATGGGGAGAAAAGTAGAGGAGAGATGTTATTAAGGGTCAGAGCAGCACTGATCATGCTCATTCTTGGACAGGTAATACCTGTCAATATAGCAGTATTTACCAGATTCCAAGTGACAGAATCTAATAGGGAGCAAACTCTGTGTAAGCTAACTGAGGGGACATTACCTTAACTGTATTTGCTTGCCCAAGAGCTGGGAAACCAAGGAATCAGTGTATACATCACTCATCTTGAAGTTTCATTAAAGCTGGGATACCATCAATGCCACTTCTTAATCAACCAGAAGGGTTGCTGTTGAGAAATGTATGGTACTTCATCTTCATGCCTTCTTCCATCCCATCCCAAGTCTCCCTCTTATTGTACACCAAATGACCTTTCTCTCCTCCTTACAATATACTTATTCTCATAGTATATTTTCAAAAATTACCTCCGCAAGATTCCTGCATCACGTCAAGCTCATATTAGCACTAAATGCACTACTGTATATTGGCCAAATTTAACCCTATAATAACACTGCTCTACAGCCAAAATGCTTCTGAAATAAATGTAGTCAAACTTTACTAATTCTGGGTCACTGAGAACGAAAATGATGCTTAAAATTGTTGCTTGGCTCTAGTTTTCAAGTTATGCTATTGGGTCAGTATATACGACCCTTGACTTGGGAATGGCGGAGGATAAGTGAGTTATGGGCATGGGGCAGGGGTCGCTTGCTGGTGGTTTATCTGCTACTTGAAGTCTTTAAATCATGATTTGGAGCATTCAACAGCAGAGTCAAGGGAGTGAATTAGTTCAGGAGTGGGTGGATCGGCTTATGTGGCCTGCATCTTGCAGGAGGTCAGACTAGATGATCATAATGGTCCCTTCTGATCTTGAATTCTATGATTCTATAAAGGGAAGGGATCTCAATTTAAACCAGAAATGACTAAAATACATCTTTGACTGGATCTATGAATAAATCTATGACTGGGTTTGGACAGTACTTGCTTTTTAGGCAAAACAATGAATGATGCAATCTGAAGCTGGTATTGCGTCATACATGATATGAATTGCATCATGTTATTCCTAGAAGTCATGGATGATGCAATCATAATGAAGCTTACATCACTCTGCTGAACAAATTGCCCTATATCAGCTCTAGAAATCATACAGTGTCGTGCTCTCTTATTTGTCAGTGTTTGATTTTGCAAAGGGACACATTTCTGTTTAGCCAAAGTGAGCAGAGATGCCTCGTACTTGTGTGAACAGTGCAGATAACTTCTGCTATGTTTGTGGTGAAGTGACTTTTGCATCACAAAAGTGCAGTATAACCACGATGGTTAAGAAAGCCTATCGCCTTTATTTTGGCGGCAAAATTGGAGATCAGGACAAGAGGTGGGCCCCACACATATGCTGCAACACTTGTGCAACAAATCTTCGCCAGTGGTTGAACAGGAAAAGGAAATCTATGCCTTTTGCAGTGCCAATGATTTGGAGAGAGCCAACAGATCATACCAGCAATTGTTACTTCTGCATGGTGCCTCCAGATTGGAAAGGTGTGTCAAAGAAGAAAAAGTGGACTGTGCATTATCCAAACATTCCATCAGCTATACGCCCAGTACCCGACGGAGAAGGACTGCCGGTTCCTGATGCACCAGAATCATTCTCACTTGAGTCAGACGAGGAAGAGGATGTAACTTCTGGTCCTGAACCATCAATGTCACAGGACCCACATTTTCTCCCATCCTCCTCCTCTGAACCACACCTCATAACACAAGGTGAACTGAATGACCTTGTCAGGGATTTGGAACTACCCAAGAGTAAGGCAGAGCTGTTGGGCTCCAGACTACAGCAGTGGAATCTCCTGGCAGGTGATGTTAGGGTTTCCATGTTCCGTGACCGTCAAAAGGATCTTGTCCCATTCTTCTTCATGGAAGGTGATCTTGTAGCCTGCAACAACATCAATGGTGTGATGGCAGCCCTCAACATCGTTCACGATCCAGATGAGTGGAGACTGTTCATTGATTCATCGAAGACGAGTCTTAAAGCTGTTTTACTGCATAATGGCAATGTTTTGCCATCAATTCCAGTTGGTCATGCAGTCCATATGAAGGAAACCTATGACAACATGAAACAACTTTTGAGGTGCATAAACTATGACCAACATCAGTGGCAGCTTTGTGGCAATTTGAAGGTTGTTGCTCTCTTGCTTGGTCTGCAGACTGGATACACAAAGTACTGCTGTTTTCTCTGCGAATGGGATAGTCGTGCAAGAGATTCCCACTACATCAAGAAAGATTGGCCACTCTGACAGTCATTGGAGCCTGGGAGGAAAAGTGTTCAGCATCCACCACTTGTTGAATCAAGGAACATTTTGTTACCACCCTTACACATCAAGCTGGGTCTGATGAAGAACTTTGTCAAGGCCATTGACAAAACACAAGCAGCTTTCAAGTATCTCCGTGGAAAATTTCCAAGGTTAAGTGAAGCTAAGATAAAGGAAGGTGTCTTTGTTGGTCCTCAGATTCGTGAACTTCTTTGAGATGATGCATTTGACCATGCACTGCGTGGCAAGGAAAAGACGGCATGGAAAGCCTTCCAGTTAGTGGCAATACATTTTCTCGGAAACAACAAGGCAGACAACTACAGGTTGTTGGTAGAAAACCTCCTCAAGGCATACAAAAGCCTTGGTTGCAACATGTCACTAAAGATACATTTTTTGCACTCTCATCTAGATTTTTTCCCACCGAACTGCGGAGCAGTGAATGATGAGCACGGCGAGCGATTTCACCAGGACATTGCAACAATGGAGAAATGCTATCAGGGCAAATGGAGCCCATCAATGCTTGCAGACTATTGCTGGACAGTGACAAGAGATGCTCCATTTAATGAATACAAAAGACAAGCCAAGAAGCGCCGAGTAGACACTGAATAGGACTAAACTATGTACATAATAGTTTTTTGCCTTTTGTTTCATAATAAATTTTATTTATATAACCCTTTTGCTGATTTTTAAAGTGTTACATAAACAGGACAAGTGAAATATTATCATGTAAAGCAACCATAAACACATGAAAAGACCTAGGTTTACAATTTATGATTAAAACTCTACTATCTACACAATATACATAGACATAAAATGTAAAAACTTAAATATCTTAGAAACAGTAGCCAATCAGTTGTTTTAATTGTCACATTTGAATTTAGCACATCAAAATACATAATAAATATCACATTTTATCTCTGAAGCGGATGAATTCTAAAAAATTGTAGACCAGTGTAATTAGATTGACTTCAGTTGAGTTATACCAGGGATAAATGTAGTGCTCTGTGTCTGAACAGTTTACTCTGTAACTGTTCTAGATTGTAAATTCCTTGGGGCATGGACTCTGTCTTCTGTGTTTGCACAGCACCAAGCCGAAAGTTGACATTCAACTTATAACTCCCTCTGTTCAGGTTTCAGAGGGGAAGCCGTGTTAGTCTGTATCAACAAAAACAACCAGGAGTCCTTGTGGCACCTGAGAGACTAACCAATTTTTTTGGGCATAAGCTTTCATGGGCTATAACCCACTTCCATCAGATGCATGATGAAGTGGGTTATGGCCCACAAAAGCTTATGCCCAAATAAATTGGTTAGTCTCTATGGTGCCACAAGGACTTCTCGTTTTTTCCCTCTGTCCAATTACTCACCAGTGGAATAATCCCAGCCTCTTGCTGGCACAAATGACTGTAATACACAGAAGAGAACTTTTTCACAGATCTTTGCTATGTACACATTTCATAGGTCACTCAGCCTATCGCTTAAAGTCTGCCACTAATGCTACCCACAGGATTGCAGCAACTGGTACATTGCCTGGAGAAAACAAACCACAGATTATACAATTTTGATGCAGAAAAAGGACCTTTAGGTAGCAGGAATTTTTAAAGAGTGATTTTACAAAAATACAGGTCTCAACTATTCTTTGAACACATGGGCCTGCTTTGTATGCCTAGTAGCAGTGAAGTGCCTAGCAATTATGTGGCAAAAATTGGTCCTGCTAGTGAAGGCAGGGGGCTGGACTCAATGACCTTTCAAGGTCCCTTCCAGTTCTAGGAGATTGGTATGTCTCCTTTTAAAAAAAATATATGTGCCTAGCAGGAGCTCCAGGAGCTTTTGTTTCTTGTCCAGGAACAATGTCTCCAAGAGGTCACAAGGATCCCTGTTACTGCATTATATTTTTAGAGGGGACAGCATGAACCCAGCAGCTGGGCCATTCCCACCTCATCCCACTCCCTTTGGGTTAATCGGCACAGGCAGCAGCACTAGACAAGAACAGTCTTTCTTAGGAGAGCACAAAGACTGTAATTATGCCTGCCCCCCCGCCCCTGGGGCACAAAGGGTGTGTGAAAAAGATCTTGTGACCCTTCTATCTTGCAGCCCTGTGCAGAGGCTGGCATAGTCTAGACCTCCGTATGCAGGTGAATGTATATGCCAAAGATGACTTTGATGTGGCACAGCAAGACCAATGAGACTTGCTGATCAAACATATATTTGGCAAGTACTGTAAGACAGACTTAATGTAGACTGAGAATCCTTTGAAAATAATCATTTATGAAAACAGACTATAGAACTATAAAGAAAAGAGAAAAGTACATTACTTACTAATACTATTAAAATGTAACTGAAAGTCTGTTGGAGAGCAAGGAAAGCTCACACTCCCTTTTTAATTTAAATGGAATCTGTAATGGTACAAGCTTTGGAAAGTCACGTGAGACATCTGACTTGGTGACAAGTAGGTGAGGAGTGTGTATAAAACACCCACAGATAGGTGATTGGGGGTGCCTCTACTTTTGAACTAAAGTGGTTACATTTTTTTATCTCCAGGAAATATGAGTACCTAGGATAAATGATAATTTCAGCCCAGGAATGTTTTAGAGATAGGATAATAATAGGTATAATTGTAAAGGGTAAGAGCTAATTCATTCTTCAAGCTCAGTCCTTGGCCTTTCCTAAACATAGACTGCCAATAGTAACAAATTATGTATGGCCATTTTGTGATGTGGACTGTTCATTTGGGACTAAGCTCAAATGACCAAACCTGTAGACTTGCCTCTTAAACTAAGGATCCAAAGATCAGAGGCCAGTGCTTTATCTACTGAGTCCTCACCTTTATAAGAATAAAACCGCCAGGTGTCCAAAGACAGAGTGAGTGTCAAACAGTGTCACTTCAGACCAATTGTTTTTCAAGTGCTTACAGGACCACACTAGATTAATCAGGTGTGCCTTTTGAATATTCGTTATTAGGCTTTGGTAAGGATATTATTTATACAGTTTTATCCTGATGTAAAAGACGGTTACTTACCTTTGAAACTGTTGTTCTTCGAGATGTGTTGCTCATATCCATTCCAGTTAGGTGTGCGCGCGCCGCATGCACATTCGTCGGAAGACTTTTACCCTAGCAACAGTCAGTGGGTCGGCTGGGCGCCCCCTGGAGTGGCGCCACTATGGCACCGGATATATACCCCAGCCGACCCACCCGACCCTCAGTTCCTTCTTGCCGGCTACTCCGACAGTGGGAAAGGAGGGTGGGATATGAGCAACACATCTCGAAGAACAACAGTTACAAAGGTAAGTAACCGTCTTTTCTTCTTCGAGTGCTTGCTCATATCCATTCCAGTTAGGTGGATCCCAAGCCTTACCTAGGCGGTGGGGTCGGAGTGAGATGTGGCAGAGTGTAGAACCACCGAGCCAAAGGCTGCAGCGTCTCTAGACTGCTGGACCAGAGCATAGTGCGAAGCGAAGGTATGAACCGATGACCAGGTCGCTGCACGACATATTTCCTGTATTGGTACATGGGCCAGGAAGGCGGCTGAAGAAGCCTGAGCTCTGGTGGAATGGGCGGTGAGATGGCCCGAGGGAACATGAGCCAAGTCATAGCACGTGTGTATGCACGCCGTCAACCACGAGGAGATCCTCTGAGATGAGATGGGAAGACCTTTCATCCGGTTGGCCACGGCAACGAATAGTTGGGGGGACTTTCGGAACGACCTCGTCCGATCAATATAAAAGGCAAGCGCCCTATGGACATCTAGGGAGTGTAGCTGTTGCTCCCGTAGGGATGCATGCGGCTTCGGAAAGAAGACCGGGAGGAAGATGTCCTGATTGGTGTGGAAAGCTGATACCACTTTCGGGAGGAACGCTGGATGCGGACGCAACTGTACCTTGTCCTTGTGAAACACAGTATAGGGCGGGTCCACCGTGAGCACTCGGAGTTCGGAGACCCGCCTGGCCGATGTAATGGCTACCAAGAATACTGTCTTCCAGGACAGGTACAGCAGTGAACAGGTGGCCAAGGGCTCAAAAGGTGGAGACATGAGCCTATTGAGGACCAGGCTGAGGTCCCAGGTTGGAGCCGGGTAGCGCACCTGAGGATAGAGACGCTCAAGGCCCTTATGGAATCTGGCGGCTAATGGGTGAGAAAAAACTGTGTGGCCACTCTCTCCTGGGTGGAAAGCTGAAATGGCCGCTAGGTGTACCCGCAAGGAGGACAATGCCAAGCCCTGCTGCTTGAGGGACCAAAGGTAGTCTAAGATAGCTGGAATAGGAAGCTCCGAGGGGCGAGCGTTTCATGCCTGGGCCCAGCAAGAGAAGCGTTTCCACTTGGCTAGGTATGTAGAGCGAGTGGAAGGCTTCCTGCTGCTCAATAGGAAATGTTGCACAGGAGCAGAGCAGCTTAACTCCGATCCTCCTAGCCATGCAGGAGCCATGCCGTGAGATGGAGGGCCGGCAAGTTCGGGTGATGGAGATTGCCGTGATCCTGGGTTATGAGATCTGGGTGAAGCGGCAGAGGAATTGGGCTGGCTATAGAGAAGTGGAGCAGTGCGGTGTACCAGTGCTGTCTGGGCCATGCTGGCGCGATCATAATGAGATGCGCTTTGTCCTGGCGGAGCTTCATCAGGACTCTGTGGACTAGGGGGAATGGGGGAAAGGCGTAGAGGAGATGGCGCCTCCAGGACATGAGGAATGCGTCCGAAAGGGACCCGGGTGACAGGCCTTGGAAGGAGCAGAAGTCCTGGCATTTCCGGTTCGCTCGAGAGGCGAACAGGTCTATCCAGGGAAACCCCCACTGTTGGAAAATTGCACGAGCAACATCCGGTCTCAGCGACCATTCGTGACACAGAAAAGATCTGCTCAGGCGATCTTCTAAGGTGTTCCTCACGCCGGGGAGGAAAAACGCCACTAGGTCTATTGAGTGGGCTATGAAGAATTCCCACAGTTGCATCGTCTCCTGACAAAGTGGGGAAGATCGAGTTCCCCCCTGCTTGTTGATATAATACATGGCCATTGTGTTGTCCATAAAGACTGAGACACAACGGCCGCTGAGTTGGTTCTGAAACACCTGGCACGCGAGGCGTACCGCGCGTAGCTCTTGGACGTTGATGTGAAGCTTCAACTCCTGCGATGACCAGAGGCCCTGTGTGCGAAGGTGGCTGAGGTGAGCCCCCCATCCGAGGGACGAGGCGTCTGTCATCAGGGAGAGCGAGGGCTGGGGTGGATGGAATGGCATCCCTGCACACACTTGGGATGGGGCCAGCCACCAGTCCAGAGAGCGTAGGGTGCTCAGTGGAACGGTGAGCAGAGTGTCTAGAGGATCCCTGTTTGGGCGATATACGGAGTTGAGCCACGTCTGGAGGCGGCGAAGGTGGAGCCTGGCGTGTTTGGTTACGTAAGTACATGCCGCCATGTGGCCCAGAAGGCTGAGGCAGGTACGGACCGAGGTCATGGGGGGAGGTCCGAAGCCCCTGAATGATCTGCGTGAGGGCCTGGAATCAAGGCTGAGGTAGGTAGGCCCTGGCTAGAGAAGAGTCCAGGGTGGCTCCTATAAAATCTAGCCTCTGGGTGGGGATCAAGGTGGACTTTTCCACATTGAGCAACAGGCCCAGCCGCGTGAATAGGTCCTTGATCACAGCTACATGCCGCTGCACTTGGATCTGTGAATGTCCCCTGATAAGCCAGCCGTCTAGGTAGGGAAATATGCAGATGCCGCGCTGATGGAGGTGGGCGGCGATGACGGCCATACATTTCCTGAATACCCTTGGGGCCGTGGATAGGCCAAAGGGAAAGACAGCAAATTGGAAGTGAAGGTGATTGAGCCTAAACCGGAGGAAACGCCTGTGCGGGGGGAAGATGGCGATGTGAAAATAAGCGTCCTTCATATCGAGGGCGGCATACCAGTCTCCAGGATCCAAGGCCGGGATGATGGTCCCCAGGGAGACCATGCGGAACTTCAACTTTATCAGAAATTTGTTGAGGCCTCGCAGGTCTAGGATAGGTCTGAGGCCCCCTTTGGACTTGGGGATCAAGAAGTAACAGGAATAAAACCCTGCGCCTCTTTCTGTCTCTGGAACCTCCTCTATCACTCCGATAGCGAGGAGCGTCTGCACCTCTTGTAAGAGGAGTTGCTCGTGAGAGGGGTCCCTGAAGAGGGACCGGGAAGGAGGGTGGGAAGGTGGGGGTGAAACGAATTGGAGGTGGTATCCACGTTCCACTGTGCATAGGACCCAGGCATCTGAGGTCAGCCGAGTCCACGCCGGGAGGAAGTAGGAAAGGCGGTTGGAAAAAGGAGGGAAAGGCTCCTGTGTGGAAGCTGGTAGGCACACCTTCAAAAGGACGACTTTGGCCCTGCCGGTGGCTTGGAGGGACCGTGGCTCTGGGATGGCTGGGGTCCAGACTGACGTCTACGCCCCCCCTGACCATGTCGCCGCCCAGAGTCTTGTCTGTATCTGGCCATAAAGTAAGGTCGGTACGGTTGGGGGCGGAAGGGACGTTGCTGGGTCACCGGGGTGTGCATCCCTAGGGTGCGCATAATGACCCTGTTATCCTTCAGGCTTTGGAGCCTGGGATTGGTTTTCTTGGAGAACAAACCCTTGCAGTCGAAGGGCAAGTCCTGGAGTGTATACTGCAATTCTGGGGGAAGATTGGAAACTTGCAGCCAGGAGATGCGCCGCATGGTAATTCCAGAGGCCAGAGTCTGGGCCACTGAGTCAGCCGCATCCAAGGAGGCTTGCAAGGATGTACGAGCCACCTTTTTACCCTCTTCCAGGAAAGCGGCAAATTCCTGGCATGAGTCCTGGGGGAGTAGTTCCTGGAACTTAGCCACCTCCGTCCAGGTGTTATGGCTGTAACGGCTCAATAAGGCCTGCTGGTTAGCCACTCGAAGTTGTAGGGTGCCCGCAGAGTAAACTTTGCGGCCGAGAAGGTCCATCCGTCTAGCCTCCCTAGACTTAGGGGCTGGGGCTTGCTGTCCGTGATGCTCCCTTTCGTTGACCGATTGGACAACGAGCGACGAGGGGGGAGGGGGGACGTATAAGTACTCAGACCCCCTAGAGGGTACCATATATTTTCGTTCCACCCCTTTTGCCATCAGAGGGTTGGAGGCAGGTGATTGCCAAAGGGTGTCAGCATTAGCTTGAATGGTCTTGATGAAC
This sequence comes from Mauremys reevesii, assembly GCF_016161935.1. Taxonomy (NCBI): domain Eukaryota; kingdom Metazoa; phylum Chordata; order Testudines; family Geoemydidae; genus Mauremys; species Mauremys reevesii. Next base: position 47,972,482 of record NC_052625.1, read on the forward strand.
GGTAGAGCTACCCTAGTTGGAGCGTCTGCCGATAAAATGCTGACGACAGGGTCCTCCGCCTCTGGCACTTCCTCTGCTTGAATGTCCATACTCAGTGCCACCCTGCGAAGGAGGTCCTGGTGGGCCCTTAAATCTATTGGAGGAGGCCCTGAGGAGGAGGTCCCCGCTACTGCTTCATCCGGCGAGGAGGATAAAGAGAACCCTGGGATGAGCGTGTCCTGTCCCTCCTCTGGTTCCTGGGATGGCTCTTGCTCAAGTGGCGCAGGAGAAGTTGGGAGGAGTGACGGTGGTACCTCTGTCTCAGCCAGGGGGCGGCTCACTGCGGCCTCCGGGATACGTGGCTCTGATGGCCCTGTGTGAGTGGGAGGCAGCGGAGCACCTTGGGCCTCATGGTAAGCCCAAGGAGTCCAAAAACCCCATTGTTGAGGGTCTTGGTCTGGGTACCGGGTCTCCTGGAAGACTCCCGTGGGCACCTGAGAATCATGCTCATCAGCATAATAACTGTCAGCATGTGATGAGACCGACGCATGCCTGGAGGGCCACGGAGGAGCGGAGAAGCCTTGCGCCGACGTGCCTACTGACCTTGTTCCCCTGCGTTCTGGTGACCGGTGCCGGGAGTCAGCGCGGTAGCGAGAGCGAGATCAGGACCTACAACCGGGCCGGTGCCGGGAGGTTGACCGAGATCTCAAGTCGTGGTGTCTAGAGTGGCTCCGAGAGGCACGGTGTCTGTAGCGGTACCGGGATCTGGAACGGTGCCATGAGTACCGAGTTGGGGAGCGGGAAAACAATCGGTGCCGCGAGTCTGAGCGGTGCCGCGTACCAGAGCGGTGCTGGGACTGCGAGCAGTGCTGAGATCGACGGAGAGAATGAGATCGTCGATGGGACCGGGAGCGTCCGCGGGAGCGCGAGCGGGAGCGGTGCCGGTCCGACTCGGTGCCAGGAGGTGGTCTGAGCAAGGACGGCTTGCCAATGGAATGGAGCGCCCGCACCGGCGGTGCCGGGGGCGGAGGCAATGCTGGGTCCATCATGGCAATAAGGTCCTTTGCCGCTGCGAAGGCCTCTGGAGTCGACGGCATTGTGAGCTCTACCACGGCGGGTGCCGGGGAGGACACAGGTTCCGGATTCAATGGTCTCTGCGGGACCGGAGTCGACGGTACCGGCAGAATGGTCGGTGCCGGAGTAGTCGGTGCCGCGGCAGGTTTCGGTGCCGGGCAGTCCGATCAGGTCGCACTCTGCTGTCTCGGAGCGGGCAGTGCCAAGGTGGCAGCGGCCTTCGCTTTCTTCGCCTTAGGCGAGAGGGAGCGCCTCGGGGCTGATTTTGGTGCTGACGGCGCTCATGGCTTGTGCAGGGAAGAGTGGCCCGGTGCCGAGGAGGTGCTCCTAGAGTCCGATGGAGTGGTGGACGGTGCCGAAGACAGAGGGGTTAAGGCCGCCTCCATGAGGAGCTGTTTAAGTCTGATGTCTCGCTCCTTCTTGGTGCATGGCTTGAAAGCCTTGCAAATGGGGCACTTAGCAGATAAGTGCGACTCTCCAAGGCACTTCAAACAGGAGTCGTGTGGATCTCCTGTTGGCATAGGCCTGTGGCAGGCCGAGCACGGCTTGAAACCCGGGGAGCCGGGCATGTGCTCCGGTCCCAGGCGCGGGAAAGGGGCTAATCCCCGAACCCGCTAACTAATATAACACTAAATAACTAACAACTAGTAAATAAAGAAAAACTGATAAAGAAATATAACGAACTATGTATAAAATCACTAAGAGGATAACTATGAGGAAGCTAGGGAAGTGGAGGTCAGCTATGCCGCACTCCACTGTTCCAACGACCGACACGGGCGGTAAGAAGGAACTGAGGGTCGGGTGGGTCGACTGGGGTATATATCCGGTGCCATAGTGGCGCCACTCCAGGGGGCGCCCAGCCGACCCACTGAGTGTTGCTAGGGTAAAAATCTTCCGATGAACGTGCATGCGGCACGCACACCTAACTGGAATGGATATGAGCAAGCACTCGAAGAAGAACTTCACTGACTTAGCTTCTGATTTACACTAGTCTAAATGAGAGGATAATCAGTCCCTCAGTACCATTCCTATTTGTTATGGTCTCTGCTTCTAGGAACAAATGCAATTGAAAAAATAAAAACAATGTACTCAGTAGTTATTTGACTTGTGCTAAATTAATCTTCAACACTCTTTCAGACAAAGCAGAACTGAAAAGAGACCTGAAGGTATTCTTTTTTTTTTCTGCATGAATTGACAAACATGATAAATCAGTAGATAATGTTATATGTGAGTGAGTCACTGAATGCTGCAAATCAGTGACTCATTTATGATTTCTACAATAACAATAATAAAGAAAAAAAGACAAAACTGATATAAAAGCCTATGGAACCCTCAACCTGCAGCAGAATAGCTACACCTTTACCTTATTCAGAAAGTGAGCTATAGGTCTGTATAGCAAACTCAATCAACCTTGCAAGCAATGCATCCATAGCCTTGAAAGTGAATTGACAAAGGTATAGCTGGAAATTAGGCCTTATATCCAAACATAGAATCTTACCAGGCCTTCCAGTGTGGGCCTGGCTAAGTTCATGGACTAAAGAATCTGTCTTAAGGAAGGCAGACACAAAACCTTTTCAAGCCCAGGGTAGTTACTATGAACATAAGGACCTTGGTCAGTATAAATTTATCAGTGTTTACTCTCAAGCTATGAAAATCTCCTGCAGGGCATGAATGACTCTGATATAAGACTGGCCTCTTGAGAGCCAGGTGCTTAAGCATACTAAGTCCCTGACACTATAGCTGGACTGAATCACAGCTAAACACTGGTTGAAAATCATAGGGACTACTGCCAGTCCAAAAAGTAGCAACTTTGTTTTGTTATTCGTGGTTTCCCAACAAAACTTCACAGATTTTTCTTAGATTTTAAGATAAGAAGGGACCATGTAATCACCTAAACTGATCTCCTGAATAACAGAGGCTCATCAGAAGCAGCAAAGAATCCTGTGGCACCTTATAGACTAACAGACGTTTTGCAGCATGAGCTTTCGTGGGTGAATACCCACTTCTTCGGATGTGGATGACTTGCATCCGAAGAAGTGGGTATTCACCCACGAAAGCTCATGCTGCAAAACGTCTGTTAGTCTATAAGGTGCCACAGGATTCTTTGCTTCTACAGAACCAGACTAACACGGCTACCCCTCTGATATAAGAGGCTCATCAGTTTTTAAGCTGATCAGGTCAGAACCTTCAAACTGCATGACAGTGCCCTTGGCATTGCACTTCAGCAGAACAATCTGAATTCTGACAGTAGGAGTGTTCCTATAAGTGAGACGCTGTAGCTAGAGATTTAGAAGCTATATCAGAGATTTCAAAAAAAGCCCTAACGGTATGCTTTGACACTTCTTGACCTTCTTAAAAGCGCTCCAAAAATTTCTGTTTCTGTCCTCAGGAAAGTGCTGAAGACATCTTGGACCATAAAAAAAAAGTATACTTTGTCTCACCATTTAGTAATTAGAAGCACATAAAGTCAAGGCTGCCAAGAAGTGGGCCTTCCTTCCAAAAAGCTCAAAGTGTTTACATTCCTTTTTCTCAGGAAAGGAAGACACCTTTCCCAAATTAGACTTTCCAACCATTGCTGAGATCATTAAAATGCCAAGGTAAAAGGTAGAAAAAAATAATTCTAATTATTCTCTCAGTATTCAATAGAAGGAGTTGAGCTTCCCTGAGGCAGAGACAGTTGAAGCAGAATGATTCTACACTTCCTTTGCAGACTCTAACAAGCAGTCTTTAATAGGGAAACCTACCTTGTTCTTCTCTTGAAGCTCTGTTATCAAGGAGTTTATGAGGATTCTCTGTTTAGGAGCTTCCAAAAGAATGTCAAGAGAAACTGATACCCTACAAAATGAGCCTTGGAACCCTAAGTGTCACTGAGAGGAGAGGAAGAGGCAGTCAGCACAGCCTCCTCAGGAGATGGGGAACAATAGGGCATTTCAGAGGACTTCTCAACAGTATCCTCCTCTGACAAAGTGATGGATGTCACATCCTGTAAAACCGCAGAACTAGGAGAAGCAGTCTTCTTGATGTTTATAGGAGGTGCAAACCTAGGGCTTGTCAGCAATGAAGACACAGGTCTCTTACCAGCCCCCTCTTACTGAGGACCCCTCTTCTCTTGGTGTTACAGAAGAAGGAGGTTGAGGACTACAGGGACAAAAAATCAAAAGGGCACAATACCCAGAGAATGAAACTGCCCTGGTAAGTTTTCCAGGCAGGCAGAGAAATGGCTGAACAGAAGATCCTGTACCTCAATCAGGAGCACTAGGAAGAACACCAGCAGAACTGAATGAACCAACGTTTCTAAGAACAGAGGGTCTCACATGTTTGAATGTGTTTCTGCTCTTGGATAAATAGAGGATCCCATGGAATTGTTGACAATATCAGTCTAGCTGATCCCAGCTTGGTGGATCCCAGAGGAGAAAGGACTGGGCTTGGAACCAAAGATGGATGAGTCCTTCAGTGTGAGATTATGAGCTTGGGGCAACCCAGATGGCCAATAATGCTCAAAGAGGTTCTGTGGCTGTGTGGCCAGGCTTACAACTCCCACATTATGCCTCTGTGGAAGTAATGTCATGAAGGAAAACTTTCATCGTTTGGGCTGCAATTTTCCATACTTGGTCTCTATACAAAGATGAATTTGGTAGTGAAAAGTTGAGCAAAATCAGTTCCACTGTTTAGGAGCAGAAGGAGAATGGGAAATGTGTATTTTTTCCCCATCACCTTACATGGTAGTGTGGAGGAAAAGCAGGACAGGGGTGAGGCAATACTATTCCACTGATTCACCATTCCTTCCAATGACACAGACAATTATAATAGTAGAGGTTACTTAAGCCTTTGACATACAGAGTGTCTCCATAGCTGCTAGAGCCCTGGATTTGGTCTGACTTTCACTGCTATTGTGTTGTGTGCCCAAGTACATCTGGGAATATGAGCTGTTAGAATCATGCAGTGACTGAGACATGCAGTCTCTTGTCCCATCAAGCATGGCCTTTTCAAACCCAATCCTGTGAAGTGCTGGACAATTCCTTTAAGGTGCTGAGCTCCTTCACCTTCCATTGATTTCAAAGGCAGCTACAGTTTCTCAGCACTTTGGAAAATTGGCCTCTTAATCCATTTGCCACATTTACTTGCTAATATGTACTTAGAGGAGACCAGGTAAAACCTGCACACTTATATCTGAGTTCACTGATACAAAGAGAGAAAAGCAGATATATTGTACATATTCATAATTGAAACATTAAATTAAAAAATCTTTTTAAAATATTAATTATATTTAAAAGGGATCCATTAACACAATAGTACCAATTTGAACACTGCAATTATGCACTGATAACAAACTTAGCTTAAGAAACTGTTCATGATTTGATTTATAAATGTAAAAAAAGAAATAATAAAATAAAAATATAAAATAGACCTGTGGGACTTTTTTTTACTCTATAATGTGCTGCCAAAATTTGTATTGAAAGAAATAATCTGAACAAAGGCAGAGTTTTTGCTAACCTTGTCATGCAATTTTTAGCTCCTTGCATTTTTAAGGTATCTTGTTCATCATAAAACACAGCGCTTATATTGTTCATTTAAAAGCAGATAAGGAAAATATTGTTGAGCATAACTACATATAAGCTTATTAAAATCCAAAAGAGAGGAGTTCTGTTTTTCTAATAGAATTTAGACTGATAACAGTTTTGACACCTTTTCAAGATATTTCTTTCTATATTCCACAATGGAATCTCTTGCAAAAAGCAACCAGTAGGTGGAGCAGACAACATAATTTATTACTTGATAACAAGGGCATGAAGTCTGTAGCAGGTTTCTTCATAATTATGGGAATCATGTAGGAGAAATTTTCTTCAAACAAAGGAAGCTCATATATGTTAGTTGTTACTTGTCTAGTTATTGAAGCTATTGATACATAGAGCAAGTTGATTAAAAGCTCAGTATTTCATAAGCATAGAATTTTAGAGTTCATAATTTATTTCTCCAGGTATTATTTTCCAACTAACTTAGTTTTATTCAAATGAAAAATCACTCTCTATTTTCAAACCTCCTCTTATAGCTACAAAGTTTGGTCTGTATTTGTGGTGCATGAACAACACCAGCTACATAGAGACAAAAAATAGATATGTTTATTTTTCTAAAGCTGTAAAATTTATTTATGTTTTGAAGTTAGTGGGATGCATAACAAACAGTTTTCAGGGAACAATGTTGATTAAGTGTGTGACAACAAATTAACCCTATTACTGCTAGTAAATATTGATTATGCAAATATGCTCAAATGTTTAGATTTCTTCTGAAATGTAATTGTTCAGAAGATACCCTTATTTTTAAATTAATAAATTCATAAAGGTCTGTTAATTCAAGCACTAATGTATAGCTGAAGTAATCATGTATCTGTGTTAAAATGTTTGTATAAATACAGTGCATATGTACAAACATCAACACTAAATTGCTATATTATTGCAAATTCTTATAAATAAATTGAGTTCATTATTTACCAACAAATATAGTAAAATGGTCATTTAAAAATGTACTATAATATGGGTTTTTTATATATATATATACTCTGTTAAAAGCTATCACTGAGTTTATTGATCCATGTTTTATTTATTGTAAGCATGACATAGGTTAGACAAAGTGTTACACTATATTAAATACTACATTAATTTGTAGCCTTTGTAAAAATGTAACTGTTGAACTTGTAAGCACTGAGGCGCTCTAGTATTCAAATTGTTGCAGTCACAATGGCAGTCAATTTTAATGTTTGTGCTGCAGAACATAAGGAAAAGACATCAACATGATATCTCAAGCATTAGCCCCACAAGCATCTAAAGCTACAATTCTGAATAGTCTGTGGAAGACTGACTTCTTCAGATCTATGATAGCCTATTTTTAGTCTACAGATGTTAATTTTTAGCAACATTTGGGACTTCCTGAATTATAGAAGATCCTAAAATAATGTTGTCAGTATTTTGCTTGAAATTTTATTTCTCATTCAGCTATGGTAAAATGTTTATGGAATAGATGATGGAAATAGCAACAGCAGAAAATACTGATATTTAATATCAATAACCATTAAGATTATATTATTTAACTATCTGTCACAAAGAAGCAAATCAATAAGGAAAGGAGCTAAGAAAAAAACTCCAAAATCATATTTCAATACTTTTGCTAAACTCGTTCATTTATATCAAACCATCTTGCTGCATGAAGAGGCAAAGTGCAGATACAGCAATTTAAATGAGTGCCAGTAATGTACAGGAATTTAACTTATTTTTTTCTTATTAGGTATAATAGAGGGGATATTTTTTTAAAAATAAAAAAATGATAGCTCAGTTCCTGGATCAGAATTCACTACCTAACTGTGACTTCCGTGGCAAATTTTGTGGCCTCAGAGTCACCCTGGCAGTGAGCAAAACCGGAGTGTTTTTAGTTCTGCAAAGCCTTGTTTGTCAAGCTTTGCTTTTGCTAAATCAGAAACCAACTCCATCAGACCACTATGCTTACTGCTGCCCTCCACCAGGAAAACCTTAACTTGAGGACTGAGGTACAAATGCTGCTTGCCATCCCTTATAGATGAATCTTGGGGTGTAAAAGTCCCCACTGGTAAAGGAAACTGGAGTTTTCTAACCTGGCACTATCAGGAACAAAATGAGTTCATTATATTTTAGACCATAAGTCATTCAGTTCATCTCACTAGCCATCTAAAAGAATGGTGAACATTCCATAGTTTAATTTTTCAGATACTAAAGGTCTAGAACATTTTATTCACATTAACACTTGGTTTGTTAGGCTGCCTTATTTCTAATATTTTTGCTTGATGTATCTGCTTAATATTGGAATTATTATAAAAAAAAAGTTATTTTTTCCAAATAATGGTCCAAGAAAATGTAAAGACTTTAAGAACATTCTATGTGGAAAATGTACTATTTCTACAGCTGGCCAAATTATTTGTGGTGAATAATATTCAATTACTAACTTAGGCCTTTTCTCTGTTTGCAAATTGCTTCTGAACAGACCTTGAATTTTAGTAATTTTGCAATTAAAGATACTCATTTTACTAATGCATTCACTTTTCAAAACTGACATACAATTAATACAAACAAGTTTCAAACCATGGGTCGATCATAAATGATTCAAAAACACTGAAAAAGGCTAAATTTGCTGCCACTGAGTCACATGGTATTGTTCCTGCTCCCTGATCGGATGACTGATAATTTTTATTGTAACAAATAACTAACAATGAGTAGCAAACAACAAATAGGAAATAATGAATAACAAATGTTTTGTTCATGCCTGAAATTTCACATGGAAAGACAGGTATTCACGTGAAGAACAAATATTCACCAAACAATCATGGAAAGAAAAATACATTTGCACAAATGTTCACAAATAGGGACTAGCAAGGAACACAAATATAGTCAAAATAGAACAGCCCTTCAAAATTTGAACAAATGTTCTTAAATCCTGTTTTACCATATAAATTCAGCTCTATTAATTACTAACAAATTTCACTTCCTGTCAACCACATTGTATAGGAAGACTTGAAAAGTCTAGAAGTTTTAGCAGTGCAAGCAAATTAATCAGTAAATATTCAAAATTCCAGATGCATACCTATGTGAAAATAATCAAGGTAAATGTGCTGATCCAGGCAGTTCTGTGAAAAGCTTTAGCTGAAACCCTATATTTACAATGTATTTTAAAACACAGCAGAAGAGCACAATATCAATCCAATCATTAGCTCAATTAAAAAAGAAAAAATGAAACCTCTCCTCAGCTTAATAACTTGTTAGTTCTTGACAAGTGCAACCACACAACAATAAGCCAGTCAAAATGAGTTTTTAAAACGAGGTTATGCCCTTCGTGTTGTGTTATCACAGTGGCAGATCAAACTGCTGACTTGGACTCTTTCTGCCAGCAGCGCTGTTACTGCCTCTGTGAAGCTGCTGTCACAGAATAGTCATGGTACCTGCTCCCACCTATAGAAAAGCACTAAATTGAACTCAAAGTAGTGTCTTTGTGATATCTTTTCAACAAGTCATGTCCCATTCAGCCTGCTAGTTTATCTCTGTCAGGCTGGGGGCCCAAGTGGTTTGCATGAGCTGTCAGGGACAGGTATACCAACCTGCTCTGTGCTGAGGAGGTAATGCATCTTTCGGGCTTGGTGATCCTTTTTCTTTTCTTCCCTTTCTAGGTCTTTTTTCTCCTTTTCTTTCTCCTTCATCTCTGCAAACTCCTCTAGTTCTTTCCTGCATCAAAACAACTCTTCATTATTTACAGTCCAGAGGTGAAAAAAGATGCTAACACTTTTTGTTTTTTAATTCTTTCACAGCTGGTTTTCCATGGCATTCAATGTGCTGCCCTCATCCATTAACAATCAATGGAAATCAGTGGAATGTTAAAATCTACTTGGTACATTTTGCAGTATAGCAGATGGATTCTATATGTATGTAACTAACATTTGGTACCATTAAAGTGGTTAAATCTACATTCTATGTGTATTGTACTGTATACTGTATCTATTCATAATTCATTCATGTATATTCTTTAGCTTTTATTTTGAGGATGATTTTGATGGTATTATTTAAATATTTTGATAAAACAGAAGTAATCGATATTCTGTGCACTGTTTTATCAAAAATCATTTTACCTTGAGTTTATTTTAATGCAATAACTTCTTTCAAATGGACATCAGCATTGTAAATTGATAGTTTATATTTCAGCTAGTACCTTGTGACAGAGTGACAGATCATGACCCTCTGACAGACCCTCTACCCCTTCTGCCCTTGTGTGAGCAGAAGGATTAGAAGGAGGAAGGGTAAGCTTGACTATTTGATATCCCTCTCATTGCTGGATCACTGAGCCCTCTGCAGGGTTGAGGATCTGTGCATGGAGAAGGGTTGGGGCATGGCATGCAGGCAGGTGAGCGGGGTCCAGAGGCATACACCTTTCTTCATTAAATACACGTGAAGTCCTTGGGAAAGACACATGCAATATTAACTTTCTTGGTGATCTCCCTCCTCAGCGTGGAGCCTTTCTGACCAGGGTAGTACAGAGCAGCCCCAACCATGAGGAGTCCACAGCAAAGCCACTGTCAAGAAAACAGGTTGTGGGGCAGGGGTTCCTGGAGCCAGTGTGGAGGGACACAAGGTCTGCTGAGCAAATGTTCCTGTGCCTCCAGTAGTTCTTGGAAGAGCCACAGATAGCAAGAGGCTGATCCCACTGTCTGCTTTGCAGGGGAACGGCAAGCCCATATTTCCAGTAGAACAACCTGAGGTAAAATTTGCAGAGATTTTCTCATCAATGGCTTCTTCACATTGATTTTCTCCAAGAGGACCAGTCTGGCCCCAAATTATGCAAAATTGTAGAGTAAATTAATGTCCTATACTAAGCATAATTCAGTGTTATAGTTCACAGTGCATGTGTATTGAATTATTTTGATCCAGTTAAAAGAGGTTAGCTTGATTAACATATGTTGTTATCGTTCTTAAGAAACAGCTAGTTCAAATTAACCTGTGTGTGAAAGACACCAGCTTTGTTCAGTGATTAGGTGAGTAAATTCTGGCCTTTTTTCAGAATATGTTACATAAAATAAAAAGTGAAGACAAATGCTCAGTTCATATGTCTGGATAGTAAATAACACAGCAAAAAGGTATCTGGGATCTGATACTTCTCCCATTGACTTCAAGGAGAGCAGGATTTGGCCCCTGGAGAACAAGGATCAAATCAGGCAAATATTTAAGCATGTGTATGTAACTTAACTTTACTGATGTGAGTAATCCTACAGGCAAGTCAAGTTACCTCAGTCAGTGTTTGCAGGATTGGGCTCCAGCTTTGTAATGCTAGCTGTTATAATTATCATAATGTTAATTTAATCCACAAAAAACATGTGAAATGGTAATAAATGCCTTATAAATATATGAACTCTGTTAAAATAAATTCTTAAAGAAAATACATATTAAAATTGTATCATTTTATATTTGATTCATGCTACAGTCTTTCAACTTTTCTTTACCAAAATATTAATCCACAGCACCTGGTAAAATGAGTAAAATGCTAAGTAAATCATGCATGTTTTTTCTTCAAATGTGCAAGACAAAAATAGAATGAAAAGGAAATACATTAAAGGTAGGAAAAGATGTATAGGTCTGTTTCAATCTCTGCAAATATTTTTTGTTGCAGTTTACAGTTAAAGGCTGCTAATACAATATTTCATACAAGGTTACTTATGAAGCATACTGACGTTTAAAAATCACCACGCTATGCTTTTGCAGCAGTGTAATTTTTTTCCAACATAAGATTAAATTGCAAAATAAATGAATTACTTAGAGTAGCATGGCCCCCATTTTGCCACCCTTCTCTTGAAAATTGCTTATTAATATGAAAAAAGAAGTTGGAAAATAGCCTCTTTTACTTTATGCATAGCATTTTGGGGCCTCGCAGCGTGCAGACCTGGACTAGCTGCACATTTTAGATTGTATTGGCAAGCGGGTACAATGACCTTTCTGACCTGCATCTCAAGGCTATTATTAATCGCTAAGTAACCTGGTAAAGCCAAACAAATTTGTTTCCATTGAAAGGATCTCTATCTGTGTCTGAGAATTTGTGCTGTATCAAACAAACCTCATTAACTGTGTCCATTTTTGACAAAGAACTAGGAGTTGGAGAGATTGGCGACCTTTCTCTGTCCTTAAGGTACAGACTTCAGAGCAGTTATATGTGGGTAAATAAGTATTTTTACAAGGGAAACTCTTTGTTCTATATTAACCATAAATAAAAAACAAATAAAAGTGTGTGTGTTATCAAGTTTACTTTTTTATTTTAGGCAACTTTATACTTAAATATTTGTGCACATATTCTATATTTTACATATTTAATACTGCATCTCATTCTTTTTCATTAGATTCTTCCATTCAACCTGATTACCGTTGTAATAACTAGTAAACTGCCTATAAGTATATGATTATAACGTCTTCCTATTCTTATCCACTTTTACCCAACAATGAATAAGAAGTTATATTGTTCAAGAGAAAACTGGTGAAAATCCCCAAAGAGAGATATCTATATCTATATGCATTTTATTACAGATTTAATGATAACGAAGGGTAAAATATTTGTCCCATGTCATCAGTTAGATTCTACATTATTTAGAATGAATTATTTATTACCATAATTTGTTCAAGTCAAAAAAAGTTTAGATCATTTGCTGAAATGAAGTTCAAGGCAATATATAATTTTATTAGAAAGTACTATCCTAAGATCATCACAATTCCTTACAAATAGCCACACATCTTTTCATTAATGTTCTACACAAAACCACTCATGAATGTAAGTTCTTTTAATTAACTATATAATTTTCAATAGATTTTAATATATTTTCAACAGCCTACATATTTTGCTAACATTTTCTGTTTCAGTAATATTGTGTGCGTAATGTTTACATTACTTTATATATGTCAACAATTATATTAATAAAGTAATTACCTCTGAGGGCTCTGTCCTTGAAGTCATCACAAAATGTAAAGTATGTACTAGTCTAAACATTACTATACGTATAGACTGCTTAGCAAAATGATACCAATTTAGATTTATTCTAAAATTATTTACACCCTGAAATCCCCACATGTCCTTTCTACCACACTTTGAAGATTTGATCTTAGTCCCATTGATATCAATGGCAGTGAGATCAGACCCAAGGAATTAAATGAAAAAGACATTAAATATGACTCAATATAATTCACAGTATAATATTTAGGCTCTGAGTCTATAGTCTGTGCAATGGGACAGTTGGCCAGTATGTAAAGAGAGAGATGAGACCAGCATATATGTAAAGTACATACTACAGACATTATACTACAGATATAACACTGAAATCTACAACCACATGCATATATGCTAGCATACAAAAAAATAAAATAATCCAAAACTCACTGATATCAATGGAAAGACTCCCAATGACTTTGATGGACTTTGAATCAGGCCCTTCCTCCCAACTGTTTCTATTTTTCTTTACAAACAGTACATTCAACAAGTAGTAATAAGTAATCCTTTCTCTGTGAATGCCTCACGCAATCAAGGATGTAAACACTTCATATACTGTGTTACCCCCTCAACCCCAACCTCTTCATTCACAGTGAGCAGTATTATAACCTCCGCTTCAGGTCAAAACTTCCATTGACTCTTGTGGGTGCTCCATGTGTGGAAAGGGAATTGAATATGGCCAAATAGAATCAGAGACTCATAGGACTGGAAGGGACCTTGAGAGGTTATCTAGTCCAGTCCCCTGCCCTCATGGCAGGACTAAGTATTATATAGACCATCCCTGACAGGTGTTTGTCTAACCTGCTCTTAAAAATCCTCAATGATGGAGATTCCACAACCTCCCTAGGCAATTTATTCCAGTGCTTAACCACTCTGAGAGTTAGGAAGTTTTTCCTAATATCCAACCTAAACTGCCCTTGTTGCAATTTAAACCCATTGCTTCTCAGCCTATCCTCAGAGGTTAAGAAGAACAATTTTTCTCCCTCCTCCTTGTAACAACCGTTTATGTACTTGAAAACTGTTATCATGTCCCCTCTCAGTCTTCTCTTCTCCAGACTAAACAAACCCATTTTTTTCAATCTTCTCTCATAAGTATGTTTTCTAGACCTTTAATCATTTTTGTTGCACTTCTCTGGATTCTCTCCAGTTTGTCCACGTCCTTCCTGAAATGTGGCACCCAGAACTGGACACAATACTCCAGTTGAGGCCTAATCAGAGCGAAGTAGAGCAGAAGAATTACTTCTCGTGTCTTCCTTACAACACTCCTGCTAATACATCCCAGGATGATGTCTGCTTTTTTTGCAACAGTGTTACACTTTTGACTCTCATTTAGCTTGTAATCCACAATGACCCCCAGATCCCTTTCTGCAGTACTCCTTCATAGGCAGTCATTTCCCATTTGGTATGTGTGCAACTGATTGTTCCTTCCTAAATGGAGTACTTTGCATTTTTCCTTATTAAATTTCATCCTATTTACTTCAGACCATTTCTCCAGTTTGTCCAGATCATTTTGAATTTTAATCCTATCCTCCCAACCACTTGCAACTCCTCCCAGCTTGGTATCATCCACACACTTTATAAGTGTACTCTCTATGCCATTATCTAAATCATTGATTAAGATATTGAACAGAACCAGACCCAGAACCAATCGCTGCAGGACCCCACTCGTTATGCCCTTCCAGGATGACTGTGACCCACTAATAACTATTCTCTGGGAACAATTTTCCAACTAGTTATGCATCCACCTTATAATTGCTCCATCTAGGTTGTATTTCCCTAGTTTGTTTATGAGAAGGTCATGGGAGACAGTATTACTAAAGTCAAGATATACCACATCTACTGCTTCCCCCATCCACAAAGCTTGTTACCCTGTCAAAGAAAGCTATCAGGTTGGTTTGATATGATCTGTTCTTGACAAATCCATGCTGACTGTTACTTATAATCTCATTATCTTCTAGGTGTTTGCAAATTGATTTCTTAATTATTTGCTCCATTATCTTTCTGCGTACAGAAATGAAGGTAACTGGTCTGTAATTCCCCATGTCATCCTTATTTCCCTTTTTATAGATGGGCACTATATTTGCCCTTTTCCAGTCTTTTGGAGTGTTTCCCATCTTCCATGACTTTTCAAAGATAATTGCTAATGGCTCAGATATCTCCTCAGTCAGCTCCTTGAGTATTCTAGGATGCATTTAATCAGGGCCTGGTGATTGAAGACATCTAACTTGTCTAAGTAATTTTTGACTTGTTCTTTCCCTATTTTAGACTCTGATCCTACCTCATTTTCACTGTCATTCACTATGTTAGATGTCCAATTGCCACCAACCTTCTTGGTGAAAACCGAAAAAAGAAGTAATTAAGGACCTCTGTCAAGCTAGAGCATAACCATCTGCATTTTCATCAAGCTTTGTGGTAACAGAAAATTGGAATTGTGCAGATGCAAAAATTGTTTTATATTAATTAATTTTTGGAATATTGTTCAAAAGCTGGTCATCTGTTTTGTGAAATTCCTATGTCAAGAAAAATATGTGCACTTTTGGTAGATGCTGTGTGCAAAAGACTGAATAAGCAAAGGAACATTGATGATCGTTTGGGAAAGAAGTAAGTTTGTTTGGTACCACTGTAGTGGGGACTGTTTAATGACATCCAAAATGTGCCCATGTTTACAAGCTGATATGCTCAGAGATACTTTTCATCGTGATTCAGATAAGATTGTGCCTAGCAAATCTGTGAGGTAGCTGTTGACTTGTACATTATTGATTATTTCACATTAGGTTTTAAAATAAAAGCTGTTCATATGCCAACATAACTTACTGTTATTCTGATGTTTCATTATGAAACATGCAGTGGTGTTGGCTATGAGATGCAGATTTGGATTACCGTGCTTCTGCTGTCTGTATAAAGGTTAAAAATACATATAGAATATTGTTCCTGGCACTTTTGGAAAGGTCTTTAAATGATGATTTCAGCAATATAAAGATTTTAATGGTGCTTCATAGAACAGCATCATTTCACAGATTTATACTGACCTACATTTATTGAACTTTATCAAAATATTGCATTTTGTTTGCATTTTAACAGGAATTTTGTGATCTTGTGACCAGATAACCATAAAATCATAGTATTAATTAAAGTAAAGGGCATTTGGGAAAATCAATATGCAGTATAATTTGCCTAGAGTACCCAGAAGGAGCACAAAGTTTTTGTGATTTGAAATAGCTTAGCCCTCAAATCATAAAATTCCTGCAACATAGGCAGTAGGTAACCTTAGCATAAGAGAAGCCAGCCTAAATCAATTTTACCTTCCCAACTATATACATCATCCTTCCCCCTCAAACAAAGAATATGGAACTCTAAATGCAATTACTGGGACAATTTCTTAGCTACACCAGTATATATCTATTGATTTAATGGGGTTGTACTGGTATATCTGAGAGCAGAAGCTGACCTGCGGTATTAAATATCATTCGACTTTACCAAAAATATTCAGTAAAAATTAAACACACCTATATGTCTAGCCTTGGAGGAAGAATGTGTAAAGCATAGATTATGGTGCCCTGTACACAGATGTATTTATAACAGAAGACATACATTACCTTATATGTTAGATATGTGACATCTAGTCACCATGCCATTCTCTGCCTTATAGGAGTCTCTATTTCTGTTCAGTGCATCCACTATGTACTGTTAATACTGAAATGTGCCCGAGCCTGTTTTGACCAGCTACTGATGCCTGAGAGATGATGTCATGCAATAGCACAGCGGATTCTTGAGTGTGTTTGGGAAAGAAAGATGCCTGCCGCAGCTGATTAGGCAGAAATAGGGACATCTTTTTGAGAAGGGACAGATCTTCAACAGGTGGAGGAGTCTGAAAACTGTCTTGCTGGTGAGTTATTGTGGCCCAATAGTATTCTGAAACTATCTGCCTTGTATGTGGCACTTAGAAAGATACTCTATTTGTATTATGACAGGTTTCAGAGTAGCAGCCGTGTTAGTCTGTATCCGCAAAAAGAACAGGAGTACTTGTGGCACCTTAGAGGCTAACAAATTTGTTAGTCTCTAAGGTGCCACAAGTACTCCTGTTCTATTTGTATTGTGTCTATGCCCTGTCCTGCCTAGAACCTTCCTAACTAATGGAACAATAATGTGCAGCCTTATACAATATGCTCATATGGCATACAATCTCTAATCAACCAACCATTCAAATACTGTTCTATGTTCATTTCAACTCTATATTTGTGCATAATTACCTTTGTAATGTGATAAGCATCATTGTTTTTTGTCTGAAAATCATTGACGGGATTTTGCACTGTACATAGTTCATTATACAAAGTGGTACAAATCCAGTCCACTTACCTGGGTGGACAAGATCCAGGGTCTCCTGTACAGGGGGCCAGATCATTAAGAGGAAATTCACATCCCCAGTATGCCACACAAAAATGCTCTGCAGCAGTACACAAAGCAGTACTTGGTTGGGCCAATTTTCCTTGTGTGTAGGAGGATACAGTGGGCAGAAGCACTACTACAGCCCATGAATCATAGTACAAGTGTGCAAGGGCTGCATTGGTGTTTCCGTGTCCCACTGCTGGTTTGTTGGGAAGAATTCAGTCCCAGCACCAAATCCCAGATTGGTTTGGAATGGCTTTGATGAGTGTGCTGATTCACACTGATTGGAGAATATTTGAATTTTAGTGTGTGACACATTAATTTGTGTGCAGATTGTGTGCAGAAGCATATTAGGGTCCAATTTTGTTCCCAGTGAAGTCAATGGCAAACTCCCATTGATTTCATGCACTGACATCTCTACGTGGTGCATGTTCAGTAGGTATGCAGATTTCATCCAGCTCTGCGTGCACTCTAAGTGAAGCGTGTCATGCTTTATGACAAACATGCAGGAAGTCCTGTGACTGAGCAGACTTAGGCAAGTTCTCACCATAGTATGTGGTTATTTCTGCAGCTGGTTGACAAGGTGTTTACAACTTCAAATCTTTGTTGAGGCAGGTGAACCTTGGCTGTAATGAAGTCTAACACATCCCCTATGAATTCTGTTCTCTCTGTGGGTTCCAAAGAAGGCTCTCTCTGTTGACTGTTAGTCCCAGTGCAATGAAAAGTTGGAGCAGTTGAATGGATTCTTCTACCTGTTGTAGCGACTTCCCTCAAACCAGCAAATCACCAAGTTAAGGATGAACTATTGAGCCACCACTACTACCAAACATTTGGTAAAGACCCTTACAACTGCTGAAGCTCAGAAGAGTAGCATGCTGTATTTATAGTGGGCCTGTCCTACTTGGAACCTCAGGTACTAGCTGTGTGCAGGGAGAATAGATATATGGAAGTATGCATCTTGCAGGTCGAGAGCTGTAGATCAGTCCTGAGCATCTAGTGATGGAATTATGGAGGCAAGGATTACCATGCTGAACTTGATGAGGCAGATGAGAGTGTTGAGCCTCCTGAAGTCCAGAAGTAGATGCCATACTCCTTTTTGTCTTCAGGAATAAATCCTTTCTGTCTATACTGCAGTGGAACTTCTTCTCTTGCTCCGAGATTCAGAAGTAATTCTACCGCCTCAGTAATAGGCCTGGTCTACACTTGCGGGGGAGGGGGAGAAATCGATCTAAGATATGCAACTTCAGCTACGAGAATAGTGTAGCTGAAGTCGACATATCTTAGATTGACTTACCTCCCATTCTCATGGCACGGGATTGACGGCCGCGGTTCCCCCGTCGACTCCGCTTCAGCCTCTCACCCTGGTGGAGTTCCGGAGTCAATGGGACTGCGTTCAGGGATTGATTTATCACGTCTAGACGAGACGCGGTAAATCGATCCCCGATAGATTGATCACTACCCACCAATCCGGTGGGTAGTGTGGACGTACCCATAGTCTCTCGTGAGACAGGTTGCAGAACAGGGAAGGGGAAGGAGATGGGCAATAGGGAGAGCATGGAACTACAGAGATTATTTTTGGAACTCAGCAGTCTGATGCAATGTGGTTCCTAAAAAACCAAAATAAAGGTGGCCCTCCTGCAAGGGCAAATAAAGGTAAAGATCCTGTGGACTAATTAAAGAGTGACTCTTGAGCATCATGTCAGAAGGATTATGCTGAGGCTGTCGCAGCTGACAGACAGATCATGTAGAAGCCAAAGTCTCCTCTTTGGAAACTGCTGCCCCTTCCTCAGAGGCTTCAATGCTCTTGATTGGAAAAAAGCTGCTGGTGATGATCTCTGCCTGGAATAAAACTGAGGCCTTCCATGCTTCCTTTAAGGAGATGATATGTATACTACCAAACAAAGAGTGACCCAGGAGTCTTTCAACAAATATAGAGCATCATCTGTTTTTGTACTGAAGAGCTCAGTCTTCAAAGTGGACGTCTTTAATTGTTGTCTGCACCTTCTTTGGGACTAAGAGTCAGACTGAAGCCAAGATGCTCTCCTCATGATAATGGAAGTTATCATGGATCTTGCCATGGTATCCAAAACATATAATCTGAGCCTAGCGAGAGATTTTGACTATCCAAAATTACAGCCTTGAACTACTCCTTGCATTCCTGAAGAAGTCTGTCAGCAAAGTGTAGAGGCTTGTCTACATGAATACTTGAATACACTAACATATACTACATGAATACATGAATACACTAACACCGGAACAAATCAACATACCCTTAGAGCCCCGACCAGGGCTATTCTATCTACTGCCCAAAATCCACAAACCTGGAAATCCTGGACGCCCCATCATCTCGGGCATTGGAACTCTCACTGAAGGACTGTCTGGATATGTGGACTCTCTACTCAGACCCTATGCCACCAGCACTCCCAGCTATCTCCGTGACACCACTGATTTCCTGAGGAAACTACAATGCATTGGTGACCTTCCAGAAAACACCATCCTGGCCACCATGGATGTAGAGGCTCTCTACACCAACATCCCACATGCTGATGGAATACAAGCTGTCAGGAACAGTATCCCTGATGATGCCACAGCACAACTGGTTGCTGAGCTCTGTGCCTTTATCCTCAGACACAACTATTTCAAATTTGATGACAATATATATCTCCAGATCAGTGGCACCGCTATGGGCACCCGCATGGCCCCACAATATGCCAATATTTTTATGGCTGACCTAGAACAACGCTTCCTCAGCTCCCATCCACTCACGCCCCTTCTCTACCTACGCTACATTGATGACATCTTCATCATCTGGACCCATGGGAAGGAGACTCTGGAAAAATTCCACCACGATTTCAACAGCTTCCACCCCACCATCAACCTCAGCCTGGACCAATCTACACGGGAGGTCCACTTCCTAGACACTACGGTGCAAATAATTGATGGTCACATTAACACCACCCTATACCGAAAACCTACCGACCGCTATGCCTACCTTCATGCCTCCAGCTTCCATCCCGGGCACACCACAAGATCCATTGTCTACAGCCAAGCACTGAGGTACAACCGCATCTGCTCTAACCCCACAGACAGAGACCAACACCTACAAAATCTCCACCAAGCATTCTCAAAACTACAGTACCCGCTCGAGGAAATAAGGAGACAGATCAACAGAGCCAGACGTGTACCCAGAAGCCTCCTACTGCAAGACAAACCCAAGAAAGAAACCAACAGGACTCCACTGGCCATTACATACAGTCCCCAGCTAAAACCCCTCCAGCACATCATCAGGGATCTACAACCCATCCTGGAGAATGATCCCACACTTTCACAGGCCTTGGGTGGCAGGCCAGTCCTCGCCCACAGACAACCTGCCAACCTGAAGCATATTCTCACCAGTAACTGCACACCGCACCATAGTAACTCTAGCTCAGGAACCAACCCATGCAACAAACCTCGATGCCAACTCTGCCCACATATCTACACCAGCAACACCATCACAGGACCTAACCAGATCAGCCACACCATCACCGGTTCATTCACCTGCACGTCCACCAATGTAATATATGCCATCATATGCCAGCAATGCCCCTCTGCTATGTACATCGGCCAAACTGGACAGTCTCTAAGGAAAAGGATAAATGGACACAAATCAGATATTAGGAATGGCAATATACAAAAACCTGTAGGAGAACACTTCAACCTCCCTGGCCACACAATAGCAGATCTTAAGGTGGCCATCCTGCAGCAAAAAAACTTCAGGACCAGACTTCAAAGAGAAACTGCTGAGCTCCAGTTCATCTGCAAATTTGACACCATCAGCTCAGGATTAAACAAAGACTGTGAATGGCTTGCCAATTACAGAACCAGTTTCTCCTCCCTTGGTTTTCACACCTCAACTGCTAGAACAGGGCCTCATCCTCCCTGATTGAACTAACCTCGTTATCTCTAGCTTGCTTCTTGCTTGCATATATTACCTGCCCCTGGAAATTTCCACTGCTTGCATCCGAAGAAGTGGGTATTCACCCACGAAAGCTCATGCTGCAAAACATCTGTTAGTCTATAAGGTGCCACAGGATTCTTTGTTGCTTTTACAGATCCAGACTAACACGGCTACCCCTCTGATACATGAATACTTAGTTTGCAGCAAGCTGGGGTGTAAATCTACCCTGCACTAGTGTGCGGTGCACTGAGGATATGTCTACACTGCAATTAGACACGTGCGGCTGGCCCTTGCCAATTAACTTGGACTTGCGGGGCTCAGACTAAGGGGCTGTTTAATTGTGAGGTAGACATTTGGGCTAGGGCTGGAGCCTGAGCTCTGGGACCCTCCCATTCATAGGGTCCCAGAGGCCAGGCTTCAGTCCGAAACCAGACTATCTTAGAGGATAGGGCTCAGGAACCAGTTGGTGATCTTGAGCTTACCAGGATACCTCTGGACTCAGACCAAGCTAATTCAAGGGGAGGTCTTCCTTTCCCAGGTCCGATGCAGGCTATATAGATCAGTCCTAGAGAAACAGTTTGAGGTGAGACTGTTTTCCAAAAGTTCCTCTTAGAGAAGGACATACAAATATAACATTTGCCAGGGATATGCAGGGCCACCGAGAGGATTCAGGGGGCCTGGAGCAAAGCGGGGGAGCTTTGGCGCTTGTACTCACCCGGCAGCGGTCCAGGTCTTCGGCGGCATTTTGGTGGCAGGGGCCCTTCAGTCGCTCCATGTCTTTGGCAGCACTGAAGGGCCCCCCGCCACCGAAGGCCTGGACTGCCGCTGCGCCAGGGCTCGTGGGGCCCCTGCGGGGCTCGTGGCAAATTGCCCCACTCGCTCCTGCCCCCCACTGGGCGGCCCTGGGGATATGTCTCCCTAGACAAAAAAACACCTAATGTGACCATAATTCAGCAACATAGCCACTTCTCAGGAAGGAAAGTTTTTTTTAATTCAGGAGACTAAATACTAAAATAATGACTATACCTAAATGCCAATGGGCAAACAACACTAAAACTAATCCTAACACTAATGCATACAAATATCTACAGTAAAAGGTTTAGATCGTGCATTGAGATGCAGACACTGCTGGAGTGCTGTCTTTCCAGCTATTGGTGATAAGAAGGGACTGAGGAGTGGTTGGGCTCATTCCATCCTTCATGTCCTCAGTATAGACCATGAATACACTCATGGTGCCCAGAGGAGACTGCTGGCCAAAGATTCTGATCTCAAGTGCATGGGATGCCTATACTCCATGAATGGAATATATATGGACAAGCTCTCAAAGAAATCAGTCATTATAGTGGTGTGAGGCAATATACTACTGCAGGTAGATGTAAATTCAAAGTTTGTTCTCTCTAATCTATCAATCTGTCTGTATTTTTAAAGAATCTATAACTGTAATATCTGAGTGCTGTGGTAATTATTATTTTAAATAAACAAAAGCACTTTCTGCATAAGTAGAACTGCATATCACTGTATTCTGGCCAAATTATAACATGTGGCCTCAATTTTCCACTATGTCTAAGCTGTTCCCGAATACAGATAACTATGTGCATACATAAATGGGAGTTTTGCATAAGTAAATCTATAGGAACAATTGTGGAAGACCAGATGCAAATGTAATCTCCAAAGCTAAATACTTCCAATTCAGTTGAAGCTAAAGACTCATAATAACATCACAGATGCAGGGCTAAAATCAAATTTTCCATGTTTCTTTATAACAAAAAAATCTATTTTTTAAAAGAGTATATTATATTATGATTTCTTAAGAATATCTACAAGTGAATTATAGGGTGCCTAGTTCATAAAGTTGTGAAGTTGTAAAGTTGTGAAGTTGTGCCCAGGGCACTCATGAGACACCTCATAATTCAATTAAAAGAACCCTGTGGGAACCATATAATTATACATTCTTAGTAATAGTCTCATCAATAGCAGCCAGACTTTTATAGACCAAAGGGGCTATTCCAATGACTATCCTATGGTACAACTCTGTGTTTCTCTTCTTAAACACTGTTTATTTTCAGGTTACAGAAATTAGTATTGTACAGTATATGACACCAACTATTTATACTTTGACTCAATGAGGAAAACTGTAAACCTATCCCCATAACTTTATATAGTATTTGTAATACTTTGGGATCATTACCAAATTGTTCAATCACACTATTGTGCATTTATGTTAGGGCTTTATATTAGGAAGAACAACATATTCTGAGATGTGAAGGAGATACACTGGATAATCCAAGACACATGAGTAGAAATCAAATAGATCAGAAGACCCTAAGAATTTAGGTCTGAATCCAGCAAAGGATTCCTAAGCATACAGATACATATGTCCCACTCCTGCCACTTCCCGCAGCTCCCATTGGTTGGGAACAGCGAACCGTGGCCACTCGGAGCTGCAGGGGGCCATGCCTGCGGATGGTCAGCGTCAACAAAATGTCTTGTGGTCCGCAATCAGATTACCCTGATGGGCTGCATGCAGCCCATGAGCCACCAGTTGCCCACCACTGAGTACTTATTTACTAACCCGCAGCCCTGTTTGCTTGTTGTGGCTGTGGTGAACAAGAGAGAGGCAAGGGCAGCAAGGGGCACCTCCAAGTCTAAAGACTCGAAAAAGCTGGACCTCTTCCGCTGGAAGGTTACTCCATCGGAGGGCTCCAGTTTAGGATTGCTAACCAGCAAGCAATCCCGAGTAGATACAATTTAAATTCATGGGACTCCATGATTAAATTTGAAGAGTTGGTTCCAATGGACTCCAGGGCAGAGTTTGCAGCCATAGTAGAGGTGGGATAGGCAATGGCACAGACCTCTTTACAGGTCTCACTGAATGCTGCAGACTCAGCCGTGCAAACCGTGTCCTCTGGCGAGGAGGAGGAGTTCATGGCTCCAGGCATCCAGCCTTCCACCTTTAGTACAGCAGACAATTCAGGACTTGCCCTTTGATGGCATGGGCCTTTTCACGGAGCAAACAGACTCTAGGCTTCACAGCCTAAAAGATTTTTGGGCAACATTCAAGACACTGGGCATGCATATCCCTGCTACCCAGCAAAAGCATTTTGAACCTCCGCAGTGCTTCTACCTTCTCCGGCCCAGGCAGGACTTCTCCAGGAAGTGGGGCAGGAATGGCAGGTATAAGCCTCCCCATCCTCCATCCAACCAAGGCCAGGGCTCAGCGAGGCAGTCATCGGGCTCTAAGCAAGCCTTCTAAAGATATGCCCTGTGGGCAATGCACCAGTCTACTCACTGGATCCTTCCTCGTTTTCCGAATCATCTGTCCCACTTTTACCATGCTTGGTCTCAAACAACCTCAGACCTCTGGGTCCTGCACACCATTGAAGTGGGATATTCGCTCCAATTCTGCTCCTCCTCTCCCTCCCACACCCCTCCTCCATCCCTCTTCAGGGACCCCTCTCACAAGCATCTCCTAATACCGTACGTCCAAACGCTCCTCACCATGGGAGCTGTGGAGGAGGTTCCTCAGGAGCTAAGCGGCAAGAGATTCTATTCCCGTTATTTCCTAATCCCAAAGCCAAAGGAGGGTCGCAGACCCATCCTCAATCTGCAACAAATTAATGAAAAAATTGAGGTTCCATATCCTCTCTCTAAAAGCAATCATTCCATCTCTGGATCCACGAGACTGGTATGCTGCCCTTGACCTCAGGGATGCATACTTCCAT
Source organism: Mauremys reevesii (assembly GCF_016161935.1). Taxonomy (NCBI): domain Eukaryota; kingdom Metazoa; phylum Chordata; order Testudines; family Geoemydidae; genus Mauremys; species Mauremys reevesii. Next base: position 47,997,115 of record NC_052625.1, read on the forward strand.
ATATCTGTAATTCCAGCCCACATATGTTTTCTCAGGTTCGTGGTCAACCACAACCATTACCAATTTACAGTCCTCCCTTTTGGTCTGGCAGCAGCCCCTCGAGACTTTATGAAATGCCTGGCAGTCATAGCTACTTTCCTGCAACGGTGGCTGATGCAGGTATCCCCGTACCTTGATGACTGGCTGCTCAGGGACCAATCCAGGGAGCAAGTGGAGCTCCATGTCAACTTGGTAAGATCCACCTTCAACAGGTTGGGTCTCCTTCTCAATGTGCGCAAATCAACCCTATCCCTTACACAGATTACAGAGTTTATCGGAGCAGTGTTGGACTCAGGCCAGGCCAGGACATTCATGCCAGAGTCTCAGTTTTGGACAATGACAGACATCATACAAAGCCTCAAGCAGTACCCCACCACCACAGCAGGGAATTGCTTGAAGCTCCTTGGGCACATGGCAGCATGTACATATGTGTTACAGCATACAAGGCTGAGGCTCAGACCTTTCCAGGCCAGCTAGCATCGGCCTATGGGCCAGGGCACAATGGTCTAGACAAGATGGTCACCCTCCCAGCACCAGTTATCAAGTCATTCCGCTGGTGGCTCAACCCACAGAAGGTATGCGCAGGAGTCCCCTTTGCCAAGCTTCAGCTCTCCCTGTCCCTGGTTACAGATGCGTCACTGTTGGGGTGGGGTGCTCACCTGGGAGACCTTCAGACCCAAGGTCTCTGATTGCAAGATGAGCTCTCGCTTCACATTAATGTCCAGGAGCTGAGAGCGGTCTGCCTAGCATGCCAGACCTTCCAGGCTCACTTGCAAGGGAAATGCATGGAAGTGATGACGGACAACACAACTGCGATGTTTCTTATAAACAAGCAGGGTGGAGCTCGTTCCTCTCCCCTATGTCAGGAAGCCCTCAGCTGTGAGACTTCTGCATAGCCCACTCAATTCACCTGGAAGCATGCTACCTCCCAAGTTCTCAGAATGAGTTGGTGGACTCTCTCAGCAGATACTTTCACAATCATGAGTGGTCTATTCCCCTAGATGTGGTGAACAACATTTTCCAAATGTGGGGAGTTCCCTAAATTGACCTGTTCGCCACAAAGAGCAACAAAAAATGCCTACGGTTCTGTTCCTTCTGGAATCACAGTCTGGGCTCCCTCCTCCCATGGACAAACCACCTGTTGTACGCATTCCCACCATTTCCACTTGTCCACAAGGTTCTGCTCAAGATCTGCAGGGAAGGGGCGGCAATCATACTGAAAGCACTAGCCTGGCCCCACTAGCACTGGTATACCATGCTCCTGGAGCTATCGGTGGACACCCCAGTCTCGTTGCCCCTGCTTCCAGACCTCATCACCCAAGTCGTTTCCTGAAAGTTCTTGACAGATTATACCCGCAAGTTAGACAACCGGTCCTGGCTTGGTCTGGACTTTTCCGGGCTAATGCCCCCACCCTTTAAGCCCTTAACAACTTGTTCATTGCTCTGCCTATCATGGAAGGTGGTATTCCTGGTCGCCAAACATCAGCAAGAAGAGTGTCTGATCTTAAGTCTCTAACCTCCAACCCTCCTTATACCATTTTTTATAAGGACAAGGTGCAACTTAGGCCTCACCCAGACTTCCTTCCAAAGGTTATCTCCCAATTCCATGCCAGTCAGGACATTTTTCTCCCAGTCTTTTATCCTAAGCCTTATGCGGATAGGCAGGAGCAAAGGTTACACTCCTTGGACGTTCGACAAGTGCTGGCCTTTTACATTGAACGCACAAAACCGATCCGCAAGTTGAATCAGTTGTTCGTGGCAGTTGCAGATAAAATGAAAGGCCTCCTGGTGTCATTGTGAAGAACTTTGTCATGGACCACGTTCTGAATCCGGGCATGCTATGATCTTGCAAAAGTACCGGCCCCTGCACTGACAGCACATTCCACAAGAGAGCAGGCTTTCTCTGCAGCGTTCTTGGCCAAGGTCCCGATCCAGGAGGTCTGCAGAGCGGCAACATGGTCCTAGGTTCTCACTTACACCTCTTACTATGCTATTACCCAGCATGCCTGGTACAATACGGTTTTCAGCAGAGCAGTGCTCCAATCTGTAATTCCTAAGCTCCAACCCACCTAATTGGAATCGACATGAGCAAGCACTTGAAGAAGAAAAAATGGTAACTCACCTTCTCATAACTGTTGTTCTTCAAGATATGTTGCTTATGTCCATTCCAAGACCCATTCCCCTCTGTCGGAGTAGCCAGCAAGAAAGAACTGAAGAGGTGGCGGGTCGGCAGGGACCTAGATCCACCGCCATGAAGGCACAACTCCTGGGGCCTCCACAGCCAACCCGATGGGTGCTATTAGGGGAAAACCCTCCACCAGGAGGGAAAACCCTCCACCACAACCTTCCAAAGATTGTGAACGCAGTGCGCACACACCTAATTGGAGTAGACATGAGCAACACATCTCAAAGAGCAACAGTTATGAGAAGATAAGTAACCATTTTTTTTCATGGGTATTTCCTAAACACACACTTATATAAAGCCAAAACCCATCAAAATGTTTTCTAGATTTAAAAAATGAAACAGTGGAAACAGTTGCTTTTAAACAATTAAAAATTCCCTTCCGCTGTTAGCAACCCAAACACTGCATCAGTGGGAACAAGGGCTTTCAAGCGATGAAAAAAATTAATTGCAATTAATCGTGAGATTAATCACACTGTTAAAATATAATAGAATACCATTTATTTAAATATTTTTGCATGTTTTTTACATTTTCAAATATATTGATTTCAATGACAACAGAATACAAACTGTACAATGCTCATTTAATATTTATTTTTGATTACAAGTATTTGCACTGTAAAAAAACAAAAGAAATAGTATTTTTCAATTCACCTAATAAAAGTACTGTAATTCAATCTCTTTATCATGAAAGTTGAACTTAAAAATATAGAATTATGTACAAAAAAAACTGCATTAAAAAATAAAATGTAAAATTTTAGAGCCTGAAAGTCCACTGAGTCCTACTTTTTGTTCAGCCAATCGCTCAGATAAACAAGTTTGTTTACATTTGCAGGAGATAATGCTGCCTGCTTCTTGTTTACAATGTAACCTGAAAGTGAGAACTGGTGTTCACATGGCACTGTTGTAGCTGGTGTTGCACGGTATTTAAGTGCCAGAAGTGCTAAAGATTCATATGTCCCTTCATGATTCAACCACCATTCCAGGGCACATGCGTCCATGCTGATGATGGGTTATACTCGATAACAGTCCAAAGCAGTGTGGACCGATGCATGTTCATTTTCATTAGTTGAGTCAGATGCCACCAGCAGAAGGTTGATTTTCTTTTTTGTTGGGTGGGGTTTTGTAGTTTCTGCATCAGAGTGTTGCCCTTTTAAGATTTCTGAAAGCATGAGCAACACCTCATCCCTCTCAGATTTTGGAAGGCACTTCAGATTCTTAAACCGTGGTTGAGTGCTGTAGCTATCTTTAGAAATCTCACATTGGTACCTTCTTTGCATTTCGTGAAATCTGCAGTGAAAGTGTTCTTAAAATGAACAACATGTGCCTGGTCATCATCCGAGACTGCTATAACATGAAATATCTGGCAGAATGCGGGTAAAACAGCAGGGGACAATTCTCCCCCAAGGAGTTCAGTCACAAATTTAATTAACACATTCTTTTTTTAATGAGCGTCATCAGCATGGAAGCATGTCCTCTGGAATGGTGGTCGAAGCATGACGGGGCATACAAATGTTTAGCATATCTGGCAAGTTAATACCTTGCAATGCCAACTACAAAAGTGTCATACAAATGCCTGTTCTCACTTTCTGGTGACACTGTAAATAAGAAGAGGGCAGCATTATCTCCTGTAAATGTAAACAAATTTGTTTGTATTAGCAATTGGCTGAACAAGAAGTAGGACTGAATGGACTTGTAGGCTCTAAAGTTTTACATTGTTTTATTTTTGAATGCAGTTATGTAACAAAAAAACCTACATTTGTAAGCTGCACTTTTACGACAAAGAGATTGCACTATAGCACTTGTATGAGGTGAATTGAAAAATAATTTTTTTTATCATTTTTACAGTGCAAATATTTGTAATCAAAATAATATACACTTTGATTTCAGTTACAACACAGAATACAATATATATGAAAATGTAGAAAAACATCCAAAATATTTAATACATTTCAATTGGTATTCTATTGTTTAACAGTGCAATTAAAACTATGATTAACTGTGATTAATTTTTTGAGTTAATTGCATGAGTTAACTGAATAATCGACAGCCGTAGGGGGAACATGATACTGAAACTGTCCATAAACGAAGCAAACCTGACTCCATTGATTTTTACTGAAAGGAATATCCAGATAGGGCCACGTTGTGACCCATTCCCTGCCCCTTGCTCTCACTGAAAGGTTGCACAAGTGAATCTTGTTGATGTCAGTGAAACTACTTGTGTGAAGGCTTGTCTGCACTTAACACTGGTGCAACTGCACTGCTGTAGCGCTTAGTGAAGACTCTACCTACGTTGATGGGAGGGTTTCTCCCATCGGCGTAGGTACTCCACTCCCCTGGGAGGCAGTAGCTATGTCGACAGGAGAAGCCCTCCCATTGACATAGCGCTGTCTGTATTGGAGGTCAGGTTGGTATAACTATGTCACTCAGGGGTGTGGATCTGCCATAGCCATAAGCAATGTAGTTATACCAATATAAGTTTGCAAGGTAGACTAGGGCTGAGTAATTAACTGCTCACCAATGTGAAAGGGAGGTCACAACCTCCAAACACGCAGTATAAATAATTAAAATGTTGACTTTTTAAAATTCCTCCATATTTAATAGTCTAATGTAATATAGGAAACAATGTTTGAGTTTTAAGATAGCTTTGGCCTTTTTATAATATAAAAAGAGCTAAGATAACTGTTTATTGGGTTTTAAATACTAGATTAACTCACATTTGTTCAGCTACTAAATGAAGACTGCAGACTGAAATAATTTACAAACTAACCTTTTCATTCTGTTTTTCAGCATGTCTTTGTGACTATTTCCATCTTAAGAACCTGGGTCATTGGGCCTCAAAGCTATTAGCTCAATATAAGGGTCAATGGGCTGCAGCTCTCCTGTTCCTTTCCAAACTACTGCCCATTTACCTATTTTACTGCTCGGTGGACAGAAACAATTGAGCATTTAAAGGGCCTTGCCCAGGAGACCTGCCACAACTGAGTTTTCAAAACTCTCACTAATTTTACATCTTATCATTTATATCAATCTGTTTAAAAAACGTAATAATGGCAGCTCTACCTTCTGAGTCTGTAGGATTCATATAGCTCTGCAATAGCAGTGCAGGAATCAGATGATTTAAGTTTCTACTTAATAAGTAGCCAGAGGATGAAAATAATTGAACAAAAACAAAGTTAATGTACAGACATGAAAATGTGCTTTATAAATTCTATCATTTGCAAATAAATTAATGTTTAACACATGAAAGTCACACTCTATTCGTGCATAAAGGGGCATACCCTGCATCTTCCAGGACCACAGAGTGCCCTTTACCAGAAGAATTGGTGTGAATCTGCTGTGTAATGTGAGAGTCAAAGTACACGTGGGTGCAAGGTGTGGGAGAGAGGAGAGAAGCATTCTGCATGGCACAGAGCACAGCGTATAAGAGCCCAATCAGTGACAGTATGCAGGGGATAAATTCACAGTGGGCTCATTCAAGATCTTGTATAGCAGGGGTTCTCAAACTGGGGGTCGGGACCCGTTAGGGGGGTCGCGAGGTTATTACATGGGGGGGGTTGCGAACTATCAATCTCCACTACAAACCCTGCTTTGCCTCCAGCATTTATAACGGTGTTAAATATATAAAAAGGTGTTTTTAATTGGGCGGGGGGGTTGCATTCAGATGCTTGCTATGTGAAAGGGGTCACCAGTACAAAACTTTGAGAACCACTGTAATGTATAGGCTAGTGACTGCAAAGCCATTCCATTACTTGAAAGGGTAAATTCCTCCTATCCGTGGCCACTTGCACATAAGCCCAGGGCTTTGAATTTGGGCCTAGTATGTAAGTTCATAAGAAATGTATAGCTAGATCAGTGGTTCTCAAACTTTTGTACTGGTGACCCCTTTCATACAGCTAGCCTCTGAGTACGACTCCCCTACTCCCTTGTAAATTAAAAATAATTTTAAAAACAATTTGTAGAGATCTTCTCTCGTCTCCCAATTTAAGCACTGTTTCAGAGCTCTTGGCCAGAGAGTGGAGTTTGGGTTGCATTAGTTATTACTGCTTTGCTCCTTTTCAAAAAATCTTTCTTGCCTGACTGAGGCCTGGTCTACACTACTAAGTTAGGTCAACATAAGCCAACTTGCACTGACCTCGTTGTGCATATGTCTGCGTTTGAATTTGTCTCCCACCGATGTTAGTGTCCTGATACAGCGAAGCAGTAATACTACCTCCCCGAGCAGTGTTGAGCCATGGCCGATGTACTGAGGTCAGTATAGCCTGAGTTTCTGAATTGTTATATCAACCCTAGCAGTCCTCCAGCAGCTGTCCCACAATGCCCTACACAGATGGCTGTGGTCACAACTGTGAACTCCAATGCCCGGGGTCACAAAGACCAGAAGGCCTCCCCCCCCCACCCTTTTAAAGCACTGGGAATTTTTGAAATGCCTTTTCCTGCTTCTCCAGCATGGAAAGCACATCTAGCAGCGCTCCACTGTTGTGTGCTACCTCCCAGCTGACAATGCTGGCTACACGGTCCAAATGTCCAGCCTGGAGTAGACAAGAGACATTGGATCTTTTGGGCCTGTGGGGAGAAGAGGCTGTGCAAGCACAGCTGCAGAGCAGCCACAGAATCTATGAGCAGATGCATAGATTCATAGATTCTAGGACTGGAAGGGACCACAAGAGGTCATCGAGTCCAGTCCCCTGCCCTCATGGCAGGACCAAATACTGTCTAGACCATCTCTGATAGACATTTATCTAATCTACTCTTAAATATCTCCAGAGATGGAGATTCCACAACCTTCCTCGGCAATTTATTCCAGCGTTTAAGCACCCTGACAGTTAGGAACTTTTTCCTAATGTCCAACCTAAACCTCCCTTGCTGCAGTTTAAGACCATTGCTTCTTGTTCTATCCTTAGAGGCTAAGATGAACAAGTTTTCTCCCTCCTCCTTATGACACCCTTTTAGATACCTGAAAACTGCTATCATGTCCCCTCTCAGTCTTCTCTTTTCCAAACTAAACAAACCCAATTCTTTCAGCCTTCCTTCATAGGTCATGTTCTCTAGACCATTAATCATTCTTGTTGCTCTTCTCTGGACCTTCTCCAATTTCTCCATCTCTTTCTGGAACTGTGGTGCCCAGAACTGGATACAATACTTCAGTTGAGGCCTAACCAGTGCAGAGTAGAGCAGAAGAATGACTTCTCGTGTCTTGCTCACAACACACCTGTTAATGCATCCCAGAATCACATTTGCTTTTTTTGCAACAGCATCACACTTTTGACTCATATTTATATTGTGGTCCACTATAACCCCTAGAGCCCTTTCTGCCGTACTCCTTCCTAGACAGTCTCTTCCCATTCTGTATGTGTGAAACTGATTGTTCCTTCCTAAGTGGAGCACTTTGCATTTGTCTTTATTAAACTTCATCCTGTTTACCTCAGACCATTTCTCCAATTTGTCCAGATCATTTTGAATTATGACCCTATGCTCCAAAGCAGTTGCAATCCCTTCCAAAATGGTATCATCTGCAAACTTAATAAGCGTACTTTCCATGCCAGTATCTAAGTCGCTGATGAAGATATTGAACAGAGCCAGTCCCAAAACAGACCCCTGCGGAACCCCACTTATTATACCTTTCCAGCAGGATTGGGAACCATTAATAACTACTCTCTGAGTACAGTAACAGCCTTATAGTAGCCTCATCTAAGTTGTATTTGCCTAGTTTATTGATAAGAATTTTATGCAAGACCGTATCAAATGACTTACTAAAGTCTAGGTATACCACATCCACTGCTTCTCCCTTATTCACAAGACACCTTATCCTATCAAAGAAAGCCATCAGATTGGTATGACATGATTTCTTCTTTACAAATCCATGCTGGCTATTTCCTATCACCTTACCACCTTCCAAGTGTTTGAGATGATTTCCTTAATTACTTGCTCAAGTTGCTCCATTATCTTCCCTGGCACAGAAGTTAAACTAACTCGTCTGTAGTTTCCTGGGTTTATTTTTATTTCCCTTTTTATAGATGGGCACTACAGTATGGGGCATGCAGGAGAAGGGGTATAACAAGGACTAACTGCAATGTCACATGAAAGTGAAGGAATTGCATTAGGCATATCAGAAGACCAGGGAGGCCACCAGTCAATCTGATGCCGAACCACAGACCTGCTGCTTTTATGAAGAGCTGCATGCCATACTTCATGGAGAGTCTATCATCACCCCACACTCCACCATGGATACCTCTGAGGAGCCTGAGTGTCAACTCCTGCCATGAATAGTGAGGAGGAGGTGGAGGTGAAGGAAGAAGAGGAGGAGGATGGGGAACATGTGACTGGGGAGTCCAGCTATGCTTCAAGCCAGGACCTGTGTGAGATTCCACCACAACCCAGTAAGTGCCAGCAATTGAGCTGGGGGAGCCCAATGTTGGGGAAGGAACCTCAGGTAAGTATTTTCCATTACAATGATGTACTCCTGGGACCTGCAGCTTAACAGGACACAGGTATCTTCTTTTCATTAATCTACTCATACTACAAGAGGTAGCGTTACAACAAAGAGAGAGAGCATTGTTATCTGGTTTTCATTCTCCTGTAGAGTTATGCAATGGGGATGCAATGCAGAGCAGTTTTTTTTATGTATGCAGGGATGTCCCTTGAATCATCCTGCGAGAACTCAATGAAACTTTCATGCAGGTACTCTGCACTCGTCTCCCAAAGGTTTCTAGACATGGCAGCCTTATTTCTCACTCCCTGGCAGGACACTTTCCCACATCAGTCAGTAATAACTTTAGAAGGCACCATTGCCGTACACAGGCTAGCAGCCCAAGCGGCTTCAGGACACCAGCAGCTGTGCTCTCTGTGCCCTTATTAACCTCAGGAGTGAGATATCAGCTACAATCACGACTGCCACACAGGTTCTAACAGGCCCCAAAAGAGCAGGACCAGGTAGAGCACAGTCCAACACAATGAATTAATGTAGCTCATTGCTAAAGTGCTCTTATAACTTTGCACTGAGCTCTTCTAATAGCTCTTGTGTCTGGGTGTTCAAGCTCAGCAGTTCAAACTCTACCCTGGGGGCAACTTTTCCCCTTTTGCTTCACAGATATTATGCAGGACACAGCAGACAGCTATAACCATTTGGATGTTTTTTTTCACTGAGATCCAATCTTCTGAGTAAACAAGCAGTGTCCCTCCACTTCAGTCTACCAAAAATGTATTCAACTGTCATTCTACATCTGCTGAGCCAGTAGCTGAATCTTTCCTTGGTGCTGTTGAGGTGGCCAGTGTATGGCTTCATGAGCCAGGAGAGCAAGGGATAGACTGGGTCCCCCTAGATCACTATTGGCATTTCAACATTGCCAATGCTAATTTGTCAATCAGGAAAGAAAGTCCCTGCTTGTAGCTTTCTGAACAGTCCTGTGTTCTTAAAGAGGCAAACATCATGTCCCTTCCCTGACTAGCCAACACTGACGTTGGTGAAGCCCCACTGGTTATTCACCAACACTTGCATAACCATAGAAAAGTAGCCTTTCCCGTTGAAATAGTCTGTGGCAAGGTGGTCTGGTGCCAAAATAGGGATATGCATGCCGTCTATTGCTCCACTACAGTTCGGGAACCCCACTGCCGCAAATCTGTTTGTTATGTCCTGCACATTGCCAACAGTCACAGTTCTGCATAGCAGGTGATGATTAATGGTCCTACACATTTGCAGGAGAGCGGCCCTCACAGTGGATTTTCAATCCAAAATGATTTCCCACTAACTGGTAGCAATCTGACATTGCAAGTTTCCACAGTGCATTCGCCACTTCTCCATTGTCAGTGCAGCTCTCGTTTTGGTGTCCCTTCATTACAGGTCTGGGGTGAGCTCAGCACACAGATCCAGGAATATCTCCTTGTGCTTCTAAAAGTTCTGTAGCCACTTCTCAGCAGCCCAAGCCTACATTATGATGCGATCCTACTAGTCAGTGCTCATTTCTCAGGCCCAGAAGCAGCACTCTACCATGTGCAGCTGCTCCATGAATGCCATCAACAACCTTCAACTGGTTTTCATTATGTTCCACACCAATCTGTCCACCAAGAAATCATGTTCTCTGCTGATTCAGTTCTTCTTATGGCTCCGCAAATACCTGAGGATCATGCATCCTGTGCTTGCAATGCTTATGACAATAGTGCAGAGCTGTGCAAGCTCCATGGTTATTTCAGAGATGTTGGACAGCAAGGAGAGCTGTGTGGGTTCATGGGTTTTTAAAAAAAGGCATGAAAATTATGGGATAGCAATCACATTATGGGGTGAAAACAGTAGCATTCTAGAAAGTGGATCTTTTGCTCCAGGTCACTGCCCACACTTCCCAAAAGAGAGTGCGCTGGACAGTGGCAGGTTGCACACTGGGATACCTACCCATGATGCACCACACTCTGCTTCGACACACACACTCCTGGTGAGTATGTGGAACGACAAGCCAAGGAACACAAGTGATATACTAACTTCAGTGGTTGCCAGCATAACTGGTATCTGCCGAAGTTTGTAGTTTAGAGATGGCCTGATTCATTTTTATTCATCTTGGAAAGACGTCTCCCACACCATGGCAGATACATTATAAAGTATGGAATTCACTGAGTACCCAATGCCATTCCCACAGTAATTGGGCGAAGCTGAGTCTGGAACTACATAACCAGGATTCTATGCCCAGGAGTGGGGGAGGTTTGTGACTTCTTATATGACTAAAACTGGCAGCAAGTACCACTTCTACAGGGGAAATACACTCTCAGAATAGAGATCAGCAACTTTGTAGCCAGAGAGGTGAATCTGGGCTAGATAAAGCCTTTTGAAAAGTCTACTGTTTTGCAAGTATTAAGGGTGAGATTTTAAAAGCTTTCAATATTAGCTTAATATTTCTTCCTATATAATTTTTTTTATCAGTTTCCTCTTTTAACATAGTAGAATGGATCAGCTCAACAAATGTAATTCCTCCTTCTTTCTCTTTTCTCATTCTGCTTTGTTAAATGGGGAAGTAGGAGTTATTAGAAGTCATGCTAGTGTTATTAATCAAATGTCATGAACAACTGTGCTTGAGGAATGGGGTGGTTCTATTGCCTCCTTATACCTCTTACCATATAGTATTTTTCATGATTTAAAGTATTTAACTTTGCATGATTTATAAAGAAAACATGATATTATAACAGATAAAGGTCATTGGCAAAAACAGATTTTCCTTCTTCAGGATATTTTGAAAAAAAACTGGCTGAAAAGTTTACTGCCTGACTCACTTTGATATCAGTGTCTACATGTGTTTCAGGGGGGAAACTGGAAAGTTAATCTAACGGGAAAGTTTATAATGGGAAGGGGTGAAGAAAAGAACCACAAAAATTATTCAAGAGCTGGAGAAAATGTCTTACAGTGAGAGACTTAAAGAGCTCAACCTGTTAGGTTTACCAAAAAGAAGGCTGAGAGGTGACTTGATCACAGTATATACGTACGTATAAAAGCTGTGTTATCTGGCCCTGTACCAACCGGAAAGCTCTATAAACCGGCATTTCTAATCTTCATAGGAAGTCTGGTTTATAGTCTGGCTGGCACAGGGCCAGCAGGCTCCCTAGCTGGCTCCATGTGGCTCCCCAGAAGCGGCGACCTGTCCCGGCTGCTCCTAGGGAAAAGCGCAGCAGACGGCTCTGCATGCTGCCTTTGCTCGCAGTCACCACCCCCACAGCTCCCATTGGCCATGGTTCCCGGCCAACGGGAACTGCAGAGCCAGCGCTTGGAGCGGGGGCAGCACATGGAGCCATCTGCTGCGCCTACACCTAGGAGCAGCCAGGACAAGTCGCTGCTTGTGGGGAGCTGCCCAAGGTAAGTGCCCCCTGGATCCAGCACTTCGAGCCCTCTCCCACATCCAAATCCCCTATCCTGAGCCCCCTCCTGCACCCAAACTCCCTCCCAGAGCCTGCACCCCACACCCTCTCCCACGCCACAACTCCCAGCCCTGCACCACCTCCCACACCCAAACTCCCTCCCTCTTAGTTAGCTGGCATTTTTCACTTATCAGAACCACCTATTCCCCCAACATGCTGGATAAAACAGCTTTTACTGTATCTTCCCAGGAAAAAAAAAATCAGGTGCTAAATGCGTCTCCAGTCTAGCAGAGAAAGGCATATCAGGAAGCAATTGATGGAAGTTACAGCCAGACTAATTCAAATTAGAAATGAGGCACACATTTTCTACAGATTAACTACAGGGACAATTTTCTAATAGAAGTGATGGATTTTCCATTTCTTGATGGAGTCTCCATCTCTTGATGTCTTCAAATCAAGGCTGGATGCTTTTTTGGAAGAAATGTTTTAGTCAAATACAAGTTATTTGGCTCAGTGCAGGTGTAACTGGGTGGAAAACTATAGCCTGTGTTATATAGGACGTCAGACTAGATGAGCACAATGGTCCCTCCTGGCCTTAAAATCAGTGAATCCGTGAATCTCATCCTGAATTGGAATTATGGCACTTTTTGTCCATCCCTAGTAAAAAATAATATTTTTTCTGTTCCGTGCTAGTTATATCCAGTAAAAATGATACATTGGCCTCTCCTAGTTCTGGTGGTGAATATTAATGAGACACAACACTTCTCTTTAGATAATGAGAGACTGTATTTTTAATGATCTAAAACAATTGACAGTGATAAACAAGAATTATTCATTTTTTCTATAACTTTTTTCATAAAAAGTCTTTTCAAATAATTGCTGTAGTGAGCTATGGAGTGCTACAGGTTATAAGTCAACACAAAGAGCCAGACTGTGACTTTTTGTTGCAAAAGTGCATGTCAGGGTAAAAAGGGCAGAATGATCGTTCCACTCACACTTTCTGATCTTGCACAAGGATTAGTCAAAATACAGTCCCTGCATCTAGGGGAGTGGAAACAATGCATGCACCTATCATCCCAAGTCAGCAGAATGAGCTGAGACCATGACTGTATACCTACCTCTGCTCCAGGCTGCAAAGCAGACCAGAAGCACCAAGAGGCACAAGCTTCATCATTCTAAAGAATAGGGAAGCCTGCAGAGCCCTTGTGCATTAAAGAGCTGGTGGAGTATACCATCCGTCTAGTAGCCCCTTGTTGGATAACGAGGCACCACATAATACTTTGCTCAAGGCACTGTCCCAAGCTAACCCTGAGCTTGCTCCTCAAGTGACCACCCAACCTGTATTTTAACCCCTTTTTTGGTGCCTTGTATCCATGACCTACATGAGGAAGTATCTGATCAGCTAAAAGTATATTTTCTATCAATATTCAGGCAAAGTATCATACATTCTGATAAAAACATGATTTTGTATCATGTGGGCTGTTATGCCTTAAGTAGTAAACTCTGGTCCACAATTTTCATTTTCCTTTATTTCCTTGGAATGTAGCTGGTTGCCCTTTTTGACACACTATGTTTCAACAGATTTCAGTAACTGCACGTGTGAAAAAGTGCTCGCTGACATGAATCAGAGTTGAACAATCTAGCCAACAGAGGACCAAATTCAATTCCTTGGCCCACTGGTTGCAAACGTTTGTTTTTTTTACACAGAAATGAAACATTTTCCTTTGCTTGTGTAATGTTTCTGTAAACTCATAACTTTAAATTGCTTACTGGATTATTAAATAGTGAACTGCAAGTTGAAAATAATTTTCATAGTATTTTTTTAAATGGGAAATAGCACTTTTTAAAATTAAGTGACCAAACTAAGGGGCATGTAAAATTCTACATAATTCTAATAACCTAAATTGTTAGAATAATTGCTTCTAAAATATCCAGCTGATAAATATTTATATACTTTTCTCTCACACAAGTCTCTAGTTTTGAAGTTATAGAAATATTTGAAGTGTAGAGACTTCCCTGGGTAACCTGGTTTAACCTGTACTATGGATGGCCTGTCATCTATCTACAATTAGATAAAAACTGAACTGCTATCATTTAATCAGTTACAACCTGAAAATTATATTTTGAAAATCAAGTTTATTAATATGTAATCTTTAGGTAATCATATTTATCCTCCTAATTTACACAATATTTATGATGCTCTACATGTCCTTGAAATAGGGAACAGGGACACTATACTATGAAAAAGTGGTCTAGCTGCTGGAGTTCATAAATTTTGTTCAGCTTTGGATGAGTTCAAAGAATTGCCATGTAAGAAAAGCCTTACAGAGGGAATTTATCTGATTATGGCAGTAATAATTACCCAGCTGTTTATTGCAGATAGAGAAATAATTCATGTAGGCAATAGGCCGTGGTGGCAATGACACTCCGCATTTAGTAAATATGCAAACTGTTCACTTCTAATTAACCAAGCTAGAGGATGCCCTTATTAAATGTATAAACTAAAAGTGCCTTCCTGACAAGTGATGAATTGTTACATTGCACAAACTCTTGCCACAGAATTATTGGAGTGAACTTGGGGCTTAACTTCATTAAGAGATCTTGTGGGATAGTTAAATGAGGATGGACAGCATAACAAGGTCTACCTGACAGCCAATGATATGTTAAAGCTTAATGAAACTGCACCTTTTCCTTCTTTCTACTTACTTTACTGTTAAGATCTCCCTTTAGATAAAGTACAAGACCGGGAAGTCTACTTAAATTAGGACAATGCAAAAGCATGAAACAAGTCAGGATTTTACTAGTCAAATCCATCTACAGAAAAGACATTAAAGACTAGTAGTAATTTTCATAGAAATATTTCAAGACCAAAAATCCACCCATACGTTGAAGTGCTTTCAAACTCACTGCTATAAAATTATTATTTGTAATGTCACTCCTACTCAACCTTGCCTTGAATTAATCCATTAAAAATAGTTTTGATCACAGTGGACTAATTAGTGCAGTGAGTGAATACACCAACCTTTCACTGCTGGAGACCCAGACTCAAATTCTTCCTTAGGTCACAAGTGAAATAAGTTAATGTCAATTATTTGTAAGGCCCAACAATGTGCGTGGTGCTGTACAGGATACAGAATCTTTGGGATTTTATCATCTAATGAATTAGTTTACATTTTTGAACTACAATCTAATTAATTAGTTAATGTGTTTGAAGATGAAAGGTTATATGTAGGTGCAAAGAAAGTGGATATTGGTGCATGCCACAAAGCTACCAAAGAATCTGGCAGGATAACTGGCAGCATTTGCTCGAGAGATACCCTCTAGGTGGGGTGAATAGATTTAAATCACAGCTATTTAAATCACTGATTTTAATCATGATTTAAAACAGGCAGCAGAAAACCTAGTTTTAAATAATCAATTTTAATCTTTTTTTTGCATTTGTACTTTTTAGTTATTTTCCTAATAGCCTATTAGGCACATTTAGAAAGGGGGTCTTATTAACAAGTTAGGGTAACTCATCAGCTAGAAACATTTCATTGCTACCACAAATTAGGCCCATATCTGGTGGTCATCACCAGGATAGATGTAGACACTGAAAGTGGTGCAGTTTTTCTATATCACATAATTTTTAAATGGCATTGGGCATCCAATCAAAAAATAAAAAAAAGGGCCATAGGTCAAAGACACAGCTTAATTTTGACCAAAATTAGCAGAAAGCTTCTAAATACAATTGATAATGCTCAAAATAGTATTGTTTGGGAAATATTTAACCCCAAGTGATCTATTTTATGCACTTTCCCCTACTTTTTTTTTGCATTCAATTAAAGAAAATATCTGTAGTCACATAACAGTTTGAGCTTCTTTGTACCATGTAATACATCACAACATTTGTCATTAGTTGTATAATGGCCTTATTTGAGAAACGTTTTCACGATGTTATGCAGATAATAAGACCCCTAATTATAAAATGTTTTTGAAATTTAAAATGCTCTGGCAGACTTCATGAACAGTATCCAATCACTCCACCAGCTCATGGACAGTTACATTACTCAAGGGACAACTGTTCAGATACATTTCCATTCTGGGAAAACTATGTAATGTATTTCTCCCAACTACTGAACGGACAGATAACATAGGAGCAAAGAGAGAGACAATAACAAGTCCATGGAGCTAGAGACATAGGCAGAGATGATTCTATTTGACTTCCAGTGTGGTCATGTGAATTATGCTAGATGGGTTGTGTCAATGTAGCAGAAGCCAGACTTCTGGAGGAGAAGCGGACACATGGATTGGGAGACTCCCTCACCCATCCTCTGGTGGGCAGAGCCAGGCCCACTATACAGATGGGAGGGACAGGAACCAGAAATATAAAGGGCAGGCTCTCAAGCTCAGTTGGGCTGAAGCTGCCAGAGGAGAAGGATTTCTCCTGACTGCTGCTTGAGCCCAACGGACACCACTATAATAGCAAAGCCCTGGAAGAACTGCTGGATGCCGGGGATGCTGAGGAGCTGTCAGAGTAGTGATTATTTGTGTACACCAGGGAGACAGATGATGACCCTAAGACCCAGGTTCCCCAGAGCAGGCGAGAAGGAAGTAGCCCAGGGGAACCAGACAACAGACCGGTTGTATTGTGGCCTTAAACTAGGTCAGCATGTTTCGGGCGGACCCCCGCTGACCCAGTAGCGGAACACTCCACTACTGCTAGGGCCCTGGCCTGGGACTTGGTGGAGTCAGGTGGGCCCAGGTCTCCCTTACCCCCTGCCACCCCACCCCTGGGTGACAGATTCCCCACCTTAGGCCAAGAGGCCTGAGTTTGTCCTCCAGAGCTAGGACGTCAGACTATTTGCCGTCTGCCCAGCCAGAGAGCTGAACCCCTAGAATATGTGCTGTCTGCCCTGATGGAGGGCTTGAGCCCCTAGACTGCTTGGTGCTCTCCCCTGCCTGCAGGCCAGAGCTCCCTGTTTGGTGCCCTGCCTACCTGAGGGCCAGGGCCCCTAGACTCTTTTGCTGCTCTGCCCTGATTGCAGGCCAGGGCTACCTAACTGTTTGGTGCTCTGCCCTGCTGGAGGGCTTGAGCTGCTGGTGCTAATTCCCACTGAATTTGACCCCTACAGAGACACTGCAGTGAGGGGGCATAGTCCCCCCTCCCAGAGGGGTGAGGAGAGATGGCCCCGACCATCCCATGTGTGCTTTAAACATCTGTCTCCAGCCAAGCAGATAGCATAAAATATATGTTTTATAATTAGGGAGTAGAGGTCTTATTATCTGCATAACTTCATAAAAATAGCAGACAATTTTTTTTCTCAAATCAGTCTACTCTACAAATAATGACAAATATTGTGATTTATTACATGATAAAAAGAAGCTCATAGTGTCACGTGACTACAAACGTTTGCATTAATTGAAGGCAAAAAAAAGTAGGGAAAATGCATAAAATAGATCACTTAGGGCTAAATATTTCCCAAACCTTCCAAAATAGTACTATTTTGAGTACACAGGTGCATTATCAATTGTATTTAGAAGATTTCTGACAATTTTGGTCAAAATTAAATTATGTTTCTGTGAGCTAGGGCCCTTTTTGTAATTTTATGATTTTTTTGGATTGGCTGCCCGATGATGTTAAACATTACATAATATAGAAAAGCTGTACCACTTCCCGCATCTACATCCATCCTGATGATGACCATCAGATACATTCTTAAAATGTGGTGGCAATGACATTTTTCTAGCTGATGAGTTACTCCTTATTGCCCAAAATGGGCTGGTACACTACAAAGAAAGGTTAGTTCTCACTGGTTGCTAATCATTAAAACGTGTTGATTTGCAACTATATATAGACTTTACACTAAATTTGGTGGTACTTTTTGCTAAACAGGCAAATACACTATATCTATAAACATTTATTGAAGCAACTGTGTATCTTAACTTACATTTATTCTAATTCTTAATTTTTATGTTTTTATTATGCTAGAAAATGGTGAATTATGCATTTCTTATTTTTGAGATGATTAATGTTTTACTTGTTTATCTCAAGATCTTTCTGGATGGAAATTTCAATTCAATTAAAAATTCACAAAGCAGCATATTTTAAAATCTAAAATGACCTTAAATGGGTAGTGCATATGTAAGAAAAAAAATTATCAAAATATGTTTTGCATTTAAAACTAATAAAGAAAAGTAAATAAAGATCTCATCCTCCCATACATTGTTTTTGTTCATAGATTGGAAGAGGAAAACAAGCTTTGCTGTTTTTTCAACTTCCAGTTGCTTTCTTAACTTTCAGTTAACTAGTCATTGAAGTGAACTAGTTGAATAAACTGAAATGAAGAATATATTCTCTCTGCACCTGAAAAAGAGGCTACTATTGTCAAAAGCTGGTTTAGCACGTTAACAAATTCTGGTTTCAGGTGCTTAGTTAGTGATTTCCACCAGTTCATTCGTGACTGACTTCCTTTAAAACTTAGCGGAAAACATGTAATTTAAATGATTTAGGCCTTAACCTGGTTTGTTAATTTCAAATTGAATTTTAAATAGGTTTATTTTTAAATATACAAACTTGCATTTAAGTTTAAAAAATCCAACTTAAATTTTAAAAAATCCTATTTTTTGACTCTTAAAAAAAATAATTGATTTTTATCCACCCTGCCAGTAGGACTAGAAAACAGAGATGCTGCAGAGTTGGACTGAGTTATTTGGCAGAATTTGCATGGGGAATTCCGCATATTGCCTAACTGCAATGGCTGCTATTCTGCTGTCATTGAAATCAGAAAGAACCTTCAATGAGTTCAGTGGAAACAATATCTCATCTGCTATCTCTAGCTTTAGCCAGTGCAATTTTTGACTTTCAATTTTATGATTAAATGCACACAGAAAATTAAAAAGATTTTTTTGCAATATGCGCTACAGTGACATTATTAAAGTAAAGTCCATTTTATCCACCAGGACAGGCTGTGATTTAAATTATCATAAAAAGAAAGGTTAAAAAAAATACTGTCCTATCAAAGAGTCTTTATATGATGAAGCTGTTGGGAAGGTTAGGTTTCTGGACAGCAGTTATAAAGTAGAGTAGAACTTGCAAAAATACATATTTGCAGAGACTATTTTAGCTAGATGTGAATACCTTACAGAAGCTTAAATATACAGTATGGCCAGGGTCCAGTAGGGGCTGGATCAGGCCCCACGGGCATCATAATTCATTACTTGGGCTGTTCGCACAATATATTACTATTCTAACTCAAACTAGATACGTTATTTATAACTACAGTACTCTAGAATGAAAGCTGACTCTGGTTTTCAGGTCAGGCAGTTTGGATCCTACAGCTATTAAGGTTAGAGTTTTATAAAGTCATAGATCTCTCAAGTCATGTGCATTAGGGCACCAAAACTTCATTTAAATAATAGGAGAATAATATTCAACAACTCTGTTTTCAGTACCAGAAATTCCAAAGACATGTTGAAAAGATAGGTTTGGATTGGTGGAGTAGATCAACTCAAAAAACTCCAAGCAAATAAGTTGCTTGTTCTTTATTCTACCTGCGAGAACTTTAAGAAGTTGCCTGAAAATTTTTGCCACCTGTTTGAAAACAGAATAAATCAGGGCCGGCCCACAACATTTTGGCACCTGAGGCGGGGAGCTCAAATGATGCCCCCATGCTCCCTTTCTTGGCCAAAACTTTGACAGGTCTCAATTCTGCCTTCTTCCTGTTCTTCTCTCTCATGGTACTGCTCTGCTACCTACCCCAATAAAGGAAAAATAACAACTTAAAATGCCTTGTTCAAAAATTGTAAGTAACACTTAACTTTCAAACGCCTGAACAGCAAATGTAACTTTTCTTGTCTGCATAGTAAACACTGGCATTTTTATCTGTTTGAATAATCAAAGTAGTGCTTACTGCTTCCTGAAAGTCCACAGCCTGGGCCAGCTCATGCTCTATTGAGATGGTTGCAAGGCCGACCAGCCTCTGCTGCGTCATTGTGGAGCGCACATGTGTTTTTATTAATGTCAGCTTGGAGAAGCTGCGTTCTCCACTGGCAACTGTTACAGGAAGTGTTAGAAGTATGTGCAGAGCAACAAAAGCATTTGGAAAGAGGGTGGTCATCTTATTCATGCACATATATTCCAGAACACCTTTGGAGTTGATCCTGCTGAAATGTATTTTGAAAGGGCTTTCAGTTCATCACCTAAATCACTTGCATCAATATTGCGCATGTCATCATGTGTCAACACTGTCTCTAGTGCCCTGCATTGCTGGTGTAGGTCTTCTTCAGGTATAGTGAGGAGTTTTGGAATATCATACAACATCCCAAATATACTGCTGTGTTCCTTGAGCTGCATGAAATGTTCTTCAACTGACTGTATTGCACAATCTAGCACCTGGTTAAAGAATTCAACTTTGAATTGTTGTTTGGGATCTCTTATGGGATTATCTCGTGCCTCGTAATCAAAATGTCTTCTTCGGTGACTTGTATTCTTGAATGGCTGGGAAAACAGCTTCAGTGTGAAGTTCCTCCGCCAACTTCTGTGCACTCTTCAGAACTTTTTGAAATCCCTCATCTGACCGGTAAGACTGTAGGTATGACTTGCTTTGTCCAGTTGTTCCATTGCTCCAGATATATCAAGGTCAACACCTTGGGGTCTCTTGCTTACAATATTTATTTCAAGCAGTATGTCATGCCACAACACTAAGCCACACAGAAATTTGAAGTTATGTATGTTTCTGGTGATTCCATTTCCCTCTGCCACTGTTCTCCCACAAACATTTCCTGTCATAGCATTATCCTCTAAAATGACAACTATGACATCATCTGTCTTCCCAATTTGGTGTTTGATAGGTTTTATCGCCTCCACTCGACTTTCCCATTGTGAGGCACTCAGTGGTTTCAGTGTCAGAGAGGATGTGCCCAGATGTTGCTTTAAAATTTGCCATCGATGAGTTGATGCAGAGAAAAATACATAGATGCTTTGAATTATATTAAAAAATTCATCAGCCTCACTAGAAGCTGATGCTGCATCACTGACCACCAAGTTAAATGAATGAGAACTGCATGGGACAAAAAAATCTCGAGGGTTTAACTCTTGGATCTGTGTCTGTGTCCTCTGTTCTTTCCTCTCATGTTGGCACCATTATTGTACCCCTGACCTCTCATGTCAGCTATTGCAATTCCTGTATCTTCCAGCTTTTTTAAGAAGCACATTTGTCATACCAGCTCCTTATAGTATCATCAATGTCACACACACACAGTCTGCACAGTCTGAGGCAGCCGCCTCAGTTCGCCTCATGGTAAGGCCAGCCCTGGAATCAATTGCTGTTTTGGTCAGGAGGAGAAACATTTAACTGAATTATATCAACAACAAAAAAGATATACATTCTTAAAAATATTCTGATATTTTGTAAAATAGCTGATGCTTGGACTTATCTCTATCAGATGAAGGGACTTCTGAAAGCTGTCATTTTGTTAGTGTGAAAATAGATAATGTATTTCCAATCCAGTTTATGGAAAATAGCCTGACCTACAAAATATGCCATAAATGAAGTACTAGACATGCTGTAAGGTAATACCCCTTTATAACTTTCTAGCAACTGGACCTCATCCTGCAGACTTTACTCATGTGAAGGCTGGAGGACCAGACCCTTTTAGCCTGAAGAAAAACAGTCTAAAGTATAAAACTTCCAGCAACCTGACAGAGTATATTCCAATAAATCTTAAGAATTATTAAGAAGAAAATGCTAACTATACTTAATATTTTCTCCAAAGAAGATGAAGTTTGAGTTTTCTTCTAACTCACTTTCTAATGGAAAAGATTCAAAGAAAACTGACTTAACTGAGCTAAGAGTGGTTACCGGAGACTCCTTTGGCTCACATATGTGAAGGAGATGGACAAGCCATTTCTCGGTGTATAAAGACAAACCATCCATGGCAAGGCTAAATTTTCAGAAAGTTGATTTCACGTCCTCTAAATTATTAACTGACAGGAAGCCTCCTTTTCTGGTTTAACTGTTGATCCCTCTGTTTAACTATTCTACCATGGTTTCACTTCCATGACGAGATGGTGGGACAATATGGTTTTACAAATCTAAAAACACGTAATTAAAAACATGCTGGTCATATGTGTCTGATATTGCAAGTCACGTAGTACCTCTTGTAAGGTGCTGAAGTCAACAGAATTACAATACCATAAAAATGGTGAAACATAATGGAGAACCAGGTCCAAAATCTTTGGAATAATCTTCATTTAGCACATTTTCAGTTTTTTCATTAGACTTTAGACCTTTTTATATGTCTGTAGTGCATTAGGCCAACACATTCAGCTGTCAACTGAAAAGTTAGTGGCTTAAGCCCAGCTGGGAATGTCAGCTGTTTGCCTTTCTCAAAGAAATTGGTGGAAGCTTGGGATTTTTTAAACTAGTCTGGAAAAAAAGATTCATAAATGTTCTGTAGCAAACATTTCTTTATTGTCAGGGAAACATGATCTAATACATATTTTGCATCGCTAACTTGTATGATTCTATGACCTCTTTGGGCTGACATCTTTTACAAAATCCTCACTGATGGTCACCCTCATTCACATACATTTCTCCCCCTCCCCCACCCCACAGTGGTGTTATTATACAAAGCTTCCAGAATAACATCTTTATGCCTAATGGATACTATACCTGTCCCAGCAATCTATTAAAATTAAAAGGGGATTTTATTATTATTTATTTATTTGGTGAAGTATGAATAATGGGCTAAAAATTATAACTACTATTTTTCTGACACAAAATGAAATATTTCTATTTTATTTTCTAGCTAAACAGATGCTGGTATTCAGGTGAAATTCACCACAGTGAAGGGAACACGCAAAAGGCCCTATGCACCATTAAAGACATGCGTAATAAATAGTTCTAGTGGTATGTCAGCCTTTACCCCAGTCCTGCACTTGTGTGAATCACTGTTACTGATGATAACAATAGTTTCCATATGCCATGATGCTTGCTAAGTCTAAGCTCAGCCAGGGCTGCCTACTTTAAGTCAGTGTTTGTCAGATGACACAGGAATTGTAAATTATCTGTCTTGCTCATACATGAACCCAAACCCAAGCATCTTGCCACTGTTGTTGCTAGTTTTCTGCCATGTTGTAATCTCACTGTGTTCTATGCCTGAAGATAATGTGATTATGAGGTGCTATTTTCTCATGATAGTCTTGCAAAGCAATGTGTATCTTACTCTTTTTCTATTTAGTTATGTCTCATTTTCCTACTTCTAGTTTCACTCCTGACATGTAGCAAAGTTAGTCAAAGAATTGTACGTTAATCAGACAGTTGGAAACTGACATCATCCGTGAATTCTTATGATATAATAGCACCACCATGCTAATTTATGTGAAGTGATGTCCATTTGCTTATTGTGGATTGAAAATTGCTTCACATAAAACAAAATGCTAATTCTACTACATGATAGGGAGTTATAGCCTATGCTAATTGCTTTTGGCATATTTCTCCATGTAATCATTTTGCCAGCTCTTGCAGTTGTGAAAAAATAAGGGTTTATGAATGTTTCTGAATAAGGTAGCGTGCTGTGTCTGTTCTATAGAAGAGAAACTTCAATGAGCAGTATTGGACATTTTCTGAATGTGTGGATTTTCAAATAGATATGTAACTTCACAACCAATCCACATGCAGATACTACACAGTATATGAGCTCTATTTCTATTTTCCATTAAACAGCAATAGATAATACAGAACATGATTTATTAATAAAAACTACAAAGGGAAATTGTGGAAAACGTAGTGGAAATTTTTTCAGCAAATCAGAATAAGTTACCAATGTTGTAGCTATATTAAAACAGAAAGGAAAGAAACAATAATATTAAGGATTCATACAGCATAGTGTTACTACTGTATCTTCAAAGGACTGTACAAACATTAAGAAATTAAATTTCACAGTATGTCCCTGAAGTAGATAAGAGCCCAAGGGCTAGATTCATCCCTTTGTTGACACTAAGGAGACTGGTTGTGTCTCTCCTCTTCTGCTGCTGCTGCTGGGGGCTATGGCACATGCTAGGGCTACCCTACCTTGTGACTCCTGATATAGGGTTTGCAGCAGTGGGAAATAGCTGGAGTGCAGGTGTGCCCTGGCCACATCTCCTCTCACCCTGATTCATCCCCCTTCTTATTATGGCCTGCCCTGCCCTGCTCCCACCCTACGATGCACCCTATGCTGGGGTTTCAGCAGAGGAAGTACAGAGCTGGTGCTTTGTAGGGTTGTACACTGCACTGTAGCAAATTCACTGGGGAGGAAGGAGCTCTGCAGTTAGCATTATGAATTTGCTATAAGACTTGACCTATGTATACAAAACTAATACTTAAGTCTGTATTATCATGAGATTAAAAAAAATCTTTCTTCAGATATCATAGGAGCTAATTCTTACAGTTGTCTTTAACTCATATGAAAATAATGCTTCAAGTATGCAAATTCATGATATGCAAATTCACATATTTTATTACTATTATTTAATCATATTTTAAGTCAATTTCTGTTAAATTGAATTATGTCACTCTATGGCTCTAAACTCAGCTTCTATTAAGTTTACTTTCTCCTGAGGTTTGTGAGGTGAACACATATGACTACTAAATGAGGGCAGTTACTAAATGAGGACAGCTTTTATTTCAACTGAATGGTAAAGATGCGGCTGCTAGGTGAGGGTAGCTTCTTAAAAAAGTAAGCAAACAAACAAAAAACCTCAATCCACAATCCTAGGTGCTGAAACTTAGGCTCTTAAATCCATACTTAGGTACTTACTTAAAAGTGGCCTGTGTTTCAGAAGTACTGAGCAACCCCTTCTGCCATTGAAGTCAAGTTTGAAAATTCTGGCCTACAGCCTTTCACTTTACAATGTGATGTCACAAACAAGCTCAGCCCAGACATGTAAAGGGTGTGCAGTCTCACAGTTGACAGCATTATCCATCCTGCTGATAAATTTGGGGAAACTATGATTCTACCTGGGATACACACTATCTTCCTCTTTCGTAAATTTAAACTGTATTAACAGCTTCCTCACAGCCTGATGTTAGGACTTTGCCTTTCATCTCTAAAATACCTTCTTCCAAGGAATAAGAGGAAGAAGCACAGCTGCGTCAACCAAATGTTTACCAGCATTCATGCTAGTCTGCTCAGAATTCATAAAGGATCTACCATGCATGCATCAAAAACATTGGAAAACAGGCAATTATGTCATGGATTTATTACAATGATAGGGTATTTTCTTTACTTGCAGTGTTCTAATTTTAAAAATAACAGAGTAAGAACCACAGCTAAAGAAAGTGTGAGTAAAAGGTTGCAACTTTTGACTTTGATCAAAAATGAATCAAAAGAGCTCCTGTTGTCCCCATTGCTCTCCACTCCACACTACCATATAATCTGCCAACCTGTCATAGCTTCCATTTAAGCAAATAGTTGCCATGATTAAATTAGTTTAAAAAGGATAACTTGCAAACCTCAAGAAGGTAGGTGTCTAAAATAAATGGGAATATAGATAGATACAAACTGCACTCGTCAACATGATAACCATCAAATATTTGTTTTTCTGCAACCATAGAATCATGGAGTAAGCTGCATTTATTTTGTATGTTAAACTTTCTAATCCTCAATCTACTCTCTAATCTATTTTGCCACGACTATTTTCAATAGTCCAAAACTCTTTTTTGCTCTTTATAGGCAATATAAAAAATGTTGCTTTATTTCCCTCTAAATGTGGATCAGATAAAGCAGGGGTTTAAAATCAGCTGTTCAAAGAACCAGTAATGGCAATATGCTGTCTTGGACTAATATTGATTTTAAGGTCCAATATTTCATGATATGCCAAAAGTGAAATGGATGTTTTATTCTGTATAAGAGTTGTAAATCCAGGTTTTCTAATGATACACAAAAATTGTCTCTAGCTCTGTCATGTTGCAGATATAAAGCCATAAAACTATGACATAATATAAATAAAAAATGAATTTTGGCAAATGTTTTAAGGTTTAAAAAGTATTAAATTTTCCGATAACACTGCTCTACAGCCAAAATGCTTCTGAAATAAATGTAGTCAAACTTTACTAATTCTGGGTCACTGAGAAAGAAAATGATGCTTAAAATTGTTGATTGGCTCTAGTTTTCAAGTTATGCTATTGGGTCAGTATATATGACCCTTGACGTGGGAATATCGGAGGATAAGTGAGTTATAAAGGGAAGGGATCTCAATTTAAACAGAAATGACTAAAATACATCTTTGACTGGATCTATGAATAAATCTATGACTGGGTTTGGACAGTACTTGCTTTTTAGGCAAAACAATGAATGATGCAATCTGAAGCTGGTATTGAATCATACATGATATGAATTGCATCATGTTATTCCTAGAAGTCATGGATGATGCAATCATAACGAAGCTTACATCACTCTGCTGAACAAATTGCCCTATATCAGCTCTAGAAATCATACAGTGTCGTGCTCTCTTATTTGTCAGTGTTTGATTTTGCAAAGGGACACATTACTGTTTAGCTAAAGTGAGCAGAGATGCCTCGTACTTGTGTGAACAGTGCAGATAACTTCTGCTATGTTTGTGGTGAAGTGACTTTTGCATCACAAAAGTGCAGTATAACCACTATGGTTAAGAAAGCCTATCACCTTTATTTTGGCTGCAAAATTGGAGATCAGGACAAGAGGTGGGCCCCACACATATGCTGCAACTCTTGTGCAACAAATCTTCGCCAGTGGTTGAACAGGAAAAGGAAATCTATGCCTTTTGCAGTGCCAATGATTTGGAGAGAGCCAACAGATCATACCAGCAATTGTTACTTCTGCATGGTGCCTCCAGTTGGGAAAGGTGTGTCAAAGAAGAAAAAGTGGACAGTGCATTATCCAAACATTCCATCAGCTATACGCCCAGTACCCGACAGAGAAGGACTGCCGGTTCCTGATGCACCAGAATCATTCTCACTTGAGTCAGACGAGGAAGAGGAAGAGGATGAAACTTCTGGTCCTGAACCATCAATGTCACAGGACCCACATTTTCTCCCATCCTCCTCCTCTGAACCACACTTCATAACACAAGGTGAACTGAATGATCTTGTCAGGGATTTGGATCTACCCAAGAGTAAGGCAGAGCTGTTGGGCTCCAGACTAGAGCAGTGGAATCTCCTGGCAGGTGATTTTGTTACCACCCTTACACATCAAGCTGGGTCTGATGAAGAACTTTGTCAAGGCCATTGACAAAACACAAGCAGCTTTCAAGTACCTCCGTGGAAAATTTCCAAGGTTAAGTGAAGCTAAGATAAAGGAAGGTGTCTTTGTTGGTCCTCAGATTCATGAACTTCTTCAAGATGATGCATTTGACCATGCACTGAGTGGCAAGGAAAAGATGGCATGGAAAGCCTTCCAGTTAGTGGCAATAAATTTTCTCAGAAACAACAAGGCAGACAACTACAGGTTGTTGGTGGAAAACCTCCTCAAGGCATACAAAAGCCTTGGTTGCAACATGTCACTAAAGATACATTTTTTGCACTCTCATCTAGATTTTTTTCCACCGAACTGCGGAGCAGTGAGCGACGAGCACGGCGAGCGATTTCACCAGGACATTGCAACAATGGAGAAATGCTATCAGGGCAAATGGAGCCCATCAATGCTTGCAGACTATTGCTGGACAGTGACAAGAGATGCTCCATTTAATGAATACAAGAGACAAGCCAAGAAGCGCCGAGTAGACACTGAATAGGACTAAACTATGTACATAATAGTTTTTTGCCTTTTGTTTCATAATAAATTTTAGTTATATAACCCTTTTGCTGATTTTTAAAGTGTTACATAAACAGGACAGGTGAAATATTATCATGTAAAGCAACCATAAACGCATGAAAAGACCTAGGTTTACAATTTATGATTAAAACTCTACTATCTACACAATATACATAGACATAAAATGTAAAAACTTAAATACCTTAGAAACAGTAGCCAATCAGTTGTTTTAATTGTCATATTTGAATTCAGCACATCAAATACATAATTAATAGCTCATTTTATCTCTGAAGCAGATGACTTCTCAAAAATTGTAGACCAGTGTAATCTAAGGCCTATATAAATTAACTAAGACAAATAATTGTGACACTGTTTCTCTAAAATATGTGAATTAAGGAACATATATGATGGTGCAGTTTGGTATCTTTTTATTCTTGTGTGTGTGTGTGTGTATCATCTGCATAAAGTATTCATAGCTTTCTCATTCAAACAGTCTTCCTAAACTCATGCTAACTATTGTAATGACAAACTTTAATGTGCATTTACACCATTTAGTTGGCAGATCTAACCACCGAAGTGTTTGCTTCAGTGTTGTGTCAGGGCTAGTTTTCATGTTGTGTGGAGAAGCTCAGAGCTCTAATACCATTGACACAGCACTAAAGCAAAAGTCTTGATGAAAGCAGCTAAAGGATGAATGAGTTAATTAAGGGACAGTTTCATCAGCAATGCTCCAGCTGCTTTGTTTCACTCTGGAGATGAAAAGCAGTCATAAACGTAGCTTAACCTGAGCCAGGTTTATTAATAAGTTGCAGAAGTGTACCAATGAGTCTGCCCCAAAATTTCAAAATATCTGTAATAGTAAAGCTGTAGCAAAAATCAATCATTTTATAAGGGTGCATCTTTAGGCACTTAGTTGTTCTCATTTGTCTATGCATTTTTATTCATGGCATTTATTGTAATAAATGGTTAAATGTTTTTTATATACACTAAATAAATGACAACTAAATTGTGAGTGTCCCTGACATGGTGTGTTGAGGGAGGGAAGTATGCAGAGAACCTCTCCCCAACCTTCAATAGCACTCCCATGCATTACACAGTCACAATATAGGACCAGCACTTCCTGGCCAATGTGCTTGGTAGCACTTCTTGACTGGATGGAGGAAAATCTATCTGAGTTGAGAACATGGCCAGGGCATAGTTCCCCATTGCATTCCTGCTGGATTCTATGAGGTAGATGCTAGGGGGCAGTGCACACTACTTTTATAATTTATGCCAGTGAAGAGATCTATGCAGTGATACTTATTTCTAGAGAAAATCCATTGATTCTCTTTCAATACTCAAAATATGTATTGTAGCTGATCAATTTGGTTGACAAGTTCATTACAAAATGTACAATTTATTTCTAATGTGCAGGGCAAATTTGGGTTTAAGTAAAAAACAATATTAGTGGATAGATTAATAATAAATAGCTACCAAGATCAACAGAAGGATATACTAATGAAATTAGTCAATAAATTAATTTAGCTATTTTTTATACAATTGCATCATACATTTAATGTTACAAGACATAAAGTAACAGTCAAAACCAACATCTATCTAATACAATAATAGCTAAAGAGAATATGACTTCCATTTTGAGTTTCTGTCCTAAGTAAAGGATGTTCGTTCTTCTGCACTCAAACTTAATAATGTTTTATTAATGCTACCATGTCTATGGCTAATTTTTAATTTCATGATATCGTTTTCTTGTTCTTAACCTGGGGCAGTTTTTGCATATCAGGCAAGAGGTTACAAGTGTATATGTCTACCAAATGCACACTCAGCCTTTAAACTAATCAAACTAATTTATCTTTGTAAAATGTCTAGTCTCAGTATGAAAATATATTCTTGCATATGTATTAAAATAAAATACTATACCACTAACTATGGAGTAGATGAACTATAACTAAATCCAAGGTTGCATGGTGGCCTGTGCACAGTAACACTACTTTGCCTCAATGATTAAATAAATAAATAAATAAATAAATAGTTTTCAAAAATTTAGTGTTGGTATTTATAATACTGTTTAATTCACAAAAATGAAATAGCATTAATTGTTATTAAATGCTAATAATGAATAAAAGTATTAGAAAACATGGACTTAAAAAAAACAAACAGATCAGCACCAAGAAAACAAACCCTAAAATAAAGCTTAAAATACACACAGATAAACTGTCCGTGGACTCCAAAATCCCTAAGAGCCAGAAATCAGATAAACAAAGAAGCAGAGTATAAACATATCAACAAGAGAAATAAACCTAGCAGACTGAATTTGTCACATTTATGATGATCCTGATACACGACCGGCAAAACAATAGCTCTATACATTTCCTCTCCTATTTGCCCCAACTCAAGATTTGAACAAAATATTTACATAGTGTATTGACACTTTACGCATATTAATAATCTGAAACAACCATTAAGGAATTTAATGAAAGAGCCAAACATACAAAAATAATGCAGTATGATACCAAATGTATGGTGTATGAAACAAAGAAAAGTCATATTGGGGGGAAAAACAAAATATAAACTGCAATAAATCCATATTCAGTACAGTAGAAATGCCACTTTTCATTATCTTATTTTATCTATATATGTCATAGGCTTGTAGGTCAGTTACTTGCTCTTGTTTCAGGTTCAGGAACCAAGAGGAGATGATTGAACTATTTTTAACAAGGAAGTAGACCTGCATCTCAGCAGTTCATCCAGTTACAAAGTACTCATTTTAGACTCCCAGCAGGGTCAAGAATAAATCCTAGATAGTGATTAAATTTATAGGTTTACTGATATGACTACCCAGAAAAAAGCAAACCTGGGATTTTTTGTCAAAATATGGACTGGATGTGGTAAGATGTAGAGATGATACAGTTGATACAATTCCCACCATTACAATTGTTTTCAGATTTGGTTTCTGTAGTTGAAATATGAACCAGCTTTGTATCCATAAATATGTGTCTAAATGAACAGTAAACAAAAGGTGGATGGAGGCAGTTATATTACTTCTAAAGCAACATATTTATGAGACATGATAATTTACATATTATCATAAAGAAGGTACACCATAAAAGAGTAGAGAGCTACTCTTACATAAGAATACTGGAGATTAATAACTACAGACTTTTAAAAACTGGTTGGATTACCTGTGTTATTTATTTCATATAATACACTTGCATAATATTTTATTATTTTAATAAAATAATAATAATTAATAATACTTTGGCTGAACTATGTCTCTTACAATGTCATCTAGACCCAGATTTGCAGAAATTGGTTTTAACTAAACAACTTGATACATTTACCTCACAAAAATAGGTAAGTTTTTTTTGTTTGGTTGATTTAGTTAGTTTGTTTGTTTGTTTGTTTTGAACACCTACAAACTTGCCTGGGTAGTGTCCAAGTCTCCTAACAGGCAAGAGTGATGATCTCTGTCATTCAAGACAATTAAAGTAAGAGCAAAAAAAAGATGGGATATAGAGGTAAATCACCCAGTTATCATGTTAATGAAAATATGTACAGTGCCTTATTATATCCGCTGTTGCAAGGAACCCTACAAAGAGCCGGCAGTGGTGTTTTATTATGTCTCTAATAAAGAAGCATTTCTGACATCTGTAAATTACCTGTCTTAAAGAAAAACAAAATCTTAAAATGTAAGGGTCCTCTGATGAAGCTGAGGTCAGTAGAGGTACACCAGGGAATAATTTGGATGGGAATGTTGTTATTTATTATTTATTTATCATTTATTTATGCTGCAATTGCAGAGCCCCAGTCACAGGCCAATCCCCCACCGTGCTAGGCAAACACTGTACAAACACATAACAGAAAGATAGTCCTCTTCCCCCAAAAGCATTCACTCTAAGAGAAACGACAACAGGTGGATACAGACAGACAGGGGAGCACAAAGAAACAATGAGACCGTATTGGTCAGCATGAGAGGCAGTGGTCTTACACACCAGCTCCCTAATGGTCATCAGGTTTTCCGTAGGAATGATGGCAACGGCAAATGACCACAGAAATCAATGGAAGTTCTGTATGGGGACCGGATACAGAATGTAGACCTAAGTCTTTATATTTTTCACTGTCAACAACCAATTTCCAATGCAAACATTTTAATCGCCAACACACTTAATTCTGAAGAAGAAATTAAAGTTTTATCACTCTTTTTTATCTTTACCTGACAATCTCATTATTCACAGAAATAGCTTCCAGATATTTCTTCAGTGCATAGTAATTATGGATATATTTTCGGATATAATAGCCTCGCCATCTTTTCTGAATCTAGAAGAAATATATTTGTACTTTAGTATATTTCATGCAATATAGTAGTGAAAATAGTTTGCAACACTCTTATAAAATACGTTATGTTTTTCAAAGGGTGATGGTGCTTTAAAAAGTGACATCACACATATACGTAAATTTGTCTTTCCATTAATATAGTGATGGTGAGAAGTAAGTTTTGTACTAAAACTGTAGCATGAATTAAATATTAAATGCAAACATTATTAGAGATGTTATCAAGAGATGACAGTGATTATGAGCTAATTGTGATTTAAGTCATTGCCTGCATTGAGGTGTGGCAGGGAGAAGAGGCTGTGCACAGGCATCTACTCCCGGAGTCATTGTACGTGGTGGCACCCCTGTAAGTGGGGTAGGACGTACATCCAGAGATGGCCTCTGTTACAGTGATTTACAGTGCGTAGCATTGTATTACCCCAGCTCTACTATACTCTCAGCTGTATATTGTGGGTCTGATCCTAAGCCCCATGAAGTTAGTAGAAGACTTTCCACTAACTCCAATGTTTTTTTTAATCAGGCTCTCTATGAAGTTTCTGGTAGCACTGCATGTGCTACGGTTCCCTGGGTCCTGCAGGCAAGCGGCATCATCCTGCAAGGTGCCGACCATACACTATATTCATTCTTATTACTAAGAAGCAACACAGTATGGGGATATTTGTTAAGTAATTAGTCATAATATTTTCATAGAATGCTATCCTTCCAACAAAACTGATGGGAATTATGTAGAAAAAAGGACAAGGGAAATTTCTTACATGTAAATAATTACCTTAATGTAGTCCTGTTTATTAATACACTATATTAGGTCATATGGTCTCCTAAATATAGCATCAGGAGAAGGGGATTCATAGCTCTATGTATTTTAAATTTTAGGTCCCAATTCTGACTAGAATTTCCTGAGAATTTAATCAACAACACTGCTCAAACTAGCTCTGCTGCTTAATTCTGACCATGGTAACTCTAAAGTGTTGATTTTAAATCACTTTAAAATAATCACTTAGCACTGTAATATCTGTTTCTTTGGGAATGGAAGTAAGAAGTAATTAGCAGCAGAGTTGTAAGAATTCTTGTAATTTCAGTGCCTGCTGACTAAAAACCAGATTAACTATTATGTGGACATGCAGAGACAGAGAGGAGGCAGCTTGTGCCTCCCCTATTCAGAGGATGTGGGGGCCAGTGCAGAGGGCTGCTCCCACTCCACATTTTCTTTCCTTTATTATATATCCATATATGTTTTCTCATGTTGACTTCTGTGTATATTTCCTCTTTGCCTTCTCTTTCCCTCCAATACACATGTAACTTTCCCTACATACTATTCTCTATTCTCTATTTCCTTCCTTTTGTCTCCTTTCTTCTCTTGTTTTACCTAAGATCTTTCTCTAGATATGACACTTCTCATTTCTAACTTATCACTCTCAGCCTTATATCACAGCCTTATATCACTCTCACCCCCATTCACCTCCCAACACCCATCCCCACAGCCCAATGTCCACACACAGGACTTAGAAATGCTACTAGACACCTAAAAGCCAAAGAGCTAAGTCTACTAGCTAACATACAAAAGACTGGGGTCTCACTGCCCAGGAGCCTGGAAAATTTGAACACACCTGTTCAGTTACCAAAAACAAGGAGGAGGATTTTTCTCTTTTTTTTTTGTTGCTCTTGCCCCTAAACACCATCCGTCCACCCCACTCCTTCCCTCTTGAGGACTCCTGACCAAGATAACAGCACAATATTTTTAGTGTGTGAATGCACTACGTGTTTTCATCTTTGGCCTCACTACTGCTATTAGGCAGGAGTAACTTGGCTGCCATATAGCTGTTCTCTCCTTAAAGCAGTATCCTTCAAACTCTGTCCAATGGTTTGTACCTTATCTTTATTCACATGATACTCCAAATCTGTGTGGTCCATGATCAACCTCTTTATGGAAATTTTTCAAGATTTAAAGACAAAGGGTGAAATCTTGGCCCTACTGGAGTCAATGGCAAAACTCTCAGTATTTTCACTGGAGCCAGGATTTCACTGCAAGTGTCAAATTCTGCCCTCTATTACACTATTATAAATCCAGGGTAACTCCATGAACTTCAATGGAAGTATGCTAGATATATGCTAGTGTAAATGAAAGCAGACTTGATTTCAAAGTTTGTAATGCTATGACTCCATTTTCCCAATTCTGCATGTCAGAGGCTACATGAGGGAATGAATCTATATAATACAAGTTGTTTAGAGAATAAAGTATATCTTCAGTCTTTTACACAAAGGTTCTATTTATATTAAAATTTGCTACATAAAAGTTGCTGAAAATTTTGCTTTTGCAAGAGAGTACAATGTTTTATGATTATATTGCTTTTTAATCCCAAGGTGAATGTTTTAGCACTTCTAAAAAAGACAACTGTGTATGCCCTTCAAAGTAATTAGCAAGTTTCAACAGTGATTGGTACAAAACAATTATTGTCATTGATCAGCACCGAACAGATAATTTTAAACAAAGTCATTGTGTGCTCAGCAGATTACAGCTTGTTAACAGGCAAGTTCTAAATGACCTCTTAAGCTAGTCAAATCAATGATGCATATTCCTCATTAAGTAACATCAAAATGTAAGTGGTCTTATAAATAATGTTTATTTTAAGCACTAAAACAAATGGCAAAACCTTGATATATCAAAAGCCATCTGCTCATGAGATTTTTTATTATTATTATTTTATTTTGAGGGGATTACTTTGGTTGCTGAAAATTCACAGCAACCTTAAATCATCCAAACAGAAAGAGAATAATATCTCACCACTAAATATTCAAAAAGTAAAATTGATTCATAGAAAATAAATTCAATATGATAAGCTTATGTTTTAAACCATTTCTGAATGCTTCTGTTTTTACAGAGGTGAGAGACAGATAACAGTATCTACGGCCAAACAATCCAGGAGCTCATAGAGATGTGGGATAGCTTCTGAACATGAACACTATGAGTATACCCTAGTGTTGAATGTTACTCCTCCTATTGCAGTTTTAGGCCATTTCCTAATGTAACCAGCTAGGCTGATACAGTTATGAGCAGGGGCAGCTCTAGGCACCAGCTAAACAAGCAGGTGCCTAGGGTGGCAAAATATATGGGGCAGCATAATGCTGGGGCCCCAGCTCATACCTGAAGTGGCATCCCGGGCTGGATCCTGACCGCTCCGGGGGGCGGTAACCAGCCTGTTGTTCTGCCGCCGGGTGCAGCAGGGCAGGGAGCCAGCTAAGTGGGGAACGTGTCCCCGCCGCTCTCCCACAGGCAGCGGGCACCCCCGACCCCTCAGGCGGGAGCCGGTAGAGCAGCCCTGCCCCGGCTGCAGAAGACAGGCCGCTCCTCCTTGGCTTGTCCCCGCCGCTGCAAGCTGAGGAGTGGCCCATCCTCTGCAGCTGGGGCAAGGCCGCGCTACTGGCTCCGCTTGGGGGAGAGGGGTGGTCCCTGACCACAGAAGAGTGGTGGGAGCTGGTAGCGCGGCCCTGCCCGGCTGCAGAGGACAGGCCGCTCCTCCTCGGCTTGTTCGTGCCCTGCTCTGGCTGCAGAGGACAGGGGGGACATGGCGCCCGGGCGAGCTGCTCCTCCTTGGCTTGTCCCCGCCTCTTCCTCCTCCTCCTCCTCCCCTCTGTGCCACCTCCTGCCAGGGGATGGGAGAGGGGAGCAGAGCGGCAGCCCGGGCTGAGCCCAGCTCATGCCAGGGCCAAGGCGAAGACCAAGGATGAGCGGGGCTGGGATCCAGCAGCAGCCCCAAAACCTGGCCCTGGGAGCGGTGGTGATGGGAGCTGAATCCGCCTTGGGCCAGATCCACAGCAAGGTAAGAGTTGGGCCAGGCGGGAGGGTTTTGTTAAAATTAAATGTTAAAATTACACTAGTAGAAAATGGTTTTATTTCACTAACTACAAATTCTCTGTTTTCATTTTTTTTTAAATTTTGAACAGTCAAAACAAAACTGCAAAGTGCAAACGTGTAAAAGCAAAAAAAAAAAGCTGGGGGCAGCCAAAAAATTTTTTTGCTTGGGGCAGCAAAAAACCTAGAGCCGGCCCTGATTATGAGGCAAAACACTGATTGTATACAAGAGGTTAAGTCCATGAGTCACATTTCACTTTTAATCTAATCTTGATTTTAAAAGTATTTTCTAAAGCTTAGAGTATAATGCACTTACACACTAAATAACCTATTCACGACTTTTATATTCCAGTTTTCTATTAGTAACTCCACTGATTTCAATGGGTTTACACTCATGTAAAACTGGAGTAAAGCAGTTGTAAATTAGGCCCTGTAGCAGCTATCCCTAAACCCAACAGACCTTATTCTCTACTGGCCTGCATCTTGTGCAGCCATTTACACCTGTGCATAAGGAGGCAAAATGGGTATAAAACTCTACCATATCAAAATGGTAGCATTTTACTTGCATAGGTATCAATGACTACACAAGATGTATGCAATGGAGACTCACAGCCAGTGTTTATAAGTAAATTAAAACAATGGTCCAGATCTTCTACTGGTGTAAATTGATATATTTGCACTGAAGTCAGTGACACTAGGCAGTTTTACACCATTGAAAACAATGGGACTACGCAAATTTATATTAGCTGAGAATCAGACCCAATACTGTAATTACAAATGTACAAAAAAAAAGTTTTGTTTTATGTTGCATATCTAAGGCCCTACTCTTTTCTTTTGGAGTTTTGCACAAGTATATTTGACTTGAGTATGTAACTGCTTCTGAAACCTGGTAGTGCTGAAAGAGACATAAGACCTATTTCTGAGCTGATTTACAAATTTTGTGCTTTTCCACTGACTTCAGTTGCATGAGATGTAAATCAGTGCAGCATTTATCCCATTGTAGAATACTTTTAAAACAGCTATTAACTAAGCAATAAACTAAAACAAAATATGTATTTCTGGGCAATTGGAGCCTACTCACAAAGTGGGTAGGATTTGCCTCTAAGCACCTTCAACTCCTAAGATATGTACCAAGGGTGAGATTCTGTGCTATGACTTTGAGAGAATCAGCACCGAACTCACAACCCAGAGGAAGAGGGGACTAAATTGGTTTAAGTCACTCTTGTGCCTTCCCAACCTTGGGCTGCTCTGAGGGTGATAGAGGCCCTTGGTGTAACCTAAAAAGCTCCAGAGGTCTGTTACAGCAGCCTCCCAAGCCTGCCCTATGGGGATCTCCATGGCACTGCATGTTGAGGTCCTGACTCCAACATACCCCCTATATCAGGGCTTGAGATGGAATCCTTAGAATATAGTCTAGTGCCTGTCTTCTGCAGTTCCTGCATCAAGGAAATCCTCCCCCATATCAGGCTTTTAGGGCCCTTTTACAGCACTCTGGCCCTTTTATGCAGAGTAAAGAGGCCGGAAGGGAATGAAGATCTCATTCCAAAGACTATTCATGTTCTTAAAATTACACATGTGCTTAAATGTATTGTTGGATCGGGACCCAGTGGCCCAGGAATGCAATACTTTACACTGCTAACCACTTACGTAATGTATAAAATAGATTTTGCAGTTTTCCCTTTGACAAACGTTATTATTCTCTGTTTTTATTAAATGAAGTACAAGGATTGTTTGCATCCTTCTTTCTCTAAAGAATCACTGATTACATCATCACTGAGGTCAGCACAGTTCTGCCTATGTATTTAGTCAATTAACTTGTGCTCACTTTGCCAGCTGCATGACTGCTTCTGCAGCAGAATAAATAAATTACGGGGCCATGCCATGCACTAATATGTATCCATGTTTTCTCTTAGAAAAGGCACATGCAGCAGAGCATTTTCCCATATTTCCTGAGAAAAAATATTTGCAATATTATTAACTAATGAAGTAATTACACGTCCATTACAAGACCAAAAGATACCATCATATGATAGCTGCTCAGTAAGCTGTGTGAAATGCATTTTGTGGTCCCTGTCTGGTTCCTAGGGAACAAACATATATATTGCACAAACTATCACTGCTACTTGCCACCCTTGCTGGCAGTTTCATCAGAGACAAATGCGTCTGGAGACTGAACTACCCCAGCCATCTAGAGGTTTCTTTAGATCAGGGCTGACACACGTTAGCAGGGGTTTTGTGAGAAAAGCTTGCACTGTCACTGCTCATGTATCTGTTCTGTGCCAAGGCTATCAATCCGGAACCTTTCAAAATCATTAAAATTCACAATGATACATAAAGTCTGCTGTGTTCTTACCTTCTCTGTGGAGTACTAATACAATTCAAAAGAATAAGATGCTTATTTACACTGCACCTCCTCCTACTGTGAAACTAAAAATGAAGGAGGAGGGAAGATTTACATAGGAAATTAGGAAGTTATTGTTTCAAAGCATTTCTGTATGATATCTATAAAAATGCCACAAAAGTTTATTAAAATTTCCTTGAAATTTTTCTCAATGATAGCTTCTACCAGCTGAACGAGAGTTTAGAGGGAGCTCCATATTGATTGATCTTGAAAAATAATGTTAAAATTATTCACTTTTTCTTAGTTTTTGATCTGTATTCCTGCAGTATAAGGATGAAGACTGTAACCTCTGTCTGTGTTTCACTTCCTCTCAAAGACAGCCAATAGCCTCTATGCTCCTCCTACACATTGGCTCACTGGTCCACATTTCAACCAGTTGTAAAATATGTCTAAGTTAGTAGCCAAAGGTAGATAAGTAAGAGACAAGAAATGCACAACTTAACAATTAAAATTTAAAAAGATGTTTTTTCATATGAAACAATGAGACATATAACAGACTTAGAATATCCTAAGTTTATCAACCAGACAAGGTCTGGCTATTCATTAACTATCTTTGAAGGTGTTACAGGCTATTAATGTCTACTCCACTCAGTTCTTTCCTGATTAAAACCACAATGTTAGTAAAAACAACCATTCTTAGTGTTGTTATAAGTTTATTTTAATTGGTTCAAATGTATTTTGCAAATGTATTCAATCAGGCACCCTATCAATTTATGGGGCTAATGGGCTCTATGAATATTAAACTACTGCATTTAATAAAAGTTGAAATATGACAGTGGCTAATATGACGTACTATCATATTATCTAATGATACATAAATGCATGAAAGTTCTACTAATTTATTCCAAAAGAATAGAGCATAAAAGTTAAATTAAAGATGTTATAGACACAGATATCATACTATGATTTGGAGGAGTCAGACAAAGTCATAGTTTACAAAGATGGGAATTCAGTTTATGTTTGTACATACACATACACACACACACACATGCATATATGTGGGTTGCTTTTTGGTATTTTTGTCTTTTATCACCATATGTTAAAAGGTACAAGAATTTACATACAAATGTCTTAAATCTAGCAGTAATTTTCAAATACTACCATGATTACTTAGTGTAACTTTAATTTTTAACTATATGCTATTTCCTCCCCTTTACCATCAGCATATCAATCAAGTTTATATATTCTGGTTTGCTCATTTTATTAAAAGCAAATTCGGAGCACAATTGACTTTTCATTTGTTTAACAAGTGAAGAAATATTTACCCTGACAGCCATTTCATTGTAGAAATTCATCTTCATAATAAAATATGCTGTCTGTGAATCAAGAAAAAAAAAGATGGCATACATTTCAGTTACACAAAGATAGTGCTCCTATTTTTACATATAAAAGATAAGAATCTTTATACATAATACATAATAAGAGTTCTAGGCTTAGAGAGAATAAAATCAAACTTTATATTGAAGAGATAGGCTTCCTAATACATAATGCAGGCTTAACCAGAAAAATCTATGGTAGTCAAAGTAGGAGCTAATGGAGATATATGATCATAAAATGCTCTCCGCTGAGTTTGATAATCAATGGTGCTCTACTGAGAGTAGAATAACAAAGCAGAAATATTCACAAGTGCTGGTGACACGTAGTATTATATGATTTATTCACTGGGGTTCTTTTAGCCAAAACTCACAGAAACATAAAAGGAATTCATATTTCAAGACGTCTGGTTTAATGAAAAATTCAAAGAAATGCTGTCTTCAGTTGAAATCGTTCAAGGATACGGATGCGGTGATGGAGCAAAATTGTGCCTTCCAACCATCTGTACTAAATGTTATGTACTTAGCTGCCTCCCGAGTAATTCTGGGAATTTTGTTTCATTTAATATTCATTATAACATCATAAGATCATAAATACAATGATACCATGTTACAGTGCATCCCCTGATATAGACAACATTTCCTAAAGTCCTGGTTTCCTTCCAAAAAAGTAGAATTCCTCTCATAGTGAACGGATCTCCTGTTATACTGAACAATCACTTGGCAGCATAGGTTATTTTAATGGATACATCACTTTAAACTAAGCTTTCACATCTGTTCCGCCCTCTAATTACAAATGCAAAATGAACATAATTCACAACTGTATCATAAAAAGTAAAATATAAGTATTTTAAATGTAAGTGTATGTTCTTTATTTAGCACAACATGCCGCTTTATGTTTTTCTCATGTTTTAGACACAAATCAAAGGCAAAAGTGCTTTCCCCTGATATAGTGAATTTTTTCCCCCATGACAAACAGGAATTCACTATAAAAGGGTTTCACTGTAATTAGTGTTATTTGAATTGCCTACTCTGATCCAAAGCAAATTGTCTGTGGAGAGCAGCAGGACTGGATTATTTATCAACAGTCTGGGCAATTAAGAAACAGTTGGCTGCAATATGTTATTTACAAATGAATACAATGATGCTACTTCATTTTAAATTCTCTTTCTTCATTACATTAAGTAAGGCATAAGTCCTGCACTTTAATTAAAGTGCATTTTAAATACTTACTTTAATATTATACTGCTTCACTAATAATATAAACAAACAATTGCAAAGATGCAATTTTTATGCAGCAAATTGCAGAAATTCTAATGTATTAAATTTGAAAACGTTTTGCTTTCTATGGACGTTCAAACAGCAGCTCAACTCCAAAATTATGAATTAGAACAGTTAATGGCATCTGTCTTAACTTTTCTCTCCATAAATCTTTCATGACTGGTGTTAGCTGTAGACTACAAATATAGCAATGAAATAATGCATTCCATTCCCAGGAATTATTCTGAAGCTGTTAAATTAAATGGATTCAATTTTGCTTCACCTCTCATCCTTTCCAAATTTGGTAAGAATGCAAAAGCTGGTACAGCCAGTTTATGAATTAATTTTTTGTTGGAAGTAGCCAGGGTTTGGTAATGACCTTGGGGCTCCTGTTTTGCCAGTGAGCAAGAATAGTTTAAAACACCTTTTGGCTCCTCTCCCGATCTGCTCAGGGAATTCCACTTCTGCATGCTGAGGATGCTTACACTTTTGAGCCAGAACACTATTAAGGAAGGTGATTCTCATAAAAAGGGGCCTTATAATAGCCTGCTCTTACAAGAGCATGCGACTAAGTCAAAGATTAGTCACGTAGAGAATTACGCAGACAACTTCCCTTGCTTCACAATACTATACCTGAAATGTAGAGAAAAGGAGGGGGCCTATTCTCCCTTCTCAAAATGTGTCTCCTGCCTGACTATCCAAGTCTTCTCACAATGAAAAAAGCCCCAAGTGTCCACATCAGGCAAAACCCTCCATACCTTCTACCTAGGGACAAATATCTCTACCTCCTCTCTCTTCTACAAACCTCTTCCTCTGACAAGAGTAACAAGCCCTTCTCCCATCTGATTAAACTGTCATGCACTCCCCCTTGTGCCCAGTGACAAATAATCCTGCAAGAACTGTTAAGTTTCATACATACAACGTTTTGGACCATACAACTTTAGGAGCCTAACAACTCAAGTTCCACAGAGTGTTGGAGACAGCCAAAAGGGTAGCAAACTTGTTTCATAGCAGTGGTAACTGGTCAGCATCCTAAGAGTCAATTGATCAGGAGTATGGAGGATATAAATAAGACAGAGAGAAAAGTTTGCTCATCTAGATGTAACAGTATTTTAACGTTTTTCATTGTATAGGTGATTATGGAAAAAGAGAATGAAGGAAGTAAGAACTGAAATGAAGAAAGGAAATGTTAATTACAGCTTACGATTCTGGAGGAAAAACACCTGATCCTCTAGTAATAAAATGCAAGCATCCCATCAAGCTTCTAGGTCCCAAAGTGGAAAAGGTAAAGAAAGTGAGACAATTTTTTCTAGTATTTTTGTCTCTGGATATTAGCCAGACTGACACTTATATAGTGAACAATATTAATTAAATCTATATGGTGGAATATGGAGTTGAGTCATTCTAGATAGAGCAGTTTAATAATTGGTGTTCCCTTGGCTGCTATAGCAATTAATGTAGCTATTGTATTTTAATTATTCTAGATTTGGTCATTAAATAATACACATTTTCTTGGTTGCTCTAAGCTGATTTAAAAGATACATAGAAGTGCTGAGAGTAAGGAACTTCTAAAATGAAACAAATGCTAACAAAGATTCCTCTCTCTGTCTTTTTCCACCTTCAAACACTTTGTATATGCATCCAGAATTTGTGACTGTGCAACTATTAGATCACTCTCTTTTATGCTCAACAGACACTTTCTTTACTTTCCATATGGGTGAAATCACGAGGCCCATAACACAATGCCATGTGTATAGTTTCATAGTACAGGGTTACTGAATACAGATGGGTTAAGCAAGCAGAGGCCACATTTTCCTGCATGCTACAAAGACAGGCTCTGCAAGCCTATTAACCGGGGTGTGAAGGGTGTCATGTGTGGTGGAGATGTGGCCGATAGCGCACCATGTGCACAGACCTACTAGCCACAACCATCACACAGGCCTCAGCAAGTTGTGTATGCTACCAGAGGTCAAAGGCCATAGTGGTGATCATGGTTCACCTGGGAAGATGATCCATATATTGCTTCTGGGTTTAGAGAGGGAAGAATCTGTTTTCCTCGTTCAACTGTTCACTGATTACCAGCTCAAAGTCTGTATGGACCCTTTTACTCAATAGACTTTCTATTTCAGAGGACAAAAACAGAAAGAATTCTACCAAGTGCATTTAATGTCAGCTTGTTTGGCAAATGGTGTTGCCCTCCTCATTCTAACTGCAATTCAGGAAAACATTTAAGTAAATGCTTAAGTCCAATCCTATTCACGAAAGCACCAAAACACTTGCTTAACTTTAAGTATGTGCCTATGTGCTTCCTGAATGGGGATAAATTCCTGTATTGTGGCCTCTGTCCTGCTATAAAGAGTTTTATTCTAAAATGGACCAGTCGCTTATAAATCGTTATGCATATCCCTGATGTTAGTATGTAGGGGGTTTACTTCCAAAACATAGAACTTCTAGAAATTATTTTTGAATTCCTCTATAAGTAAATCCCAGCACAGTTATCTATCATTATCAACATTCTCCTTTCTTCTCTGTTCTGAAATACTTCCAGGTTTCATCTCCACTAGGAAAATGATCTGTTACTGATGGGTCATTTTCCTCACATAAATGGATCCACAGTGCAACTACATTCAGGGAGAATCATCACTTCAACGGGAATTGGAATGAGGCCTAACATGTAGCCTAAGTGGTACACAGGCCTTTTGTCACTCTTCTGCACCAATCAGTGGAATTTACCCAAGAAGTCACATTGATGGGGACTACTCAACATGAGTTGCTGAATTTGGCCTTGAGACAGCGTTGAACTGTGATGTATACAAAGTATTAAAATGTTTTTAAGGTAGATCTCTTCAAAGTTAGAAACAAATATGTTCATAATTTATACTTTTTAGGTACATAGTCCTGAAGCCTTAAAATTCCTTTTCTTACAGGGATTTCTTGCCCTGTGGGCTGTGTTTCATAAAAAAAAACCTCAGATACTATTTAAAAAAACAAAACCCAATTTCTTTTCTGCAGGACAAGGCTGTGGAAAAAATTGTCCATTCAGTCCAGCTTGCATCATAAGGGTAACCAGAATGAACACAAAAGGTTAATTAGAACTTTTAACTTGAGAAAAATAGTCAGAAAAACGTACATTTTTCTATCACACCCATCTTTAAAAAATAGTAAGATACATAACTAATTTGAAGGATGACTCCATAAAGTTATAACCTCAGTTAACTTTATTTACTGGATTTGGGCACTATGAGGGAGATGCACTGGAATACTAACAACTGAAAATACTAGTAGTGATGCACATATGGAGAGCAGATCTGATGAGCCTGAGCTTTTGCTATTTTCCGCATCAGTGCAACTTTCATTTCACAATTTTGAATATAATAATTAAAATGATTTATTATCAAGTAATCATGGGCATTTTGTGCATATGCTTTACCTTGTTTGCTGGCAACTGATACCAATCTAGTCATTATCA
Source organism: Mauremys reevesii (assembly GCF_016161935.1). Classification (NCBI taxonomy): domain Eukaryota; kingdom Metazoa; phylum Chordata; order Testudines; family Geoemydidae; genus Mauremys; species Mauremys reevesii. The sequence goes on from NC_052625.1 coordinate 48,041,548, forward strand.
GAAGACAAATTTTAAAGTGACCAATTATTTTTTTATCTAACAATTATCATGTCCACCACATCCTGTTTAATTATCATTAGAGTCATTAAGATAATTGTTAAGAAGAAGCAGCAATGAATCCTGTGGCACCTTATAGACTAATAGATGCTTGCATCCGAAGAAGTGGGTATTCACCCACGAAAGCTCATGCTGCAAAACTTCTGTTAGTCTATAAGGTGCCACAGGATTCTTTGCTGCTTCTACAGAACCAGACTAACACGGCTACCCCTCTGATACTTGTTAAGAAGAGTTTAACATAAATGTTACTACTATTTTAACTTAAATTTGTCCTAAATTGCTAGACCATTTCATAGTTTGAAATATTCCAAGTTGAGCCAGCCCAGTGGTTTAATAAAGGTAGCACAATATGCTAGTGCACAGACAATTTAGACACAAGACTCAAGTTCATTCTCTAAATCCAAGGGCATAAATATGTGGGAGCAGTGAGTAAGGAGCCTACTGATTAATAGGGAGAAAGATGCACCTGACATCATTCTGCAGAAACTCACATAGCTAACTCAGAAGTTGTACTGACAAACTCCAGAAGTTGTCAAATCCAGTCCTCCTCAGCCAAATTGCTGGTAAGTACAACATAAGATACTGAGGGGGTGAAGTTCTTCCATGCTCACCACTGTACAACTGAGAAGCCTTATGGGGTATTTTTGTTTCTCTTTGAATCATCTGGCATTGGCTACTACCAGAAACAAGATGGATGGATGATCTGATCTAGAATGGTAAATCCTACTATCCTGTCTTTTAAATATACTGGCTGTTTTGCCTTTATTTGTCCTCTACCACATTCTAGAACTTCTTGTCACAAAACTGAATTGCCAGGGCAATTCTGTGAAGAGAAACAATAGAAAGAGAATCAGGCCATTAAGAGCTGAGGTCAAACAGCCTCAAAAGGAAAGGCAATAGTGCAGGACACCACTGGTGCAATTCCTCCTCCATGTCCCCACCCAGCAAAATGATGATGTGTTGTTCCCTTTGTGCCCCATTTGAGAGCTCTACATCAGAAACTTTGTCAGTCTGTGTCACCGCTCTCAACGCACCTCCCACATATATATATAAAAAAATGACTGAACATCAGATTATGCCATTACTATTTTAACCACAAACTGATTATTGTCTACCAAGAGATTGGCATTTGAATAAGTGAATGTCCAGAGATATCTGCCTGTGTAGATCTGGTGATCTAAACAAAAATTGACATTGACCTGAGTGCAGAGGGCCAACATAAGGCCTGTGTGCCACCTATGTCCTACTAAAGCCCTCAAAATAAGTCTGTGGTCAGGTGCCAGAAACAGACACTGTTGTTCCTTGATTCTGATTCTTGAATGTCAAGATTAAATTGCCATCTTCAGAATTTTACTGTATATGTTTTTGAGATAAGTCCAATCCTATTTTTGTTAACTGTTTAGAACATTCATCAGGGGGTGACTATATACCACTTAAGTCCCACTAAGCACACAGTCACTTTTCAGAAGCGAACTCAATTTAAGCATGTAGTTATCCACTTTGCACAAACAAATTGCAATATGATAGGAAGTTCCTTGAAAACATGGCCCATAAAGATGACTCAGTCTGACTAACTAGCTGGTCAACCAGTGGGGAACAAGTCAACAGTATTTGAACTATTATTATTTAGTACACTACATTTTTTTCCTTTCTGTGTATTTTTATTTCTATATTGAAAAACAGCAATTTGGCTTCAATAAAATTAGTCAAGAATAAATGAAGAACAAATTACAAAGTATTGGAATAGAAACTATTTACATAAATTTGTAAATTAGTGATGCAAACTACTGATTAAAAATCTTACCATTGTATGTTAAGAGCAAATTGTCGTCTTCTTCATTTTCTAAACCTCTTAACAGAGGTTTAAGATAGTGTGCTATCATACATTTCTATCTTCAAGTCCATCAAGGAAATTGGATTGGCTGTGATCTGCTGTGTGCCTCAAGGCAAAACCTCAAATATTTCAAGGTTCATTAAGTAAGAAATTTAAACCACTAAAACACAGAACAGCGATGTGTAGAGATATTAACTTATTCTGTTTTTTCAGAATTAAGAGTACTGCCAGGAAAACAGTACTTCCAACCAAAAGCCTGTTTCCTGCAATTAGCTCACCACAGGCAGACTTTTGCAAGTGCAGAGCTCATTGCTGGATAGAAGCCTAAGTCTCCAATCCTGCAAACAGGAATGCATGTGCTCAACTTCACAACCATGACTAGTCCTATTGAAATCAATGGAGCTACTCATGGTAGTTAAGTTAAGAATATGCATAAGTGTATGCAGGATCGGGGCCTCAACTCTCAACTTTTCGACTAGAACCAGGGGCAAGTTAATGAGTATTTGAGTGATAAAATATCTAAACTAATTGTAAATCCCATTTGTTACCTCCACCATTTTTCTGAAGTGTTTTCTTCCTTGATAGCCTCTCCACCATTTCTGGATAATAATCATCATTTTGTTCAGATACCTAAAACAAAATATTTTGATTACAAATGACTACATTGAAAGAATAATATATTTATAAGTTACACTGGAAAGATTTTTCCAAGATTTTAGGCAATGCTGTATGTTATCTATACTTATTCCAAAAAGTGGGTTACAGCAAACTTACTTAAATTTAATCTTATAAAAGTTATTCATTATTAAGCATTACAAAATACACTTAAGAATGGGTGTTTGTGTGACTGGTTAAACAATTCATGGAGAATACAGTTAATACTTCTGAATGGTCTAGAACTTTTTTTGGCCAAATGGGAAAATGTTGAAAGCTGAAAAATTTCTAAAATTTTCAGTTTGAGAGTTGTAGAAAATTTGACAATAAGGAAACATGTTTTGGCTTTGTTGATATTTCTCCAAGGGGAAAAAAAATTCCCAGCCAGCTTAGGTGCTAGCATAACAACTTTGCTTTGCTTCCTAATACATTATGAGATAGCCCCAAATCCTGCAAAGATTTATGCACATGACTGCACTGCACCTTAAGAGGGGGCATTGTCCAGCTTGCCAGGGGATGGAGAATAGTGCTTTTCTACTGGGGGTTAGGAGAAGGGCTTAGAAGCTTCTGTAAAAGGGGGAATGGATCAGTATGGTGATGCTGACTCATCCCCAGGGACTGGAAGGGCTGAGGAATTGAAAAGGAGTGAATCTGGCAAGAGAAGCCCCTTTCCCCCACACCAGGCAAAGCAGCACCTACCTTCCCTCCCATTGAGGTGACAAACTACCAGGTATGGTCAGGACCTGCCGTGGGCACCATGCTAGCCACTGCTTTGTAGGGGGACTGGAAAGGAATTTTCCTCTCACCATCAGATTGGCCTAGGTGAAGTTGAGTTTTTTTCACCTGCTTCGCAGCAGGTCCAGGGAGGGCTCTGTTATGGTGAGTCAGGAAGGGAGTTAGGCTTTGATGTTGCAACTCATTATGTAAGTGGGGGCAGCTGTCCAATGCAGATAATCCATAAGAAAGGGATACAATGACCAGATAAATGACTTGGCAAAGGAATTAAAAAGGATGTGGTTTGTTAAAAGAGCGGAACTGGGGAGGAGGTGTTGGGGCTCCTATGACTGATACGGCTGGCATGACTGGCATGCTGACACTCCTATGACTGGCAAGCCCCCCTTTCTTATAGCCTACCTTAACCAAGGGGGGGGGCAGGATGCTAAGGTCCCAGCAATGGTTTGGCTGAGGGACCTGGTTAGAAAAGATGCTTCTGGGTAGATACTGCATGATCATGGAGCTACCTGCACTTTTATCTACCAGGTAGTCCCAGATATCTAATAATAAAGTTGCAGCCTGATTACAACCATATCAAATGTCTTCTGTCCTTCTTTTGTTATTGTCGGACAATGACTAATTTAAACATGTACGTAGTCCCATTGTTCCCAAGTATGTAATACTTTGCAGAACTAGGGCCTCAGTTTTTACATGGTATTTCTCAAATAATAATAATACCTAGCAAGTCAGAGCCAACAATAGAACCCTGGTCTCCTAAGTCATAGGCTAGTGCTTTATCCAGTAGGCCACATCATACAGTTCTTTTCACGTTATCCACAAAATCTGAGGAAGAAAAGTTTGTACAATAGGCACTCTTGATGCACAACATGCCATTTTTTTCAAGGGTCACACTCTGATATCCCTAGAATACTGAAAGAGTGTTCTTAAAAACAACAACAATGCTATTTCCATTCCATTTGTCAACTTTTGGACCTCAGCAATTTTAGCTGTACAATTAAAACAAAGTCACAAGGATTTTTTGCAATGGTAATGTATATATTTTTATGCTGCTCAAAAACAGAATAATTGTTTTTGTTCACATTTTACAGAAACATTCACTTTCAGAGAGAGAGAATAAGCTAAGTATAATATGTGAGAATTTTGGAAAGTTATTAGTGACTGAAAATATGGTTTAAAGTAGAAAAAAAAATCATAATACCTGATGTATGCTCGGATTCTGCATCCTCGAAACCAGCTCTGGATTCGTACAGCAGCATTGTGCTCTGCTTTTCTGTATTCATCTACAGCTCTGAAACATTTTTTGAAAATAATCTTTTTGTGATTAGCATTCTCAGTAGTTTACTTTAAAATCAAAACAATAAGTCAGAAAGATTTTTTAATCTAATTTTTTTCTTAACGGGACAACCTGTGTTCTTTTTAAACCTTTCTTCCCTCCCACCCCCCAGCTTAACATATTACCATTATTAGGAATGATGCAAAACAAAATATCCCATGATGATTAGATGGAATAGAGATAATTAAAGCCCCAATCTTGCAAGGACAACAGTGCAATGGCTCTGCTCTATTTTAAGGATTTTATTATAAACAATATAAAACAATCTAAATATAAATTTCAGGAAAAATGAAGTTATTTTGCATTCTGATTATGCATCTTTGTTAACATTCTTGGTAGGGGAACATAAAGTAACATAGGAGACCAGAAGTCATGTGGGATGAAGGAAGAAGGCTAAAAAAATTTTATGTAAAAAAATGTAAAACGTCCCAGTTGATGGGATCCAGATGGATCCTGTTGTTGTTTTTTTTTTTAAGGAAACATTTAAAAGATTTTTTTGGGTAAGCTACTGCAGTGTTAGAGGAGTTGTAACTTGTGTGCTGACACATTAATTTTATGTGCTTTTTTCTAATGCCTGAGAAACATAGTTCCCAGGTACATCTGATATTGAACAATGATGCCAATATGTTATGAACTTCTAGACTTCTTATGCTTTAAATGAAAAATGTGGATAACACTTTATTTTAATGGTATATTAATTAGTGCTGAATTACAATAGAAATCCTATAGAGGTACATAAAATATGACATTGACATGAATATCAGATAAATTCACTATGATCAGTATTATCACAATGATTATTAAATGAATTAATTATGTAAAAGTAAGGGCCTGATCCATAGCCCAGTAAAATCAATAGAAAGACCCATTGACTACAATAAGGTTACATCAGGCTCTGAATGTGTTACCAAAGCTGTACTGAAGCAGCATACAGTGAAAAAAAAGGGCTGGGAGCTTGTCGTCATTTTAATTAAAAGTATCTACTATAACTATTGAAAATCCAGTTCAGGCTGAAACATTTTCTAGATAGGTGATTCTGGAAGAAGAGGTAGAATTAGACAACCTGGTGAGCAACTCATTTGTCAAATCATCTGTCATTTCATACATCACAGCCCTACCTTTTCAAATATTCAGCACATATTGCTTAACAGCTATTTCATGGGAAATGTTCAGTGAGATGAAGATGATACTATCAGTTCACCAGCAATACTAGAGTTTTCACAATAGGAATGGAGAAGCATGTCATGGGTGAGATTTGAAGATGCTGTAGAGGGCAAAATGGTAGGATTCAGAGATAGAATCAATGTGTGCAGTGGGAGGGGGAAGAGAAGAAAAGAGTATAAAAGTATGATGATGTTGCAAGCCCAAGGAACACAGAATCTAAAGGAATTGCGAATGGTAATGAAGAAGGGAGGACAAGGGCGGTTTGGGGGGAAAGATAAGGATTCAGTTTTCAATTTCTGGTGGAGGCAGGTTATCCAGGAAGAGATGTTGGTGAGACAGCTGAAGATATGAGATGAGACTAGGCAGAGAAATCGAAGGATACAGGTAGGTCTGAGAGTTGTTAATGGTAGAAGCTGTATGATAAGAGAAGAGGGCCAAGTGCAAAGACCCTAACAGAGATTCTTAAGGAGCATTCAGACAGATAGTGCCAGAGAGAGACACAAGGGAGGGGCTGTCTATTAGGAGAGCCATAACTGTGACAAAGGCAAAAGACAGATCAAGACCAATAAGAGTGGGGAAGATGACTTGCTACTTGGCCAGAAAAAGAGAATTAGTAACATTGTTAAGGGGAGTTTCAACGCTGAGGGGCAGAAACCAGGTACAAGATCATTTCTAGTTTCTGTTTAATTATATCTTTTCACAATAAAGTATCAATTAACAATTATTACATTGCTGAACTAAACTATTTGAAATTATACTTTAATCTTTATTGAAGCATTACAATCACACTTTTATTATTTACTATCACCTTTGTAAATTATTTTCTTATTGCTTCTCCAAGTTGCCCCCAGTACATTGAGTTGAGTTAAAAGAATCTCATTTAAAGTTTGCAATGAGGTTTTGCTCTTTGAACGTGATCTGTTCTGTTGGTATGTAATTTATTGTACTAGTTGATAATTTCTTGTTTACATCTTCATATCAGACAGATATTACTCTTTCACTCTTTCTTGTCACCATTGTACTAGATCTGGTTTGATGGTTCTGTATGTTGCTTGAGAGTTACTGTATCTTTTGTTCTATTTTCTCTTGTAATGTTTATCTTTTGGTTGTGAAGAGCCCTTGCCAACACTAGAAAGATAACAATTGGAGCTAGGATTTGGTTTTCACCTTTCAAACTGCACATTCGGTTGGAATGTCAAGGGTTATCTTTACACCATTCACAAACATTTACTGTGACTTATGCTTCCAAGTAACTTTCAATAACATGAAACCAAGGCAGACACAAAATAAATGTCATTTAATGCACTTTGATTACCTACAGTGTTTTGCATATACAAATACAATGTCTTCTGAACACAGACTATATTCAGAATAACTTCACCCAAAACTGATTTCAACTCACAATATTATGGCACTAGTCAATATAATTAATACTGACTCTTTTATGATCTGAATCTGCAAAAGTGATTTAATTGTGAAATTCTTAGAGAAAATAGGAGTGTATAGAAGCCACACAAGGTCTTGAAGCAGCAGACCAAGGTAATTAGCATATCAATATATTTAGCAAACACTGCAAATTACACAAATCTGATATTGTCACTTACTAAAAATCTCAAAAAGATGGACATAATTAATTCTGTGTCCCTTTTATATTTTAAATATATGTGTCAAAACCACAAATCTGGGTGACTGTTTTTGCATTTTTAATTGGCTATAGCTGTAAGAAGCATGTAAATTGTCTACTTAGGTGTGCAAACAGTGTGTCCAGAGGTTACAGCTTGAACTGCAAGTCAGGATTCTGGACTCTATTCCAGGCTTGCCACTGACACACTGTCCTTTAGCAAGTAAAGGACTGTCCTTTCCATACCTCTCTTTATCAGGAATAGGGAGGTGGTATTATCTCTGTATATGGCATTAGGGAAACCATGAGTGAAATACTGTGTCCTGTTCTGGTATCCACACTTCAAAAAACATATTGACAAACTGGAAAGGTTTCAGAAAAGAGCTATAAGAGTTATTTGAGATTTGAAAAATGGGCCTTATAGTGAGAGATTTAAGCAACTCACTCTATTTAGTTTATCCAAGGAAACATCAAGAGGTAACTTGATCACAGTGTACAAGCACCCACACAAGGGAGAGAGTACAGATAGTAGACAGCTTTTTAATTTAGCAGAAAAAGGCATAATAAGATCCAATGGTTGGAAACTGAAGCTAGACCAATTCAGACTAGAAATAAAGCAAATTTTAAAAACAGTGATGCTTATTAACCATTGCACCAATTTATCTAGGGACATAATGGATTCTCCATCACAAGACTGGATATCTTTCTAAAAAATAGTGATAGCTCAAATAGAAGTTATGGGCTTCAAGCTGAAATTACTGGGTGAAGTTTTATAGCCCCTGTTGTACTGGAAGTCAGGAAAGATTGTCATAGTGGCACCTTTGAGCCTGAAAAATCTATGAAATCCCTTGACAAAAGAGGTAATTATTTAAGCACCAATATTTTGCTTAGCTCTGGATGAGACATTATTCTCTTCTCTACGGATCTTACCATTTAAATAGTGTGTTGTATAAAATGCTCAGGAAACTCCAGAAGTGGATGCTAATTTAGAGCTGTTAGTTATATACATTATTTCAGTGAAGGATTTGGGACACCATTTTTGTGGTATAACAACACTCTCCTTAATAAACAGAATTACTATTGCCTTTGGTTTCTACAAGGGATTGCCCTGAGAATCACTTTCTGAGCTTATGAAACACTAAGTCACAAAAAAGTGTTCCCCCAGAGGACTATTTTGCTGTGCCACAATGGGATTTTTATTCAACCTAGCGACATTTTGATATAATGTTGCTTTGGTGCAGTGCAGTAATATACTTGATACGATATGGCAACATTTTCACATGGCATGATAACTGTATGCTCTTTGGGGCACAGACCACCTTTTATTCTGTGCTTAGCACCAGGGGGTCCTGATTCTAATTGGGGTTTAAGAACGCTCGGGGAATATAACTATTAAGCAGTGACAGTGCTAACTGGACATGGCAATGTCCCAGTGCCAATGCAACACTGCGCTGGTGCAATGTGGTGACCTGGGGATGTGCCATGGGGGTGATCTCGCAAGGTGCCACCATCATTTGGAGAACCTGTGTCCCATCCCAGTGCGCTGGCCTGGCTCTTACCAATGCTCCTCCCCAGAAGGGAAGTACTATGAGGCCAATGCAGGCCCACGGGGGCGGGGGCAGCGGGGCCCGTTACCTGTTCCTATGGAAATATTCCTCCCTCGGGCCTGGCAGCCTCCCTTGCAGCCTGGCCAAAGCGGCCATGTTCCCCCTGCCCTGATGGTGTACAGGCCGTCACCATGGCAACCAGACCGTACCACCTGGCTGAGGGGGAGGTAATTCCTCCCTACAGGCCCCGCCGGCCTGGGGTCGGGGAGGTAGGACACGAAAGAGTGCTGGGGGTGGGGGGAAGTGGTGAGCGAGCCCCCAGCTATGGGCCGAACCATCCGAGCTCCCTCCCGGCACCGGACCGCGGGAGGGGAAGGCGCGGGGGGTGGTTGGGCCCTACTTCCTGCCGGTGCTGTAGCCGCTTCCGGGCTCCTATCCTGGGGGAGTGAGGCGCGGGCAAAGAGCGATCCCGACACCCCTTCTCGCTCGCCCGGCTTCGGCCGCCTCCCCGAGTCTCTGCGAAGCGGCATCAGCTTCCCCGGGGAGCGGCCGGGGGAGGCGCCGGGTTCATGTTCCGGGTCGCTGAGCCCGACCCGACCCGAGCTCAGGCGGCGAGAAAGAGCTGGTGAGGCCGGGCTAGACGGGGGGCGAGGGTTGGTGGCCGCCCGGAGGGGGCAGGTGGCGGCGGCGGCGGCTCCGTGGTTTGGAGACAGAAGCTTTCCCGGCGGGGCCACCGAGTTAGAGCTTCCTGGGGCTGCGGGGAGATTGTGGAGTTGGGCCGCGGGTGGATTCCCGGTCTCTGGAGTTGCTCCCTCTAGACGCCGCTATCCCATTCCTGCCACGAGTGACTCCTCCTTGGGGCTCAGACCCACACGTCTCCAGAGCATCTGGTGCCAGGTGGCAGGTATTTTATTTAAAAACGTTGCTGCTTAGGCGCAGTTTGGCTTCCGTATGGGGGGCTCCTGTCAGGACAATGGGGCATGCATGGAGGAGGCAAATTCCGTGCCTGCCGGAGGTTTGCTGTTTGAGGGAGCAACGCCCAGCTGCCCGTCCCCAAACTACGCCCTTGCTGTGCTGTGGAGAATCATTCCTCCTCTCTTTTACCAAACGTCTCCCTTCTCCTTTCTGAACCCTCTCCCTCCCCTTTTGCCCATCGGACAGTGTGGCTGCTGGTTACGATCAAATTGTTGATGATATCCTTATAAAGGGGATTGAAGGCATGAACTATTGGCAAATTTGTCACATGAGGTCTTTCACCTCTCAGTCACCTGCTATTTTATGGGTGAACAGTGGGCTGTGTGCAAAAGGATTTGTTGCTCCCAGGCCAGAAGATAAAACCCCATCACCTCAAACGTGTTGTTTATATTGTATTAGTACCTGAAGAGCCTGGTTCCTTTGTGGTAGCTGCTTTGCAAGTACACATTTACACATGGTCTCTGCTCGGAACACCTTAAGTTTTATCTGAAACAAGACTCAACAAGTGGGTGTTGCAAACAATAGTCAGAAAAAAAAAGGATAGCAGTCGTGTGTTCCCACCGGATAGTTCTGCTATAGTAGTTCCAAATAATTTATTTTTATTATAGGAGTGGAGTAAGTGGAATGTGACAAAGGAAGTAGAAAAGGAAGGAAAGGGAAAAGTGGTATATGTATGAGTGGGGAAGAAAGGGAAAGTGGGAGGGAAGGCTAGAGGGCCACAGAGGGTTGACAGTGTTCCAATGGCAGTGAAAGAACCAGAGAGGGATAGAAAGAAGATGGGTCAAACAACCAATTGACAGACAAAATGCATAGTTGTTTGCAGTGTTGTTGTAACTATGTTGGTCTCAGGAAATTAGAGAGATGAGGTGGGTGAGGTGATTTTTTTGTTGTTGTTGGACCAACTTCTGTTGGCAAAAGTGACAAGCTTTTGAGCAAACAGCTTGAAAGCGTGTCACTTTCGCCAACAGAAGTTGGTCCAATAAAAAATATCTCCTTAAAATGAATAATGTCCACTGTCCAAACTGAGAATGCAGGCTGCTGATATCACCAATATTATGAGAAAGTGGTTGAAGACCCAACCACAACTGGAGCATTATAGAATTTTATACTGGGTTTTTAATGAAAACTACATGTACTGCATTAAATGGTTTTCTGCATTAAATGTTAGAAGCATCCTGGTAGAAAACATTGTGCAACCATCATGTAAACCTTTCTTTGCATCGAGTTAAGAGGAAGCTTGAGGTGTAGGAAATTTTACGTGACCACTACACTAAACATTGATTAAGAAGTGTTAAGATTCTTGTTGTTAAACTTTAAACACTCAATGCAAAACTTTCTTTGCTTACACGTTTTTCACTTTTTTGTATCATTCAGAAATAAGTTAGTTTCAAAACAACCAAAGTAAACCTTTAATGTGCATTAGGTTCATTACAAAGACTGAAAATGAACATAAGGATGCTACAGTCCCACTGTTATGATCAGATCTGTTAGAGTAAACCAGGATTGTAGGATGGGGTCCGTATGTCTTGTGGCTCCTTTCCGGTCTCTTTCATGCAAAGAGCATTATTATTAAAATGCTTGAGACTTTATACTACTATACCACTAAAACTGCTCAGCAGTTTTTGTTCTAAACTAAGAAAGGAATTGTTGGAAAAGTTTAGTGTTGGTTTAGAATGGAGTTAAAGGTTAGAGAGAGAATTTTAAGGAAGGTTCCAAGCTAGGAAAACAAATGATGGTAGAGCTTCCACCTGGTAGTGGTGACCAGGTAACACAGATATTTCCTCCAAGACCTGTGCACGCACGCACACACACACACACACACACACACACACACACACACACACACACACACACACACACACACACACACACACACACACACACACACACACGTACGTCTTGGAGGAAAAGTGTACCAAAGCAGTTTATTTTTAGCTGGACAAAAATAAGATATTATACTCAAACTTTTGAGCCAAAGAGATATGTTTCAAAGGCAAAACCAAGTGAAACACCTCTAAAAGTTTTGTCATCTTACTGTAGTAAATAGTTTCCCAAAAATTCTGTGAAAATTATATTTGCTATTCACAGGAGTCATGAAATAATGTATATCCTGAAAGAGTTAGCACTCCGAGACAGCACAGTAACATAGTTCACACTGATGACTAATAGATTGTATGTCCTCTATTTTACTTTTATGAGTGATAACATACTACAGTCCCTTTCTTTTAAAGAGTCAGGTTATAATTGTTACTAACAACTACTGAATGATCAAGCCATAATGCTAACCTTGATTGTAAGTGCAGGGTTTTATGGAAGTTGGCTATACTGGCCCAAAGATATTGACCAGAACTGTTTGGTATAGAGAGAAGAATCCAAAATCTAGTTGTCTTTTTGAATTATAGTTTGTTAGCTCTGGAGGTCTGCTAAATATACTTTGGACTACTCCTCAAAACTATTCGCCCCTCATTCCTCTGTACATAGGTTATCCAGGAAGCTGTGCTTCAATGGAAATCTATTTTAGTAAAATTTGTAATATTAAGGAACCAAAGAAAATTAACATCTCATGGTATAGTACTTGAGCTTCTGCGAAGCCATACCTTCTTGAAATATGAAGAGTTCTAAAAAAGATAGTTATATGGAGATTCAAGAAGATAATTCTGTTATACCTCTTTAGTCTGTTTCAGCTATGTGTTTTGCTTACTCTGGATTGTATTGTGTCCAGTTCTGGGCACTGCATTTCAAGAAAGATGAGGAGAAATTGGAGAGGGTCCAGAGAAGAGCAACAAGAATTATTAAAGGTCTAGAGAACATGACCTATGAAGGAAGGCTGAAAGCACTGGGTTTGTTTAATTTGGAAAAGAGAAGACTGAGAAGGGGACATGATAGCAGTTTTCAGGTATCTAAAAGGGTGTCATAAGGAGGAGGGAGAAAACTTGTTCATCTTAGCCTCTAAGGATAGAACAAGAAGCAATGGTCTTAAACTGCAGCAAGGGAGGTTTAGGTTGGACATTAGGAAAAAGTTCCGAACTGTCAGGGTGGTTAAACATTGCAGATATTTAAGAGTAGGTTAGATAAATGTCTATCAGGGATGGTCTAGACAATATTTGGTTCTGCCATGAGGGCAGGGGACTGGACTTGATGACCTCTCAAGGTCCCTTCCAGTCCTAAAGTCTATGAATCTATGGATGGCAGGAGTCTATATATTAGTTGAGTGTTTCTCAGATATGTTATCATTACACCCCACCATTTAGGGAAAGCTTGTGTTTTGGAAACTTTTTGGCTCTTTGATTATTCTGCTAATGATTTCGTCATTCTAGCATATAAATATTGTCTAACGGTTCAAGTAGTTCTTACCTGGACAATTAATGAGGTCTTTGTATCAAGTTTTTGTTGCTGCACTTTATTTCACTCCATTTATGTCCATATCTTAAAAAGAGCAATGGTAGTTCTCATTTTCTTTAACAAGTAGTGTCAAACATGATATTTCATGTAAAAGGCCTTGATTTTTTTTTAAAAAAGTGAAATGGTAGTTTTAATAGTATTGGACACGAAAATATTTTGACGTTGAAGTGATGTACATATATTGTAGCTGCTTTTCTTTATCTTGGAAAGAGTACATAGAGAGGAAAGGGGTCAACATTTAGTAAACTCCATTAAAATTGTTTGTTTTATATAACTGTGTGGGTCACTGGAGGCAAACTACACTGTTAGTGCAGCAATATCATCTGTGAGAGAAGATACGGTTTTTGTCACTGGCAGTGGACAGTTCTGTAACTGTGTTTTTACAGCCTAATGTTAGGCACACTGAACTATGGGTTATATATTAAAAATATTTTGGGGAAGGTCCAGCTTGTGTTATGCTGTATATTACATATTATTAAAATTCCAGAATTATATCTTTTTTGACTGAATGCATTCTGTATTTGCTGTTGACAATTGTAATTAATTGTTTTTTCAACCTGTTCCAGATACACACATTTCTAAATGTCTCCTTTGGGCCAGCCTTTGGGTAATACTGCAGTAAAAAGAATTCATTCCCACCTGCAAAGTATAAGATTGACTGACTGACTGACTGTCAGGTGTCCACAAAAGAAAAAGCCAAAAAAGGGATATGCTGATAAGTATTAACTTGCTGGAAAAACTCTGCAGAATGTTAAGTGGTTTCTCACTACAAATAAATAGAAGCAGTTAGTCTGAACTTTCTAGTTTCTACTCCCATTCCTTAATTCATACAAAAGAGAAAAGAGAGAATTGTTAAAATAAATCAAATGTACTTTCTTGGGTTTTCAAGAGTGGCAAAATCTTGAAGTGAGCTCTGTGTACACTACAGTAAAAACCAGGCTGGGAAATTCAGTTATAACTTGGTTTGTATTCTAAACGTGCAGCATGGACTTTGATTTGACAAGACCAAGTAATCATATAATCATACTAAGTGAACGCTGTACACATGCCGAACCAAACATATTTGGTATCGTAAGGCAGGTAGGTTATAGCCATGTTGTAATTGTTGTGTAGATGAGGCCATTGAGGCTGGGTGGATTTTCTTCTGTTCAGTCAGAGGTGTATTAGGATCAATTAACAGATTTATATACGGGTAAAGAGTACTTGTCAGTTAATTGCAGGAGCACATGAGACTCATAAAACTTGATTTACAATGGGAATTGAGAATGTTATTGCTCAATGCTTTTTGAAAAATTCTCACTGGTTTCCAAAGCATGTTCACTTTAGATGAGTTTTCTGCTCTGAATGGGCACAGTCCATGACAAATCATACTTGTATCAATAGGTATCGAGAAATATGATAACTTTAAGTTATGTAACAGATAGGGGTTTCTATTTGAAACTTCAGACAATATTAGAAGTCTAATTAGCATTCACTAGCATTCACTGTGAGATTGACCAGCAAAACTATAGAGATATAATTATACTTCTATACCTGTGCCGTTATACCTCTCCATGTGGACACTCTATTTTGGAATAAACTAGTGTGTCCACATGGGGCATTATACCAGCATAGCTATAGTGGTATGATTTTACTCCTGTTAATGCCAGTCAGTTTCCCCATGTAGACAAGCCATAAGTAAGGGCAGGCCAAATCCTCAGAGGTGTGGTGGAACACAGACTAAGGTTATGTCTACACTAGCAGAGTTACAGTGCTGCTCAGAGAGCGCTGAAGGGAAACCGCTGTTAACTGTTCACACTGGCAGCTGCTTGCGCAATAGCGTGTTCATACTTGCGGCACTTGCAGCGGTATTCAGAGCAGTGCACTCTGGGCAGCTATCCCACAGAGCATCTCTTCCTCTTCTGCTGCTAAGAGTTGTGGGAAGACGGAGGTAGTCGCGAGGCATCCTGGTTCCTGTCCCAGTGTCCTGTGATGCATTGCTTCGCATCCCAGCAATCCCCGTGCTTCCATCCACATTTAGCGCCAAGTTTCAACGGTTTGTGTACTGTGCACTCTGCCTCTTCGGTCTGCAGGAATGGATCCCGTGCTGTTGACCAATATGCTGCTTGCTCTGACCAACACGTCATGAGTGGCTGTGGAGTTATTCCTTAACCTACAAAGGCAAAAGCAGTTCGACATTCATCTCGCCACGTGTAATGGCTATGACACGAGATTGCTTGTGACATTCACGGAGGTGATGACCACAGTGGAGCACTGCTTTTAGGCTCAGAAAACAAGCACTGAGTGGTGGGATCACATTGTCATGCACATCTGGGGTGACAAGCAGTGGCTGCAAAACTTTTGGATGAGGAAAGCCACATTCATGGGACTGTGTGATGAGCTCACCCCAGCCCTGCAGCGCAAGGACACAAGAATGAGAGCCACCTTGCTATTGGAGAAGCGCATGGCGATTGCACTGTGGAAGCCAATCCGTCACTAACAAAGTCAACAGTTGGACTTGTGTTGACGGAAGTGTGCAGGGTCATTAATTGCATCCTGCTCCGAAAGACCGTGACTCTGGGCACCTTGTGGATGGCTTTGCACAGATGGGCGTCCCTAACTGTGGAGGGGCGATAGATGGCATGCATATTCCAATTCTGGCACAAGACCACCTAGCCACCAAGTACAATAATTGGAAGGGGTATTTTTCTTTGGTTCTCCAGGCGCTTGTGGATCACCGTGGGCATTTCAAGGACATTAACGCAGACTGGTCCAAAAAGGTGCATGATGCATGCATCTTTTGGGACACTGGTCTGTTCAGGAATCTGCAAGCAGGGATTTTCTTCCCGGACCAGAAGATCACTGTAGGGGAAGTTGAAATGCCCGTTTGGATCCTGGGAGACCCGCCTACCCCTTAATGCTGTGATTTATGAAGCCATACACGGGGAACATTGAAAGCAGCAAAGAGCGGCTCAACAACAAACTGAGCAAGTGCAGAATCATGACTGAGTGTACTTTTGGCCGTTTAAAGGCTCGCTGGCGCTGACTATATGGGAGGCTGGACCTGATGATGACAATATTCCTATGTTTATAGCCGTGTGCTGTACGCTCCATAATATTTGTGAAGGGAAGGGTGAAAGCTTCATTCAAGGCTGGACCGCTGAGCCTGAGCGCCTGGAGGCTGAATTTGAACAGCCAAAGACCAGGGCTATTAGAAGGGTTCAGCGTGGGGCCATAAGAATCAGGGATGCCTTGAGGCAGCAATTTGAAGCTGAAAGCCACCAATATTTCTTGTTATGCTTGGGAGTGCAGTGCTTGTAATGCTAGGAGGCGAATGTGATTGGTGCAACCAATGCACTGTGGAGGTTTAAGAAAATTGCTTGTTGCTTTGCAGGGCTCTGTTTGCTTTCAGTTGATGGAATAAAGATTACTTTCAAAGCAAAACAATTCTTTTATTAAAAGACAACGACTGGAGGAGACAAAAAAAAAATCAGCACTGGGGATTGGGGAAGGAAGGGTCCCAGAAGGAGGCGTGGTCCCGGGATAGTTAAAGATTTGTGTATCTCCAGGGGTCATATCCAACTTTGTCCTTTGGAGTACAGTGCAGTGGGTATTGTATTTCAGCAAGGCTATACTGCAGAGGGATGAGTGTTGAGTGCAGTGGGTACTGGGAGTCTGCAGGACTGGACTGTGACAATGCAAGAGTGAAATGCAGTGGGTACAGATTGGAGCCAGGAGGTTGGTAAGAGTGTATTGGCGGGGTCTGGGGGATGCATGGTAAAGAGTTTTTTGCAACAGCGGCTGCTGGGGAGGGCGGGAGCGAAGCTGCTCAAGTTGCAGTGCTAGTAGCACCTGGAGCATGACCGCTTGGCACTCCATAACGATTAAGAGCCACTCCGTGACTTCGTTCTAGTGCGCCACGTTCTCCTTTCGGTCCCTCTTCTCGCTGTCTCGTACTCCTTTGATTCTTGTTTTTCGGCCGTGGAGTGTATCATGACATCACACAGAAAGTCCTCTTTAGTTTTTCGTGGCCGCTTTCAAATTCTGCACAGCCATTCAGCCAGCGATAACAAAGAGGGAGGCTGGGCTCCCAAGGTCATCTCTGTGAAACAAAAATGCAAAATTTTAAAGAAGCAGCATTGTTTGCAACACACAACACTGATTCAGTGATTTAAAATACAGCCACTGTTCACATACTTGTCACTAACTAGCTGACGGAGTCAATCAACAGCTTGTTCCGCCGCTCAGACTAAGCATGTGGTGGTGGTATGTGCATCATACAGAGACAAGTCTGCTTTCTGCAGCCCTTCTGCCCCCATAACTCGCCTCAGCGATTTCCAAAATCAAATCCAGTTACCAGGGGCCTCCTGTCCTGTTTGCGCTTTGCGAAGATTCGACAGCTGTGACTGGCTAGCCTCCTCTGAGGTAGAAAAGAGCTCCTGGCTGCATGCATCTCTGACCTCGGAGTCATCCTCTGCCTCTGGGTCCCCTTCCACATCCTCGTGCACGATTTCTTCCTCCTGGCTCGGTCCACTCTCGACTGGCACATTAGCCAGTGAAGTATTCACAGTGGCCTTCGCAGTGGAGGTGGGGTCGCCACCGAGTATTGCGTCCAGCTCTTTGTAGAACTGGCAGTTCGTGGGCGCAGCACCGGAGCAGCGGTTTGCGTCCCGCGCCTTGTGGTAGGTGTTCTGCAGCTCCTTCATTTTGACCCTGCACTGCAGTGTGTCCCATTCATGGCCCCTTTCTGTCATGCATCATGAAATCTGTCCATAGGTATCATAATTCCTATGGCTGGAGCGCAGCTGGGGCTGGACAGTCTCCTCTCCCCAAGTGCTGATGAGGTCCAGCAGCTTGGCAGGCGATCCCTCCAAGTGAGGGATCGCCTGGTGCGTGGAGCAGGCATGGCCACCTGGAAAGATGCACTGAGACCACTGCACGCATCACCGAGAAAACAGGAAGGGGACTTTCAAAATTCCAAAGGAATTTACGGGGTGGGGATGACGGTTGGTCACCTGAGGGCAAGGCAGTAGAGTTCAAACTGATGACCAGAGAGGCAAGGACAGGCATTGTGGTACACCTCCCAGAGGCCAATCACAGCTCTGTAATCGATCAGGGTGTCTACACTGGCACTCTCATCAGGGTGTTTTTTTTGTTTTTGTTTTTTTTACAGTGCTGCAACTGTACAGTTTCTGTGCGCTAAGAGACTTGGCAGTGTGTACACCTCAGGAGTTACAATGCAGAAAGCTGCTTTACACTGGCAAGTTTCTGTGCAGTAGACAGCGCCTAACACTTTGGTCTAGGCCAGGGAATAAAAGCTGTGTAAATAGACTGTATTCTAATCAAGTGTTGTTCAACAAGGAACAAAGGTTGCTCTGAAGTGCTTTATGTTCTTGATAAGCAGTCTTTTGCCAACCTAGGTATTTTGAATTTCATCAAATGTTGAATATAGTGAGTATTATGCCAGAGATGGGATAGTGATCATTTTTTTTCTAAGTGCTGAACTTGATTTATAACTGCCTACATGCTGACAAGAAATTATTTAAAAAAAAAAAAAAAAAGCAGTGTGGTACCCTGAGGCTCCCCTCATGCCAAGTTAAAACAATTTGAAAGCTCCCTTATACCTGTGAAGATGCAGCTCAACACCTTTTTTTATTTTGTGAGCCTGAAAAGATATGAAGTTGTCTTCACAGGTGTTAAGGGAGCTGTCCTGTCACATTAAGCTAACTTGACTGAAAACTTAAAAACCCACTCCACCCTCACAAACCACCAAACCATTTCTCCCCATGTAGGTAAGGCTAAATGTGCTTGTACGCTAAGGCCTTCTCTACGCTGGGTTTTCTGTGTGTGGGTTTTTTTAATAGTCACTAATATACCTGTATTGGTGCAAACTATGACTTGCATTTCTTTGAAACCGATGTAAGCTGCTGTGGTGCAAGTCATGGTTTGCATTACTACAGCCACAGTGTTGGCTAAAATGTGTAGTGTAGACAAGTCATGAGAAAGGGAGAGAAGGAGAAGATGGCAGAAATAGAGAAACTTCTCAAATCTAAAAATGTAAAAATGGACCTATTACAAGATTTTCCTGTATAACTAGGCTGTCAGCCAATCTGTAGATTTGATTGGCTACCAGTTACTTTATTCTGTCTGAATTTTTCGATAAACAATGCTTTATTTGCATGACTACCTCTTTCGCTGATATCTACTGTAGTTATTTCTCAAACGCAAGGAAAATGATTTCTTGTGAGAGCAGAAGGACTAAGAATAAGCAAAAAGTACTGGTACCTGATTTGTGTTTCTTGCTCAAAGGTGAGTGCCAGAAAGGTGCACATTCCTGGAAGGTGCTGCCAAGGTGTTGCTTGCAATTAGCAAGTGGCACAGGAAATGCCTGGTTATGTCAAGCAGTGACAGGAATAAGAGTTCAGTCATGATAGCAGGCATAGAAAAAGAGTTGAAAAGTAAACATATATACAGTTTGGCATCCTGTATTTATCAAAATTGAGATAGTAAACTGTACTACTCTGTCTTTATGATTATGGTGATATGTCTTACAGCTGGCACAAATTATTTTCTTGAATTACTTCTGAAACTACTAAAAATAGCAGTACAGTTTGAGAGACGTCTCCTTGTAGATAAAACATTTAATGGTGAATTTGAATTTTTTCATAACTAAATTATAATTCACCTAGTACTCTTGGTCCATAGAACTGAAGACATTTAAGAAGGTGGTGGTATTCCCATTTTATATAGGGAAATGGAGACACAATGAGTTAAGTGAGTTGTCTAGGATTATACAACAAGTCACAGGCAGAGCAGGAAAGAGAGCTCAGGTATCCTGCCTCTTGTTGGTGTGTAACCATTGGACCATGCTGCTTAGCACCTTTAGGCCTGGGGCCAGTGATGGGTGAGTGAGTGGGGGAAACTTGTGTGCTGTATGACTAAACTCTGTCTCCATTTGCAACCTGCTGATGTTGGTAGAAAATGGCTGACTCGTGTCTCCTTTCGTCCTGTTCTAAAACTATCTGAACAGCTTTCTTCTGGACACTCACCTACACAATTTACTGACCAATGTTTGTCCACTATATGTCACCAGGCATAACACAGTAGTGAGCACTAGAAGAAAGGAGGCTAATTACTTTGGGGCATCAGTCTGATCAGTTTGTTTCAATTCCTTCACCTGGGTGTTCTGCAGTAAATCTTACTGTTTTGGCTTTAGTTTTTTTGTTTTGTTTTTTAACTCAAGTACACAGATGTGTGAGCCTATTGAAGTATACTTGGTGATAAATATAGGTATGTCTACATTGCAGTTAGATGCCTGTGGCTGGCCTGTGCCAACTGACTCAGGCTCCCAGGCTGCGGAACCCTGTGTAGATTTTTGGGCTTGGGCTGGAGCCCAGACTTTAGGACCCTGTGAGGTGGGAGGGTCCCAGAGCTCGGGCTGAGCCCAGAAGTCTACACTGCAATGAAACAGCCCTGTAGCCCAAGCAAGCCCCACGAGTCTGAGGCAGTTGTCACCGGCCAGCCATGGTTTTTTAATGCTAGTGAAGTGATGTGAGCTGTGGTGCAGAGTAAAATTCTTTCCTCATATCTGCATGATGCCTCTTAGTCAGATAGACTGTATTCTCATAAAGTTGTATGATTCCTACTGATGTGAGTGTGTAGATCAGAAAGGATAATTTTGCCTTTAATCTTCTAGACTTTCATTTAGGGGAAAGGTTCTCTCAACTTAATGTCACTCTAGAGAATCAATATTTTTAAAGATCAAATAGATATTAGTTGTTTGGGAAGACAATTAGTCACTATTAAAAATCTTACATAATCAAAACATTAGTGTTTCAGATTCATCTTGGCACTTAGGTAGAATCAAGAGACAATTATCTTGTGACAACATTGTGACGTTCTCCTGGTTTATCTGAACCGGTGATCTGCTAGGTCACTCCAGTCCTCGACTCTGGGATCCAGCCCTACCCTGCTTCGCTGTGAGAACCCCCACTCCCGGGCTGTTCATGCACAGCCTCTAGCATGTAAGCTTCTCCCAGAATGTGAGTGAGCACTTTTGGCCAGCCACTGCTTTGATAGTGCAACCGAATGACACTAGCAAATATCTCTGGTCCCAGACACAACCTTAGGAACCTCCGTCTTGCAGTGTCCAGTTATGTCCACTGGACGCTGCAAGCTTATATGAGTGTGTCAATTTAACAAAGAAATTGATGTGTACCAGGCTTGTTATCCCAAGGGGAGTCTTTGACATGCTTCAAACCAAACACACTGCTATCTATAAAAGATAGATTTTAAGTGTTTATAAGTCAAAGCACAACAAGTGAGATTTGGTCAAGTGAAATAAAAGCAAAACGCATTCTAAGCTGATCTTAACACTTTCAGTGCCCTTACAAACATTTTCACCACAGGCTGGCTGGTTGCCCTTCAGCCAGGCTCTCCCCTTTGATCAGCGCTTCAGTCACTTGGTGGGTGGTGTCTGTAGATGGAGGTGGAAGAGGAGAGCGAGCATGGCAACTGTCTCTCCCTTTTATCATATCCTTTCTTCCCTCTTGGCTTTGCCCCCTGTGCACCCTCCCCCCATTCAGGGTCAAGTGAGCATTACTTCATCCTAGTCCCAAATTGACCAAGGGAAGGGGGGGTGACTCACTTGAGAGTCCAACAGGTCCTTTGTTGCTTCCTAGGCCAGTGTCCTTGTTCCTGTGAGGCTAGGCTGGGTTTCTCCCATACATACCCTGATGAGGTGTAAACTGCCCCTCTGTTCCTGGAGAGTTTTGCCTGGGCTTGTTTTAAGCTGTGAGGACACATTTTCAGCCTCATAACTATATACATGAAATTACAACCTCTAACGTTACTATAACATTACTACAATAATAATGGTTGCTGCATCATGAGCCTTCCGAAGACATCTGACATGACAAACTTTGCATTGGATACCACACAATCATATTATAAGGATGAACATGGAGGTGCAGGGTGTTCCCCTGACATACAGAGTGTCACAAACATTTTATCCTAATGACAACTTTTAACGTTGTACCTAATAATATACTATAAAGGAGAAAAAATGTATATTCAATTTCCTACTTTATAGATAATTTAAAATGTGCTCACTTGCTTCTAATTATGTATTGACAGATTTTGCCAGTCTTCACAGATGACAGATTAACCCCCTGAAAACTATGATATTGAGATGAAATATCTGTAAATAAAAGCAATATTAGGAGGACTGCTAAAAATTGAAGGGTTGTTGTTGTTAAGATGGAAGTTAGGGGAGAGAGTGACATTACAAAGGGAAAGCCTCCTCATAAGTGTGTTGTAGTATTGGCTGATTCAAAAGACAGCTTTCTATAGAACTACAACGGTATTAAAAGTGCTGATCATAAGACTGTCTTTGACATTATAATGATATTGGTATATGAAAACATACTGCTGAAGTTGATGCACATTGTAATCAGTTTTGTTTTTGTTTTTTCTCTGCGTATGTAGGCATTTCAGTAGGACTATGGAGGAACTAGTTCACGATCTGGTCTCAGCACTGGAAGAAAGTTCAGAGCAAGCCAGAGGAGGTTTTGCTGATACTGGAGATCACTCTCGCAGCGTGTCTTGTCTTCTAAAACGCCAGGCAAGAAAAAGGAGAGGACGAAAAAGACGTTCATTTACTACTCATCATCCTTGGGAGACTAGTCACTGTTTAAGTGAAGGTTCTGATTCCAGTCTAGAAGAACCAAGCAAGGACTATAGAGAGAATCATACTGCTAATAAGAAAGACCACAGTGACTCTGATGATCAGTTGTTGGTTGCTAAACGCAGGCCTTCTTCAAATTTAAATAACATTAGAGGCAAAAGACCTCTATGGCATGAGTCTGATTTGGCTCTTGACAATTTAGGAAACAGGACCCTGCGTAGGAGAAGAAAGGTGAAACGCATGGCAATAGACCAACCATCAGACGTCACAAATACACTAACATTGACCCAACAACAGGATAACAGCAGAGATCAAGAAATGGATAATGATAATAGATCTTACCAACATCAAGAATTTGCCAAGAGCAAAGTGAAAAAAAGAAAACTAGCTACAAGTAGGCAAGGACCAGAAATCTTGGATGAAGGAGTGGTTATAGAGAGTGAAGAAGCGAACCAGGCAAATAAGGACAAAATGGAGTATGAGGAGCAAAAGGGTTCAGATGAGAACATGAGTGACAGGTGAGTGAGTGATTGTTTTTTCTTTTTCTATCAACTGAAACAAAATTCTTATATTGCTACTGTAGTGGTGTAGGTATTGACAAGTCTCATTTTCTTTATTCCAAAATTAAAATGCACTCAATAGCAGTAAATGTTAGGGGTCTTTCCTGATCCAGTAATACTAGAATACTGCTACTTCAAACATGTTGTATAAGGTTAAATTATAGCAATTCAGAGGAAATCTGATGGGTGGCAGAGAAGGTTCAAAGGAAACAATTACTTAAAGAAACTTTATACTAATTGTTTCAATATTAAGACCAAGAAAACAGGAATTTAAAAATGACTTAAATGTTACGTTATTGTATTATGCAAGGTATTTGAACTAGCACTTAATCACACACAAGGTAATTAAATAGCTTAGATTTTCCAACTTCTAGGCGTTGGTGCTTTGATTGTTGCTGGTATTCATCAGAAGATTATCAGTACAGTATATGGATATACCCGCTAGATGATCTGTGGGTCATGGGCATAAAAAGTCTATAGGTTGCCAAGAATGCACATCACTTACAAAATGCAAAAACCAATTTATAGTTCAGAAACACCTGAGCTTGCCATTAGAAAAATGGGATGATGATGACCTTTTGGCAGTATGCCTCAGTAATCTATTCCAGACAGCAGGCCTACCACAATAGTAATTGTTTCCAAAGTACTATTTTGACAATCAGTAAAGTGTCATTTTCCACCACACACAAGTGATGCTACCTGCAGGGTCTGATGATCCTGATCATGTTTATCCAGTTTTGTTTGGTTCTGAATGCAGAACTGTGAGCAGGGCAACTCCTATTTAAGATATAAATTCTAGCAATCTAGTAGCTAGACAGCAACATTGTTCCTCATTTGTTGTAGGAGTCTTATCTATAAACTGCATTGAATCTTTTGCTTGTTGGCCATAGTTTAGGTGTGCTGTAGCGATGGCATGCATAGGTTCTTGGCTAGGGCAAGAAGAGAGGTTACTTATTCAGTATTGGTAAGTTACTGATTCCAATTACTCAGAAACCGATAAGGGGATAGTATTTATTGAAGTTGCTTTTTATACTCTTTCCATCTGTTTTCTGAGAACTGTAGACAGTTTTTAAATCACAACAGGAATCCTGAGTCACCTGGCCACTGAAAAGAAACTGAATTTCACAGTGTCTTCACACTTGTATTGGACCAGAAGTAGGTCTTGTTGGGGCCTTTGTGTCTGGAACGCTTTCAGATTCCATCATGTTTGTCCTGTACTCTTGTAAATTTTTTTTGTTGTTAAATTTTAACACTTTTTAAAATGTCTTGTGCCAGAGGAGGGTAAAAATACTTCAGTGCAAAACTCATTAACCAGTGTTTGGGTGGAGGGAGCCAAGGTCAGGGGAAAATCCTCCAAACACCCCAAAAAGGGCAGCTTGCTTATTTCAAGTGCAAAAATGACAAGTAGAATCCATAAGGGATAGTCATGTATTCTTGTGCTTCAAGAAGGGGAAGGATAGCTCAGTGGTTTGAGCATTGGCTTGCTAAACCCAGGGTTGTGAGTTCAATCCTTGAGGGGGCCAATTAGGGATCTGGGGCAAAATCAGTACTTGGTCCTTCTAGTGAAGGCAAGGGGCTGGACTCAATGACCTTTCAGGGTCCCTTCCAGTTCTATGAGATAGTGTCGATGATATATGGAGCTATACCTATCAGTTTAAAAAACATGCTCCTTTCTGGAAATACTTTACTTAGTAATACTGTAACAGAGAAAACTTTCTCTGGTTGTCATTTGCCAGCACTTTACTGCCAGATTTTGCCATTTTCACCCGTTTGTGGTGTTTAACACAGCAACAGGGGGCAGGGAAACTTTTTTTTTCTTAAAAAAAAAAAAAAAAAAGATGAAAATGTGACTGCAAAACCACAATGTGACAAGGAGATTCAGAGGCATATGGAGTACTCAAACTACTTTTAACTCTAATTTTCAATTGGCTAGACTTCAACTTGATGGTGCCCATTAAATGCATTACTACTATATGATTCTATCACTTTATTTCACAAGAGGAACAAGAAACATACTAGCAAGCCTCTGTGCAACTATTGTGTTCTGAAAGCATTGACAGAGATAAAAATGTCTTCCTAAAACTGTGTGCTAGACACAGAGGTAAATTACTGAAAACATTTTGGTAAGATTCATGTCTTCAGTAATACTGCTGAGTCACATTTGAACTCTAGGTTCCAGAGTTATCAAGTCTGCCATGCCAATTTTCATTTGCCCACATATGAAGGCTTTGTTTTCCAGATAATTTTGTTGTGTGTATATTTCAATGGGCCACATCTTCCACATTTACAATTCTTCCAGCAGCAGTCCCTGTGCCTATAGTATGATGCCCCAACGGAGGCAGGGGCTTCATTGTGTTATGCTAAAAATCTTCATCTATTGAGCGTGCTCTGCAAAGTCTTCAAATGCTTAAAGCTTTTATTGTATGGCACCACTCTGTATAAATTGATCAAGAGCAAATGCCTCAGTGAAGATTATTTAAGTACCAAAGTTCAAATTGCAAACTTAAAGGGAAGAGATGAGTATGGTTCTCTTAAGGTTTGCCTGTAAGAACAGTTTGGTTCATGGCAAGATGGGGTATAAATCTACCTTGTAGTAAATATCTGTATAGACCTGCTGATTATCTTTAAAATGATCAATCACCGCTTGAATCTTGAAATACTATAAAGCAAATCTTAGTGTCTTCTTTCCGCAAAGTATCCCATTCCCACTTTAATTCCACCATAGACAATTTTGTATATTTCACAATTCTAAATGTCCCACAACTTTACATCACATTTCTTTTTTAGAATGAACTGTTTGGTTGAAGCTTTCCACCTATCTAAAAGTATTTCCTTAATGCACTTTAATCCATTCCCATTTCAAAGTGGGTGGATCAAAGCTGTCTATGGATGGAACTTTTAGTGTGTGGCAGCAGAATCTACATGGATGCTTAGTGGGCTGCAGGATAGTATTGGATAGACTTACACCTCAGCTTGCCATGAACTCAGTAAGTGTTTTGTATACGCAAGCCCTTATAAAATGAGAACTTGTGTGTGAGATGGGGAAGAATAGATTTTTTTTTTTGTCTTGTTTCCCAAAATTCAAATGGCTGAAAGGATTCCTGAACTTAAAAAATATAGATAGATAGATTGGAAACTTCAATCAAAAAGGTTGTTTTTTTTTTAAAAAGATGTGTGATATAAAGTTGTAGGACATTTATAATTGTAAAAGTATGCAGAACTGTCTGATGGAATTAAGCGAGGAGGGGATATTTTTCAGAAAGAAGGCACTAGGATTTGCTTAGCTTTATAGCATTTCAAGGTTCAAGCTCTGCTTGATCACTTTTATAGCTCCTAAGATTTGCCATCTTTGTATTGAGGACCATTATCTTTAGTTAAGTGCTTAAGTCTCTGACTGTACTGGGATAAAAGAGATTGTAAATGCTGCTTATATAGTAAGAAGTTACTGTATACAGAAGAAGATATGGCAGAGTTTTAGAACACATCTTTAAGAAATATGACAGCTGCACATATTAGCAAGTCACTGCTGCTTGTCTATCTACATCAGGCCCAATTTCAAGCCCTGTTTGAACTCCTTCTAAAGGAAGATGTAAAAACAATTAACCATATAATTAGTTCTAGAAGTTGAAATCAGATATTGTCCAAACCTAAAACTAATTCTGATTTCAATTTCTGAGAGAGAAATTGGGAAAACTAAATAATTTCATTTTTTTCCCCCCAGCAAGCAAATTCACGCCTAAACCAAAAAGCAGTTAAAACAGCTAATTTAGGAGTAAGGTTTAGAGCTAACTTTTAAGAATGGGTGTGAGGAATGAAACCAAAAATGAAATATATATTTTTAAAAATACTTATGAGTTGGTGTCTAGGTTGAAATATATAAAATGAAGTGGATTTTGCTTTATATTGAAGACAAGCTATATAACATAGGAAAAATACTTAAGGTGTTTAATTTTCCTTAACGTAACATCCATAAAAGCATACTACATTGAACATTAATTTGAAATGCACACCTTTTTCTTGATTTTTTTTATGTCTTTAGGTGAACTAACATATTTTTTTAAAAATTAACCCATACTTCACCATAAAAAAATATTGTGAGAATACAATTCCCTGAAGAACATAAAAGCATTTCTCCACTTAACCTCCACCCTAGATGTAAACTCAATGTCATGGCCTGTGCTATAGTTTAAGCACAGGAGTCTGGTTTAATATTTAGACACACACTTTTAATTTACAATAACGTGAGATGCTTGTGTACAACCAAGGGAGAACAAAACACTTCACCCTCATCCGTGATCTCTAATTTTATATATAGGAGTAGATGTGTGTGTGTGCGCATGTGTGTGTGTGTGCTGTGCATCCATCTTATAGACAGACATCTTGTTTAAGGCCACAGAAAAGTAAATTATAACCTGCATTTTCTCTTTTGCTGTTATAATGATATTGATCATATTCATTTTTTATCAGGGTGACCTTTATTTGATTTAATGGATTGTCATTCTTGCAAACTTTTCTTTCTTGCCAAGTAATATAGTTGTAGTGAATCCTTAAGCAAAGTACTGTCCAGAATATTTGCAAATGTTAAGAACAGTAGTTCCTTCTCCAGACTCTTGTATTTCATGTGTTGGAAGAAAGGCTTAGACTGCTTTTTGTTTTGAGATTTTTTCCCCCCCATTTTATTGAGCAGTGGTGTACTGGGATCAAGCTGAACTGTATAGCAATAGACGAGCAGTGAGCATTTGATGGAAGCAGATGATAAAATGCATCAATTGTGTCAGCTCCTTGCTGCAGTCACATCTGGCTTACTGCCAGGGTCCCATTAGATTCCTGTAGTTTTATGTGACAAAAATAATGTGTTCTGTAGTTAATGGAACTAGGATATTTGCAGTTTGATTAAAAACAAAATCTTATTTTCTTTCAGATTTTTGTCAGCCTTAAGTTCTATCTGAGAACAGCCTCCTCTCTTTAAAATTTTACAAGTGAGAGATCAATTGTTCTTTTGATCTGTTTGTTTCTTTTCTTTATTACAGTGAATCCAGCAGCCTGAGCAGCAGTGATGCTGGTTTGTTTACCAATGATGAGGGAAGACAAGGTACTGAAACGTCATTAATTTTTTTTTGCCAAACTGCATCAGTTTAAATTCTGTAATCATTACAAGTTATTTCATTGGTTGGTGAAATTGCTTTAACAGACTGCCTAGTGAGTTGAGGTATAGCTTTTTTTTTTTCTAGCTTCTTAAATGTTATGGAAAGGTGTCCTGTCTCAAAGACCTTAAGTAATTAAATTCCTTGATTATTTCAAAAGGCTGGTATGTGAAGCTTATAATATTAGGGAAGATTGTGTTTTAAGACTGGTATTGAGTACATCATGCATACCTCAATCTCTTCAGTATTCTATCTGACAAGTTCACAAGAGACTGATAGCCCTTCCAACATTTATCCAGAATGTTTTAAAAAACAAGGGCTGGATATAGTGATGATAGTTCTCTGAACAATGACTAAGTGTCTCTTATCAATCCAAAATAAGACTGAAAAGCCCAATATTATTTAGGGAGTTTTCTCCCCACTGAGGATTTCCTACACATCTTAAACTTTTCACTTTTCCTTTGGACAGTGTGATTTCAGTAAAAATCCACCTGTAATTTAAAGTGCAGCTAATGCCCCAAGGCTATCATGTTGGCATACATCAGAAAGCAGATTACTGTATTTATGAATCAAAGGTACTGGTGGTGAAATATATTAAACCATCTTTTCAATTCAGAATGTGTAACCATTTTAATTGTATTTTAAATCTAGTATAGCTTAATCCCCCTTTTTAGTTAATTTTTTTGTAAATGATTATTGGATTTATTGAAAGTGCAGAGTATTTTCTTAAACAGTAAAAGAGGGCATCAGGTTGCAAAATAACAAAATATTACAGATTTAGACAATATTAGTTTGGTTATTCAAAGGCTATACATATACTGTTTCTCAAAAGTTCTCAGTAACTTGTTTTTAATCAGTTTGTGCCAGTTGCTCCATCCTTCCACAGTAATGTTACTAATAGTGGGATTTCTTCAAAGCATAGGGTCAAGTCCTGCTTTCCTTGTTCATACAAGTAAGACACGCAATATTTGGGCCTTAATTATATTTTTTTACTTCAGTTAACACAGGACTCTTCTTTGAGGAATTTAGGGTATCCTTGAAATAACAGTTGACTCAGTTTTTCTGACTTCAGAGCAGATTTTTTTTTTTTTCCTTTTCAATTAGACATTTCCAGAAGATAGAATATGGTTCCCTGTACCATGGCATTCCCGTCAGCATTTTGTGATTTTTTTTTCTTCTGTTTTGTAAGGCTTAAGCCTGGTCTACACTAGGCGTTTAAATCGGTTTTAGGAGCGTAAAACCGATTTAACGCCAAAACCGTCCACACTAGGAGGCACCTTATATCGATTTTAATGGCTCTTTAACTGTTTTGTACTCCTCCCTAACGAGGAGTAACGCTAGTATCGGTATTAACATATCGGATTAGGGTTAGTGTGGGCGCTGATCGACGGTATTGGCCTCCGAGCTATCCCACAGTGCACCAGTGACCGCTCTGGACCGCAATCTGAACTCGGATGCAGTGGTCAGGTAAACAGGAAAAGCCCCGCGAACTTTTGAATATTTCCTGTTTGCCCAGCGTGGAGCTCCGATCAGCACGGGTGGCGATGCAGTCGAAATCAAAATAAAAGAGCTCCCGCATGGACCATGCGGATGTGATCGCTGTAAGGGCAGGCAAATCCGTTCTATCAGCGCTCCGTTACAGAAGATGAAATTCAGAATCCTTTTTTAAAAATCTCCAGACAGACGCCATAGCAGGGACTCAGCGCACTGCAGCGTGACAAGCGTAACGGAAAGCCAAAGAATCAAATGGATGCTCATGGACTGGAGGACTGAAGCTATCCCACAGTTCCTGCAGCCTCCGAAAAGTATTTGCATTCTTGGCTGAGCTCCAAATGCTTCTAGGGTCAAACACAGTGTCCGGGTCAGGGCATAGCTTGGCAATCTACTCACCCACCCCCAGAAGCGAAAGGTAAAACAATCCTCTGACTCTTTTACATGTCACCCTATCTTTACTGAATGCTGCAGATAGACGCGATAGTGCAGCACTCAACACCAACATCCTTGCTCCCCCCCCCCCCGCCATGGGCGGCTGATGGTACAAAATGATGGAAATCCATCCTCATCATCAGCCTCAGCTGATGGTACAAAAGGACTGGTAACCGTCCTCGTCATCAGCCTATTGGCCCTAATTTTTTCTGGTGGATGGATGGTGCAATATGGCTGGTAACCATCCTCATCATAGCAACAGGGGGCTGAGCTCCATCAGCCCCCACCCTTCATGTGTAAAGAAAAGATTCAGTTGCCCCTGGACTAGCAGTGGGATGCTGGGCTTCTCTCCTACACACTGCTTAATGTCCTGTCTGGACTATCATAGCAGCTGGAGGCTGCCTTCCACTCATTTCTCACTAACAAGTCAGTGTGTCTTATTCCTGCATTCTTTATTAATTCATCACACAAGTGGGGGGACAATGCTACGGTAGCCAAGAAAGGCTGGGGGAAGAACGGAATCAACAGGTGGGGTTGTTACAGGAGCACCCCCTGTGAATAGCATACAGATCATAATTTCTGCAGGCTCTGACACAGAGCAGCTGTGCTCTCTGGTTCTATGATACGGTGGTTCTCTAGTACACTTGCCTATATTAGGCAGCACTGATTCTATTTTTAGATACCAAAGGAGGATTGACTCAGGAGTCATTCCCAATTTTGCTTTAGCCCCTGGCTGATCGGCCAGGGGCACTTATGACAGCAGCAAATGGTACAAAACGATGGAAGGTGCAATATGGCTAGTAACCAATCTTGGCTTTTGCGTCCCTGGCTGATCGGCCAGGGGCACTAGCAGCAAATGGTACAAAAGGACTGGTAGCCATGATCATCCTCAGTTCCAATTTATGGAAGGGTTTGGATGGTGCAATATGGCTAGTAACCATCTCTGCTGTCATGCAAAAGCTTGCTTCTGTGTAGCGCTGCTGAATCAGTTTGTGCCAGTTGCTCCATCCTTCCACAGTAATGATTTTTGCCCCATCAGGCACTGGGATCTCAACCCAAAGCATAGGGGCAAGTGCGGGAACTATGGGTAGGAATAGCTACCCACAGTGCAACGCTCCAGAAATTCGGTACGCTAATAACGGACCATGGGCGCACACCACCGATTTAATGTGCTTAGTATGGCCGCGCTCCACCCGATTTTATAAATTCTGTTTTACAAAACCGGTTTATGCAAATTCGGAATAATCCCGTAGTGTAGACGTACCCTTAGTGTGCAAGATTATCTAACAATGGTTTTTCATTGTTGGTTTTTTCTTGCGGGGGACATGAACTTTTCACAGTGGTTTGTTTTAGATCCTTCAGATCCTCTGCAGAAAGTGCCTATTTAATTTCCTTTTAGCAGCTATTTGTCTGTAAGTTATAATTCATTCCTATTTGTTTCTTGACCAGAGAGATCTGTTTATCTTGTAATTTCCTTATATATTGAGCTACCAGAAGGCTAGTGTTAATTGTAGTATTAACCTTGCATCTGAAGATGTGGGTTTTTTACCCAAGAAAGCTTATGCCCAAATAAATCTGTCTTTAAGGTGCCACCGGACTCCTTGTTGTTTTTGTGGATACAGACTAACATGGCTACCCCTCTGATACTTGTTGTATTATGATTTTGTAAATGTCTTAACTGTACGTTTAAAACAATTGGCGTTCTAACCTACTTTTTTGGTGTAATTGTGTTTGATTTGTTTTTTAAAACACCTGTATTTCCCTATATAAAATAATCTGGGCCATAAATGGTGTTTACTTCTGATCTGAAATATCCCTCTGAGTATTATTTGTTCTTCATATATTCCAATGTTGAAAACATCGTAAAGCAAAGGTTAGTTCATATAATTATTTTCTTGGGGGCATCATTGGTCAATAAGTAGTAATTTTTTTCAGTGGTGTCACATTCCTTTTTTCAGTCCATAGCCATTCAGTTTTATCATTTCTGATCCTTTCCAACAATAATTTTAATTAAGTGGCAGAGGATTATAACTATACATTTTGCAGGCTTAACCTCTATTTCAAGAATTGTATTTTTTCTTTGTCCCCATTTCATGTTGCGACTTGATATTTATCAGTTATTTGTGTCTATTTTGTGAGGGTTTCTAGTGGAAAGTAATGGTTCCAAAATAGCATTCTTAGACGATAGTGAGATTAATTATTGCTCTGTGTAGGAAAGATAATGTCACAACAGATCATCGCCATTTTTAATCTCTTAATTTTTGGACTAGTTACTTCTGTGGAGAAACAAAATGAATTCTTTGTATCAGTTTTCACGGCTGAGGATGTGAGGGAGATTTCCAAACCTGAGCCGTTCCCAATCTGAAGAACTGTCCCAGATTGAGGTATCGTTAAATGAGGTTTTAGAACAAATTAGCTCTGTCAAGCGATTAAAACAATTAATCGTGTGATTAATCACACTCTTTTATAAATAATAGAATACCATTTATTTAAATATTTTGGGATGTTTTCTAAATTTTCAAATATATTGATTTCAGTTACAGCACGGAATACAAAGTGTACACTGCTCACTTTATATTTATTTTTGATTACAAGTATTTCACTGTAAAAAAACAAGAAATAGTATTTTTCAATTCACCTAATACAAGTACTGTAGTGCAATCTCTATCATGAAAGTTGAACTTACAAATAAAACAATGTAAAATTAGAGCCTGCAAATCCACTCAGTACTACTTCAGCCAAATGCTCAGACAAACAATTATGGTTACAGTTTGCAGGAGATAATGCTGCCCACTTCTTTTTTTACAATGTCACCTGAAAGTGAGAACAGGCATTCACGTGGCACTGTTGTAGCCGGTGCCTCAAGATATTTACGTATCAGATGTGCTAAAGATTCATATGTCCCATCATGTGTCAACCACCATTCCAGAGGACATGCGTCCATGCTGATGATTGGATTGTTATTGAGCAAAACCCAAGCAGAGTGGACAGACTTATGTTCATTTTCATCATCTGAGTCAGATGCCACCAGCAGGTTGATTTTATTTTTTTTGGTGGTTCGGGTTCTGTAGTTTCCGTATCTGAGTGTTGCTCTTTTAAGTCTTCTGAAAGCATGCTCCACATCTCGTCCCTCTCAGATATTGGACAGTATTTCAGATTCTTAAACCTTGAGTCAAGTGCTATATCTATTTTGGGGAATCTCACATTGGTACCTTCCTTAAGTTTTGTCAAATCTGCTATGAAAGTGTTCTTAAAACAGACATGTGCTGGGTTATCATCTGAGACTATGATATGAAATATATGGCAGAATGCAGGTAAAACAGAACAGGAGACATACAATGCTCCCCCCATGAGTTCAGTCACAAATATAATTAAGACATTATTTTTTTTAACCAGCATCATCAGTATGGAAGTATGTCCTCTGGAATGGTGGCCGAAGAATGAAGGGGCATACAAATGCTTAGCATATCTGACATGTAAATATTTTGCAACGCCGGCTACAAAAGTGCCATGTGAATGTCTGTTCTCACTCTCAGGTGACATTGTAAAAAAGAAGTGGGCAGCATTATCTCCTGCAAATTTTAACCAAACTTGTTAAAAGTTAAGCAGGGAGCTCAAGGGCCAGCTTAAAATGGCAGGCGGGCCATATCCGGCCCACAGGCTGTAGTTTGCCCACCCTAGCACTAAGTTAAAACAAGATTAGGTTGTGTATTTCTCTGCATTTAATGGGTGCAATGTTTATGAAGTATTGCATAATTGTAGGGTTTCTGATGCACAATATTGTTTTTTGATATACCACTGAGTGTGCTGGGACTTGTAGTTGCACATACTATAACTTAACCCAGACCATTCTGCTATAATTACTTTTTTACATGTCTCGAATGGTTAAGTGCCTAAATTAAACTATGAGAAAGTTTGGTTTGCTAAAATGTTGGCTCAGTATTGTCAATATAAACTGCCTTTAAAAAAAATGTTATTCAATTTTCCTTCAAAAATAAGAAAAGAGGGGAAAAAAGAACAGATGAGCAAAGGAATAGGAAAGGAAAGGAAAAGAAAGAGGGCAGGCAGCTGAAAGGAGGGCAGCATTTCAATCTCTGTCTGCCTGGAACCAATTAAACATTTATTAAAAAAAAAAAGAAAAAAGTTAGACCAAATCTTTTTGTTAAGAGTTCACTAGGGACCACAGATCCATTTTTTAATACAGGAGCATGTAGTGAACACAGACAGTTAATCTTGTTGGAGTCCTTTAAAGAAGTTTTCTGACTCTTAAGGCTTTTGGAAGACATGGGTCTCTTCTCCATGCTGTACATGGTACATGTCTTGAAACAGTTTATGGTATTTAAGGCCTTTTTGCAGCTAGCCATGTTCCTTGCATTATTAAAAGCAGCCCTGTGTTTCACACTATGTCCAGCAAGGTCCTGAAAAATCATGATCCTAGGATTAAAAGCATTCCAGCATTCATTCTTCTCCCTAGCTTTCTATATAATAAACTAAGAATACATTTCAGGAAATGGACAATAGTGGCATTTGATTTAGTGCCAGGGCAGGCTTTGGGGCAGGGTACTTTTATGCCTCTGGTAAATTACAATCTCTGCACAGAGCTGGGGGACTTCCCCTTTTATCCCCCTCCAGGACCCCCACAATTTGCAAATTACTACACAAGGATCACCTTAAAGGTTTCCAAATTGTTTTCAAGGAGCTGATCTCACTGATATTATGCTGAATTTGAATCTGGGTACCTAGATTTGATCTTCAGTGCCAGATACAAGTCCCTCAGCCTCCCTTACAAACCCAGTCAGATTTAACAGGGAAGAGTCAAATGTAATTGTAGCTGGCATTGTGAACATGGTGGACTTAATTTCCATTGTGTCATCTGCAACCCTTTTCAAAAGGACCATAACAGCTCCACTCTCCTCCTCAGCAGCAATCTTGTCAGGGGAAGGGAGGAGAGGCCTCAATCTTTTGTTGGTCTGGGATCTAACAGATGGCTTAAAAGTGCCTTTATGATGCTTTATATTTTTAAAATAGTGGTCTTTGGGGTATGGGAGTAGACCTTCTGGCTCTGGTCTGTACCCGCTGCACTCCACTCTTGCCCTGCCTCAGTCGAGCCCTGCGGACTCCCTGTACCCACTGCATTCAACATCTGTCCCTCTGTAGTTTAGTCTTGCTGAAGTACAGTACCTGCTCTGCTGTACTGGACATACACAAATCTTTAACCATCCCAGGACCCCGCCTCCTTCTGGGACCCTCCCTTCCCCCATCCCCCACAGTGCTAATTTTTTTGTCTCCTCCAGTTGCTGTTTTTTAATAAAAGGATTGTTTTGGTTTGAAAGAAATCTTTATCCATCAACTGAAAGCAAACAGAGCCCTGCAAAGCAACAGGCAATTTTCTTAAACCTTCACAGTACATTGTCTGCACCAATCACAATCACCTTCTAGCATTACAAGCACTGCACTCCCAAGCATAACAACAAATATTAGTGGCTTTCAGCGTTAAATTACTGCCTCAAGGCATATCTGATCCCTATGGCCCCACACTGTGCCCCTCTAATAGCCCTGGTCTCTGACTGTTCAAATTCAGCCTCCAGGTGCTCAGCCTCAGTGGTCCAGCCCGGAATGAAACTTTCGCCTTTCCTTTCACAAATATTATGGAGTGTACAGCATGCGACTATAAGCATAGGAATATTGTCATAAGCAGGTCCTGTCTCCTATATAGGCAGCACCAGCGGGCCCTTAAACAGCCAAAAGCACACTCAACAGTCATTCTGCACTTGCTTAGCTTGTTGAACCGCTCTTTGCTGCTGTCAAGATTCCCCATGTATGGCTTCAAAAGTCATTGCATTAAAGGGTAAGCAGGGTCTCCCAGGATCACAATGGGCATTTCTACGGTGATCTTCTGGTCCGGGAAGAAAGTAGCTTGCAGCTTTCTGAAAAGGCCAGTGTTCTGCCTTTTTGGACCAGTCTGTGTTAATGTCCTTGAAACATCCACGGTGATCCACAAGAGCCTGGAGAACAATAGAGAAATACCCCTTGTGATTATTGTATTTGGTGGCTATGTGGTCTTGTGCCAGAATTGGAATATGCATACCATCTGTCGCCCGTCCGCAGTTAGGGAAGCCCATTTGTGCAAAGTCATCCACAATGTGCCCAGAGTCACGGTCTTTCGGAGCAGGATGAGATTATGGCCCTGCACACTTCTGTCAACATGAGTCCAACCGTCGACTTTCCCGCTCTGAACTGATTAGCGACTGCACTGTGGAAACCGACCGGTCGCCATGCACTTCTCCAATAGCAGGGCAGCTCTCATTTTCGTGTCCTTGCGCTGCAGGCCTGGAGTGAGCTCATCACACAGAAATGTGGCTTTCCTCATCCAAAAGTTTTGCAGCCACTGCTCGTCATCCCAGACGTGCATGACGATTTGATCCCACGACTCAGTGTTTGTTTCCCGAACCCCAAAGCAGCGTTCCACTGTGGTCATCACCTCCGTGAATGCTACAAGCAATCTCGTGTTGTAGCTACTACATGTGGCAAGATGAATGTCAAACTCCTCTTGCCTTTGTAATTTAAGGAATAACCCCACTGCCACTCGTGACGTGTTAGTGAGAGCGAGCAGCATATTGGTCAACAGTGCAGGATCCATTCCTTCAGACCGAAGAGGCAGAGCGCGCAGTACACAAACCATTGAAAGATGGTGCCAAATGCAGATGGAAGCATATTGCTGGTATGTAAAGCAATGCATCGTGAGACATTGGAACAGGACCCAGGATGCCCTGTGACCCACTCTTAGTGGCAGAAGAGATGCTCTGTGGGATAGATGCCCAGAGTGCATCGCTCCGAATACAACTGCAAGTGCCGCAAGTATGAACAAGCTATTGCGCAGGCAGCTGACAGTGTAAACACATAACAGCGGTTTCCCTTCAGCACTCTCTGAGCAGCGATGTAACTGCCGGTGATGTAACTCTGCCAGTGTAGACATACCCTTAATTAAACAGTCAAAGAGTAGGTGGCCAAATAAACATCTTGCAAGTCAGGAGGCTCGGGTTCTGTTCCGAGTTCTGCGATGGACCTCCTGTGTAGCCTTGAGCAAATTACTTAAGCTCTTTGTGCGGTAGCTTTCCAATAAGCAAAATTGAAATAATTATACTTAACTTCCTTCTGAGATACAAGTATTGTTATTCTACCTACTATAGAGTACCAGTAGTAGCCAGTCTCTTTAATGCTGAAGAACTTGCAGTGCAGTCTGTTGCTTGATGGAAGTATGTAGTTACTCTCTGTGTTCACAAAAGTTGAGCAGCAGATTGCTATTTACAAATCATGTTTAGCCACCAGTGATCCATTCATTATTTGTTTTTTTTCCCCCATAGTATCTGAACTTAAATATGGGTACAAGAAAATCTGCTTTTCTCTATACCAGACATCAGCCTAATTTGAATCATCAGTCCCAATAGTTGAGGCTTGAGCTTGGCAGAGTTACAAGTCATTTTTAGTATTGCTTAATCCTTTTTTTCTGTTCACAAATTTCATTTCTTAGTTATAGCCTGTTTCATTTAACTGACTTTCTGTAACCAAATATTTGAACAAATTTCACTAGTACAAAAGTTAGTGAAAAACTAAATGAAAGGGGTTTGAATAGAGCCAGATTGAAATGAAAATGTTTTCAGTCTTTTGTCCACCACTATTCTTCTAGCTCTGAGGATCGTCATGGATTAGATCCACAGAGAGAAATTCAGCTTGACCTTGAGGAAGGCAAGGATAGAATTAATGAGGGGCAGACTTTGTGAAAAGTCACAGCAAAATAGATATGTGCCAGTGTGAGAATTGGGAGAGTGAAATATGCTGAATTCCTCGATAGACATTGTGTACAAAAAATCCCTGTTTCCAGCTTTCTCCTCCTACTTCCCCGTCTTCCCCACTTCTGTGTTATTGCTCATTCTACAAGTGGCTTTTTTCCCCTCTTATTTCTTCTCTTACCCTTTTCTGGAACCTATCAATTTTGGTGTTAGTAGTTACCACTGAGGATTTTAAGGCCATCATTTAATCCATAAGGGACCAGTGAGATGTTTTGATTCTTCTTAACACTGGACTCAGCCAGGCCAGAACCAGCACTTCCAGCCAGTAGTGCTATGCTTGGCCTGATATTGGGGAATTGCCTCAGATCTGAATTACAAAATTGAATCGTGGATTATTATAATATCTGTTTTTCCACTTTTCCTCAAGGCTCTGCTTGGATTTTCATGACAATGTGTTCTTTTTGTTGTCAGAGTGACAACAACATTTAGCACAATCGAAGTGCAAGTAACAAATTGCTGATCGTGTTACAGATTATCCCATATTCAAATATTAAAATATGCTGGGATACTTCACAAAATACATCTGATATGTAAATTCTTCCGTGGCTGACATAAACTTGACTGTGTAAAGCCACCTATATATTTAATCACATTTAAATGAATAATTTTCCTTAAATGTTTTTAGCCCATACATATTAAATGTTTGTTAAACATTCATGTAATGGGTGTTTCTTGTAGTCTTGCAGATTTAAGTGTGTAAGGCATGGTACAGTTTTATACAGTTTTATACATGGAAATAGTTATGATGAACAAATTGGATACGTTATGTACAACTACACTACCAGGCATGGTACCAGACCGATAACATACTACTTTTAAAACTCCTGGATTTACAAACAGTAAGTGAAGTCTTAAGAGGATATTGTCGGATTTAACAGATTTCCTACTAAATGGAGGCAAGTAAGTGGAGAATTAGCAACTCAGGACCTCAATGATAGAATGATGGTCTCAAACTTTTGTTTAAAATACAGTGCTCTGTACTCTTCTTTTTTACTACCTCTACATGTTTGTACAAAAGAGTGTTTTTAAAACTTAGCAGTTCACCTTTAATTAAATGTTTGTGGGGGGAGGGGATTATTTTTTATATCAGATTAGTTAAAGGCAGACTTTGATGTTTAATGTTGAATTTTTCTTGCTTTTGCCATTCTCTCTAATATTTACTGAAAATGTCCATTAAATTTTTTTGTTAAAAATGACTAACTTCAAAATGCAATACAGTGTATTTCTCAGTATATTTCATGGTACTGTCACTTTTCATTTAAAATCAACTTTTTCAAAACTTATTTCTTAATGAAGTTAATCAGATTAATTTTATTTAGTCACATCTGTTCATGATTGTTTCCCCCTTTTACATGCCATACAAATCATGAAATTAAGCTAATTATATACCATTATCAGCTGCAAAGAACTGGTTTCACAGTTTTATACCTTTTAATTCCCAGCAGGAGATTAAGGCTTGTGTTTTGTTAATGGGAAAAGAGCAGTAACTTAAATGGATTTCCCTGCAGTTATCGCCAAAGGATTAACCAGTTTATTATTGTTTTTCACATTTCTAAATTGGTTCTAAAACATTACATTTCATGTATTCTTATTGATGGCATTACTTGTCATGCTATTAAAACCTATTCTCCAAGCAGAGTTGTTGTATACAAATAATTGCAGTACAACTATAAAGCAAAAAAGAAGATTGTGATTACAAGTGTGGTTTCTGTGGATAATAAACCTGTATTTTTGGGGGTGGGGTGGTTTTATTATATTTACACAGGTGATGATGAGCAGAGTGATTGGTTTCATGAAAATGAATCTGGCGGTGCGTGTGGAATCACTGGGGTCGGTCACTGGTGGGAACAGGACTCAACAGAGTTGGAGAAAGAATTGCCTGATCCAGTCTTTGAAAGTATCTTAACTGGTGCTTTCCCTCTTATGTCCCATTCAGGGAAGAGAGGTCAGTAACGCTCAAAGGCAGAATAATATAGTAGCTTGGGTTCAATGAAAAATATGTCTGTAGTCTGCATCTGATATGTAAAGTGTGTGACGGTTGGTCTTGATCTTACAGTTTCATTAGTTTGAGAATTTTCACGATTTTTTTTAGAGCTGTGCTAAGACTGGAAATTGCAATCATTGGCAAATGTATCTCTCAAGTTCAGAAGGTACAAAATTGATTATTTTTCTTAAGCCCTTATCTTGCAAACCTGTACTCCTACAAGAGTCCCACTGATTGCAGTGACTTCAATGGAATTTTTTGGGAACATCTACATTGCAGTTGGGTGCAAACTGTAGTTTGCAGCTTTTATAGACATACCTCATCTAGCTAAAAATAGGAGTGAGAGTGCTGTAACATCAACTCAGGCTTCGGTGTGGGTTGCACAAAGCCACCTGACACCCCGCCCTCACCCCCCATGTACTCACTTGTGCAGACTGTGCCAAAGTTCACACCTCTGTGTCCTCACTACTGTTTTTAGCAAGCTAGTTAGATTAAAGGTAGCACAGGTATGTCTACACAAACTGCAAATCTGCAACCCTTGATGCAGTGCAAATGTACCCTTTATGTGGGTCAGGGTTTGCAGAATCAGCCCCTAAACTTGTAATTCAATAGCTTTCATAAAATAATTCAATAGTTTTAGAAACGTAACAAAATGGTGCAGCTGTAAAATTAACAACAAATTAAAATATTCTGTTGTTCAAAAAAAATGTTTTGTAATCCTTTTGGTTCCCATCTCCTACTGTACCTTTAGGAATGTGATTGTCTGTAATATAAAATATGTTTTAAACTGAGCTCTAATGCTTGCTTGTAGGTTTCCAGAGTAGATTTAGTCATCTTCATGGAATGCCAGCAAGGAACATCAAAAAGGTTTCAGGAAACCCAGCTGCATTGGTAGGCGTGCTTTTTTTCATTCAAACCAATTTGAATTGTTTTTTTCCATTATTATAACAAAACAAAAACACAAAAACCAAATGCATATTCCTCTTTCATTGATATCCTAATGTTTGTATATAGCTGAAGTGATTCATTCTTTTACAGTGTGCAAATTAGAATGGTAAGACTCTACTATAAACTAGTTCTTCTAACACTTTTATGTTTTTTTTAATTCTTCTCCTTCCAACACTATGATATTGTAATGGAATGATCCAAACAAATTGTTAATTAGAAGACTGTTCCTTAATGCTTTACATTATGAACTGTAGGGTGGGGGAAAAGTCAAAGAAAAATACACATTTCAGTATATGGCAGATGTATGTGAAAAAAGGGATATTTATTTAAAGCAAATCACATTGTAGAGATTATTTTTACTTTTCAACTTGTCTTTTTTTTTTAAAGGAGCATCAAAACTGATAAGGTACTCAAATGCACCTGACACTAAGTGTATGTGGCACATAGGATTAATGTACTGTTCATTTTTTCTGTGGAGAACTCTCATCTCTTTCACCCTCAACTTCGTATTTTTTTTTTAAGGCCATATGTTAAAATGAAGTTAGAGATCCAATACTCATATATGCACATCACAAAATCCCCAGAGCCTCTAAGCACAAATGTTGTTATTAAACGTCCCCTCAGTTGTAGGAACAACAACGTTAATAAAGAAGGGAGGAAGACCAGTTATATCACTGCCCCTCTCACTCCATTCCCAATTCTGCTTTTTTTCAAATAAAGCTGTATGGGTTTGAAAACTCTTTCTGGAGGGAGAGTGAAAGAAAGAGGAGGAGGGACAGCTTTTAAAATAATGTTTTTAAAAAAACTCATGAAAGTGAGCTGTAATTCTTTATCAGAATGGGAGTTGAGAGGCGAATGGAGAGAAGGAGAGCTCATTTCAAAACAATAACTTGAGGGTTCTCTCTGGTAGTAACCATATCCTAGAATGATAAATTCTAAGGCCTTCAGCCTCATCCTCTAACGT
The DNA here is from genome assembly GCF_016161935.1 of Mauremys reevesii. Taxonomy (NCBI): domain Eukaryota; kingdom Metazoa; phylum Chordata; order Testudines; family Geoemydidae; genus Mauremys; species Mauremys reevesii. The sequence continues at coordinate 48,083,910 of NC_052625.1, forward strand.
CTTTATCAGAGAACACTGTTAATTTGCTTCATTAGAATAATATGACGATGGAAACTGTAAAAGGTATTATATATGCAGAGCATAGAAAAGCAGTACTGGAAATTTAACCCTTTTGAAAGAAGGGAAATTTTGTAATTGAAATCTTTGTCCAATAATTGCCATTCAGAGCTGAATAAGACACTTTAAAACCTTGGCCTATGAACTCTACCTTTAGTGGTCATGAATTAGATGAATGCTGTCTAGTTCTTGGTTTCAGATCTACCTATTTTTATTTTTGGTTCACTGCTTACTTGAGCATATCTGGGATTTGTAGCCCATTTTCAAGTCTTATTGCAATCTCGCCCTGGTATTTTATAGGAGCTATTACAACTGATAGGTTAGCTTCATGGTATTGATGATACATAGCTTAACCACCTTAGAAACTCTTTCCCCTCTAAATAGTAAAAAGGTGATTAAATACTGCATATGTGTATATATAACAAGAGATGTGTTGCTTTCTGGTACAAGTTGTGGATTGTTATAAGGAAAACCTCATGTGTATTAATAAAGTAGTTTCCTGTATAACAACTGCATGCTATTCATTAAAGAAAGATAACTGAATTATCTCTAGATGGTACATTTATTGTTACATAATATTCTGACTGTGGGGTATGTTCCCAGAACCCGTTTCAAAGGAGGTAAAATGCCCTGCAAAGCTCCACATTTGAAAGAAAAAATATATAGATATAGATATTGGGCAAATGTACAGCTAGCTGTTAGCTTGAACATATTTCCTGATCTGCATGCATCCTGGGTGTCTGGTTATTTTTGCAGGCACACCCATCACATCCAACTTGGAAATTTTGGTTCTTCATGTCAGAACACACAAGATTGTTTATCAATGAGTGATTTTCAAAGAGAATCTTTTAAATATACCAATCCAGTGACATAAAGAAAAAAATCATTTAATACCTGCAACATCTGATAACGCAGAACAAGAAGTAATTACTGCTGTTAGATTATTACACTGAAGAGCTAGAATGCTTTTAGAAAGATTAATATCCTGAGCAAAGAAGAATACTGCAGACTCAACCCATTGAACAGAATGTGATGGTGACCTAATTCTTTCATTTTTAACGGAGATGAGTCTGTGATGTCTGCTCGAGCAGTGATACAGACTTGAAAAGAAGAAGAGGGGGAAAATGGACATTCTACAGTGAGGTATGCCAGTGTATAACACACACATTTATAGGGATTATATTTAGTCAAAGTACAGATACATTGTACACGTAGGCCCCAATCCTTCAATAAGTTCAGTGCAGATGAACCCTTGTATCTTTGCAGAGCTGAAGACAGTGGGGCTCTACAAAGATGCACGGGGCTATTGGCAGAAATTCTGTTGTAGAATCAAAACCGTGGTAATTAATGAAATCCTGAAAACATTTCTGAACTGCTATGGAAGGGCAATTTTTTTGGTTATGGTAATACTTTGTGATCTTCCTCTATTAAGGAAACAAAATTCATGTTAAATGTAAGATCTCCAGCTGCGTCATAATTACCTGTTGCATTTTGTATTTTTGGGGTAGCACCTTCTTGTAATACTTAATTACCTTCTTCACATCTTGTTTCTTTTACAATACATGGGGGCTGAGAATCTGGGGTGGGATATTTTGTTTGTGTATCAGTTGGGTGGTTTTTAATTTACATTAGCCCCAACTTGGCACACAGATTGTCTGTCAGAAAAATATTCAGACATACATTTTAGTGGGCCTGTTCTTACATTTGAACAAATTTTAAACAGTCTCTCTGTTTCTCTCATTAGTGTACAGCTTTTTGTGAACTGAATCACTTTTTTTTTAATGATCTGACTCTTACATCTGGTTCATTCAGTGATGCCAAAATCTAGTTTTTGATATTCTACATCAGCAAGGCACCATTGCATGAAGATCCCTGTCTAATCCAGCATACAGGTTTGATGGAACATCATGAAATGGATAGACATATATTGAACAGTGAGAATAAATATAAACATTAAACTGCTACTATTCACTACGCATTGTCCAGCCTGCACACTGAATAATCATGGGTCCTATTGGAAAAATAGTTTATGCTCATCTGATTAAATTACTATATTATAATATGTAAACACAAAGAGGTAGCGACAACTTCCTGTTGGTATGCATACTTCCACCTTTTCATGTTCTCTGTATGTATAAATATCTCCTGTCTGTGTGTTCCATTCTGTGCATCCAAAGAAGTGAGCTGTAGCTCATGAAAGCTTATGCTGAAATAAATTTGTTAGTCTCTAAGGTGCCACAATTACTCCTGTTCCTTTAGCCTTAAATTTGGCATTTCATGATTTGAATGCTTTACTTTGCAGCCTTAACATTTTTAACATAGTTCTTTTTTTTAATGATTATAAATATCTATAATTTTTCTGTATGCTAAAACTTTTACTTAAAGTGCTTCATGTTTCTATTAGGCATGTTTTAATTCCAAAAATGTAAAAATAGCATAAGCCTATTTTTTGTAACTCATGCTACATATCAGCGTTTGATAGTGGATTTCTTTTAGGTGTACTACGTAAAAATCCGCTGAGTTCAGTGGAAGTTGGCATACTTAGATTTTTCTTACTCTGATCTCATTTTTTAATGTGCCCATTATATCAGTGTGTGGCATTCTTATATTAAATTCAAATATGGTGAGTCTGAGTGGTAGTACTATAGAATCATAGAAATATAGGTCTGGAAGGGACTTGAGAGGTCATCAAGTCCAGCCACTTGCACTGAGACAGGACCAAGTAAACCTAGACCATCTCTGACAAGTGTTTGTCCAACTGTTCTTAAAAACCTCCAGTGATGGAGATTCCACAACCTCCCTTGGAAGCCTATTCCAGAGTTTAACTACCTTGATAGTTAGAAAGTTTTTTCTCATATCTAACCTAAATCTCTCTTGCTACAAATTAAGCCCATTACTTCTTGGCCTACCTTCAATATATTGGGAATAATTGATCACCATCCTCTTTATAACAGCTGTTAACATATTTGAAGACTGTTCACAGCCCCCCCCCCTCAGTTTTCTGTTCTCAAGACTAAACATGTCCAGTTTTTGTAACCTTTCCTCTTTCCTCAGGTTTTCTAAACCTTTTATCGTTTTTATTGCCCTCTTCTGGACTCTCTCTCTAATTAATTCACATCTTTTCTAAAGTATGACATCCAGAATTGGATATAGTACTCCAGCCGAGGCCTCAACAATGCCGACTTGAGCAGGGACAATTACCTCCTCTGTCTTGCATCCTGTTAATACATCCCAGAATGGCATTAGTCTTTTTTGGCAACTGCATCGCATTGTTGACTCATATTCAGTTGGTGATTCACTCTAATCCCCAGATGCTTTTCAGCAGTGCTAGCCAGTTACTCCCCTTTTTGTAGTTGCTCATTTGATTTTTCCTTCCTAAGTGTAGTACTTTACATGTCTTTTTTGAATTTCATCTTGTTGATTTCGGACTAATTCTCTAATTCTTGGTGTCATCTGCAAATGTTATAAGCACTCTCTTTACTCAGTTATCCAATCATTGATATTAATTCTTGAATACTACAGGGTACTATGTCTAGCTATATCATCACATATGGTACTATCTCTCGGATCCCCATCAAGTTATCAAAGGTATTGCATCATTTTGTTACATACTGAAATGAGTCTGACATTCACATTTATTAGAATTGTGAATCCAAATTCTGCTTCTCTTTATTCAATTACATATTTTTGCTATCATACTAATAGGTGGATCCTGTTTTCCTTAACTGGATCAAAACAGTATGTTTTTGTTCAGTCAATTCCAGATGTCTAATTTTTAGTTTCACTTACTAATATGTCAGTAAAAGGCTTAATTGATTGGGGGGAAAAAAAACAAGTACTATGAAATAAAGGTACTAGAAATTGACAGTTCTTACTGTTGGGGGAAATAAAGCTTTTTAAATGTTTTTGCTCATCTTGGTGCTCATTGTGTTAATATATCTTCATCATTTTGTGTTCAAGTTTTCTAGTGAAATGAGTGTGAATGTTAAAATATCGATGCTCCTGCTCTTGGCCCTTGCTATTGCCACACTCCACTTGGCTTCAGATTTAGCCTATTCCCTGAAAAGTGAAGTAATTGTGATGAGCTTTGAGTTCTGTAAGCATGATTTTGCCTCTTGCTAACTCTGCTTTCTTTCTGGTGTGGCATCTAGGAAATGACAGCAGTAGACTAGACTGTAAAAAGAGTTGACCTATACAAGCTGCACTTCCTGTGGGCTCTGCCATATCTTCCTCGCTAGCCCTTGTCCCTGGTCCTGGAATTGTTACTAAGTTAAGCCTATTTCAGACCCTGAGCTCACTCAGAATTGCTGCTATGCTACTGTTAGTCTGTTTGTTTTTGGCTGAATCCTGCTATGGTATTTAAGCTCTTTTGAATATAGCTGTGACATCATTATTTCTTATCTGGTCTTGTCTTTATTGTTCAGGAGACACAATAAATGAGGAAAGCTAAATTTGAGTGGTGTGTTTCTTCAAGATCTGGTTGAAGAGCACTTCTGCTTCAATTTCCTTTGGTTTCTTTGCTTTTCTCTTTTAAAATATGGTCCAGGTAGGACACAGGTTTCTCAGAAAATCTTAGCAGAAGCCTTGAGATGATGTGTGCTCAGAGAAAAAACCTCCAGCTCAGCTTTGGAGAGGCCCACATCTCTTGCATGCCATTTCATGATTTTGAGGGACTTTTGTGGGGTTGGGTCAGGAATATCTGCACCCTTTTTATTGTTTGCTGTGAGAATTTTTATGAGAGCAAACTTAAGTGCTTCTGCTCCAAATGTTTCTATAATTGAAGAACTGATAGAATTTCTTTAGAGATTTCTAAAAATATGTTTCTGGTTAAAATAACTTGAAAATTGTGTGAAATGGTGGTAGAGCTATAACGGGGTCTGTTATCCAAAGGAATATTTCCTTACAACATACGATTGGGTATTAAAAAATTCAATTAAAGAACAAAAAAGATTCAGGGTTGTAAATCTGAAGAGAAGGTTTTGAGAGAGAGGATCTAGTAGTAGGTGTCATGATTAAAAGAGAACTGTACCCATTTTTCTCAAACCAGAAGTATATTTAACAAATAAAATGCACCTGTCACCATGAATAAATTCTGAAATGCATTTTCCTTAAAGCATTCACTTTCATTGACATAGCTGAGCTACTACTCAGGTATCATTTCTGACTGTCATGATGAGAGCCCAATAGAATACTGTTAATGATTTTTTTTCTAACCTGTGTTAATAACAGGTTAGTTGACCCATCATAAAATTAACTTTAATTATAATGGTTCCTTGTATCCCATAGATCCATTGTTCTCAAACTGATACACAAGCTGCATTCAAATAGTAAGCAGGTTGATTTAAAGTACAGTGTCAGAATAAGAATCGGTTACAACTTTACTGATTAAAATGTAGAAGGCGGTCCTCTTAAGTAGCTTGAGTTTTAGATACACTATAGTAGGTCTGAAAGCTTAAAAAAAATCTCTCCATCTTCTGTCACTTGGCTTCCTTCACCCACCTTGACCCTTACTAGTCAGTATGGGGTCTTGTCTGAGGGAGACAATAGCCTTTTTTGTGTGAGTGATCCTGCAAACAAGCAGAAGTAGTACTCTACCCTTTCTCTGCTCCTTTGAGGTCATAATTCATGAGCCAAACAATAGCCACAAAAATCAGATACCAAATTCAGTTTGCTAACAAACACTAATTTTGTTTAAATCAATTCCAAAATACAGTGAAAAATCATAAAGTTAAAGGCAGTTAAAGTAACACTTTACTCAACTGACTTTTAATGCAGCACCAAAGGGCATTTAATGATGCATGGAACATGTTCTTCTACTCAATTTCCTCCATGGTCACCACAAACCATTACTGCTTCTGAGTCAGTCCATTTAACCAATGGAGACCTAACTCTTAAATAAATTGAAATAGTGGTCACTTATGAAACTTTAAAAATCTACAATATACTTTTACTCATTTGCATAAAAATTGGGTCTGGTTTAATTTTAATTTTCCCTACCACTTATGTATTCTAAAGTTATTTTGTATACTGAAGTCTGCAACAGTGAAATCATAATCTGGTTTCTCTCGCTCATGGGCCTGGGAATGTATTGTGATTACAGAAGGCAAAGGAAGAATAATATATACAGTTTAGATAAAAAGACTATTCTACTTTTTCTTGGTATTATGCCATGTTGCCTTTTTCCCCTTTCTTATATTTTGTGTGGTGTCTACCTAGACTGTAAGCTCAGGATGTGGACAGTGTCTTTAAACATGCCAATAAAACACCTAGTGCAATTGGTGCTTAACAAAAAGTAAGTCTGACTAACATGTCACTTAGTTGCTATTTTGTAGAGATAACTACTCTGTATTACCATGCAATTGCAGGTAGGCCTTTCCATGCAGCACTAAGATACAAAAATATATTTCTAAGCACAACTGCATAATACCAATTATTAAAATAATCAGTTTTGTATAGCAGGTGAAGTTCATATTGGACGTTCTGGTTAAAGTTCAATTGTTGAAGTAATAATCAAATCATTTACTATTTAAAATATTAAACAATAACTTTCTTCTAGGAGCCTAATATTAATGCCATGTTGGAAACTGGTTTAAAATCTCTTCTAGGACAGTATCAAAAAGGGCTTAAATTCTCAGATTATTTCCCAGAGCCTCATTTAGACATTGACATTGTAAAAACTCATTTATTCTTTTGTTGGTAAAGCAAAGAAACCTTACAAGTAGTTCACTTCCTAAAATGCTTCAACTTTGGCTTTCTGCCTTTTTAAGTTGCTGGTAGCATTATTCTGATGGCCTATAAAACTCACTGTCTTCCTGTTTGCCTTCAGATACCTGATATCAGAAAAGCTCGATCAGTAAGAGGTGGAACAAGTTAAAGTAGCGTGTAACAAGAACATATTAGTCATGAGCTAAATTTTCAGTTGAAAGTCAATTGGAGGATTTTACATAAAAAAACTAGTGTGCTCTAATCTTTAGTACATGGGGACTAAGAACTAGGAGTTCTGTTCCAAAAACTGCTACTGACTTATTTTGTGATGTTGGGAAGACCGTTTGATCTCTGTCTTAAGTTTCCCCATCTGTAAAATAGACCTATTTACCCTTGGTAAATAACTTAATTGCACTTTGGTTTTGTTCCTGTGAAATGTTAAAGATACAAAGCTCTAGTGACTGAGAAAAGATGTTATTGAGTCATTCTTTTTGGGCCTATCGTGGGCTTCTCTGGGGGGAAGCATGCTTTACTGCTCCTTACAATTGCTGATGGGAAGTTGTTTCCAAATGTGATAGATTGTAGCAAGGGGAGGGCCCTTGGGCACATCTGGCCAATTGTCCACACCCCATTGGTGTTATGGAGTATCTCTGGCAGTACTAACCTATCCCACTGGCACTTGAACTTTTTCTGTAAAACCCAAGTCTGTTTCCCGAGAGTCTGGTGATATCTTATGTTCTTGAGTATATTTTCTTAATCTCCCCGCAGTTTTGAGGAAAACTGGCAACCCGTGTAAAATGGCTATATGCTTACCTTGTATTGGTGCTGTATTAGATTTCTGATCCACTAAAGAAATAGAGGGCGCTCTTCTGTTAATTCATTTTTATCTCAGGTGTGAGCCTTAGAACCTAGGAGAACACACTCTCAACTTTGGCATTATGTACACTCAGTATTTTTCTTTATCAGTTATCAGTAGCCAGCCACCAGCATACCTGATCTGGGACAAACCACAAAACTGTATAGGCAAAGCCAATATAAACTGTGATTTGATTGGTGCAGGTTTACCCTGGTTTCAAGCAGTGATAAGCTGCATGGAACAAATAATGGCTTAGGGTGATACAGTAGAACCTCAGAGTTGCGAACACTTTGGGAATGGAGGACGTTCGTAACTGAAATATTCATAATTTTGAACAAAATATAACAGTTCTTTCAAAAGTTTACAACTGAACATTGATTTAATACAGCTTTGAAACTTTACTGTGCAGAAGAAAAATGCTGCTTTCCCTTTATTTTTTCAGTAGTTTAACAGAGTACTGTTTTGCTTTTGTGTGTGTGTGTGTCTGTCTCTCTCTGCTGCTGCCTAATTGCATACTTCTGGTTCCAAATGAGGTGTGTGGTTGACTGGTCGATTCATAACTCTGGTGTTCATAACTCTGAGGTTCTATTGTATTAGGCTATCTGCTGTGGGGTTATGCACTGGTATAGAGCCACCAGTGGTTAAAATGCCAAATCTAGACAGGGCCTGTTGAAACACATGCTTTCCATACTCATAATACTGTGTAGAACTCCAAGGATTTTATTACAGTATGGTCTTCCTATGCATTTCCTTTTTGTTTTCCAGACCTGTACTAGCAGCTGAGCTACTGATACTTTTTTTTCTTGAATTGATTAGATGTCATGTGTTTCAGATGTTCTTTTATAAAAAGGAGCCTTAGATGTGTTGCCATGATATCTAAACTGGGAATTAGAATGTTTCATAATTTGGATTGTGATTTAAAGCAATATCCATTTATATTTTTGCTTTTGTACATATAGTACAGTGTATATTTTTATTATACACTGTTTTTAATGTGTGTGCAATACACACATGCTACAAAATAGTATGCAGGAGATGAAATGAGATAAATGCTCTTCCACTATAATTCTTTGATTTTTTTTGGGTGGGGTAACCTTAGTTATTCAGACGTAAAGAAAGCTAAATGATATATTAAGGGTCAGATATTCAGTGTACGTCCTTAACTGAGCCTGCAAACATTTACAAGTGCATCCATTTTGCACCCACAAACTTGTAGATCTAATTTTCAGGCCCACTGAATATTTCATCCTATAAGCCTAAATGGAGAGGAAGGACCTAGGAAACAAGTTGTGAAATTCAGACTTAAACGTGGCTTCCAAATAAAGTAAGAGAGAGAGTGTGTGTGTGTGTGTGTGTGTGTGTGTTTTATATATGAAATTAAATATTATTTCCCAAACACTGAAGCAAAGGAAAATTGACTACCCACTGAGAGTAGATTTTTTTTTTTCTTGCAGTGTTTAAAATTCTTTGAGCCAAATCCCCCTGCTAACCTGAAAAACAGCTCGGTGTAAGCTCAAAATCTTGTCTCTCTCACCAACAGAAGTTGGTCCAATAAAAGATATTACCTCACCCACTTTGTATTTCTCCTGACTATAACCATCGTGCCAACTTTTGGACCAACATAGCTACAACAACGCTGCATCCTGTTAACTTTTTGCATTTGGCATGTACGGTAGCTCTTTATATTGTTTAATTTTTTAAAATACAGGTCACCCTTAAGGCTGAAACTAATCTTTAACTTACTTAGTACTGACTTGTCTGGGATTCGGTCACTGAACCCAAGTTTGCAGTCTTTATTCATGGAAGTAATTGAAGTCCATGGGACTACTTAATGACAAAGGATTTCAGGTTTGAGATCTCTGCACCAGAAATTTTTAAACAGTAATGCAAATGTATAATGATGAAACATGGGCCTTACGTAGCCTTTTTCATGTTCTACTCCTGGGGAAATTCTGCGCTACTCCACACGCGCAGTATTCATATCCCCTGCAGATCCTCCTGTATTAGATAGGTAGGTCAGTATTTTACCTATCTTACAGACACAGAAACAGAGGAAGAAGTTGTGACTTTCCCAGGACCACAGAGGGTGTCTTTGTCAAGCCTTGATTGGCATTCAGGACTTTTCATTACTGTCCATGCCACCTGCCATACCTCTTTATTCAGTGGTTCTGGATATCATACAAGCTAAGCTGCTTCAGTACAGTGTGGGTGACTTCCAAGGAACATAGAGTAATGCAGTAAGATAGATGATTCATTACTTTTCCCCCTGAGTCAGCACTGAACCAGTATAACAACATGTCATTAGAGACATTATGTTGCAAAAGGTTTCAACCAGATGTAAAACTGAGGTAGTGGCTAATACGGAGTATTAGTCTTTCTATCCTGCCCAAATTCCAGCACTGGTAACCATTCTGCCTATTGAAATTCTTCCTGCAACTTCAGGGATATGGTGTTCTTCATATTTTGTGGAGGGTTGGTATGTGCTGATAAACAGTTTCTGCTTACCAATAGTGGATGTTGTGATATTTACTTGAATTCAGTAGGGCCCTTCCTTCCTTCATTGGCTTACAGATGTATTTGATTAATGGTTGTACCATTTGGGATCTTCAGATGGAAGGAGTTTCAGAAGTGAATATTATTTTATATTTTTTATATATTAATATTAATATATTTAGCCAATAGCAAAGATCAAGATAGAATAAAGAATTATGTAGACTGATATAGTAATTTTTAAAAAGAAAATGTATGATAAATAAGCAACCATGCAGAGGAAAGGTAATTACATGGAGGACTTTTAGTAAACTAATAATCCTAGATTTAAGGTTTGTCACTGGAAAGTGGAAAATCCTTGTAGCATAGTATTTGTATGTTGGTTTTATACATTGTTTTTTCCATTTGAAATGTCAGAATAATGTATTTGAAAACATATTAATATCATTGTTTTCTGGACTGACACCATGTGAATTTTTATTAAGTTTTCAGACTCATGTTGTAACCATGGATGGCTAAAGAACAAATACAAATAGTTAATGCAGTTCAGAAAAACTGCTCTATTTGGCCCCTTGCAATTTGAGTCCTTTGAGTTAATTACAGACTTAAACTGACTTCTGAACAATCTATTATTTTCTATAGACTAACTGTTTAGTTCTTTGTCTGAATAACTTAGTTATAGCTATTTGAGTTATTTTCATTACAGACTCTCCCCGGGTTACACAAACCCGACTTACGCAAATCCGCACTTACGGAAAAAGTTCCGTACGTTCTGTATGCTTTTTTTTGGCACATAATTGTTGGGTATACATTCCCGACTTACGCAAAATTCGACTTATGCAAGGCGTTCTGGAATTGGGAGCATCTGTATTCCTGTAACACTGACATGGCATCTCTGGAAATTATTTAAGCAAGGAAATTTAACTTTTCTTCAATTTTCAGATTTGAGAAATATGTATTTATCCATTCATTTTCTAATTTACTGTCATCTGTTGAGTAACCATTATGTCAACCTTCCTTTTTATATTAAAACCTTTTCTAAAATGACCTTCCAAGTGAATAGTTTTGGATCAGATGTCTAGACTATCCAGATGGTTTGCTTATTTCTACATAACATTTAAAGCTTTCTTACTATTTATTGATAAGATATACAGTAAAACCAAATTATGAAACTGGCATGCTTAGAAAACTTCTTTGTACAAATATGTCCCAATTTATTGTGAGATGTTTAAGGGACACTATTAATTTGAAATATAGGAAATTGAATACAACTGAGTTAAAAGTAGTACCAGGTACTACACCTTGCCCTCAAAAGACTTGAGTCTTGCAAAGTTAGTATTTTTTACAGTCATATTCTGTTTTTTAAAAAATGGTTTATTCTCCCGTGTTAATTTGTGATAGACCTTCATAAACGGGGGAAACCGAGTGACAATGCAGGGAAAAGAAAGAAACAAGGTCAGATTAGAGTTCTGTCCAGTCCATAAAGAAAATAAATATAATTTTTTCTCTAATCTTTCAAGTCTAGTCATTTTAGATGTTACTTTATAGTTAAGTTTAAAAAAAGAAAATTAGAAGTGTGGGGTTTTTTAGGTACTGTGTTGCTTCAACTTTTTTTAACAAACTGTAATCATATGTAATTGTTTGTGAAACATTAAAGACAATTTACAGTATATAGAATAAGTTTAAGAATTTATTACTTGAAGGAGGTTATAATAAGGCAGATTTGCTATAGCAAATACACTAGTCTGAGCAACACAAAAAGAATGAGACTGCAACAAAAACTGAATTTTTCCAGAAAGTCAGACAACCATTTTAGTATTAAACTGAACATATATTTTGGTCTACATTAAGATTTTTTTTTTGTTTGGAAGACTAGAATAAGTATCTTATTTTTAAGAGTCTGACAGTGTAATCATAGTTTGTACACAGCATGATAAAGAAGCAATGTTAAAGAATTGTGAGTTGTTTACTATGCTTTTCTCAGTGGCATTTAAGCTAATCACTATCTGATTTTTATCTTAACCGCTATTAAGTGAGATTTTATTTCAGGTTTATATATGCATTTTTTAATTTCATTTTTATTACAATGGTTTTAAGGGGAAATGGTTTAGGGAAACAAATGTATTAAGACTGATACTTTATTTAATGTTTTAGTTTTTATTGTATTTGGTGTTAAATATTACTAAAATATAGAATTTTTTAAGAAAATATTTTTGGGTTTGATGGATTAGTACTCTTGAAAGAGAAACAAAACACTAAATATTTCTAATCCTGCATTATTTACCGCATGGGTGGTTAAATGCTACTTTAAGCCTCATAAAATTAAAAGGGAGAAATCTGCCAACTGTAGCAGGAATTGGATTTAGGAAGAGTGGTACAGAGCCAAAATATTGCTACAGAATTAAATGTCAAAAATCTTCTTTAATAGTAGATATATAGTTCACAGTGCTTGGTTATGATTAATACATTTAATCTAAATCACTGAAAGTTGCTCTCTCCTTTTCCATAAAATACAATAGGACACAAATCAGTTTTACTGTAGGTGGATAACAATTGGAAAATAATGCATCTTCCCGCCCAATAAATTGTCAGTTATACCTTTTAACTAAAATCAATTCATCTTTCTAAAATTTATTACAATTTCTAATAATAAATCTTCTCAAATGTTTATTCATTTGCTTTTTGATACATTTGTGCCACTTTTGCTATGGTCTAATGTTTTTTCTTTTGATTCATTGTAAATTAGAAAATCTATTTGGAGTCAGTTTTCTAGTTAAGAAGTTAAAATCTATAACCCAGCCATTTTTTCAAAGTCTCCTTTACACATTTTAATACCCTTGAACTTGAACTTAGATACAATCCAGTAAATTCTGATCAGAAGGTGATTAAAAGACTTTTGAATGTAACTTCTTGACTAAGGGCCAGATTCATAAAACAAGCACTTACGAGGTTATTAGGTGATTTTTGCCACAGACCTTTTCCTTGATTCAAATAGGAAAAATGAAACAATTATAGCAAATGAGCAAATATGTAGCTTTTAGTCAAAGGATTTTAATACAGACAAGCAGAAATGCCCCTTTGAATTAGGATCCAGCTGTGATCATACACAGTGAGGTAGCAGAAACCTCATTTTGTTGTCCTTTCCCAGTAGTGAGACAGCAGTAACTATAGAAAATTGTTTGTTTTTTCCTGTGCTTACCACTCCCAAAATATGGTCATCCACTTTTTAATGTTTTTAAAATATTTAAAATTAGCTCAGATGGAAAAAACATGTTTTGAAAAAAGTGCTGGTTCATTTAAGAAATCTTGTAATTGTCCTCTAATGACTGATTTGACACTTGTATTGTGAAATTCTAGGTTCATTCTTCAGCACATTTTCCTGGTGGAACCTTCAATATGTTGGCATTTAAAGTGGGGGGGGGAAATGGCACTTCTCTATAAATATTAAAAAGTTGTACATTATTAATTATTTTTTTAAAAATCCTCCAATCAAAACATTTTCTTCGTTCCCAGCCCATTAGTACTAATTATGACAGTTCCCAGTTTTTTTGTTTTTTTTAACAAGAACTGCGGATGAAAAGCTTGGCATTATGTGTAATTACTACTAGATATAAACTGTAGCTTCCATAATACCTGATCATGTTTTGCTTATACTATAAATGTCAAAATGTTGACACAACAGGGGAATGTTAGAAAACACTTCAGACGCAACTGGGAAGAAAAATGACACATTCATAATTTGAACTTGATCTACTGTATCACTTATTGGAAAATTTGTTTAGTTGATAGCATCTTGGGTGTTGAAATGATTGATTTCAGAGCTAAGAAAATCATTTGTGTGGATGAATTAGAATTAATTAATTTTACTAATTACACAGATGTTTTCTTAGGCAAAGATCAGACATTTAATTACAGGTCTTACCTGTTCATCTAAAAATAGTATCAATATGTTCAAGGCTGTCTTTTTAACAGTTGATTTTTATTTTATTTTTTTTTGGTATGGAAGTAAAATGCCATCCTGGATGTGTTAATCCTTAATTAGCATAGTTCTATTCACGTAATGGTGTACTAATAAAATGAAAACATCTAGGTCTGTAAAATAACTTGTATTTATAAAGTGCCCCCAAGAGCAAATTAGATTAATACTACCATTTTGTAATTTCAAAATCAATCTTACCTAGTTTCTGTGTTTCTAATTAATATAGAGCCACATGTGCAGTGTTTTACGAACATAAGGAGACAAAATCCCTGCACCAAGGAGCTAACAATGTAATGCCCCAGTCCTGTGCAGAGTCCCAGTAGGATTCTAAATGGAGGTAGGAGGCAGTGTTTGCAGAGCCTTTTGCAGGATGGAAGATGACAGAGGAGTTCTAAGACACTGCAACATAACAGGCAGTCAATGAGGAAGGAACAATAAGGAGATTTGTGCTGTGGGAGTATTTTTATTTTTCTGTTATTAAATTAACGTTGTTGAGCTGTCCTGTTTTGGATTGTTTTAAATATCTACATATCATGATCAGGTATTGGTGTGGCAGTGAACAACACCTGAGTGTGGGATTAATGGGGCGAAGACAAGCAAAGAAAATTGAGTTTTGAGGAATTATTGAAAGTAATAGAGTGAGGATGCATGACATACAGTTCTAGTTCTAGTTAACTTACACTTTTTTGGCTGTCTGTACTAACACAGTTTAACGTATTGTTCACATCATTTGAAAGCTAGCTATATATTTAGTCATTTGTGACAGGTAAATTTCTTTTAAAAAAATCCTCCAGGTGAACAAATTTAAGAGAACTCAGATTTTATACTTCACCATTGTGTGTGTGTCTCTCTCTCTTGTCTTTCCTTCTGCTTTGCTATGTTTTTCTGTCCTGTCAAATTCAGTACTGACTCCTCACGTACAACAGGAGCATGTTGTTGATGATGTATACTTTTTATAGGGCGGATGTGATGGCATTCACTCATCACTTGTCTAGATTTCCAGATGCCTGGATCATTCTTTATAAGAAGAGTAAAGCTGTTCCAGGCATAGGAAATGCCAGGAACAAAGGTGCAAATCATGGGTGGAAAGAAAGGAAGGAAGGACACATCAGTGTGAGTGGAGTTGCATAATGAATATTTTATAGAGTAAATTAAAAAAAACAAAAAGCAGAAAATGCAAGACTGTAAATGAATTTGCTGGTTTAACCATTGTAAATATAGGTAGGATTGCCAACAGTCCAGGATTGGCCATAAATCTCCAGGAATTAAAGATTAATCTTTGATTAAAGATTGTCATGTGATGAAATCTCCAGGAATACATCCAACCAAAATTGGCAACCCTAAATATAGGACAACTTTGTAACTATTTTAAAAACTTATCGGCTTTCTAATTCCTCTGTATAACAGAGTACTTACTATACACCATTGTACCATCATAGTAATAACTCAATATTTGCTTTGTGGATCAATTCTTTTTTGTGTGTGTGAGGGGTTTCATGCACAAGTATGAACATCAGGTAAAAAATGTTCTCAGTTTTTTTCCTTCTGAATCAGAACGGAGAGGTATCTATATAAACCACCTGTTTAAAAGTTGAAGCATGTCTGAGTCATTTAAAATACAACAAAGTCAATGTTCAAACATAATATAGAAATTCCAACACTTTACTATATAGAACTTGTTTTAATCAAGATCTCACACCAGCCTCTTCAGGGTGGGACTGCTTATTCCTGCCAAATACTTTGTTAGACAGGGTTGTAAAAGTGAAAACAGATACCACTCAGATATCCAGTCGCACAGCTTTCATGGTGGTCCATGAAGATCAGTTGAGAAGGTGCTGTTCTGGAAGGAGAATCATTCTTGCTTCCTGTATATAGGCTTTTTAGGAAACATGCTGATGCTCAGACTCATTGTTTCATAGAGATAAATTATATCCTTGAGGTATTGTCCGTTATGTTATATGCTCTTTTCAAATCATATTAGGGGCACAATTAGTTCTTATGCCCCCAAAGGAGGGTACGATAAACGAAAGATACAGTTCAGTCTCAAGGTGGGGGAAAAAACAACCTGCAGGTTCAGGTACATCTCGTGTCCTTTTTATTTAACTCTGCCTTGCTGGAGGAGCTGTAAGTGGCCAACTTTGCTGTCAGTGTACACATAGCCCAAAGGTCTCAAATGGCCTTGACTTTCGCAAACAGATTATTCTAGTAGGATGACAGAACTGGTTGGCTGTTTACAAAGCTAATCAAGTCAGACACCAGCCAAAGCGCAATACCAGCTGTTAGAAACTTTGCTGGTACCAGATTAATTAAATGTAAAGAAAGAAATGTTTTCGGAGTTTATCAAAATTACTAAACTGGTAAAGTGCCCACAGCTAGGGAGAGGTGGGACTTTTTGATCTCACTAGTATAACTCTGAGGATTTGTCTTGGCAGGCCGCTCTCTGAGGAAGAGATCATAGAAACCATTAATGGTCTATCCTTTGGCAAAATGCCTGATTCACATTCACTCAGAGCTGACTTCTTTTAAAGCTTTATGTGCATCTTTAAAGACACACCTCTTAAGTATGTCTGATCATTCTAAGGAAACTGATGGTACTTGTCTAGATTTCCAGATGCCTGGATCATTCTTTATAAGAAGGTTAAAGGCCCAGAGTTATGTGTTGTATGTAGGTCCATATCCTTGATTAACATGGCTATTAAAAATATGAGCAAAACACTTAGATCTTGTATTTGAGATGCTATGCAGACTGACCAAACAAACTTTATCAGTAAGTGCTTCTGTCCACGGGCTGGGCAGGGAAGGGTTTGGTAATTTAAAAAAGGACTTCCCTAAAATCTTGAGAGAGATCAGGTACTTAATATCTTCCTTCCACACTGTTACCTTAGACCTAATCTCACCTTAATTTGCTCATATTGTCTCTGCAAGGTATTAGTGTGTACTGGAACCACACCAAATAATTGGGTGTTGATTGAACAAGCAGTTATGCCTCAAGGGAATTCACTAACATTTCTGATGTTCAGTAATTCCTCTGAGTTCTAGTTAACTTACGCTTTTTTGGCTGTCTGTACTAACACAGTTTAATGTATTGTTCACATCATTTGAAAGCTAGCTATATATTTAGTCATTTGTGACAGGTAAATTTCTTAAAAAAAAAAAAATCCTCCAGGTGAACAAATTTAAGAGAACTCAGATTTTATACTTCCCCATTGTGTGTGTCTCTCTCTCTTGTCTTTCCTTCTGCTTTGCTATGTTTTTCTGTCCTGTCAAATTCAATAGTGACTTCTCACGTACAACAGGAGCACGTTGTTGATTATGTATACTTTTTATAGGGCGGATGTGATGGGATTCACTCACCAGTTCAGCACCTCCTGCTGGTTGTCCTGGGGATTAGCTCTGCTAACCAGTGCTTCTTGCTCTGTTGGTGCTCCACCCATCACCTCTTCTGCTCCTAGACCCACGTCTCTCCAAGGACTGATGTCCTCTTCAGTGACACAGCCCTTTGGTCGTGCCACACTTGGTCCCCTTCCAGGGGACATCTCTGCAGTCCCTGTCCAGCCACGTCTCTCAGAGGCGACTGTAGTCTACTGTTTAGCCACTTCCCCAGTGGTGAGCAGGGGGGCCATGGCGGGCCTACCCACTACTCCAAGTCCCAGCCCAGGAACCCTGTAGAAGGCCGCTGCTTACAGCGCCCCCTCTAACTCTTCAGTAGGTTTCCCTGGGCCGCTTCTCTATGCTCCCAGCACCCTCTTTGCCCTTGTCTCGGGGCCTCTGCCTGCAGCTCCTTGCAGTCCACCAGGAGTTGCCTTTAGCTCCCCTGGTCTCTGCCTGCAGCACTGCTCTGTCCAAGGTGCTTGCTACCTTCAGCCTGCAAGGCAACTGGTCCTCCTAAAGCTCCAGGGAGTGACTGAAGCTGCTCTGCTCTGCAGCTCTTCTTATATGGGCCCGCCCAGCCCTGATTGGCTGCTCCTAGCAGCCCCTCTCTAATTGGCTGCCTCCTGCGCAGCCTCCCTAGGACTCTATTAACCCCTTATGGACCAGTGTTAGGGACACACCCCATCACAGTGGGTTTTTTCATGGAATGAATTTATTGTGATAATATTATTATGTATTTAAACTTCCACATTCTCTTAGCATGGACCCACATAAGATTGCTGGATGGTAAATACTGTTTTGGGATTACTCGAAGTTTACTTTGATGCCGTGGAAAGATTCCTTTCTTGCCTCTCAAATAGTCATTCAGAAGGAAGGTTCATGTTCAGAAAAAGTTTTTCTCAGTCCCACTGAAGAAGAAGAGGATTTTAGAAGAAATTAATCAGGATATCTCTCTGTTCTCTCTGATGACCTGAACAGTCTCTGAGCTTCAGTTATGATAGCATTAAAGAAGTTTAGGAGGCACTGCCTTATGTCAAGGCTCGTTCCTTTCTCTCTTGGGCTGAGAGAAGTGATGTCTCTCCCTTACAATTGTGTGAAGCAGCCTCTTGAGCATCCTTATGTACATTCTTTACCTTATTATCCATCTTCAATGCATGTTGTTGTCGATCAGGTTCTTACTCTGTCTTGTGGCATTGTGAACTGATACTGAAGCGTCCAATGTCTCTTCTTGCATTCAGGGAGTAGAGACAATGGTAATTTTTTGTTAATTTGATTTTCCAAATCCTTTTATGCCATTCCTGACATCCCACTCTGTTTTTCTATTGTGACTGCTATGACTCTTTTTCTCAAAAGTGATCATCACATTTGAAATGTATGGTGAGATCACACGGTACAAAATATAGGTCTGTCATGTGCCGAGATCCTACAAGCAATTTATCCTGAGTATTGGTCACGCTTTAGGCAAGGATGAGTGGCAGTTTAAAAGTAGGAGGTGGTTTGTTTTTGTTTTAGACTTAATAAATATTTTTAATGGAACAGAGCAAGCAAAAGTTTGGTTTATTTAATTTTTGTTTTCTGGTAAGGTTACTTAAATTATCTTTCTGTGAAAGTATAATAATTTGGGGAAACTGAATTACCAGTTAAGAAATTAGCAGTAGTAAGCATATTTGTCATGTATGCAGATAACAATTGTTATCTACCTAGATGCAGCTTAAACTGATGCCACTAAAATAAATCAGTTTTTAAAAACTTAATCCAAAATAGTTCCTGCTACCACCTGACATTTAAAAAAAAAAATCAGAAGTTGGGAGCTTAAGTTAAGTCTCCCTTTTTAAAAGCTAAAGACTTTATAAGTAAAAACTGTTTTAAGAAAACCTATTTAGTTTTTTCACATTGTCTTTTCACAAGATATTCTTTCAAAGTATGTTTAATCACATACCTATTTTCAAGATATTTGTCCCTTTCAGATAAAAGTTCCTTTTGGGATTGTACACAGCTACGAGTGTTGTGCCTTATCTACCATATGCTGCTCTCTTGTATGAATATATGAAGAAAATAAGTTTTATATAGAAAGGGGTGAGGGCTGTTAGTGTGAGTATGATGCAGGTTATGAAACAATGAGTTAATTTTTTTAAAATGTTCTAATATAATTATCACATAGTATCCCCAGATTCCTGAAACTTACTGAATGCCATTTGCCCATGCAGCAAAAAAGTTTAATAAAGTGTACTCTTTGCAGTTTATCTATGTATCTATATATAGCTATATATAGGGTCTCCTGCACAATGGAAGTTTGCAAATTCACTCAGAAGGATTTGGCTACCATCCTAAAAAGTGATAACTTGAATTCTGTCAGAAAAACCTTGAGATTGAATTACTACCTCAGTATTCATGTATTGTTGTTTTTAATGTATGCAAAATGATTTTTATAGGCTAAATTTAAAATCAGTGATGCAGAATAGGGTCTATAGTGCATGTGGTATTAGAGAGAGTAAAGTAGTTATGATATAGAGGAGACAGAAGAAAATATGCCTATATGCTAAAAATGGAGACATCTTTTAACATAGAGTGGTGATTACTACTGATCTATTATTCCTCTTGTAATTTTTTTGTCAAAAACAAGCAGAGAGCTCTTTTGGGTATATTTTAGTAAATCTGTACAATGTGTCTTCTAACCATTTTAATAAATGTACACACTGAACTCTGTAAAATCTTAAATGAATTCTGAGAGGTGTCATATTTTCACTATTTATTTAAATACTACCTTCAATTGGAGATGTAATATAAGAATATTTAGAAATGCACTGTTTAAAAGTCTGCTTTACCAAAAAAAAAAAAACCCACCAAAAATCAGTGTTTATTATTTTTCACATGGAGTCTGCTTTGGGATCTACTAGCTCAGACCTCTGCCTGGGCAGACTACCGTGTAGGATCAAAGCCTTTTCTTTGTAATATCTTTTAAAGTCTTTTATTTAGATCCCTTTTCCATTTAGAAAATAGTTCTGTACTCTATATCTTATGAAACACAAGACAACATGATATTGGGGTGTGTGTGTGTGTGTGTGTGTGTACACCAGCGTTTGTGGTCTCTGCCCTCAAAATAGGAGCACAAAACTTAAATGAATAGTGGCTAGGCTGTGTTTTCTGGGCAAATATGATCTTTTAAAAGAGACTTTGAATTTGAAGGTATGTTCTTTAGTAATTGTAAAGAACCAAGCACATTTTCAAAGTTTAAAAAAAGAAATCCTTACCAAATTGTATCAAGTGCAAGTTATTTTTAGGTGCAAGTTATATAATCTGTTTTTATTTCTTTGTATACTGTCACTTTACAACAAGGTAAGAAAAGATTGCTTTTTTGAAGAGTTTACAATCTGTTAAGACAGCATACAAAGGAGGAATACAGGATATCGAGAGCAACAAAATTAATGCAAGACAACTTGTTAGCTCCATGTGTCCGTACAGGAAGATAAGAAAGTGTGAGAGTTGTCAGGGTTGGGTTTATTTGACTCCTTGAAGAAGTAACTTTCTAGGATTCACTTAGGTTCCTTCCTTAGTACTTGACACACAAATTGTGGCTATTTATTTTTCTTTCCTGGAAATGGCAGTTGTGGAGGAAACAAAAAGAGAGCGAGAGAACCACAAAATCTATTCAGTATCACTAAGAAATAGCGAGAGGAAATCTAGAGAGAGATCTAAATCTTTGTTTTAGCCTTGAAGATCTTAAGTTGCTGGTTTGATATCCACAGAGATGTCAGATGGACAAGCAAAGTTGCATGATTAGATAGCATGGAGACAGGTTTTCAATGGAGAAGTAGTTTGGCAACTCATCTGCATAAAGCTAGTATTTTTAGGCCATTCTTGTTAATAAGAGCACCTAGAGAAAATGTGTGAGAGAAGAACATGAGGGCATAGGCATAACCTGGGAAAATGCCCATTGAAAGAGTAAGAAAGAAATAGGAACACTCACCAAATGGACTGGTCAGAGAAATAGGAGGGAAAACCAAGAAAGAACAATGCCTCAAAAACCAATAGAGGACAGGCTTTTGAGGCATTGATCTGAAAGTTGCTATTCTCTATGTAGACACAAAAGACAGACCTATTCCACCTCAGAGCTGACAGCACTTAAGTAGTTCTAGTATCTTTGTTATAAGGTGCTTTGACATTCCAAGATTAAAACTTTATGCCGTGCAATATTTATCTAATTTTAGTATTAAAAATAACTTTCTTTAGTCTTCTGTATATTTTTAGCCTCTGCAGTGTTTCCTGAAAAAAGGATCTAGTTGATAGGCTTAAGCTTTCACTATTTGCTACAACCACACTATCTTTAAAATTCAGCAGAGCTGTTAATCACCGTTTGAATATGTTGTGTCATACATTGGTGTGAAACACCCCCTCCACCCCACCCCACCCCACCCCCAAAAATTAAGAAATTGAGCCATCTATTGAAGCAGCTACAGAAGTCAAAGCTCCTGGGCATACTGGCTGAGCATTTAAAAAAAATAAGTTCTAGTCAAACTGTGAAGTTTCTTCCATACCTATCGGTTTATTCTGTACTTTTATATGATATGACTTCATCTATTGTCTGTAAATCTTCCAGAACCCTATTTATTTTAACTTTATTCAACCTAAGGTATGAAACATGAATATTTTTAAAAGAGAACCTTAATCAATTGTTGAACAGTAGTCAGTTAGGGAGACTTCATCCACCCCCCCTTTTTTTTTTTTTTACTAAATTTCCCCAACAACGAAGAGAAACAGACAGGTTGTTGGGGAAATTACAGCTTCTGGATTCAAACATACCAGGAAGAAAATGTTAACTAAAATGACATGTTTGCTGATGTGCATATTCCAGTTTACGTATGCAGCAGCTAACACTAAAGTTTGGTTTTAAATACGAAAGTAAATAAAAACCTTTACAGATCACATTGATTTTCTTTTGCCTAGGGCTTGTCTACGATGGCACTTTACAGCACTGAAACTTTCTTGCTCAAGGGTGTGAAAAAACACACCCCTGAGCACAGCAAATTTCAGCACTGTAAAGCACCAGTATAAACAGTGCACCAGCATTGGGAGCCATACCTCTCGTGTAGGTGGGGTTATTTTAGAGTGCTGGGAGAGCTCTCCCAGCGCTCTGCCATGACTACACAAGCCACGTTAAAGCCCTTAGTCTCCATCTAAAGTCAGAATCCTTTGATTTTTGGCAGCAAAAACACTTCCACAGCAGCTACATCTGAGGTCACAAATTAGGATTGTAACTTGAGGTAGGGGACAGCCAACAAGAGCAGATGGAGCTAATGGAAACAAAGATCTTCTTTTCTTTCATATTTCCATTTATAAATAAGAGCAGGGGAAGAGAAATAAGGATAATTTGTGACACAGAATTAGAATTGCCTTTTTATATAATATTTTGTTTTTCCATGCAGCTTCACAGATAAGACTATGTATGTCATTTTTTTAAAAAAAGCAACAAAACCCATTACATATGCCCAGATTAAAAAAAAAAAAGGCATTTTTCCCAACCCCTTAAGAAGAGGTACGTTTGTTTCACTAAAGTATTCTCACTAGTGAAGTTGAAGTTTGCACTGGCAGGATTTTGAGATTACCTATAAAAATAATGGCAGTATATATTTCATGTTTACATGCTCACTCTTCTTCTGGAGAAAATGAAACCTGCTATTGAACTTTATTTGTAATGTAGTGTCTTTCCTCAGTCCTGGTCTCGCTCTACACTTGGGAGTAAAATAATAATAATCATACCTACTTTCATGAATCACAGATTTAATGCAACCATCATGCTAAATGAACAATGAAAAGCATTATTAGCACTAATTTGGTATGATCAAAATGTTAGTTCAGTTTAACAGAATTGAGAATGTAAAGATGAAAATAGTTACATTTGGAAATTATTCTTTTTTTTAATACGGTCTATTTATATTTTTTTTTCATGTTTTGGTCTATTTGCATTACCCTTGTACATAATCAACATTTTGCTGTTTCTGCCTATGACTTCAAGTAGTAAATAATGATGTATTGGAGACATAATTGTATCTAAAACAAGCAATTATTTCATAAATTTAGGATTATAATTTCACAAGTGGAATAAGCACCAAGAGAAATTTTAAGAATCACAGATCTTGCTTTAGCACAATTATCCTTCAGTAATAAAGAATGAGGAATGAAAATTACAGAAGATAATATATACCTTACGAATGGTTAAGTGCCACTCAACAGCCCTTTAACTATACATGCGTTCTGGAGTTTTGCAGATATTACTTTCTATTCCTTCCCCAAAAGAGTGCTTTTTATTGATATCTCACTGGTATAATTCAGATATAGAAAATATAATTCAATATCCCTCCTCTTACTCAAAGCGCCTTTGATGTTATAAGTACCATAAGCATGTTGTACTGGCATATTAAGAAAGCATTTAATTTAACCATACATAAATTGGTAAAAATGCCCCTTGTTCCTATGTGCATTGAGGATTTTGGATGTGTGTATGCAAGTGTTAGAAAGTGAAATTGTGATCATTG
Source organism: Mauremys reevesii (assembly GCF_016161935.1). Taxonomy (NCBI): domain Eukaryota; kingdom Metazoa; phylum Chordata; order Testudines; family Geoemydidae; genus Mauremys; species Mauremys reevesii. Next base: position 48,107,902 of record NC_052625.1, read on the forward strand.
GTGGTGGTTTTTTAAATTTTTATTTATTTTTTTACTGATTGTCTAAACATTTTTGAAGCCAATTTACCTAAAAGATTATAAACTAAGAAAAGCTAGAGAGGGGGCATGAAATGTTTAGTGAAGACACTATGTGCACTATAGTACTATGAGGAAAAAATAGGGAGTGCTGAATTAAATTCAGCAAGATATTTTTTTCTCTCTCTCCTTTCTCTTCTTCCTCATATGCACTCATTGAAATCAGTATTAATTGGCATCATTTCACTGGGAACTGTGTAAGTATTCAGTATGAAGAATAGTCAGAACTTCATGTCGGCAGGAGGTGCACAGGTTGCAAAATACACATTTAGGCTTACAGAACTCTTAATGTTCCCAGTCATTGCAGTTAAAGTTGCCAAATGAGTTCAGCTCATTCAAAACTAATAATAAAAATAGGATTCCTTTTCATACATTTTACTTGTAAGTTATGTATTTTAAAAAAGAAAGATTTTTGAATATGCAGTACGAGATATGCATCACTTGATTCCCAGCTTTACTTACCATCCTGTGATGTCTCAGCATTACCGTATATACTCGTTCATAAGCCGAATGTTTTTTAGTTAAAAAGGGACACACCAGAGAATGGAGTTGGCTTATGAACAGGTTTAGAGAGGGAGAGGTCTGACACAGCCCCTTCCCCCCAACAGAGGGGACAAGGAGAGGCAGCACTGCCAGCAGAGCCAGAAGGAAGAGGCGGGGCCAGAGTCTCTTGGCTTCTGGCCACACTGCTCTCCCCCCAGCCTCCGAAGCAGCTGCAGCTCCGGGGCTGATAGGCTGCGGCCATGCCGCCCGGCCCAGCCCGCCAGAGCAGCCTGTGGCCGTGCCGCCCAGCCTGCTGGAGCAGCTCCAGCTAGGCCAGAGACAGCCTCACCTGGCCGGCCCCAGCTAAGGTGGGAAGGGATGGGATGAGATAGGGAGAGTGTGGGGGGCCCCAGGCTAGGGGGTGGGGTCATGTGGGGGGTGGTCACAGGGGTTACTCCCCTGACACCCAGCTTCTCTTTCCCTCCCCCCAAAATTTTCCCACCAGTTGCTGTCCCAGCCCATCACGGTAAACCGCTGGTGGGCCAGGACACTTTGTTTGCTTAGGTTTACCTCCATGCCTGCGGACACTTGAAGTAAACAAACTGTCTCGACCCACCAGCAGCTTATCCTGATGGCCTGGGAGCTAAAGTTTGCCAACCCCTGAATTATAGGGTCAGCTTATGAATGGGTCATAAAAAAAATTTCCATTTTTACTTATCCATTTTTCGGGGGGTCGGCTTATAAACGAATCATCTTATGATTGAGTATATGTGGTAAGTTCCAACAAGAAACCCTTTTGATGATTTGTATGTGCTAAGTGCATAGATCTACTGCAACATTTTGAACATTTTTAAATTAAAATATATCACTCATTCTTTGTGTATTGATTTGCACATCTCTATGTCAATATTAAGTTGAGCGAGTTTTCCAATAAGTTAAAAAGATCTGGCAAGGCAGGTTACATTTAGCGGATTGGTTTAAGTTTCTGCTTGTGTATTTGTTAGCTGTGTATCCATTTTTGCTTTTTGCCCTTTATTCTTAATCAATGTTACAGATTTTGAAATGTCCCCTTGAGTCTGACAAAAGATGAAGCCCATTACAATATTTATAGTAAAATCGTTGCCCTTTCCACTTATTGGTTAAGATTTTAAAACTGCTTTGCCCTATTTCTGACAAGTTTTTAGAATTGCTTTTGCAATAGCACTTTTATATTAATTTTAGGTTATTGTGTAGAATGTGGTGTTATCCTGATAAAATTTTGTTTAATCACCACCATTCTGCTGGGCTAAACTACCGTATTTTCCGGCTTATAGGGCGACGGGGCATATAAGACGACCCCCTAATTTTAGAGTTAAAATATAGGTTTTTGTGCTATACTCGCCCTATAAGACGACCCCCCCTTCCGAGGTCGTCTTTTAAATCCCAGCCGCGGCTGGGAGTCAGAGGGTCTGGGCTGCCCGCTGCGGCGGGGAGCCCAGAGCCTTTTAAATCCCAGCCGCCCGCTGTTATACCCGGCGTATAAGACGACTTCCAATTTTGGGGGGTTGTTTTTTAATATAGAAAGTCGTCTTATACGCCGGAATATACGGTAGTCAATGTTGGAAGTGTTGCATTCATTTTGCTAAGAATGTCTATTCTGCTTTGAACTTCATTTGTTTTAAGTAAACTCTGGAAGCACCAGTCTGCAGTTAAATTTGAGCTGAATTTTGCACTTACAGCAGGGATTTTCAACCTCTTTGTTGTATTGAGAAGTAAACTCATCCTGGGTACATCCATGGTTTAGTGACAGCACATGTCCTGTCTGATCTGTGTAGTTTCCTCTTTCCCTGTTTTGAAACCCTTTTCAAATCCCTTCTATGGCCTTCTAAAAAATAGTACACTCCAAGCACAGCCTCGCTAGGAGCTTGATTTAACGCTCGCTGAAGTTAATGAGTCTTTCCATTTGAATCAAAACCTGTGCTCAAGGATCAGATTAAGGCAGTACTCCATACACTGTATTAGCCACTTCCATGGTGTATCCATTAGTTTCTGCAGTATTTAAGTTTACATCTTACTATAATTTAATATTTATAACACAGTATTGTTCAGAGATTGGGATCCCACTGTGTTGTGTACTACAATTTTATACAAAGACACAGTCGCTTATATGGGGAATGCTGATGTGATTCCCATAACAAACTTTCAAATTTTGACTCAGTGTAGTTTTGTCTTCCTTAATTTTCATACAAATAATAACTCTGAAAAAGGTTAAAGGGGTGCTCTTTAATAGTGAACTTTAAAATAATTTTTCACTTACTATTATGTTTAATATATTTTAGATACTTAGAATAGTCTAAATATTTTAGATCTAAAAAGTCATTAAAATTGGCTTTAACTCTTTAAATCTAATGATAATTTAATGGTAACAGGTTAACCACTTCACAGCTAATCGTTTTAGCAAAAAAACCAGCTACCTTGTCATAGTAAGTGGAACAACTTCTTCTCCTTGACCACTTCATGTTATTAGCTGGTTGCTTCTGCAGCACTCAGTTATTCTAGACTGTGCCAGGAAGTCTCTATCTATAGGACACCTATAGAGTTAAATTCAAGATGCTATCCTGAGTTAAAAGCCAAGTTGGTGAGTTTTCACCGGTATTTTATTCCAAGTTAGCTAATGACTTGAATAACTGACTATTACTAGTGTGGACTATGAATTTGGCCTGAATTGCCTTGGTGGCAGTACTTTTAACTTACCAGACAATATGCAATAAAGTTAACAGGCTTGTATAGTCTATTGAATCCACCCTTGTTGCCAGCAAAAGTATATTCAGGTGGCCCACCACATGCGTAACAGCTTACTTAAGACCAACTTTGCATGAGCTTCAGTTACCCAGGGTCAGATGGGGAAAGGATTCATGCCCCTCACACCTCACTGTGGCATACCTTGGGGAGGTGGGGGGTTCTCTCTACCCCTGGGCAATGTGTATATGAGGAAACCATCTCCCGTCTTTTGAGTTAACAGTATGTTCCTTCTTAAGGGCAGCTTCTTCTCTCTGCCCTGCCTCAGCGTGTGCTGTGAGTCAGGGTCCCTTGACTGAGGTGTCCCCCAATATCCAGGGTCTTCCTCTGTAAAGAGTCCTCTGTTATATGCCACAGGCTCCCGGTTGCTGCATGTGTATCCTGGATGCCTTGCCTCAGTTCCCCCAATTTTGGTTGGGTCTTTGCAGCAACACTGGGCTGTGCCCCAGTTTCCCCAATATCCACTGGAATCTTGGGTGTGGCCACAATGGGCTGTGCCTCAGCTTCCAAAATTTCAGGTAGAATCTTGGCCACAGCCACTCTGGGCCATGCCTCAGTTTCCCCGAATTTTGTTCCTATTAGGAGCCACCCTGAGTTGTGCCTCAGTTTCCCCAGTTTGATTCTCAGGATCCTTTGGGAGCATGGCTGCCGCAACCCTGCCTTTGCTCCCAGTGTCCACTGGAATTTTGGCTCCAGACACCTTGAGCTACACCTTATTTTTTCCCCAGTTTTGATCTGCCATCTCAGCAGGAAACTTGGCCAAATTCACTTTGAACCATTCCTAAGTTTGCCCAATTTCAGTTACCTGCAGATGTGCTAACCATACCAAATGCCACCTCCTGGCAGAAAGTTCTCCCCCAACACCCTTTGGTTTGATTAAGTTCCTTCTCTGAGCTGGATCAAAGGTGTATGAGCTGTAATATTCTGCCTCTGGAGGAGACCCACACTCTGCTGGTTGCTACTTGCATCCCAGTCCTACACCCCTGAGTAGCCTGCAGAGTGCCTAAGGGGTTGCTTGCCAAACTCTTAATATTCTAACTCTAGGACCTGGGGAATCTCAGGTAAGAAATTCTAAACTCTGGGAATGTCCCTCTATTTCCCCTATTTGCCCTTCACAGCTCTGTCCTGGTGTGGAGAGTCAAGTTCTTCCTTCTGCTCCCAGGTAAATCTTCCCCTTCTTTTCCTCTCTGCTAGTAATTGCAGAGGGAGCCTTTATATGGGTAATAACCCCTTTTCTTCCAGCCAACTGGACAAAGGACTCACCTCATACAGTTCCAGTGAGCACATTCTCCCAGTGGAAAACAAATGATTTTTTTTTTCTGTACCAGTTCCCTGATTCCAGTCCGGAAATCTTCACGAACAGGTGCAGATGGGGAGGAAAATAAACTTTAGAGCTATCCAGTCTTAGTGGTTTGCTGTTATGATATGATAAGAGGCTGACAGTCTCATTCTATTTAGCTTATTCATTGCCCTTTTGACGGACTTGTAGCCTTTATATTTGTTTTTAATTCAGTATACATATCTTATTGTGCTTGGCAGTAGAATTTGGAGGGTTTTTCTGTGCAGGTTAGACCTGTGGTTGCAGTAACACTTGAGTCTAATTTTGATTTTATTTTTGTATAAATATTGTAGGACACTTATATTCTTTAACATCAGAAGCTACAATACAAGTTTCATTAACTTGCTGGTAAAACTGGAAACTCTTGGTAACTTTTCAGTGAATGAGGTCCGTTTCAGCTTCAAATGTGTGCCTTCTGATAGTCCAAAATAGGAGTTAGTGTTATGTAATATCATTGGTCAGCTAAAGAGTATAATAAAAAATATGGCGCTATAATAACTCTAAGCCATGACATCTTCTGAACTAATTTTGTTTAAAGTATCAGCGCTAATCAGTATTAAATAAAATGACATATGCATCTATATAAAGCATTTTTGTTGTGCATGCCGCTGATTCTCCATGCTGTCCTTTGTTCTTTGCTTTTGAGACTAGTCCCTTATCTTTCTGAAATTTCTTCTGAATTTTCTGAAGCTCCACAACTTCATTGCTACTGTCCTTCAGTCTTCTGTCTTCTCTTCAGTTATCATGCCTGATTCCTTTGGACAAGATAAGGAAGAAAAAATTTAGTTCTTGAGATGCCAGCAACTTCCTTAAGAGAGTACGGCAAGTTGCTTATGTTCAATTTGCATGGCAGTTTTGGTTAGAGATTATGGTTCATCACTGTGTTGAACCTGAAAAGGATATTGGAGCTCTGTAGTGCAGCAGCACACCACTGACAAGCACAGTGGATCAACTGAAAAGTTAACTGGCTTAGTAGACAACCAGACTGTATAGGAATTCATCAATTTCCCTGAAGAGCCTTATGTCTGCTTTTCATTCTTCAGAAGTTGTGGAGTTCTAGCATGTGTGTGTTAGATGTAGAGGGGATGGCTACACATTTAAACACCATCCACAATTACTCTTACCATCTAAGGGAATCCAAGACTATTTCATGAGACCCTTCAGTTTTTCATGTGGGTTTTCAGTATTTAGCACTTGATGTCACTATATTGTATCACAAATATGAATAACTAAATGTGTGAATATACTAATACGTATATTCCATCTGTAATTCCATAGCAGGTGAAAGTAATTTGGTCTGCATGGCCCATATTTTATCCCTGGCTTACTAGAAAGTGGTAAATTTGTGAAGATGGGTAGTGAATGGGAACTCGGTGATTGTTTTTTGTTATGTTTTGCTTTTGCTGGGTGTAACGGTGCGGCGACTCACCCCTGCGGCATCTCCTGTCGGTCATCTTGAGAATTAGCTCTTCGACCCTAGAGTGCCCCCTGCAGGCTGTTGTCCCACTTCCCACGGGGTCCCAAGTCTCTCTCAGACCCCGGTGCCCCTCTCAGACCGGGGTGCTGTCTCCTGCAGTACCCCTCAGTCTCACTGGGTCTCCCCTCCCCACGGAACCCCCACCCCCTATCCCCACCTCGCCTCAGTCATAGGCTACTGCAAGTCACCAACTAGCCCTTGCTCCCTGGGGCAGAGTGCAGTATAAGCAACTCATCACAGGCAAGGAGGGGTTTGGACCTGCTGCCTCAGCCTAGCCTTGGGCTGTCCCCTGCAACTCCAGTACCTATTTGGCCTTCCCCGAGCCCTTCTCCAGTTTAGGTACCTTATCTAGCTCCCCAGCAGCCAGGTCCGTCTCCCTCTACAGCCAGAGAGAGACTGTGTCAGCTCCTGGCTTCACTGGCCTTTATAGGGCCAGCTGGACCCTGATTGGGGCGTGGCCCCCAGCTGAAGCTCCTTCCCCCAATCAGCCCAGCTATTCCCCTGCCACAGCCCTCTCCCAGGGCTGGTTTTAACCCCTCTGGGCAGGAGCAGGGTGACAACCCTACTACACTGGGGTATTATGGTCTGGGGTAACTGAGAGGAGTCTATCTGTTTATGTGTATGTTGTATGCTTTTAAAGAAATGGTCAAAATTGCTTGAACCTTGGGGCAGGCATCTTATTTTTTATTTTTATTTTTTTGGTAGTTGCACAATGATAAATACTCAAGCTCTGCCCTCATTGTGTCCACAGAATCTGTAAAAGAAATTGAGTGTTTTACAGTTTGTGCATTATTCCTGAGCTTCAACAGTCAGGATTTGGTTTTGTTGAGTCAGGGCTACATTGTTCTGAGGAGTAAGGCCTAATCAAGCCAGGTGTGTTAAATTTGAATCTTTATGATTTTCTCTAATATTTACTTGCAGCCTTTTTTGTAATGTAATTGAAAATTTAATTTTTAATTCATTGAAAAATAAATAAATGAGAATTAGGAGACCTGGGCACTGTTCCTGACTACCATAGGCTCACTGTAACTTGGGACAGATTGCTTAATCTCTCTCTGCCGCTGATTCCTCATCTGTAAAATGGGAAGAATTATACTTGCTTACCTTTTGTAAATTGTTTTGAGAACTGTGGGTGAAAAGCACTATATAAGTACTAAGAATTTATAGTTATAAATTAGTGCCCAATATGTAGAATCCAAATCTCAGTTATCTGGAACAAGCTTATGTTCCCAAGACATCTGTTAACTTAATTGAAAAAAAATCCTGTGATTACATTGAAGAAAACAAAACAAAAAATGATTATTTAAACATATTCAAAGTCCCTCATGGCGTTCAAATAATTGAGGTTGAACTGTATTGCCAAGTTTATGTTTTGTTAGTGCACTCCACTAAAGTGTGGTAGGTAATACTTTTGTCCAGAAGTATATTGTGTGATTGGCTGAAAGGGTAATCTGACTACCTGTTTCTTCCTGGACGTGACCAGATTCATAATATTGTATTCCATACAGCACATTCCTTCCGCTTCTGAGATTTTTTTCAAAGTTTCTGCAGCAAAAACAGAACAGCAGTGCTAGCTGTGTACTCAGTCATCTGCCTAATCCTTATCCCCTCCGCATTGTCAATACCCATCTAATTCCACTTTAACAACAGTAATTGGCTGATGGAGTAGCAGATATAGATTTGTTTTCCTGATGACTCCTTGACTTTTTTCCTCTGGTAATACTAATAGAATTCCAAATCCTTACTGGTGTGATCATGTCATGAGTAGGTCAACAGTCATGTCAAGGTCCTATTGGAAACTTCATAGCCAACATCTTAATTTAGACTTAGCAATTTTTTTCTCGTGTGTGTGCAATTGGAAGCAATTTTTTTCAAGTCCCATACTCATTCCATTATAACACAATTCATTTAGTTCAAAGGAAGATGTTCTGCATGCGAATTGTTTGACTGGCTACAAATCAGTAAATACAAATCCAGAAAGGATGTTTCCATACTTTACATTTTATATTTATATTTTAACTGCATTGGGTTACGAGTAGAAAAAAAACAAAACATTGCTTGTTTATTCACATGTTTCTGAAAATATTTCATGGTGTTACAGTTACTTAATGAGGACTGTAAACAGATATTTCACTGTCCTGATAGTCAGAAAAAGCTCTGGGTTTCCACAATGTCCAAGATCCTAGACCTTGGCTCTTCACTCATGTAAATTACAGAATAGAAAGATAGGCCAGAAATGCATTTTCAGCGGGGATTTACAGTTTGCTGGTATTTTTTACTTGTGTTTGTACAGCATCTAGAACAGTAGGATATTGATCGATGACTAGTGCTTGTCGACCCTATGGTAATACAAAGAATTGCTGCTTGGGGCTGGAAAGCTGAGGATAATTGCCTCTTCCTTTTAACTAACTGGAACTAAAAATTGACTGAACTCCAGTGGACATACCTTTTGGAAAATGACAGTCCACCAAAGCCAATGTTCACTGCTTTAGTGTGGATCCTACACCAAAATCATTGCCATTGACTTTAGTAGAAACAGGATGGCCCCCTCTTCCACTTTGCACACATTGCTAGTTTGGTTCCTGTTCTTAAATTACAAAACTACCAATACATGATTAAACACCGCTGTTTCTTGATGTTTGTCAGATGTAATGAATAGCAGGAAGGTGCAAGTTTGGCAGTGACTTTCATTCATTCATTTGTTTGGTCAACTTATCTTATAAATGTTACTCAGCTGACACACACAGCCTCTGGGAAAGGTTGAAGTGTGGGGCATGTTTATGTATCTCCATCAACGGCTACAGCAGGGGTAGGCAACCTATGGCACGCGTGCCGAAGGCAGCACACAAGCTGATTTTCAGTGGCACTCACGCTGCCACAGGTCGGGGGGAGGCTCTGCATTTTAATTTTATTTTAAATTAAGCTTCTTAAACATTTTAAAAATCTTATTTACTTTACATACAACAATAGTTTAGTTATGTATTATAGCCTTATAGAAAGAGACCTTCTAAAAACATTAACATGTATTACTCGCACACGAAACCTTAAATTAGAATGACTAAATGAAGCTTTGGCGCACCACTTCTGAAAGGTTGCTGACCCCTGGGCTACAGGATCATTCTTATCCTTGCAGCAGTTGGCTCAGCAGTGTCTCTGTAATTTTCAACTCCCAATCTGACATTGTGGGACACTTATATTTTGGAACATAGAGTTCTTACTTCTGATGTGCAAGAATATTATTTCTTTGGTATGCCACCCACACTTTACAAAGCTTGTGTAGAGAGTCAAAATCAAACAGAAAAGATTGTTATTTTTATACATCCCTTACATATTAATATTAGAGACAATGTTCCAGACTTCCCACTTTTTCTAACTAATGCAGAAAACATCAATAATTTTAAGATGGGAATTACTAGTTTTAGAAATAGAAACAATCTAAATACCTGACATTCCTAAGGATTACAGCATTGTTTTTTATGCTAAATGATTGTATTTAAATATTTTCATTAGATAATGCAGTATGTATAGCAATAAAAAATTAACACTTGTGCAGCTACATTTGGAACTTCCAAGATTTTAATCCAGGTAGTAAAAGAAATCTGATATAATTGTACTCATTGGGCAAATAAGATGCTTCTCATAACAAGTTCAAACTTAAATTTAACAGACCGTTGCTCTTTTGGGAACATATTGCCCTTTTTGGTGTGATTGTCACTGCCACTAATGCATGTAGACACTGTTATTTTGTGTATTGGTGTTCCATTATTTTATTTACAATGTAGCGCTTGATATGTTGCATCAATATTTTTCATAGATTCTAGGGCCAGAAGGGACCATTGTGATAATGTAGTCTGATTTCCTGTATAATACAGGCCTTAGAACATCCCCAAAATAATTCCTAGTTGTTAGTCTCTACAGCAAAAGAAAATACATACCACTATTTTGGGGAGTGGCTAGACCTGGGTCCCTGCACACAACACATTTGATTCAAATACTGCTCTAGTTGGGAAATTGTGGTTTTCTTCTACTTTTTTGGTTTTAGCATTCATGTACTTTGCTAATAACTGTATTCTGGGCTAATAAGCTCTGAAAATCAAGGAGATTATCATCCTAAAATATGATAATTATTGTGTTAAGAAGAACCACCCTCAAATTATTTTTGTTAACCTGAAATTTTAAATAACTTTTTTTTATGTTTTTTCTAATTATAAATTATATTTATTATGCTTGGGCTAGTAGAGTATGACATACAATAGCTCTTTCATACAGGCTTCAAAGAATTCCATCTCACCAACCTTTTTATTCAAGGTGTAGTGGAGCCATTGGAAGGATTAATGAGGCATGATGAGCTACGATGTTTCAATGTGCAAATTGAAACAATCTTTAATCTCCATTTTTTCTGACAAACCCATTGCAGATGAGTAACGTATCCAGTGCCTTAGAGACTAGTGCTTGATAAGAGGATCGCTCAACCTATACAAGACCAAAATCAAAGTTTGGTAGAGGGAAGTACCAGAAGATTGGCTGAGTATAGTTCTGCTTCTTTAACTCTAGGAGTTTGCCTACTATTAGTAAATTGTTCACCATCTGAAAGTCTTAGAAGATTTTGGGTATCTTACACTTGTAGTGGCAGAAGGTGTTTGTTTTTGGTAGCTCTCATAGTGTGATGGGTGGTTTCCAAACAGAAAAAGAAGTCCCTGGTCCAAGGAACTAAAGACACTTACAAATGATTGATGGAGGAAATCGTTCTGTGAAAATAAGGTTTTGACCTTATTTTTTTTAATTAACTTGTCAGTATAAATCAGCTGGATTTCCCATTGGCAACATGGCAGAAGAGGGTCTTCTGGAGGGACTTAAATAGAGAGGGAGTAGGAGCCTTGCTGATGAGCTTAGGAAGGGCATTCCTGGCAAAAGTCAGTGTGGAATAAGTCAAAGAGCTGCTTATGGGGGAATCTGAACAAAACATGCAGACAATGCTAGCATCATTGGCAAAGCTGAGGGGACAGTGAAGCAATATGAAATTAAATAAGAGCAATTAAGTAGGGATGGGCAAATGTATACAGGACTGTGAAGGTGATGGTAAGCTTGAATTAGATGTGGTAAAAAAGAGGAAGGCAGTGGTAGGATTCAAAGAGAAGGTGATATGGTCAAAAAAGACGAGCCAGGAAGATAATCATCACACCAATGACACTGTGGGTAATAGAGAAATGGGGAAATTGAAAAGTTTTGGAAGTGAAGACAAGGAGCCCTTTTGGGACCATGTTACATTTAAGCGGACAGTGAAACTCCAAGAGATGTGTTGAGATGTGGATTGGAGGGAAGGAAACAGGTCAAGAATAGGCTGGTAGATTTGTGAGTCATCAAGGTGGAGATGCTATGTGCTACAAGATCTGCACTGCCTTTCAGTTCATTTCAGGATGCAAATCAAGGTCCTGGCTTCGACCTAGTAAGTCTTAAATAGTTTGAATCCACACTGTTTGAGGGCCATCTCTCTCTATGTGAGACCACCACAGTTGAGGTGCTGTGGCCGACAGCCTGAATTTAACCACAAAGGGGCTGTTGATGGAGAATTTACAGTGATAGGCCTCTGTCAAAATCACTTCCCATTTCACTGAGGCAGAGCCTGAATCTGATCTTTAGGGCATGTTACCAGACCCATCAGTTCTCCCAGGATTTTGACATAGGGGAGGAGTGTATAAGTTTGGCAGAATTGATGTTAAAGGTCTGGATGGATACTAAGGCCCATAGCCTCATCTGGTGTAAACTGACACAGCTTCATTGACTTCACTGGAGCTATGCTGATTTATACCAGCTGAGGATCTGGCTCTGACTCCTAATGGATTGTTTTTAGGTACTTAAATTTCTAAATAAATGAACATAAAATAAAGAGAACCTTTGAGCAATATTAAAAATATAATCCCTAAATAAATCTTGTTCATCTTAAATATCTGTAATCTATTTAAAATATCAGTTTTACTAGGGAAGAATCTCATTTTGTATTGATCTATATTCTATTCTGCATCATTTGTAGTTGTGTTTTCTATTATACATGTACCTACAAGATAGATAGGTGTATTTTAAAAATCTAAACAAATTGGTATGCAGTTATGAGGCACAATGAAGTGAGTTAAGGAAGGCATACTACCTATCTGCTTTAGCCCTAACTCTAAATTTCTTTATGTTGAGTTTGTCATCACTACTGTTGTTTAAGCATACTTTTCTGTGGTATAATTAACAGCCATAGTAGGCTGGTACGAAAAAGGACATCTACCAGTTTTGACACTGAGAATTAATTATGAAATAAAAGACAGATTTGTGCTCCGGCTAGAATTAGCCTACCGGTTCAAAATGTAAGCAGTCACCTTGGAATCGTGTAACAGAAAGTGACACCCTTTCTTTTACTATAGGCTAAATATATCTTTTGATGTTTAGTTAGACAAATCATCTGTTTGTCAGCTCTATCTGTTATTCTGTTTAATTAATTTGGGAAATAGTTGTTGCTCTCTTTGACAAGCACAAAGTTCATGTTTGTTAAATAATTTAAAAAGTATAACCATTTTTTAGGTGAATTAGATGATTATCAGAGAGGTCATTCATTCTTACTGGAAAAGGATGACATTCAAGCATACCATTTCTAGCCCATTTTAAATGCAATAGAGTTTCAAAAGAATATCTCTAAGGCTGTTTTCAACTTCTTTAATTAGCTTTTGTATGGAATACCACACACAAAATGCTGGCACTGTATTTTGTTCCAAGTGAACATAATTATTTTAATGCTTTTAATGCAACTTTCCTTATAAAATACAACAAAGACCTCTCCAAATATCTCATGTTGGTTAATACAGAGAAACATTGTGATAGTGGGTTAATTTTGAGTGCACAAAGAACTACTGGAGGGTAAGGAGAGGACATCTGTTGGATAAGCTTTCAATATGATGAGAATGATAAGAGACCTGCCACTGGTGCAAAAGACAACAGCTAATCTTTTACAGTATTTGATTAAAAAAACAAAGCATATCTCATTTTGTTGTTTGTTTATTGGGGAAAAAAATAGCCCTGCATGTTCTGGGCAGACACACTGGGAACTCATATGTGAGAAGACTCTCTGGCCATTCTGATGTGCCACAATTTGTAATAGAAATAGTCACCATACTATGTTTCTAGGTCTACGTGTTCTGGGTGGGTTATTTTTATGATGGATTATCACTGTGATGGAGGATCCCTTACTGCTTCCTTTATATTTGCCAGTATAATAACAGTAAAAGTTCTTTGGGCTTCATTATATGACTTGCAAGGATCCAGTGACCTACTCAAACAGCTTTAGCGCTGAGTATAATTTACAAAGCCGATTAGGAATAAAAAGGAAGTTTGATTGTGAGGGAAGGGTGAAGGTACTGAAAAATTGACAGTTGAAGTGTGCAGTCATTCTTTTTTTTTTCCATTTCCTGCTGAGTAACGTAGGGCATAGACAATCTTGACTGCATTTTTTAGTTCCCAGTGTAATTCATGTGCAAATTGTTTTCTCTCAGAAGGGAATATTCATGTTGCTTACAGTTTTAAAAGGACTTTAAACTATTAATGTGTTGGGCAGAAAAGGGTTTAAGTTTTGTACACTCTCAGATGACAATTTGGCAATTAAAACATGTCAAAATGGTACTTAATAATTTTCACAATAAATAATTCCTTAAGCTCACAAAATACTGTAATTTTCAGAGACATTTATGCTGCTCTCTGCTGTGTTAATTGCAGTGAAGCCTCTGGAAGATAACTGTTGATTATTCCTCAAATTTAGAAAAACTAAATGCATATAGCAGGGCATGGTGTTAGCTGCCAAGAAGACTATTCTTATGATTTGTACTTGCAGCTATAATATTTAGCACTTACCTCACAGTGCTTTATATCTTCAGAACTCTATGCAAACATTAACTAATCCTATGGGATAGGCAAGTATTGCTCTCTCCATTTTATAGATGGTAAAATGAGACGGAGAGGTTGACTTTTCCAGGTCATAAAAATTAGTGGCATAGCCAAAGTTGAGCTCAGGAAATCCTGGCTCCCAATCCTATGCGCAGTATACTAGCACATATTGCATAGTTATTTATAAAGCGTTGCATGTACCTGATTTCTGGGTATTGTTAAGTTCAAGTTGAGATGCAGATTTTATTTGAAAATCAGGAGGAAAGTAAACGATTCAGTATCAAGGTGGATGGGACTTATTTATATGCGGATGTTTGTCCAACTCAGTAACACTTGTTTTAAGTGCACATCCTATTGTGATGTGTTTTGTTTGTTTTACTGATACTTGCTGAATTGCAAAATTTGCTGTTAGTTGCACTGATAACTGATCTGAGTATATGTTTTAGTCTTTTTAATAAAACACGAGATGTGAAAGCTTTCAGTGCCAGCTTCTGGAATGGAATGAACACAGAGTAAAATGCATTCCTTACTCATTAAATCCAGAAGCACCTGCTGTATTATTATTTGGCTATAAACCAAAAAGGGATGGTTTAGTGAAAGTTTGGGGTGGGAGGGGGGAGCATTTAATCAAATTTATACAGCTTTCTCAAAGTTACTGGAACTAAAGTAGTTGGTGATGTAATGTGTGAAGTCCAACAGAGTATTTTGCTGTGCTGGAGAAAACTAATGGAAACATTCACTTGGGGTAAGACAAATGGTATTAAATGAGAAAACACACCATGAATTGCAAATGGAGCTGAGTTAATTTGTTGCTACAGTAGTGTTGCCCTACTGTTAAATGAAGGCTGTGTAATTATCTTGCTGGCAGAGATAATGTCAAAACCTCATTTCTCCTTACATGCCTCATTTTTACATGAGGGCTAATTGAGCTGCAAGGTGACAACTGATTATATATGGCTATCATCGGGTCCTCTTGCTCAATTTGCAAATAATGTTATCTTGAAGTGATGATTTTTATCACATGTCAAATTAGGGGTAAAAAAACCCCTTTTTTCTAGCTATTTTAGTAATCTGTAACATTTCATTTCGATCAGTAAATTATTCTGAAAGATACAAAGAAAAACAGTAATGAATTATGCATGTATTTCTTTAAAATTCTTGATTTTTCATCCACTTGACATGCCTTTACTTGGAGCACATGAGAACAGACCAATACCAACCATTTTGGTTTGTAGCTGTCAATTGTTCTGGATGTCAGCAGGCCATTTACAATCCAAAGCATTTATCTGACCTATCAGTCCTCATCCTCAAAGGAATACTGTATAACACTTTAAAAAGATGAGCCTGGGAGCTTAAATTCATTACTTTGTTAGACACCAAAAATCATGGACTGAACAGACACACTGGATTTATGGTTTATTTCAACAATCTATAACCCCCTCTTCTTGTCCTGTGACTGCAGAGGTGTTAACAAGGCCACTCTGCCTTGAATGGTCCCTTATAATATGTGCTAAGTATTTATGCTAAACGATCTGTTGCATTTTGCAGTGACTCTGGGAGCTCCTTTCTCAAACCTGAAAAAGAGCTCTGTGTAGCCTGAAAGCTTGTCTCTCTCACCAAAAGGAGTTGGTTCAGTAAAAGATATTACTTCATCAACCTTGTCTCTCTAATGTTCTGGGACTGATACTGCTACAACTAGGCTATATCTACACTGGCAATTGAGCAACAGAACTTTTGTCATTCAGAGGTCCAACAGCTCCCCGCCCCCAAAGACAGAAGTTTTGCTGCGAAAAGTGTCAGTGTGAACAGTGCATTGTCAGCAGGAGCCCTCTCCTGTCCACAATGCGAACGCCACTCATTGGGGGTGCAAGTATTTTGTTGGCAAAAGTAACAGCGGCTACATTGCCCGACTTTTAGCGACGCGGCTGTTTTGACACAGCCATGTCACTAAAAACTGTGTAGCGTAGACCAGTGGTTCTCAAAGCCGGTCCACCACTTGTTCAGGGAAAGCCCCTGGTGGGCCGAGCCGGTTTGTTTACCTGCTGCGTCCGCAGGTCCGGCTGATCGCGGCTCCAGGACAGTGAGGGCTGCGGGAAGCAGTGCAGGCCAAGGGATGTGCTGGCCGCCCTTCCCGCAGCCCCCATTGGCCTGGAGCGGCGAACCTGCGGACGCGGCAGGTAAACAAACCGGCCCAGCCCTCCAGGGGCTTTCCCTGAACAAGCGGTGGACCAGCTTTGAGAACCACTGGTCTAGACAAAGCCCTACACTGCATATACCATTTCCTTATTGTTTTATGTGGTTGGGAAATCTTGTTTATTGAAATGCTGTTAAATATTTTTAAAAACTGTAATTGCTTACTTTATTAAATACTTAAACATTTAAAACTTTTCTTGTATCTTTAAGAAGTTAATTTTTACATACAAGTTTATAGTCTGATTTAGGTTAAAATTTTCTAAAGCACCTAATGGCATTTTCAAAAGTGACATTGACATTTAGCAGTCTCAACTTTCAGTGAGACAGAAATCTGGTCTACACTACAGGGTTAGGTTGTTGTAAGCTGTCCTGCATCGATCTAGCTGTGGCAGTGTCTTCACTCAAATTTGGCTCCCCCCCCGATGTAAGTTCCTCGCTATGCAGATTTACTAACACCACCTCCCTGAGTGGTGTAGAGTCACGGCCAATGTAATTAGGTCGACACAGTGTCAGTATAGACACTGCGTTTATCACGTCAACTGTTACTGGCTTTCAGGAGCCGTCCCACGGTGTCCCACACTGACAATACATGCAATTTATACAAGTGCTCCTGTGAGGACACACACCACTAACACAAGGAGTGACGTGCATGCGCACGCACGAGCGATTTAATAACTGCAGCGGCTGTATGTCGTCGTAAGTTAGGTTGACATAATTTTGTAGTTCATGGCCTTAGGCTCCTAAATGTCTAAGTTACTTTTGAAAATAGGACTTGAGAATTTAAGTCACAAAGCTAATTTTGAATGTATAAAATGAAAAAATTGACAGATTTTCTCTATTTTATTGCCTCCATGTTCCTGGGAACAAGTAGAACTACTTCCAATGATGACTGAATTTTCGAGCAGTGACCAGCATTTAAGTCATTAGACTTCTGACTCTGTTAAATCCTTCCAAGGATACAAAATGATAGAAGAGAGGGTTGGGGGTGGTTATGTGGACTAGAAGTGAAATTGTTTTTGATTTCAGAAACATTTGAAAATGAAAAAAATGAGAATTATTTACATATGTGCAAAAATGAACATAATACAGAAATGAATGTAGTAGAATAACCACAGTTTTTATCTAAAAGATTTAAACAAATCCATGACTTTTATGATTTCTTTTTACAATGTGGTTACCATGGATGAGATCTTCATCCATGCTCTGTCCCCTTTACACCAGATCAAAGAGCAGGAGCAACCTAAATTGGCCCCAGTTCTGCCGGGGGGAGAATTTTTGCCAGCACAGGACCCATAGAAGACCACCATAAGGTTGCCTTATGAGGCCATCCTTGCAAGTCATGGCAAAGGAAGCGGGGCTGGAGGGGTGTTTCATGGATAGGGCTCCAGCACACAGCACTACTGTAATCCTGACCAGCACCGTCATCCATAGGACATACCAGAGAGGCTGCCATATTTTAGGCAGCTTCTCTTGTATGTCTAAATTATGCCTCAGTCCACTCCATCCCGCAGAGCAATGCAGGATTGGAGAGTGCAAAGATGGCTTAAATACACTTACCCCTCCCTTTTTGCCCTCAGCTGTCAGTTCTGTGCTGCCCCGATTAGAGGCTCAGCACAGAATCTCACCCCACATTCTCAGAGATTTTGTGTTCTGTTTAATATAAAAGAACAAACTGAACTTTTGCATGTACAGAGTGAACTAGGTTAACAATGTAGAAATTGTGGTCGTGGTGTTCTAGTAATTTTCCAAAAAAAAAAATGTGCAATATTATGTGATCTTGCCAACAACTTAAAACTGGTGTCTTTTTAAAAAAAAAAACAACATATGAGATCTTGCAATGAATTTTGGATTTCCCTAAAAATAGAATCAATTCAGAAACTTGATAAAGATAGGATTATAGTTTACATTTGTATTTTGCAGTAGTCTTTTAACAAATACGGGCAAATTATTTTAATTGAAAAATGCTTTCAGCCAACTTATGTTTGTCTGCAGTGCATTTTAAAAATAAAATAGTAAATATAAATCTTCTGACTTCTTGAAGTGTAACATTTTCCACCTTTTTCTGCACAAATTGACTTTTATCTCTGTGACTACTGTGCATACATTTGTGGATTAAACCTTTCCTTAGTTTTAATGACATCAGAGGCTTTCCTGTCAGCTAAACAGCTTTTTTATTAATATTTCAATTGGTTTCAAAGCATATTTAAAATTTTATTATATTTTGTTATATTTTATTATGCTTAATATTTTAGTATACAAAATAGAAAAACAAAGTAAAATGATCAAGTTCTACAGGAATTACGCAGAGAAGATAAACCATGTGCTTTTTAACTCTGGATTGGACCCAAAAAAAGTTCCATAAGAATAAATTCTCTCTTCTGTTTGATTTTATCCTGTTCAGGCGAATCACTGGTAATACTGAACTTTGTTCTGAAATGAAAGAGCCCTGAAGTATGCTTTAGCCTCTTCTGTTGAGATATATATATATTCTGTTTACTGCCTGTCCCCCTTAACTGCAGGGAAAGATGTTCTCTTTTACTGGAAACCTGCTGATAGAGACTTGACTTTAATCCCTTCCCTTTATCAGATGGTTCTATTTTTGGAAATTGAATAAACAGTGCTGCTGAAAAAAGAAAAGTGATGACTGTTAGAGAAGTCTCTCTTCATTCTTTGACATTTAAAAAAAATGACATTTTCCTTGGATGAAATAATTTACTTGAAAGTGAACCATTTAACACTTTGTATGCTTGCACAATATTCCACTTGTGTAAGTGACTGTAGGAAAAGAACTTTTAATGACCAAATTAAATACTGGAGTAAAGTTTTTTATGTCAGGACATGTGGAGTACTTTTATATATTAAAATGTTTATACTTTGCTATGTTTGTAAATACCATAGTAAAATATTACTATAAATAATACAGAATAGCTGAAAGATATGTAAATTAGGAGTAGTGAAAAGATTGTGAAAATTGTTAATGTTCTAGTAATGGAGGTAAAACTTAGCTCAGAAAAAGTTTTGCTATAAAGTTTATCAGTATACATTATCATTACCTGAACAGAATATAACCTAAGATTTATTTTTTCCTAAAGCTGCACCTTCCAATGACTTTTAAGTAGAAGCATTTTTGATGTGCCTACTCATTACTTACTGTGAGGTCCTAGTTAACCCTCTCTATTGATGACCTTCAGCATAGCATAAACCTGAATAGAATCTTAATTTTTTAATTCATGAAGTCACCTGGTTGAAACCTTTATGTGAACCTTATTATTGTTCCATACCATAGAGTCTCTTTAAATGATTGCTTGTAATAGACAAAGAAGACTCTTATTTTCAGTGTATTAAGTTTTAGGTTTTTGGGATGTTAGCAATTCGGAGAAGAGCACCCCTCAGTAACAATCTATTGTTCGCTAATAGATTACAGATTTCTATAATAGGTCAACTTAAAGAATATTTTATGGGGAAGTGAATAAAAATGCCTCTTTTAACAAATCCTGACTTTATTTTAAAAAATTAACATTATTTAATGTTAATTAAATGGACTGTGATATGCTAGAAAACAGATACAATTTTACATCAGTAATAACTACTGGGCAACTATGATGACGGACTAGTGTATTTTTTTATGTACAGCTTTGTACTTCATTATGTTTTCCTCCATTTTGAATGTTTACCAATGCAACAGCAATGTCATCCGAGTTTAACTGATTTCAACTTTGTCAGACACATTTGAGAACTCGAGATAGAAACACACATTAGAATGTGATTGCAGCGAGTTGTTTCTGATTCTGCTGTTCATAGACTATATACTTGGCTTATTTTGTCATGAATTGTTGTTTGCAATAGATACTTTCAAATCTGTTTCAGAAGTATGCATTAGCAGGACCTAATAAGTAAATGAATGTTTGGCTCTGGACACACAGGTGTACTTATCTATAGAACAACACATAAATTTAAGTATCAGTTCAGTTTGTTTTTAAATACAACAAAGTTACAAGACCATCAAAACTAATTTACTAGGAAATGTTTTGGGTTTGTTTGTTTTTTTGGCAACTTACTGTTCAGATAAGGAGCAAGTCACTATGTTACCCAGCTTGCTATATATCTGTTCAAGAACAGTAGGAACAGCACTAAAGTTTCATTACTGTTTTCCTGAAACTGTAATCTTTAAATGTTTTCTACGGTGTGTGGGTGTATATACTATAACTACAGTTCAGTCAAATATTCTAAAGTTTAACATGATTGAATTTCCAAAAGGATGGTAACAAGTGCATATAGGGAATAACAGCATTGGTATTTTACAATGGATGCTTGTCATGACTTGTGGATCTCTGAGAGTGCCGGGCTGCCCTAGCTAGTGACCTCATAATTTCCAGAAGCAGGTGGAGGTGGCAATTATAGCTATGGCCACTATCTTGAACCTTCTGTAGTAGGTGATGAATTGCAAATGGCTAGACCTAGTGCACAACAATAAACTCAAATAAATCTTCAATGTGTAATAATGACAAGACTGAAAGACTGGCAGCTATAACAAGGCTGCTGTTGTCACCCACTTTACTGTAGCCTTGATATCCATCATTATCAGCTGCAGCTAGCTCAAGAGCTGGACAAGAAGGTCCGAAGAAGGATGAGTTGTTTGTGCTGAAGCGTCCAGTAGGTCCCATCTGGCAGAGAGTAAATGGGATTTTTTTTGCCTGTTCATTGGGCCAGAGCTGTCCATCATTTTGGGCAGATGTCTGATCGCTTCATGCTGTGGGACAATATGGCTTTGTGCTGTTTGGTACAGCAATGGCAATTAAAATAACTAAATTTTTCACTCCAAGCTTCTATTTTACCTCAGCCAAGAATGTATATTTTTGCATAAAAACTGATATTTATGCTAACAAAGAAACCAAGTTAGGCTTGTCAGTACATCTTGGCTAAACTTTACAGCTGTAGTCCAAACAGTAAAGGGTTTTATATTGATTAAAGTTTTTGTCTACTAAAATTTTCCCAGTAGTATGCTTTGGATTATCTGAAAATTACCAGAAAAAAAGAAAAGAAATTGGTACAAATGTAAAATCTTTGTAAATGCCACAATAGAAATACTGAGATTATTTAGCCTCTAGCAAGTTTTTTGTAATGACTATAAATCCTAATTGTCATATTGCATCTTGATACTTTTCTTTGCACAATACAATTCTATTGGGTTTACACCACACATTTAGCTTTTATATGTATTTATCAGACAAGCATGAAGGAAAATTTTTAAAAGGGTATGTAGTACACCTTCCAGAAATAGAAAACTGAATACTACTTAGTTTAACATGGCAGTTTATCTAATATTCATTTGATCTTTAGACATTTCAATGCGATCATAGGATTAATCAACATAGCATGTTAATCAGTGGATCCCAGATTGATTTTTTTTTCCCTTAGAGGAGTAGCAGTTCTTGAACGTAGAACAGTTGAGTTTATTGAATATTAATTTATGAAGTCAATGTAATTACACTTGGAAGATTTGTTTTACTTTTATATTCTAAGATATTTTGTTGCAGGAAAAAAGAGCCCATCAGTGTCTTCATTTTTGCTATTGAAGGTGATGTCATTACAGTTTAGAATATTGTAGTATCTAGATTGCAAGCTGCTTAAGAATGTGGTTTTGGTCTGTGTAATTATCTTAGTCTACATTCTAGGTAGGCTGCAGTTTACAGACAAACTGCTTTGAAACTAATCTCTGCTTTAAAACCAAACTTCTAAAAGAATGCATTGTAAATATAAAGAGTCCTGTGTCCTCTAATATTAAGGATATTATGCTCAATTGGACTGTATTTTTCTAATTTGTGTTACCTTTTGTTTATATGTCTAGTGCATTTCTTTAAATTTATGTGTTGTGGGATTATTGGTCTACAAACATATTTTTAATGTCTAGGATGATTAAAAAGGAAGTCTTTTGAGATTTCCATCCTTCCAAAATGTAGACTCATAGCTGGGGTCCAGGCCAGCTGACATACTATCATTCATTTTGTCTTTATTTCATAATAAATCTTTAAGCCTAGAGGCACCAGACCCATGCAGATTTCTCTGCTTTTGAGTGTCTTGATGGAATAACAACTTCCAAATTTAAAGCTGAAGCATATTGTATTTCATCTCTGTAGACCTAACTTCAAACAGCAGTAGCCACATGAAAATATATGTCAAGAATGCTGTTTTCTCATATTGGAATTTAGGCAATTTGTTTTCAGTCAGAGAACTGTTTCCAACCTATTTTTGGAGCCCCTCTGTGGCCTGACCATACGTTCTAACATAATTTATGGTGGCACTGCAACATATGGACTTTTCATCATTGTCCAACTGAAATCCTCTGTTGGACATGGATGCCACACTCCCAGAGCATGTATATCAGAGTAGCATTTATTTGGATGGGGGTTGTATTCATCAGTGTATTTATCATAGAGTCATCAGTTAGCTTGTGTAATGAGGATTTCTTGTGCATCTTAGATGTGACATTGTCAATTAAAATTGACAAATTATTCTTTTAGGGAGTGAACCAGCTAACTGAGTTGCAATATTTTGAATATATTTATTTGTATTATGGCATCACTTAGAGGGCCATAACCAAAATGTGGGCACCATTTTTGTGGTAAGTGCTATACAAGCATTAAGTAAGATAATCCTGTCCCAAAGAGCTTACAGATGGGACAGAGAAAACAGGAAGGGAATAAAGTGGTGGTTTGCAAGCATCAGAAAAATTTTACCTTTTTTGTTTTTTTTTTTAAACATTTTAATTTTATAAATAAATGCATAGTAGGGCATGGATGGGGACTAAAGGGAGTACGGCAGGGGTGGGGAAACTACGGCCCGCAAGCGCTGGCTCGCCCTGCTGAGGGGAGAAGCAAGGGTTGCCAGGCCATTAAAAGTCAGGTCAGCTCCATGCAGCTTCCGGAAGCGGCTGGCATGTCTCTGCGGCCTCTAGGCGTGGGGTGATCAGGGAAGCTCCGCATGCTGCCCTAGTGCCAGCTCCCATTGGCTGGGAACCATGGCAAATGGGAGATGGCAGGGGTGGCGCCTGCGGGTGTGGGCAGTGCGCACTGCTCAGAACCACCTGACATGCCATGGTTTTGATACTGTTTTTGTTTTATTTTTTTAGGTGGGTTTTTGTTCGGTCTTTGAGTTTTCCAAGGAATTTCTATTGGTAGTTTCACTTTGAATATTTATTACGTCACCATGTGATGCAGTATTTAGATGATGTAGTCATTCACAATATATGTAGCTTTCTAAAAGTGGCTGTCTTGGTTCAGTCCAGTCATTGCAGAACAGTACTTATTGGTAGTTGTACTGTCATCATTTTTATTTCTCATCATCATGTTTCTTAAGTAGTAGTCTATTCAGGATGGGGAAGCTTATGCCATTATGGATTCTTTTTGGTGGGCACAAATTCCTTAATCGTCTTTTTGTCAGAAGAGCATGAAAGGAAGGAATTGGTGCAAAATAGAACATTATTAGTCCGAAACATTGTTAGTGGTGAGCCTTTCTCTCACCAAAAAAAAGTGACTAACCTTATCTGTGGCACAAGTCTCTGTTGAAGTCTGTTACAGTCTGGCATAAATCATCTGTTGAAATTCTAGTGCTCAACAGCATTGTACATAGTTCTTATTGAAATAATTGTTTCCATGTATATATCTTGATTCCCTGGTTGATCATTAAGCCATACTTTTTTTTCTCTAGGCTTTGGAACTTGGTAAAAAGTTTGTGTTAACTTTTGTCAGTTTTTTGTAGCATGACATATGATTGACACTGGCTTGTAAACAAATCCATCACAGAACAAATGGCAATCGTGGTAGATTTTTTGCATATTTTCCACAGACATATCGCAACAAGGATAGTTTTTCGGTAATAAGAAACTTCTTGCCTAGAATTGGCAACAAGAGTACTTTTTGTGGTGTGAACATCTCCCCACCAAGAAGTAGTTTGAGAGTACAATCTCTTTTCAGTCATTACTAACTGGAGTAAAATTCATATCATTAACCTAAAGTGAAAGGTTCCTTATGCCACTACTGATCTCTTGAGCTATTATGTCCCCGTGCTTTTACATTCTTTTTGCATTTCTGTAATTCAGATTGTATGTACTGTGATATAGCATGGCCAGAGGGCAGCAGGAGAGGGCTTATGAGGAGAGGCTGAGGGAACTGGGATTGTTTAGTCTGCAGAAGAGAAGAATGAGGGGGGATTTGATAGCTGCTTTCAACTACCTGAAAGGGGGTTCCAAAGAGGATGGATCTAGACTGTTCTCGGTGGTAGAAGATGACAGAACAAGGAGTAATGGTCTCAAGTTGCAGAGGGGGAGGTTTAGGTTGGACATTAGGAAAAACTTTTTCACTAGTAGGGTGGTGAAGAACTGGAATGGGTTACCTAGGGAGGTGGTGGAATCTCCTTCCTTAGAGGTTTTTAAGGTCAGGCTTGACAAAGCCCTGGCTGGGATGATTTAGTTGGGTTTGGTCCTGCTTTGAGCAGGGGGTTGGACTAGATGACCTCCTGAGGTCCCTTCCAACCCTGAGATTCTATGATTCTATGTTAGAAGGGAGCCTTATTCCCTGTAGAGGGAAGAAAGTTTGCTATAGATTAATTAGAGCACCTGAAGCCAGTCACCTGATAAACCCCCCCT
Organism: Mauremys reevesii; assembly: GCF_016161935.1. NCBI lineage: Eukaryota > Metazoa > Chordata > Testudines > Geoemydidae > Mauremys > Mauremys reevesii. The sequence goes on from NC_052625.1 coordinate 48,132,808, forward strand.
GCTTCAATCAGACAAGTGAAGGTGTTGGAGCAGAGAGCAGTTTGGAGGAGTTGGAGCAGAGTGGATTGGTGTTGGAGCAGATAACAGTGTGGAGGGAAGCAGAGGAAAGTTTGGAGAAGTGCTGTGGTGGGCTAAGAAGACCAAGACCCTAGGTAAAGGGACACCTGGCTTGTGCAGAGGTTGGGCAGGAATCCCCCACAAGCTGAAGGGCAGGAGAGGGAAGTAGCCCAGGAGAAGGAACCGCTAATTCAAGTGGTTTACCGCTATCCCTAGGGTCCCTGGACTGGGACCCGGAGTAGAGGGCGGGCCCGGGTCCCTCCCTCTCTACTCCCCTCCTCTAGGACACTAGTGGGGCAATTAATCTCCCTGTTCAGGGGCAAGAAAGTGAGAGACCTATCATAGTAGTCAAGTACCAGCAATTTGCCACAGTACGTATGTATCATGAAACCAAAAATATTAGGTGATAAGTCCATAATGTGAACTAGCTATTTGGATATAATGACAAAAAGTATTCTGAAATGATGTATGGAGCTCTTAAAATGGTCTTCCAGCATGTCAGGCAATAGTTTTCTGAAGGGTTTTACTATGCAATTACACACACTAATCACATAATTGCACATCTTAATTATTACATTTCTTACTTGCATAGTTACATGTAACTAATTATATTATCAGAATGTTTAATTAAAAAATTCCAATTACATATTGGAAAAAAATGCATGAAACTTTGGTTCACACACTGAAAATACTTTTACAGTTAAAGTTCACACATGGATAATACCATTATCAAAAGTTAAGTGCTTAACATGAAAAGGCACTATACCTTACTTATTTTTGTCCAGATTGAGTGGTGCCTTACAAATGGTTCATCTTAATGGATGAGTGGGAAGTATTGAATGACATTATAAACATAGCTGAAAAGCAGTGTTTGAATGTAACGGTGGATGGAATGGTGAGAGACCCTAATAAATTTTATTTGCCAATGATGTTCTAAGGCTCATGCAGCCATTCCAATTGAAAAGAATGGCACGTAGGGCACAACTTTATTGATTTAACAATAATAAATGCAGGGAAAACAATAGTTCTTGTAGCAAAGTGTTGTCCATAACCTATTTCCCCATTGTATGCTATCTCATGTTCCAGTTAATAGTCAGAAGACCCCAAGTTCCCATCTTGACTTTTTGTGGCTGTACTAGTCCCTTTCCCCCTCCCCGCCCCCCTTTTTCCCCCTTTTGTTGTGGACACCACCACCAATCTCTGTCACTCAGGCTCATAACCTAGGTGTCACCCTCAACTTGGCCCTCTTTCTAGATCCAGACTCTGTCTCTAAGGGTTTGTCTGGGTATGTTCCCTACATGGCTCCCTACACACCAAGAAGTGCCTCCCCATCTACAATGCTCTTTTTAGCTGTTTAGTGTTCTACTGCCTCCCTGCTTCCTGAGTCTTTCCTCACTGCAGGGAAAGGCTCCAGCAGCCTTTCCCTGCTGCCAGAGCTTTTCACTGCCATGGGTAGCTACAAACCACAGTGTGGACACAGCCTGCTTTCATTGTGATGTGTAGCTACCCATAGCCTATGTGCCACCACCAGTGCTGTGGAGTATAGACATATGACCCTATTGTAATTTTCTACTCCCCCTCACTATTTAGTCCTCTGTTAAAGCCACTTTTTTATATCTACCTATGGGATTTTCTCGCCTGCCCCCTTTTAACCTAGTTTACACCCCTCCTCTCTAGATTGCCATGTCAGTGTGCAAAGATGCTCTTCCCCTTCTTGGTTAGGTGGAACCCATCTTTTCCAGTCTCTTCTCTCCTGTCATTTCAGAATGCTGCTGTAAAGCTCATTTTCCTTGTTCATCACACTCCCCTTTCTCCATCACATCAAACACAAGCTACTTATCTTCACTTTCAAGGCTGTTCATGGCCTATACCCACCCTGCCTATCATCTCTCATTTACTAGTGAGATATTAACGCTCACTTCTGATCAGTCAATGATTCCATCTTCCCTTGCTCACTTGTTAAATTTTTATATATACACCTTTGTGCTTTCCTCCATGCTGTCCCTCACTCTTAGGAAGAGCATCCCATAAACATCTGTAAAGCCACCTCATTGTCATTCTTCAAATTCCTCATTAAAGTTCTCCTTTGCTTTGATGCATACAAAACTTCACAACAGTTAGGTAGTTGGTGTGCTAAGACCACTGCCTATCTTACTGAGCAATATTTTCTTCTGGTACTCCTCCATGTCTCTCTCTATCCACCTATTGTCTCTTGTCTTATACTTTATATTGTAAGCTCTTTGGAGAAGAGACTTTCTCTTTCCGTGTTTGTGCAGCAAATAGCACAATGGGACCCTGGTCCATTATTGGGTCTCCTAGTTGCTACTCCAGTATAAACAATAATAATAATTAGGGCTGTCAATTAATCACAGTTAACTCACGCGATTAACTCAAAAAAATTAATCATGATTAATCGCAGTTTTAATCGCACTGTTAAACAAGAGACTACCAATTGAAACTTATTAAATATTTTGGATGTTTTTCTACATTTTCACATATATCTTGTATTCTGTGTTGTAATTGAAATCAAAGAGTATATTTTGATTACAAATATTTGCACTGTAAAAATGTTAAACAGAAGAAATACAATGTAGATTTTTTTAATATTTTTGTTACATAAAGGCACTCAAAAACAAAACAATGTAAAACTTCAGAGGCTACAAGTCCACTCAGTCCTACTTCTTCTTCAGCCAATCACTAAACAAACAAGTTTGTTTACATTTACAGGAAATAATGCTGCCCTCTTCTTATTTACCAGAAAGTGAGGACAGGCATTTGCCTGGCACTTTTGTAGCCAGCAGGTATTTACATGCCACATATGCTAAACATTCCTATGACCCTTCATGTTTCGGCCACCATTCCAGAGGACATGCTTCCATGCTGATGACGCTCTTTTTTAAAAAAAAAAAAAGCATTAATTAAATTGACTGAACTCCTTGGGGGAGAATTGTATGTCCCCTGCTCTGTTTTACCCACATTCTGCCATATATTTCATGTTATAGCAGTCTCGGATGATGACCCAGCACATGTTGTTGTTCATTTTAAGGATACTTTCACTGCAGATTTGACAGAATACAAAGAAGGTACCAGTGTGAGATTTCTGAAGATTAGATAAAGCACTCAACCCAAGTTTTAAGAATCTGAAGTGCCTTCCAAAATCTGAGAGGGATGAGGTAGGGAGCATGCTTTCAGAAGTCTTAAAAGAACAACACTCCGATGCGGAAACTACAGAACCTAAACCACCAGAAAAGAAAATCAACCTTCTGCTGGTGCTCTGACTCATGATGATGAAAATGAACATGCATTGGTCTGCGCTGCTTTGGATCGTTATCGAGCAGAACCCATCATCAACATGGACAGGTCCTTTGAAATGGTGGTTGAAGCATGAAGGGACATGTGAATCTTTAGCGCATCTGGCACATAAATATTTTGCAATGCTGGCTACAACAGTGCCATGAGAATGCCTGTTCTCACTTTCAGGTGGCATTGTAAATAAGAAGCGGACAGCATTATCTCCTGCAAATGTAAACAAACTTGTTTGAGTGATTGGCTGAACAAGAAGTAGTACTTAGTGGACTTGCAAGCTCTCAAGTTTTACATTTTTTAAATTTTTGAATGCAGTATTTTTGTACATAATTCTATATTTGTAAGTTCAACTTTCATGATAAAGAAATTGCACTACAGTACTTGTATTAGGTGAATTGAAAAATACTATTTCTTCTGTCTTTTTACAGTGCGAACACTTGTAATAAAAATAAATATAAAGTGAGCACTGTACACTTTGTATTCTGTGTTGTAATTGAAATCAATATATTTGAAAATGTAGAAAACATCCAAAATATTCAAATAAATGGTTTCCTATTATTGTTTAAAAGTGCGATTAATTTTTTTAATAAACTAGCCAATAAGTCACTCTATTAAGAAGGGCTAAAATAGTTCCATGTCAGCCTTTGGGAACCTCAGCTAAATCCAACTTTTAATCATTCTTTTGATGGCAAAGGATCAGTATGGATTCCAATACCAGGTTGTCTGTGAAAACAAATGAGCTCTAACCACAAGATGTATTATGGATATGGAATGGGCCCTGCTCTCCTTGCTTATTGCCTTTCTTGGCTTTCAAGATTTCTTGCCTTTCCAGATGATTTGTCTTGTGGTGATCCTACCCTTAGAGCATTCATGCTAAAGCTTAAAGTGCTGTTTTGTATGCAACTTCTCTCAGATATGCCCTGAAGACTGCAGTCCCTGGTAGTTTTGTTGAGTCATCGATTTTTAAGGCCAGAGGGAGACCATTATGATCATCTAGTCTCGTCTCCTGCATAACATAGTCCATAATATTTTACCAAGTGATTCCTGCATCAAGCCTATAATTTCTGGCTTAGCTAACGCAAATCTTTTTTAGAAAATCATTCAGTCTTGATATGAGGACTGCAGGTGGTTGATACAAAAGCTACCACCTCTCTAGCTAAGGTGTTGTAATGGTTAATTGCCCTCACTGTTAAAATGTCTTATTTTTAGTATGAATTAGTCTAGCTTCAGCTTCCAACCACCGGATCTTGTTATGCCTTTGTGTGCTAGATTAAAGAGTCCTTGTTTATCAGAAGTCTTTTCTCCATGTAGGCGATCAAGCTACCTCTTGATGTTGGCTTTAAGATATATATATATTGAGCTGCTTAACTCCCTAGAAACACCTCTCCACATAGTTTTTAATCCATTTAATAGTTCTATACTGATTTTTGACTAGTACTATTTTTTTAAACAAAGTCATGCTGTACTAATTCAGATGCCATACAGAAGTCTGTTACGTCAACACAGTTATCTTTGCCATCTAAACTTGTCAATAAAACTTGATATTTTGATGAGATAAGATCTATTTGAACTAGCAGAAAAACTGTACTCAAAGACTATCATCATCAGTGGTTCGCTGTCAACTGAGCTAGAGAGAAACATTTCATGTAAGGTCCTGCACGGGTCTGTCTTGAATTTGGGACAGGTCAATATTTTCATTAATGACTTGGAGGAGAGAGTAAAGAGTACACCTATAAAATTTGCTGATGACACAAAGCTGGGAGAGGTTGCAAGCACTTTGGAGGACAAGATTAGAATTCAAAATGATCTTGGTAAATTGGAGAATTTGTCTGAAATCAACAAGATGAAATTCAGTAAAGACAAGTGCAAAGTACTACACTTGGGAAGGAAAAATCAAATGCATAAGTATAAAATAGGGAATTACTGGCTAGGGAATAGTACTGCTGAAAAGGATCGTAAGTTGAATATGAGTCAGTAATATGCTGCTGTTGCAAAAAACAGGAAATATCATTCTGGGATGTATTAACAGGAGTATCTAATGTATGATATGGGAGGTAATTGTTCCACTCAGCACTGATGAGGCCTCAGCTGGAGTACTGTGTCCAATTTTGGGCACCACACTTTAGGAAAGATGTCAACAAACTGGAGAGACTCAAGAGGAGAGCAACAAAAATACAGTAGAACCTCAAAATTCCAAACACCAGAATTATGAACTGACTGGTCTACCACAAACCTCATTTGACACCGGAAGTAAATAATCAGGCAGCAAAGACCCCCTTCCACCACCCAAAAAAAGGAAATACTGTACATCACAATACTGTGCCCCAGATCCCTAAGTGGCCCCCTCAAGGATTGAACTCACAACCCTGGGCTTAGCAGGCCAGTGCTCAAACCACTGAGCTATCCCTCCCCCCCCCATTTATTTTATTTTATTTTATTTTATTTTATTTTATTTTATTTTATTTTAAAAAAAGGGAAAATTAAAAATAAATATGACAAGGTAAGGAAACTGTTTCCATGCTTGTTTTGTTTAAATAAAAATGGTTAAAAACAGCATTTTTCTTCCGCATAGAAAAGTTTCAAAGCTGTATTAAGTCAGTGTTCAGTTTTAAACTTTTGAAAGAACAACCCTAAGGTTTTGTTCAGAGTTATGAACATTTCAGAGTTATGACCAACCTCCTTTCCTGAAGTGTTCGTAACTCTGAGGTTATACTGTAAGGCCTGGTCTACAGTAAGGGTGGGGGTCGAACTAGGGTACGCAAGTTCAGCTACGCTATTCGCGTAGCTGAACTCGAAGTACCCTAGTTCGACTGACTTACCCGTCCAGACGCGGCGGGGTCGAACTCCGCGGCTCCAAGGTCGACTCCGCCACCGCTGTTCACGGTGGTGGAGTTCCGGAGTCGACCGGAGCGCGCGGGGAGTTTGAACTATCGCGTCTTCATTAGACGCGATAGTTCGAACTCCGAGAAGTCGAACTCACCGCGTCGACCCAGACGGTGAGTATAGACCTACCCTTAGAGTTTTAGAAAACATGATCTCTTAGGAAAGGTTGAAAAAACTGGGCGTGTTTAGTTTAGAAAAGACTGAGGGGTGACATGATTACAGTCTTCAAATAGGTGAAAGGCTGTTATGAAGAAAACACTGATCAGTTGTTCTCCATGTCCACTCACGATAGGACAAGAAGGTAATGGGCTTAATCTGCAGGAAGACAGATTTAGGTTGGACATTAGGGAAAACTTTCTAACTATAAGGATAGTTGAGGAATTAAATAGATTACCAGGGGAGATTGTGAAATCCACGTCATGTTCTTAAAAAACTCCAATGTTAGACATCCTTCAGGGGTGGTCTAGGTCGGGGTGGGAGGCAGGGATGATCTGACAGGAGTTTGAGAATCTCATTTTTTATTTTTGAAGGCCTTTTAGCCAGCATTAAGAATTTTGATCTGTTGGCCTTCTGTTTGATCAATGTTTTGGTGGTTGTCAGGAAACATCTCACCTAAAGTTGAGCCAGCCACAAGATAATTAAAAACAACGATTCTCAGGTTTTACCATCATCTTGATATTTGAAGTCCTGATACATGTTGATGGACATTCCAGTATAATGCATTGGAATAGCTATAATCAGGGTAGTTTTTTGTCTATTAATCAACGTCGGTTCATTATATAGAACTTGGCATAGTGCACTTTTAAAGATACAAAACAGTGTTTTAAATGTATATATGTTCAATTCTCCTTTTAACTTATAATTATCCTAAATAAATTATTTCATTGTTTGTTTGTGAAAGAGAACATTTCTTGCCATATGAGATCCATTCTTAAAGTTCCCACGTTTTTGGCTGAGGTTACAAATCCAAAAAGAGATACTCTTATAGAACAGTGTGAGACTCTTCAGCAAAACTGTGCTTGAATTTATATATGTATAATCTTTACATTTGTATATACATACAAAAATGCATACTGTAAAACTATATAAACAATCAAGCAATCATGTCTTTCAGTGTTATCTATTGCCATCATTCCCCATGCATTGAGGCTCTCACTATAGCTATTACTATAAAACGTTCCCTAAGTACATAAAGGCTCTAATCGTTAAGATTTTTATTACCAGCCACACATACAGAGCTGCAAATTGCCTTGTTTCAGATTTATTATGTATTACTCCAGAAATTCTATAAAGATCAAAAGAACTGATTACAATGTTGACCTTTGCATTAACTCATCTGAATTTAAATTCAAGTGTTTGATTTGGGAAAATAAGTCCATTTATCATAGGTCTGCTACTGAGGGGATTGTGCAGCCCTGATTGGGAGTGCTAAGACCAAATTTATTTATTGAGCGTTGGCTTGAAAATTGTTTGTAGGACAAGCGGAACAAAAGTTTGACCTGCCATTGTGTAGTACCAAGGGAACAATGTGGCAGTTGCCCTTTTAAAATATCTTATATCAGTCTGTTGCAATATTGCTGATAGAGCCAGAAGATATTAATAGTTTTAAAATATATACTATTTAAAAAATGTAAACCATTCTTAGATTTAAAATCAATGAGTCTTTTTTACCATGAAATAACTAGCTCTTCAGCCTGGAGGTCACAGTTTTAACAATACAGAAGAAAATAATAGCTATTGTTGCATGTTCTAAGCCATAAAATTTCTGTGTCAAACCAATTTCAAGTTTGCTCTAATGTAAATATACAGTGTACCTATATTAACATTTTGGACCCATTTTTCAGCTGGTGTAATCATTTCTGTGCTACTGAATTAAATGGTGATATGATGCTTTGTGCCAGCTCAGGATCTGGCCCTTTTTCTAAAACTATGTAACAGAGCAAAAAATAATTTGCTTGTACAGTGTATTTTTGGTGGGTTACTTTTCGTTTTTAAAATATCAGATCTGGCTAACTGTTTTCAGATTTGTATCTTGTAAAATAAGTTAATCGCTTACATTTTAAAAAATTGTTATAGTGCAGCAGTTGGAGTGTTGTGCTTATGTAGTTCATAAATTTGAACCAAAATATGAATATTATAAATCATTACATAATTTAGTAATTGAATATGAAATTTGAACTCTTATTTGAAACAAATCTGTTATCTGCTGTGTAATTTCAGGTAACTAAATCCTGTAGAAATTATCATGTCATTACCTATTAACCATGTAACTGTTACAGTGCTACAAATGCCACCCACCCGCCTCAACAGGTGGGGGGGGGGAACTTGATGGGGCCAGCAGTGAAAGAGGAGGACATACCCGGCAATGAGGGAGGGCGATGCTCACTGAGGGATAACAGGTAGCTTCTCACCTCCCCTTGGAATCTCTGGAACGCGCTGGCCAGTTGGTAAATGGGGGTGCTCATTGGCCCACATCCCCCAGCTCCAGGGATTTAACCTGGAGCAAAGGCCACATGAAGCCTCTCTCGGCTCTGTTCCAGCAACCCTGCCCTACCAGCCCAGCCTGACAGATGCTGTGTGTCTACCCAATCATCACCCATTTTGGGGTCAGGAAGGAATGTTTTCTCCCATAGGCCAATTGGCAGAGGACCAGGGAGTTTTTCACATTCCTCATAGAACCTTCAAGCCATAGTGAGTTAGGTAGGAATGCTCTTAATACCTAACTGAGGTATTTGGTTGAGTAGTTAATTCATTGAAACTTGCAGCTGTTTTCCAGTGTGGTTAAAAGAATAAAGTGAATGGTTCCCAGAGGTGAAGACCTGGGATTTTGGTGATGGGGCTTGGGCTAATAGAATAGGGTGACACCTTCTGGCCCTCCCAGGCTGCAGTCTCCACCCTTCTGTACCCTCTGTCCCTCTCACAGGGGAGGGTTGATAGGATGCAGAGCAAGCTGAGTTCTGGAGGGGTAGGCTGAGGAGTTTTATGGTAGGAGCCCTTTAAACTCTGCACCAGAACCACTAAGGGTACATCTATATAGGCCCCCTCCCCCCCACACAAATGTGATAGTGAGTCTCAGAGCCTGGGTCAACTGATTTAGGCTTGTGGGGCTTACACTAAATGTAGGCGTTTGGGCTGGAGCCCAGACTGGTCTCAGATCATGGGCCTCAGACCAAGCGGGAAAGTCTATACTGCTATTTTTAGATGCATAGTGTAAGCCTGAGAAGCCCAAGTCAGTTGACCTCAGCTCTGAAGCTCACTGTGTTGTGAAAGAACTCACAGCCATCTCGTGCACTTAACCCCCATAAGTTGGAAGCACGGACCCCACAGGTTCAGAATTCTGCTATGCTTACAAAGATAAAACAGCTGCACAAACTGCAAAGAAAAAAAATATAAAAATGGGGGGAAGTGTGAAAAACTGACCTTAATTTGGGACCCTGTGTTTGTAAAATTTTTTGCTAAAGTTGCTTGGCTAATAAGTAGAATAATAAATTAGTATTCACTATTGCTAAGTTATTTCTAGGAAAATTGTTAGCCTATTAGCGGCTATTATAAGTTGTCACTTTGTTTTAAGTTAACTATAAAAAAGTTTAGTTAAAAATATACTTTAAAAAAAAGTTTAAATTTTCTAAGAGCAAAAATTCACTGACATAAAAACTCTCCATTAGTTACGCAGAAGGCTGGCCACTAGAACCCTGTTGCTGTCATTCAAAACCACCTCAGACTTTAGTTACCCAAAGTGCTCTAGACCAATTACTATTTTAAATGTGTGCTTTATACTCAATACAATCAAAAATTTTGGAATAAAAACACTCTTGTATGTACCAATCATTTATCAAATGGAAGTGCTATGTCCCTCACTGATTTATTTCCTGACACCTCCTGGAAAACAAAAACTAGTTACCTCAGCTTTAGGTTCAAATAACCCTGGGTAACAGATTTGGCGAGCCAGGCAGGAGTTAGCTGAGAAAAAGAGGATGCTTGGTACATGCACAGTTTGCTGCAGTAGGGACTAGAGAATGGTGGGACAGGGTAGCAGCCTGTAATTCCCGTGTCGTAGTTGGCAAGTCAAGTTACAGATACAATCCATTACTGGGCTCGGGACTCTCTCTAGTAGCCTGGTCAAATTAAAAAAAAAAAAAAGGTAAATAAATACATAAAAAAATCTTTAAAACAAAAACGGGGGTTGGATAACAGCTTGACAGATTTTATACCAAAATATGTTAGTGGACCCCGGAAGCCTGGAGCCTTCACCTGTGGCTGGCATTCCTGCAGCTCTGTAAGGAAATAATAGCAATAATAATAAATTTTAAAATCAATTAAAAGCAAAAATAAAAATAATTTAATTTTTTTTTTAAGCAGCTAGCCTAAAGGCTAAGTCAAACACTCTCTGGGCTACTGAGGTAGCACAAATAGTGTCAATGCAAAAGCAAGTGTATAACAATAAAAAAGAAAGAAAAAGATGGAGCAAAGTTAAAAATGCAAACAAAGAAAAGTAAGGCAGCAGTTAAAGGCTTACTAAAAAATTCCGAAAATAAGACCCAGGCAGACCACTCTCTGAGTGAAGTTCGGAGAGTGCAGGGGAATAGTGACTGCGATCAAAAGAGGGGTGGGGGAGAAGTTGGTCTAATTTGTATCCTCCTTATTAGGGGTGTCAAGTAATTAAAATTAATCATGTTTAATCACGCAATTAAAAAAATAAATTGCACGATTAATCGCGCTCTTAAACAATAATGGAATACCATTTATTTAAATATATTTGGATGTTTTCTACATTTTCAAATATATTGATTTCTATACAACACAGAATACAGTGTGTATAGTGCTCACTTTATATTTATTTTTATTATAAATATTTTCACGATAAACAAAAAATATTTTTCAATTAATTTAATGCAAGTACTGTAGTGCAATCTCTTTATCATGAAAGTTGAATTTACAGATGTGGAATTATGTACAAAAAATAAAATAATGTAAAACTTTAGTGCCTGCAAGTCCACTCAGTCCTACTTCAGCCAATTGCTCAGACAAACAAGTTTGGTTACAATTTGATAATGCTGCCCGCTTCCTCTTTACAATATCATCTGAAAGTGAGAACAGGCTATCGCATGGCACTGTTGTAGCCGGCATCACAAGATAGTTATGTGCCAGTTGTGCTAAAGATTCGTATGTCCCTTCATGCTTCAGTCACCATTCTAGCAGACATTCGTCCATGCTGATGATGGGTTTTGCTCGATAACGATCAAAAGCACAGCGGACCGACGTATGTTCATTTTCATCATCTGAGTCAGATGCCACTAGCAGGCTGATTTTATTTTTTGGGGGGTTCGGGTTCTGTAGTTTCCACATCGGAGTGTTGCTCTTTTAGGACTTCTGAAAGCATGCTTCACACCTCGTCCCTCTCAGATTTTAGAAGGCACTTCAGATTCTTAAATTGGTGTCTTCTTTGCGTTTTGTCAGATCTGCTGTGAAAGTGTTCTTAAAATGAACATGTGCTGTGTCATCATCCGAGACTCTATAACATGTAATATATAGCAGAATGTGGGTAAAACCAAACAGGAGACATACAATTCTCCCCCAAGGAGTTCAGTCACAAATTTAATTAATGCACTATTTTTTAAATGAGCATCATCATGGAAGCATGTCCTCTGGAATGGTAGCTGAAGCATGAAGGAGCATACAAATGTTTAGCATATCTGGCACATAAATACCTTGCAACGGCCGCTACAAAAGTGCCATGTGAATGCCTGTTCTCCCTTTCCGGTGACATTGTAAATAAGCAGTCAGCTGTATATCCCAAAAATATAAACAAACTTGTTTTGTCTTAACGATTGGCTGAACAAGAAGTAGGACTGAGTAGACTTGTAGGTTCTAAAGTTTTGCATTGTTTTGTTTTTGAGTGCAGTTATGTAACAAAACAAACCTACATTTGTAAGTTACACTTTCACAATAAAGAGATAGCACTACAGTACTTTTCTTTATCATTTTTATAGTGCAAATTTGTAATAAAAATAATATAAAGTGATCACTGCACACTTTGTATTCTGTGCTGTAATAGAAATCACTATATTTGCAAATGTAGAAAAATATCCAAAATATTTAATTAATTTCAATTGGTATTCTGTTTAACAGTGTAATTAATCGCGATTGATTTTTTTGAGTTAATGGTGTGAGTTAACTGCAACTAATCAACAGCTGTACTACTTCTTATGACTATGAAGATTCCAACGAGTTTTCCCCTGGGTACTTTCGGGCAGGCCCTATGCTCCAAACACTGAAAGAGCTGCAGAAGCCACAACCCATAGTCCCCATAGTAAATACCGATGGGTGTGGGAGGTTCATGATTTATGTAAAATTTGAAGGAGGGGCATTCAGACAAAATTTACTGGTGGATTCAGATGCTGCTTATTTCCTTCTTAGGCTATGGCTACACAGGTGCTTTACAACGCTGCAACTTTCTCACTCAGGGGTGTGAAAATACACCCCCCCCCGTGCTCCCAGCGCTGTAAGCTAATCCCCTCATGGAGGTGGAGTACCTGCAGCGCTGGGAGAGCTCTCTCCCAGCACTGGCGCTGCGACCACACTCGCACTTCAAAGCACTGCCGCGGGAGCACTCCCGTGGCAGTGCTTTGGAGTTTCGAGTGTAACCATGCCCTTAGTAACCAGAATAAAAATCTATTTAGACCTCTGGGTGGAGTTAAAACCTTACGGGGGTTTAATGAGGCAGAGAGGGTTGTCTCCTTTTGCAGAGAGATCCTGTATAGGGTGGGGCAAAAGGAAAATACAGGGTAATTTGGCTTATAAATTTGCTTTTACCCTTTTAAGGGAATCACCCCAGCCAGTCCTAGTAAATCAGGGCTAATAAATTTGCTGAACCACAAGTGGATGCTCGAAGCATAGTTCCCCAGCAGCTAGACAAAAAGCTGGCCACTGGAACCCTGCTGCTATCATTCAACATCACCTCAAACTTCAAATAACTAAATTTATTTGAAATAGTCTAAACCAATTACTATTTTAAATATATACTTTATTCTCCATACAAACAAAAATACTGTATCCCCCACCAATTTCTTTCCTAACACCACCTAAAAAACAGAAACTAATTACCACAGCTTAGTTTTTGCTAAGAATAAGCTAATGGGGTTTTTGAAAATATACTGAAATATTTTTGTTAACTGAAAAGGTGGGGAATACAACTTTTTGTTATAGTGTGTATGTGTAGGTGTCATGTCATGTGTGTGTCAGTAATGAAGTGCTTGCACTTGGCATGATATGTTTGCAAGGTATTTTATCATGCTGCTATGTCCATGAACAATTTAATGAAAAGGAGAGGCAGGTGGAATCTGAATTTGATTTCTGGTGTGAAATAAGCTTGCCCTGTTGCATGAGTTACAGTGATTTGGAACTGTCAAGTCACTTCTGACCGCTAGCAAGATGGACAGGTTTAGTAGCAAAGCTAATACACACTCCACCCCAAGGACCTGCATGAGGGTTTTTCAGGCTGCTCCTGAAATCAGGTTATCTGATTTGGGAATTGAATAAATTATTGCTGTTCCTAAATCACAACGTTTAAGAAACAAAGTACTGCTGGTTGCATTTTTGTATATATTACGACAAAATCAGTTTTTAGCTTTTGGATATTTAATATAAACGGTTCTTAAATGAATAGTGACACACTGTCAAATAAGACTTTTACAGCTGAATATTTCAAATCGTTTTAGAAGAAATCATATCATGATGTGTAGCTTTCATATGTATTTAAGTTCACTGTTTAGTTTCTGAGGCAGTGCTATTGAAAGCTGTTGTCTTTATATGTTCTCCCAAGCATTATATTTTCTGCTGTTTCTTTCTACTAATCTTTGTCTTTGGTTTAAGACTCCTGCCACCCAGCAAAATCCAGGAAAGTGTAAAACTTCGAAATAACATCACAGCTCTGTTGTTCTTCCCATCACCCCAGGAATAACATCCCCACTCTTTTTGATACTGTGTGGAATTTTTAGAACTTCTGGCATAGGATCAGATTTGAGTGATCTGTTTTACTTTTAAGTGAAGTACGAAGATTTGTAATGGTTATAAAGGACAGCAGGAACTTCCCATCTTCACCAAATGTACCTTGTAAGCCAGAGAGGTTCTTGTTCAGCCAAAAAGTAATTTGGAAATATTAATGGTACCGTTCCATTCTCTGTAGTTTTTTTTCTCCATCCTACTCGTTCATTTTTCAAAGATTTTGCTGGATTAGTAAGAACCTTACACTACCAGTAAATGGTGGTGGATTGTGGCTCCCCGCTCCTCCCAACCATCCTACCTCCTTCAATCTCCTCCCCATTCTCTTAACTATTCAGTAAATCCCCATCCACAGGTTTACTATTGTATTTGAGGAAACATGCTCCAAATGCTCAGGAAAAGGAAAAGGAGCTCCTGTGCATTAGGGTCTTGATCCTCACCTAGTATAAATCATCATAGATTTATTGACTTCTGTGGATTTCAGTTGGGCTATGACAGTTTACACCAAATGAAGATCCTAGGTGTTGCTCTGCACTTTTTTATTAAAAGAAAGAAACCCTCTATCTCCAGTTTCTTCTCTGAGGGGACACAGTTTCATTTCACTAATCATTTAAAAAACCTGCAATTTATTTAACTGTTGGGTCTTGATTAAAATATAAGTATCTTTAATAGAAAAAAAGATGGGATCTTTCCTTCAAGAAACTACAGAGAATGAGTTTAACTTTTTTCTCTTTCTCAGTCAATTATTTCTGTATACTTCAGGATCCTAAAAGTAAGGGGAGGGGGGGAGTTGATTCAAGCAGTAAGCACAATCTTTTGGCTTGAGGTCAATGAATGATTTTCTACAAAAAAATATATATATTTTACTTTTAAGTGTGAGGAAGCATTCTGTGCCCACTACAAGGGAAAATTACATCTTGAAGGTACCCTAGGAAAATAAATAACCCCATGATTTCATAATAGAATCCCCAGCAGCTAGAAGATATTATTTTATATATGTCACTTACTGTAAACTCTTAAGTATTAAGCCTGATGGTTTAATGAATACACTGAATTTCAAAGACTTGGAATTATCTAGAAAGTTTCTGCTTTATTCTTTGTTTCAGATACCAGCTTTTTTTCCATTATTTACTATTGATTCAATTTCATATAAAGAAGGATGGCAAATATAAGACAATCTGAAGAGAAAGTTCCCCTTAAATTTTTTATAATAGGCAGAAGCTATAGATGAAAATTTAAGAACATAGAACGCTTCATCATTCCAGGGCATTTGATTAAATTAGGAGCCTACTTTTCTTTTCATCGAAATTAGTCTGGAAGTATCTTTGCACTCCATCATCTCGGTCCTGATCCAAAGCTGAGTAAAGTCAATTGAGAGAGACCCATTAACTTCAGTTAATGTAGATGAGAAAAAGAAGTTCTTCAGAAAGGTCAAACAATGTCATAATGGTGGGATGCAGATAGATATGGGAGACAATTTTGGAAAATTTTCAAAGTATGAATGTAAAGTTTATCAAAATAGTCTGAATGAACCAGTAATGCTTTCATCTAGGGCAGTGGTTCCCAAACTGGGGTTTGTGAACCCCTGAGCATTTGTGAAATGTTACAGGGGATTCTCGGGGGGGGGGGGATCCCTAATGGTGGACAGAGCTGTCCCTAAACAGCATGGGAACAGCAGCCTGGAGCTCCAGGACTTCTAAGAGCTAAGCAGATCAAAGCAAGCATTTCTGTCACACTGAGGAGATTTAAACATCAAGACTCCTTATAAGAAATGGAAAGGGGGGTGGATATTTTTTGCTGTTTTTAAAATTAAATAGGCAGCTAGTATTGTTTATAAAATTATTATGAAGAACATGTTTAAGCTTTTTTGTAACATGCGTTCTTTGCCTGGACTGCTCAAGACCTAAATGCTTGTGTAGGAGGAACGCTTTGAGTTGCCTTCTTAAATACCTTCATGCTGTTTCACATCTGATACTCCTTGATGAAACATAGGAGCCTTGTCTTATAACAGGTTTATTCAAAGTGATACATGCTACTACAGTGAGATCTTGGAAGAGTGTTGCCGTTTTCATAATGTAATAAAAATACTGTAATTAATAAGCATGTCATAAAAACTAATGTTATATTTCCAAGATCACTGCTTTTATAATTTTATACTCAAGTAAAGGAGAAAATCCCTGGAAATATTCATTTTTAGGCGGGGGTTCACGAGACTTGACATTTTAGTGAAAGGAGTTCACAGGTTAAAGTTTGGGAACCACTGACCTAGGGGGAATGAGAACTGCACCAGATCTTTTCCCAGATGCTATGACAGAAATAAAGGGCATTTCTAGTAGAGCCGAAGGCTTCCAAATATGGTCCCACAGAGCCACTGGTAAAAAATAAATAAATAAATAAACAGAGAGAATGGATTCACGGAGTAAAATTCTGCCCACATTGACGCTTACCTCAGCAGGGCCAGGATTTCACCCTTGGTATCTACTGTTACTCTTAATGCCCACAGTTGGAGTATCAGAAGTATTGGTAATGTTTATGGGAACACTTGGCACAAGCAAATTTAACTATGCCTTATTGTGTGAGAGAAGGATTTTTTTTTAAATGTCCGAGTTATGTGAATACCAAAATAGCATCCAGTAGTCAAGGGACATTTGGTATCACATAAATCTAGTTCAGGTTGAGGCTCAACTAGGCAGGACAGAACAGAGCACATAGGAGTGTTGGGTTTTTTGTTGTTGTTTTTTAAACAGTTATGTTTGTTTATATTGCCTAAAAAATCTCTTAAATCGAACAGGTAATTTGCTCCAGTGTAGGTGGTCCTTTTATAAGTAAAATCTACAGAGCCAGAGTTGGACACATGATTGACGGTGTGCTCTTCGTAATTTAAATAAGTCACATATTTATTTTTGTAATTTTCTAAAAATTTTCCCCAGATTTTATTCGCTGAAGTCAGATGTAGGTATCCGGTGAAAGAATATTCCCAAATATTTTAATGGATTTGTTGGTGCATCTTTCGTTGACATCTGCCCCCCGCTTACATAATGTGTTGCGACATCATAGCCTAACTCCCATACTTCCCCTTCATAGAGTAGCTGAGGCTAGATCAGACCCCCCCCCCCTCTGCTCTGTATCCCTCCACCCCCACTTCCTGCCCCCACATTGCTCCTCAGCCCCCCAGAGAGCAGTCACTGTACAGGAAGCTGCTCCCCCACTGAGCCCCAGCATGGGCCCCACGCCACTGAGCCCCAACCCTCTACATCCAGACCTTCCCTTTGCATCCAGACCCCCACCTCTGCACCCAGACCACCCCTGCCAAGCTCCACCCCCCTGCACCCAGCCCTCCTCCCTGTTGAGCACCCCATACGTAAAGCCCCACCCCCTATGCACTGGATCACTCCAGTGAACCCCCTACACCTGGACCCCCAACCAGCTGCACCAAGACACCGACCCCACCAAGCCCCACTCCCCAGCACCCAGACCCCCAAGCCTCCCACACTGAGATCCCCTCTTCCAAGCCCCATGCCCCCACACCCAGAACTCCTCATCCCCCTTAGGTTTGACGCCATTCTAATGGCTGGTAATTGGACCACTGAGTTCCCACCCCTATCACTTGCTCCTCTTTCCCCACCCCAATCCCAACCGTCACTCACTGGGTTGTCTCAAGGAGCCTGCCTGCAGGTAGGAGATGGCCCTGGATGAGCAGGGCTGGTGCAGATTAATGACCTGACGCCTCCACCCACCCTGTGGAAACTGGTCTTTTGGTTCAGGTGCCATTTAGGGGTGCCTCCCTCCTCTTTTCGACCAGACTTTCTGGTTTAAAAAAAAAAAACAAAAAAAACCCAGGCACCTGGTAACCCTAAATGACACCCAGACATGGAAGCCAAAAAATGAACTGCCCAGCTAAAACCCAGACAGGTGGCAACCCTACCTCCCCTGCTGAGCCCTAACCAATTTCACCTGAAACTCTCTGCATAGTCCGATTGCCCCTGCGTCTGGAATCCCCTCCTGAGCCCTTGTGCAGTCAGATTCCCTCCTGCACCCGCTGAGCTGCCTGCACCCAGATTGCCCCACGCAGAACCCTCTCATCACACATCCCTCTCATCCCCCCATGCTGAGCCTCTCCACACTTGGATCCTGCTGGGCTGAGCTTGCATGCCCACACCTGGTGTGGAGGGAAAGGGCCGTGGTGTGTTTATGGGGCAGGCCTGGCCCTGGCACTGTGTCAGGGTCAAGTGCAGCCTCACCGCCAAGTCTGGGTTGGGCAGTGGGGAGGTGCAGAGTGATTTCCCACCTCCATGGCCTGTACTCCCCACTGCCATGCTGGAGCCTCCGCCTTTATTTTATTGTCCACAGAATTTGTGTGTGTGTGTAATTCCCTCAGGAGTAAAAATATCAGTTAACAACAGGGCTATAGGATATCTCTTGAGGATATCTGCTACTTTACATTATTTAGGGATTTATATAATAAAAATAAAACCTTGAAGCAATGAGTTCAGAACGAGATAGAAAATATTGTATTCAGTTTAAAAATCCTGGTTAATGATGACTTTGCAAAATCCACTCAGGAACACATGCTGTAGAATTAATCTTTAATATGTATCTTATGTTAGATAGACTGAAGTGCACCCACTGCCTTATCTAAGTGCTGATATCCCAATATGGGATCACTGTTAAGCCTAGCAAGCCTGACAGTCCACTTTTTAAAATTATGTCACTCGTGTGGAAATACCTTTTCAGAGTTGTTGATATTACCTATTTATTTCTGTTTTCTTCAATAATAGAATTCATGAAATATTTAGACTTAATATTTGAAGACCAAATTATGGGAAAGTTTTAGAATATTTTCTTGAAAAATAATTATACTTTGTTTTGTATTTTAAAATGTATTTTATTTTGTCTATTACCAAGGTACCTTGTGTGTGGCGGAGAGAGACCGGGGGTGACCTTAAGTTTTGAATCAAGTTTGACCTAAGTGTCTTCTGAAAAGTTTATGGCTGAATTTACTGCTTATTCCTCCTCTGAAATCACAGTACTTAGCTCCTGTCACAAGCACGATTATGAGAAATTAAACATTAAATGCAGATAAATTTATCATTTCCGCCTATCCTTATATAAGCTTTTTGAGTAAAGTAATCAAGCACAAGGGAGAACAAGATCAAGATACATAAGACATTGTCCAAGCACAGTAGAACCTCAGAGTTACTAACACCAGAGTTACAAACTGACCAGTCACAAACCACACATCTCTTTTGGAACCAGAAGTACGCAATCAGGCAGCAGCAGAGACCCCAAAAAAACAAATAGATAATGTTTTCACCTCTTAGCTCAGAGAGCTGAGAAGTACCATGTTAAACGCAAACTACTTTAAAAAAAAATTGGAATGCTTAAAAAAAAGGATTTGAGAAGGTAAGGAAACTGTTTCTGTGCTTGTTAATTTCATCTGAGATGAGCAAAAATTGCTTTGTTATAACCAGTACTACTGAAGATTTCCAACAGGAAGGAGGAGAGTCTGTGCTTTCTTTGGGAGTATAGAATATGTAAGTTTCATTTGGGAGGTCGTATCTCAACACGATTTATAAGTTAAATCTTTATCTTGAGATTTACTCAAAGTAACTTTCCTAACCAAATG
Organism: Mauremys reevesii; assembly: GCF_016161935.1. NCBI lineage: Eukaryota > Metazoa > Chordata > Testudines > Geoemydidae > Mauremys > Mauremys reevesii. The sequence goes on from NC_052625.1 coordinate 48,152,681, forward strand.
TTGAACAACATGTGGGTTTCTTTTTTCTTTTAAGTGTGTAAGTCCTAGATGTGCTGTAATCTAACATCCACTGTATCTACCTGCCAGTATCATTGTTCCAAAAACAATTGGGTTTTGATTACTCACTTTTTTTGTTGTTGAATATTCTGTGGTGGTGTCCCTACATAGATTTCATTTATAGTATTCAATAGTATATGTTGGTTTTCAACTGAAAATACTTCTAAATGGCACACGCTTTCAGGATTGTGTAGAATTGTAGGGGGTGTAGCAATGGGGAACCCCACTTCACCTGAAGAGGGAAAGCTGAGGATTGCAGGGAAAAGTGGTGATTGCATTGCCAAACCAGTGGTGTTTGCCCTTACATATGGCTGTCAATCCTACCCAATTTCTCAAGTACTGGAAGTGGACCATTAGGTCACCAGCGCTACTCATAAAAAGGGTGTGGCAGGCAAAAGGGGCTTCCTTCTGGTTCTACCTGCTGCTGACAGGTTTTGTGTTAAATAATAAGCTTGTGCTCTTCACTACAATACTAAACAATGTCAGGAGTGTGTTCTCTTTGTCGCCTACCATTGGCAATTTGTGTTTAATTAGTTTATAATATGTAAATCTAAACTACATTTTAGACTATGAGGGTGAGTTTTAAGAAAAAACACAACTACTTGCACTTGTAAACTTTTTGTTTACATTGATGTGAATTTTCATGTCTGTGCTGGTAAACTATTGAAATGTTCATTTTTTTCTAATACAATTAATGGCGCTCATGTCAGCACACTTAAAATGATATTTAATGTGTAAGTAAGATGAAAAGATTTAAAACAAATTCTTTGGCTGGAAGCTCCATTTATATGGTATATATTTCAGTCTAATAATCAGGGCTTACTGTGGGTCAGCATGTCATATCCCAGTGGTGTCTAGTAAGATGGAGGGTTATCTTACATGTCAGCTAGATAACCCTGTGAACAATTGTGAGCAGGCAAGATAATGGGACTGAATTCTGAAATGAGGTCGAATTCTGCAATAAGACTGGAAATATCATGGAATACTGTGTTACATGTGGGCATAATAATACTTCTTATGAAGGCAGTCACCTTTTGCCATCATTAGTCATTTATGTTTGACAATAATCCTTTTTAATAGGGTGCAATTAAAATGAGGGAGAATGGTTAAAATCAGGTACATAATCCTATACTGAAAAAAAGGCTAAGTAGAAAATCACTTTGTCCCTAGTGGTCTTAGCTTTTTTATTTTAAAAAAGTTTCTTTGTATATTAGCAGTTTAATTACTATTACAGAATAAACTGATAACATTTATAATAAACTGTGATATAGGCAGCTTAGATTCTATCATATTAAAATTGTATTACATGCAATTTCTTCATCTAGTAAAGTTAGGTTTTTATAGTAGTTAACAAAATAAGGAATTTGTAAATTATATATGTGATTGTTATAGTTGAAGCAAATTTTAGACTGTTTTTCTGTCAAAGTCTTAACATGTTGTACCTACATTCACACCAATATAAATCAAACTTCTTTTCATTGTTGGTTTATAGATACTTAAAGCACTTAGTAATTTATTGGGTATTATTTTAAAAATAAAGAGAGTACTGATTATTGCACGTGTTTGTGAAAAGGACTAGTAAGATGGTCATTTGAATTGTTGTGCCTCTGGTTTCAACCACGCTTTCTTTATTATGCTTTTCATAAAACACTATAAAAGTATGTTGATATGAGTAACTGAAATAACTTCGTCTTTACATGTAAACAGACTACTAAAGTTTCAAAGTACTTAGGATTTGTGTGTGTAACTGCCATTAGAGCTAATTTCAATTTACCCTGTTAAATTCCCTGCTCAACAATAGGAAAGTAAACTGCTACATTTATTTACAGTATATATTTTGAGATTTTCAAACAAAAATAGTTTCTTTATGGGAACACTTCTGTTACTTATTCTTTTCAGTATTATATAGATATTTTGCTTTCACAGCTTCAGTAATCTGGCTTTTAAACTTAGTCACTGTATGTGCTGTTTTATATTGCATTGTAGACTATATTAATGTAAAGAATATAGTCTACATTAATATTTCCTCGGACATCTAATGATACTGCAGTCATAATACATAAGAAGAGCTTAGTGACTTATGTAGCCTTCGGTCAGCCAGTAGAGGCCACTCACAGCTTGCTACTAAAGCTGGACACTGAACTGAAAAAATATATATATTTTTAATCCCATTTTGGTAAGCGTTCACTAGAATCATAATGCTGTGGCCACTTCTGCTCATGAGTAATTCTGTTCGCACGAGTAGAGCTATTCATGTCTTGAATGTTTGCAGGATTGGACCCTGAATACAATTATGTTTCTTTCCTATGAGAAATTATACAGAAATGAAAAACAACTGTCACTTTTTAAAATGTACATTTAACTTGGGCCAAACAGGTTTTTTTTTCAAATGTATCTATCTAACGTACTTAAATGCCATCCCACCAATGTGGTTCCTGGATGCCTCAGGATCTTCAATGTATTTATCCTTGTAATACTCCTGTGAGGTAGAGAAGTTTTGTTCCAGTTTTTTTTGTTTGTTTTTTTGTTTTTGTTTTTTTACAGAAGGGGAACTAAGGCAGAGAGAGAGAGTGCAGGGCCAGATTTAGGGGCAGGAAACCCAGGAGACCGCTTGGAGGGGTGCTGGGCTCAGGGAGCTGTTTTTGTTGTTAGCGACAAAAGGGAAAATAAAATGTTTGAAGTAAAATGTTTCAGGTATTTTGTAGGTGGATTCATTTTTCACTAACCTTCTAGAATGTTCTGGACCTTTGTAGAATCTCATTGAACCTTCCAAAATTTCAGAGAACTACATTTTCTTCGATTCTCCTAGAATGTTGTCAGCCGTGCTCTCGCGGGTATATAAGTGGTGTGGCTCTCCAGTCAGTCAGTGAGATATAAGAATGAACCAAAGTGAAATGAGAGCCCAGCTGCGATACCGTGAACCTTGTTTTATTGTGTAATTGTGAAAGTGTACTTATGTTTTAAGACTTGAAGTGTGTATGTAGCGACTGATAAAAGACATATTTAATGAGATGCCAGCGATATCTATCAAACTCCTATCTATGCAACAGTATAAAAGGAATACTGTTACTACTTTTGCCATGCCTAACATGTAATGTTTGACTTTTTAAGACTGTGGAACACAGACTTTTGCTCTCCCTAATACTGTCTGTTTCCAATAGAAATGCAATAAAAATAAGGTATTCAAAAGTTTAACAAATGGAGGAGAGGAGCTGCTGAAGACACTCCCTGCATGGGGCGCCATTTGGTCTAGGCTGGCCCTGAGAGATTGTATATGTCTGTGCTGTGGCTCCAGTATGGGTAGACAGACAGGCATTAGCTTTGCTTGAGCTAGGGCACTAAAAATAGCAATGTAGCTGGGGGTAGCACAGGTGATGGGTTAGCCTGGCTACCTGAGTACCCATCCATGGAGTCTGGGTAGGATTGTATTCAGGTGTGCTACTCCCACTACACTATTCTTCTTTGAGTGCTTGCTCATGTTGATTCCATTCTAGGTGTGTGCACTCCCATGTGCACGCCCATGTGCACAGTTGTTGGAGACTTTTGCCTTAGCAGTATCCATAGGGCTGGCTGTGGCACCCTCTGGAGTGCCACACTCATGCGGTGGTATATCAGGCACCACCAGCCCTACGCCCTCTCAGTTCCTTCTTACCACCCGTGATGGTTGGTTGGAGTGCCTGGTCTTGCTTAGCAAGAGCATTAGCGGCTCTTCACTGTTCTGATCATTCTCCTTTGTTATTTAGTCAGTGATTTGTTAGCTGTTAAGTGTTTTGGCAGTAGTTAGAGTCCCGACTGGGACTTTGTCCTGGAGTGGGGCATGCCCCGTTCCCAAGGCTTCAAGCCGTATTTTGAGTGCAGCTGGCCGATGCCAATCAGTGACCCTAATGAATTGTCTGAAGTGCCTGGGGGATTCCCATAGAAAAGACAAGTGCCGGATCTGCAAAAATTTTCATCTCCGAACTCAAAAAGAGCGGGACATTCGATTAAGGGCCCTCCTTATGGAGGCTGCTCTGTGCCCAGCATCAGAGTGCGAGGGCTCCATGCCCAGTACTTAGGCATCAGCACGCAGCGACCTCTGGCTCAGGGTTCCGCCTGGCACCATTCCCCCTTGCCGGTACCGAAGAAGTTGTCTAAGTCATCTGGTCTGCAAGCACCGAGTAAGGGAACTTCAGGCAAAGGACACAAGTTAGGCCTCGTGCCCACAATGGAGGCTCTCGGGGGTACCGCTGTGGTTGGACCCCCTAGCCCAGCCAGGGACCCAACTCTGGGGAGCGGTAGAGCGTCCTGGCTCATCGTAGGGCTATGTGCTCCTGAGGCGGGCCCAGAGGTCAAAGAACAGTTAGGCCAACCAGCAGCACAGATGCCTGGACTCATAGTGGATCCCGCCAACACACCAGCACAGACAACCAAGCCAGTGATGAGACCACCCCTAAAGAAATTGGAACACCCCCAGACTGCAGGCATCTTTCACCTTCACCACGGCCAAGGACCCCATATCGCAACCCTGGTCTCCGGCCAAGAGGCCCAGATCTCCGACGCTGGGGTCTCCACTTACAGGACATGCAACTCCTGAGTCACAAAGCCGATCCCCCTACTCTTGGTACCGACAGTCCTCCCGTCAGAGATTGTCAAGGCGCTGGTTGCCATCGCCTTGCATATCTCCCAGGCATCAGTCCCCTCCTACACAAGACCATTTCCGGTCACTGCACCGGTTGCCGGGGCTCCGGTACCATTCTTTGGGCAATGCACTGGCCCTCACCTTCCCTGTACCAGTTGCCAACAAGAGTCAGTCGACAGACTCGGGCTTCCACAGCCCTACCCTGGTCACCAAAAGGGCAAAGGTCCGGATCAGATGGACAGTTCAGCCCTTCCCCTGTACGGGGCGAGTCGTCTCCCAGCTGGAACCAGCCCAGGCACCTGCGGCACTGGCTTGGGGTCAAGGGAAATGCTCCTCCCAGAGGCAGTACTGGAACCTGTGGGGGAACCTGTTATGCTGTCACCATACTCCCATCGCTCCTCCCGGGCTGCATCGGACAAGCTACCCCCAGCTCAGTCAGCACTGCTGTTGGAGCAAGGGGCCAAATCTGGTGCGGTGACTCCACGGAGGCCCCTGCAGCTGCAGAGCGGTTCCCGATGCAGCAAGGGGATGCCCACCCACCTTTGGAGGTGCAGTCATCTTTGTTGTCCCCAGACGAGGCGGTTGCGGGACCCTCGCCTGAACTTGGAGGTCTAGGAGCTTCAATGTAATTCCTTCCTCTGCCCCAGCCCAGGTCGCATTGCCCGTTCACCCAGGGGTCCTAAAAATCGCCAAGTCGGTGTGGCAGATCCCATCTTCAATTCTGCCCACAGTGAGGAAGCAGGTAAAGAAGTACTATGTCCCTGCAAAGGGGTTAGAATACCTATACCAGGGGTAGGCAATCTATGGTACACGAGCTGATTTTCAGCGGCACTCACACTGCCCGGGTCCTGGCCACCGATCAGGGGAAGGGCTCTGCATTTTAATTTAATTTTAAATGAAGCTTCTTAAACGTTTTAAAAACCTTATTTACTTTACATACAACAATAGTTGGGTTATATATTATAGACTTATAGAAAGAGACCTTCTAAAAATGTTAAAATGTATTACTGGCACACAAAACCTTAAATTAGAGTGAATACATGAAGACTCGGCACACCACTTCTGAAAGGTTGCTGACTCCTGACCTATACACACACCCTCCTATGGGGTCCCTGGTTGTGTCCACTGTCAATGAAAGGGACAGGCAGGGACAGGCAAGTGGCACCCTCAAAAACAAAGATGCCAAGAGGCTGGACTTAGTTGGCGGAAAAATTTATTCAACTGCATGCCTCCAGTTTAGGGACTCTAACCATCAGGCCCTACTTGGCAGATACAATTTTAACCTGTCGGGACTCTGTTGGCAAGTTCACAGAGATCAGGAGTTTGCCACTCTGATAGACGAAGGCAAGGCAGTAGCCAGGGATGTCCTCCAGATGGCCCGGGATGCCATGGACTCTGCGTCCAGGGTGGTCGCCTCTGTGATAGCCGCATGCCGTAGCTCCTGGTTACAGACCTACGGTCTATCCCAGGAGATGCAGTCCACCCTCCAGAACCTTCCTTTCAAGGGACCGGGGCTCTTCTCAGAGTTAACTGATGCTAGGCTCCACAGCCTTAAAGACTCCCGGGCCACCCTCCACTCCTTTGGTATACATATTCCTCAGCAGCCCAGCAAGCCATTCCATCCCCTGCTGCTTCTGCCATCATCGAGGTCTTGGGGTACCCCTCGACCTGGTCCCTACAAAAAGAAGGACAAAGACAGGGTTATTAAGAGTCGTCGTCTCGTCCACCTGCCCAGCCTGGTCTTTCCAGGGACCAGGGCAGCCAAAAGCAGTCATTTTGAGGGTGCGCCCGAGGACTATGCCCCAGTCACTGCATTGGATCTGTTCCCCGTCTTCCTCAGACACCTCCGCCCTTTCTGGTCGGCTGGTCCCATATAACCTCAGATTACTGGATGCTTGACACTGTCTCATAGACTCATAGACTTTAAGGTCATAAGGGACCATTATGATCATCTAGTCTGACCTCCTGTACAATGCAGGCCACGGAATCTCACCCATCCACTTCTATAACAAACCCCTAACCTATGTCTGAGTTATTAAAGTCCTCAAATTGTGGTTTGAAGACCTCAAGCTGCAGAGAATCCTCCAGCAAGTGACCCCATGCCCCATGCTGCAGAGGAAGGCGAAAAACCTCCAGGGCCTCTGCCAATCTGCCCTGGAGGAAAATTCCTTCCCGACCCCAAATATGGCAATCAGTTAAACCCTGAGCATGTGGGCAAGATTCACCAGCCAGCACCCAGGAAAGAATTCTCTGTAGTAACTCAGATCCCACCCCATCTAACATCCCATCAGAGACCACTGGGCATATTTACCTGCTAATAATCAAAGATCAATTAATTGCCAAAATTAGGCTATCCCATCATACCATCCCCTCCATAAACTTATCAAACTTAGTCTTGAAGTCAGATATGTCTTTTGCCCCCACTACTCCCCTTGGAAGGCTGTTCCAGAACTTCACTCCTCTAATGGTTAGAAACCTTCGTCTAATTTCAAGTCTAAATTTCCTAGTATCAAGTTTATATCCATTTGTTCTTGTGTCCACATTGGTACTAAGCTTAAATTGGTACTGGGCTATATCCTACAGTTTGTAGTCGACCAACCCTTCCATCCCCCTTCCCCGTCCCTCTTCAGGGACCCTTCTCACAAGCAACTCCTCGTGCAGGAAGTCGAAAACCTCCTGTCCCTAAGGGAAGTGGAAGAGGTTCCACAAGGCATGGAAGGAAGAGGATTTTACTCCCACTATTTCCTCATTCCGAAGGCAAAAGGGGTCCTCAGACCTATTCTAAACCTGCGTTGCTTCAACAAATCTCTCAAAAAGTTGAAGCTTCGTAGGATCTCCCTGGCCTCTGTCATCCTGTCCCTGGATTCAGAGACTGGTATGCCGCCCTAGATTTAAAGGACACATACTTCCATATTTCCATATTCCTGGGGCACCAGTGCTTCCTCCGTTTCACCTTGGGCCAGCGCCATTTCCAGTTCATAGCGATGAACTTTGGTCTCTCGTCGGCTCTGAGAGTGTTCACCAAGTATATAGCGCCAATGGATGCTTATCTGCGACATCTGGGGGTCCAAATCTACCTGTATCTTGACGACTGGTTGATAAGGGTCCTCGGCTCAGGTGCGGAGGCATCTCGCTCTGTTCTGTTCCACCTGCCACGACCTGGGCCTAATAATAAACGACTAAAAGTCAACCCTCACTCCAGTGCAACACACAGAGTTCATTTGGACAGTACTCGACTCCACTCGGGCCAGAGTCTTTCTCCCCAAGACCAAGTTCTGAGCCATGGTGGACCTCATCTCATCTCTGTGTGCCCACCCGCTCGCCACCGCCCACAGGTGCCGGAGACTGCACGCATAATTCTGCCTCAGGCCCCTACAGTCATGGCTGGTGTAGGTCTATGTACCCAACGGGCACAGTATCGACCGGGTGCTCAGGATTCCGGACAGTGTGCTGTTGTCCCTTACCTAGTGGCAAGATCCCGTTTCGGTGCTGCAGGGAGTCTGTCACTGCCCCAGTCTCATTGGTGAGGCTCGTCTCCGACGCTTCGGACCTGGGTTGTGGAGCCACCTGGCCAATCTCAATACTCAAGGCCGGTGATCCAGTCTCAATCTGTCCCTGCACATCAGTGTCAAGAAACACAGGACGGTTTGCCTGACCCATCAAGCCTTTCAAACTCATGTGAGAACAAGGCAGAGCAGTTCAGATCCTAACGGACAACATGGCCAGGATCCTCATGAAGATCAAGCAGGACAGGGTGAAGATCATCCTCATAATGTCAGCATGGCTGCGACATCACTGGTTCAGCACCCTGCTGGACCTCTTTGTGGTGACCCTGTTCCGGATGCCATTCAGGGCAGACCTGTTTCCCAGAACCATGGCAATATCCTGCACCCAAACCTGGCAATGCTTCATCTGATGGCTTGGTTGCTGCGTGGCTAAACGCACAAGAACAGCAGTGCTCATCTGAGGTCCAATGAGTCCTTTTGGGCAGTAGGAAGCCCTCCACCAGGGCGATCTACCTGACCACATGGAAACTATTCATTTGCTGGATTGCAGACAAAGGTTTTCATCCCGAGCGGGCTTCGCTAGCTTATTCTGGACTACTTCCTGCACCTCAAGCTCCAGGGCTTGTCTCTCTCATCTGTCAAGGTCCATCTGGCACTCATCTCAGCCTTACTCCCATCGTTCAAGAGCAGGCCGGTTTTTACTCAGGATGTTATGGCCAGATTCCTTAAGGGCATAGAGCGCCTCAGCCCGCATGTCAGGGACCCCGTCCCTCACTGGGACTTAAATCTGTTGCTGTCTTAGCTTGCAGATCCTCCCTTTGAGCCGCTGGCTTCCTGCTCCCTACTTCTCTCCTGGAAGGTCATGGTAATGTTGGCGCACCAGGTATCCGAGATTCGGGCACTCACCTTGAACGTGCCTTATACAGTCTCTCCTACAAGTACAAGGTCCAGCTAAGACTGCACCTGGCCTTCCTTCCCAAGGTAGTCTCTCCGTTTCATTTGAGCCAGGACATTTACTTACCGGTCTTCTTTCCAAAGCCACATAAGTCAGAGGAGGCACACAGGCTACATGCCCTGGACATCAGGAGGGCTCTGGCCTTCTACATTGACAGGACCAAGCCATACTGTAAGTCAGGGGTCCCCCGCCTCTGGATGACGCTGCTTGTCGGCGGCATTTTGGCGGTGACGCCTGTTGACGTTGCCGCTTGTCGCTGGAATTTCGGGAGATGCTCGTCCGCCGCCATGGTCTTCTGTGGCTCATCGTGTGGCGTCCACCAGACGAAAAAGGTTGGGGACCACTGCACATAAGTCGATGCAGTTATTCGTCGCTATAGCCAACAGGATGAAAGGTCACCCTGTTTCTGCTCAGAGAATTTCCTCCTGGATCATGGCCTTCATTTGCTTCTGCTATGATCAAGCAAAGGTGCCATCCACAGTGATCGTCACCACCCACTCTACCAGGGCGCAGGCCTCTTCAGCAGCCTTTTTGGCCCAAGTGCCTATTCAGGACATCTGTAGAGCAGCCACCTGGTCATCTGTCCACACTTTTATGTCCCACTGTGCGCTTACCCTGCAGGCCCGAGATGATGCTGGCTTCGGTAGAGCAGTACTGCAAGCCGCCAAATGGTGAACTCCGAACCCACCTCCATAGGTACTGCTTGTGAGTCATCTAGAATGGAATCGACATGAGCATGCACTCAAAGGAGAAAAAACTGTTACCTACCTTTCATAACTGTGGTTCTTTTGAGATGTGTTTCGCATGTCCATTCCATTACCCGCTGTCCTCCACCTCTGTTGGAATTGCTGACAAGAAGGAACCAAGAGGGCGTAGGGCCGGTGGCCCCTGATATACCGCTGCATGAGCACAGCACTCCAGAGGTCACCACAGCCTGTCCTATGGATATCATTAAGGCAAAAGTCTCCCACAACTGTGCATGTGGGCATGCACACACCTAGAATAGAATGGACATGAGCAGCACATCTCGAAGAACAACAGTTACGAAAGGTAGGTAACCGGGTTTTTTAAGTGCTCCAGCTGAAGCAAAGCTAATGCATGTCTGTCTACCGATGCTGAGAAGCATGCTCTCTGCTTCAGTGTAGACATAATCGATGTGATTTACTCAAGGTCAAACAGGATATCTGTGGCAGAGCTGGGAATGAACCCCTGCTACCTGAATCTCAGGCTGAGGTCCTAACCACTGTACCATCCTTCTTCTCTTTGCATTAGTATGTAGGTAACTTAATGTAAATTTGTCAAGTGAAAAACATCCTCATTGTAATGCACTAGTTGTTTTCGAAACACTACTGAAGTCAATAGCCAAACTCCCAGTGACTTCACTGGGACCAGGACTTCAACCTAAAAATATATTGATTTCTAAGTGAACAGCAAAAATCATTAACAAGGATTGTTTCTGTGTGTATAGTATGAACATCAGCAATTGACAACTCACTTTTTAAACCTTAAGGAATCTATTTTAATTTGTTTAAATCATTTTTATTAAAGTATTTTTCTTGTGCATGACAGCAACAATACTAGAAAATTTCACCCAATGCTTCATTCACACGCCTAGGCAACCTTTCACATTGTTATGTGAATTAGTTCCTAAGTAGGAGAGGCAACCCATACTGGAAGGATAATTCTGTGCGCTAGCATGATTTTTATGCTGTCCTGAGAATTTGTTGCCAATGTATCTCTTTAACAGGAGATGGCTTGAATGGAAAAACAGCTTCCCTGGTTTCTATTTTCAAGGCAATGATTTTGATTAACTTCACTACAATCAATTTCTTCCCATTGCAGTGTGCTCTGCCTCTTTTCCAGTGGTGGCATACAATACTGCCTCAAACTCACACATCCTCACCATGTCGTATTTATTGGTGAGGATGGGATGTCAATAAAACAAACCACAGACCTCCCTTCATTCTTGTTAAGAATTTCGTCTTCATTGGTAAACCCATTTTGCTTAAAGCTGAAATGTATTCGTAAATATAATGGGTTTTTTTAATGCATTTTATTGTTTTCTGAATTGGGTGGCAAATTAGTTAAATTTGTTACTTAATTTGTAGTTCTGGTAAAATTTTATTCTATTAGCATACCAATTCATAAAATTCACTGGACCACGTTCTTGTTTTAGATCAGGCCTGCACAACTCGTAAAGCGGCGAGGGCCACATTCCTCCAAAGAAAACAGCTGAGGGCCGAAACCTCCCAGCCCGAGGAAACACCCCGCCCCAAGGCTGCCCAGCCCTGCGGAAACAAACCCTCCTTCCCCAGCGCCACCCCACCAAAACAGCTGTGGGCCAAAAAGGAAGGTTGGGGGTGGGGAGGTGATACTTTATTTTAAATCAACCAGGGGCTCCCAGCTAAAGAGGTGGCTGGGAGCCCTCAGGGTCAAATTAAAGGGCCCTGGGGGAACCCGGCAGGGCCGGCTCTAGGTTTTTTGCTGCCCCAAGCAAAAAAAAAATTTGGCTTGCCCCCCTTCCCAGCCCTGGGCTCCCCCCTGTACCCTCCTGCTGCCCCAGTCCTGGGCTCTCCCCGCACCCACACACACCCCCTGCCGCCCCAGCGCTGGGATTCCCCCTTTCCTCCCTACCAGTGCCCTTACTCCACCCTGCTGCTGCCCCAGCCCTTGGCTCCCCGCCACCAGTGCCCCCCCACACCTCCTGCCGCCCCAGCCCTGGGTCACTGGTAACTCGTTCCCAGGGCGGGTCATTCAGCCGGAATTTTGGATGTGCACAAAACACAGACAGGATTGGTTCCCATATGGTTACAGAGCTGCAGTAAAGTGGAACAATTTTCAGCTTGTGTGATTGGAGGATATCTGGATGCATATTAAAGACTGTCCTCCATAAATAAGGAAAAGTTGAGGTGCCTTTATTATTCTTTGGTTCCACTCTCTTTCTATGGGGAATTTGCCAATGCAATATCACTGTCTTCCTCTCAAACAAACAAAAAGGCAATGACTGTTGAAAATAGCAATTCCAGTCCTAATAAGCATTTCTTGCTCAATTTTATCCTACTTTTTCTACAGCAAGTTACAGTGGATCAGTATATTTGATTTGGGAGAAATGAAGTAAAAGCTGCCCAAACCGAGCTTGAGCACTCCTGAATTTTGAGATGTTCAAATCTGGAAGGCAGGTGCTAGGGGTGGGAGAGGGCTGTGGGCTCCATGGGGGAGCATGGCAGCAACTGTCTGGAGCTGCACGGAGCCAGACACGCTGGTCTGAGTGGCACAGTAAGCGGTTTGGGGGTTGGAGAAGGGGTAGGTAGGGGATTCCGGGGGGCAGTCAAGGGACAGGGAGCAGGGGGGGGTTGGATGGGGCAGCGGTTCAGTGGGGCAGTCCGGGGACAGGCAGCAATTGGATAGGCATGGGAGTCCCAGAGGTTTATCAGGGGACAGGTAGGGTGTGGGGTCCTGGGGGGACGTTGGGTGGGGTCTCAGGAAGGGGCAGTTGGGGACTCGACGAAGGGAGGCTAAGATAGGGGCTGGGGTCCCAAGGGGCAGTGAGGGGCAGGGGTCTCGGGAGGGGGTAATCGGGGACAAGGATCAGTGGTGCTTAGATAGGGGGTGGGGGTCCTGGGGGGCAGTTGGGGCAGGGGTCCGGGGAGGGGGCAATCAGCGGCCACGGGTTGGGATTCAAAGGGCTCTGGGCTGCTGGCAGCCGCGGGGAGCCCTGAGCCCTTTAAATCACAGCTGCGGTCGCCCTCTGATTCCCGGCCGCGGCTGGGATTTAAAAGGCTCTGGGCTCCCTGCCCCTGCTGGCAGCCCAGAGCCCTCTGACTCCCGGCCACGGCTGGGATTTAAAGGGCTCTGGGCTCCCTGCCCCTGCGGGCAGCGCAGAGCCCTCTGATTCCCGGCCGCGGCTGGGATTTAAAGGGCTCTGGACTCCCCGCTGCAGCGGGCAGCCCAGAGCCCTTTGAATCTCGGCCCCGGCTGGGATTCAAAGGGCTCTGGGCTGCCCGCAGAGCGCCATGTGCGGGGGATTTAGAATCCCCCGGCGGGCCGCACAGTGAGGCTCCGCGGGCCGCATGTTATGCAGGCCTATTTTAGATGTTCAATTGTTCATCTATCTAAAGCCAGGATATGGTCCTGGGTTTGCTGTTTACAATGCATGCACATGGTTTATTCTGTTTCACCTGTTCAGTAATACAAAATAATTTATTTCTTCATTCAACTTTTTCACATGCTCATTCCTTTCCGCAACTCTGGTTTTCTCTGTGACTAAATTAGTTCATTTCCTCCCTTCGTTCTCTACATTGAAAACTCTGACACCAAAATAAGTCCTGAGCAAAAGTCAAGAGTAAAACATGTTTCATCGTGTTCTCCATAACTGGTTCCAGTGCTACTCAAAGAATACTCAAACCCATGGCTTTCTATAAAAAATCTGTTTGTTTTAGTTTCATAATATACCTTTCCTATTTGGCTAGATCTTAAATTCAGTGAAGACAAAATGTAGTAAAATTAATTTACAAAAAAAGCCTGCTTTTTCTTTACTTTTAGAACTGAAATTTAAAGTACTTTAACTGTTCTTTTGTGTGACGTTTAGATGATTACAGGTGGCTTTTCTTCAGTCTCAGATACTAAAGTAGTTAAATTTTGTTAACTTTGTTAAATGAGAATCACGTATAAAGGGGATATTTTGAAAGGGGATATTTCATTTTGTCTGAAATAAAACTTGAAAAAAATGTGTATGGTCTGTTAAGTCACTGGAAGATTTGTTTGGTTTTAGTTTTTCACACCAAAGGGGGGAAAATAGTTGGTATAATGTGTATCATTTTACCCACAGTGGTGAGGTTGTGAGGGTTTTTTTTCGTTTGCTTGTTTTTAATGCAAACAAAACAGCAAACCGTCTACTGGGATATTGTTTGTTTCTTTGTTTGGTCTAAGATTTTGTGTCGATGTTTTTTGACCAGTTTATCTTGAGCTGATTTCCTTCCCTTATCACTTATGTACATTTTACTGGCACAGTGTCTGAACTCTCTAGGGGGCAGTCATATAGAGCTTGCCACATTTTAAAATTGCTGTTAATTTCCAAGTAACACTGTTAGATTAAGAATCATAAAAAGAGTAGCAGCTAACTTCTGGGTTTTGACAAACTGGCAAGGAGTCACTGGCAGAGTAGTTGCATTATGGAGACATAAAGCCTTGAGGGAGAGGGGTTTGATTGACCGACCATCACTGAGCTAGAACAGTGTGTTATACAATAGAGAGGCCCTTCTCTGGAATGGCAGTCTGCCACCTGAAGTGTTTGTCATTGTGGGCAAGAGAGCATTTGGAGGGTGAATAAAAATGTAATAGAGAAATCAACCCAGGGACATGGGGGAACTGTGTAAGCATGGTAACTATTTAAACAAATACAGTGGATGTAATATTGTCTGAGAGTTCTTGACAGATGCCAATGAAAGTTAGTGTTATCTCTTGAATGTTTTTTTAATTCAACTCTTAATTTATTATAATTCTAATCATGACAATCTAGTAATGAAGTTTTTTGGATCTCAGGAGAAGGAAGAAGTAGACTTGCAGGTGGGGCACATACTTAGACACATCTTTCTATAATATGCTACCCATGCTAGTTTAATCATGAAAAAGCACTGAAGTCAGATGCAAAGGCAGCTGTTCTCCTACCCTTCTAGTAAGGAAGGGAATAAAATTGGTGATAATAAATGGGTGATAAAAATAATAAGAAATTGCTTTTAACAAGGGTAATAAACTTCAAAGAATAGATGTTTTACTTCTTTCCTTGATGTCATTTGGCTGAATTTCCTATAAATTGGCAATTACAGACCTTGTGAATGAAGGAAGCACCATTTTGGTGCTACAGTTGACTTTGTGTCAGTTTCCATTATAAAGCCTTATTTTCTGAAGCTTATAACTTAAATCATAACATTTTTGTTTTGGGCTGCAACTTCTCATGTTAGTCTTAATCCTGAAAACAGTTTTGTTTTGTATTTCTTTTCTTTTTAACAAATGTTTTGATTCAAATGTTTGATGCTATTGGCATACAAAAACTGCTATACATTTATGTATTTGAAGGGGTTTTCTGGTACTTCTGGAGCTGGATTTGCTTTTTTAAATGAACTTTTACGTACCAGTTAATCTGTAATGTAGATTTATGCCGCGTGACTTGTAAGGAGGAAAATAGGCGAAGTTCTTCCCTTTAGAAAATTGCACAAGATGCTAGACATTCTGCACCCTTCCATGACTGGTACACTCCCCATGTCTATTAACAGGTGATTGTTAGAGCCTGTAAAGGACTTGTGGAAGACTCTAGTATTAATAGCTGCAACTTCCAAGATGGCATATAGACAGTACCAAGTTCCTTCCAAGGGAAGGAACCCAAGATCAGACCAAGTATTATTAAAATTGCTATTCAATTGGGAACCTTGATGTGCACAGTGGCAACACTCACACTTAGGAAAATCCTCCTGTATTTGTAATAGTTTTATTAATATGTTTTGCAAAGTCACCAACTCTGTAACCCAGCAAGGTAAATAGAGATAATAGAGAATGTACATTTGAACATCCATATGCTCACATATCACTTGTAGAACAACCTGAAATGTTAGCCATTATCTTCCTCATAACCTTCCTCATCACCATCGCCAGTGGCCATCTTTCTGGCACATCCCAAAGGCAACATCTCTTCCTACCCAAGCACACAGGCTGGTATACAACTTTTATAATCTGTTGTGCTGATGCCACTATGCCTAATGCATATTCAGTAGAGGTTCCTCCCCTCTTCCTTATTTGTATTTCCTCACTCGATCAGTGTTGGGATGCCCTTATCATATAGGTTAGTATATTAATGATCTCAACTTCTCATATATGTCAGAATACAGAATTAATTCCTTTGTAGGCTTTTCCTATGTCATTCATCACTGTAGTATCTGAGTACTTCACAAACACTAAATAATTTATCCTCACAATGTCCCTTTTGAGATTAAGTGGTATTTTTATCCCATTTTACTGATGGGGAACTGAGGCGCAGCGATTAAGTCCAAAATAGTCAGAAGTGTCCAGTAATTTTCAGTGCCTAGTTTGAGACACCTTGGGCCTGATTTTTCTAAGTACATTTTAAAAGTTTATTTTTGTAGCACTTTATATGCTCAAAACAGAGCTCCCGTTGACTTCAGTTTCAGTTCTATATGATTAGCACTTCTGCATATCAGAGCCCAGGTGTTCTGAGTTTGGGGTGGTTTGCTTGGGCTCACACAAGACTGTAGATGAAGCAGGAATAGAAAAACTGAGTTTCACCTGCCCTAACCATGAGAGAATCCTTTCTCTCCTTGCAGTCCCCTACCTCATTTACTGAACACCTTCCAAATTCTGCAACAAATGAGGCAGGGATCCTACAGACAACATCATTCATTAAGCAACCCTGATTCACTCGCTGCACGTTCTCCATCTTGTGCACTGAATGGAGCAGGGATACTGTGGAAAAAATGTCTATGCCATCATATCATGAAAGACTCTATCAAAATGCATATGCACAAATAGGGCCAAATTAAAGTTGCACAGGAAACCTTAAATATGGCATTTCCTAACTTTTGAGTGCTTAGATCTTAGTATTCTCAATGTAATTTCCTAGTTTCTTAACCTGAAAAACTGAAATGCCATTCTGTGGAACCATATTGACCTCCAAATAGGTCATTAGCAAGGATAAAATAGTTATATGCACAGCACAGATTTCTAACACAGGAGTTGATGGAGTAATTGGTAGAGGTAGTAGGTAGTTATTCTCTGTGTGGACCAACACATACTTTGCTCAATGGGTTTCACAGTTAAACAGCAGAAGAGTGGTGGGGCTCAAGAATCTTTGGTTCAATTCTAGATTCTGGAGGGAAGTGCACTCTAGTAGTTTCAGGACTCCCTCCCTCCCTCCCTCCCCCAGACCTGTCTCTGTCCCTCTTGTTCATTGCTGCTATCCCGCAGCCTGTCCCTGTCCCCTTCATTCCTGTCCCTGTCCCCTTCCCTTCTCAAAGAAACTTCTGTCCCACTTAACTGCCTATCCCTTTTCTCCCCCATTCCTTCCCTCATTGCATTCAAATTAAGCAGTCATCTCCTCCTCTTGCAGTCTGCCTGAGTGCAATAGGGAGAGTATTGAGAGCACAGCAGAGACATTCTCCTGGCTCTGTTCCTGTGCCCAGTGCCAGACCAGCACCTGGCAACTAGGAGGAGGAATTGTTGTGAAAGTTGTGCTCAGCTTTGAACTGTAGTGTGCTCAGTGTAGACAGAATCTTTTGGAAACGTAATAAACAGCCTCTAACAAACCTTTACTGAGTATGTGCAAACAGTGATTTTAAAACACTGCCATATTTGTTTGCATAGAGATAGCAAAAGACAATTCTATGATCCAAAGATACAGGCCTATTTTCGTCATTGGAAGAGCAATATATTTTTTCCTAACCTTATTTTTGGAAATAGCTGTACTCTGTTGAAAATTAAAAAAATAAAAAATAAAAAAAGCTTGAGGCAGATACCCAGTGTGGAAAATTTCAGCATAATGGTTTGACAAAGTTATAAGCAACTGAAAACAGTTGGAAATGAAAGTGTTAAGCAACCTAAACTGTAGGCCCTGACTCCAGCACTTCCTATAATATAGTGCTTTTTATCCATAAGTCTTAAAACACTTTATAATGATGGTGAAGTATCATTATGCTTATTGTAAAGATAAGACTTGTCCAGGGTCATACACCTAATTAGTGACAGGCCTGGGAATAAAACCAGGTCTTCTGATTCACAGTCCTGCACCCACTGCATAGTAGTGTATATCTATTCAATTGTTTTGGAGCTATAATGATAACTCTCCAATCTCTCTATATAATCCAGTCTAGTGCAACTAAGAGTGTTGCATCTAAAATACTGAAATTTGGGTGCGTTCATTTTTTGAATGCCCAACTTCAAGAACCTTTAAGGAGTCTGATTTTCCAGAATGGTCCTCATCATTCTCTGAAAATCAGATTTTAAGGTACCCCAGGTTGAGCTCTCTCAAATTGTGGAGCTCCAAATCATGTCAAATTTGAAACTCTTGGTCACAAAGCTCTGATACAGTAACTCCTCACTCAACGTTGTAGTTATGTTCCTGAAAAATGTGACTTTATGTGAAATGATGTTAAACTAATCCAATTTCCCCATAAGAATTAATGTAAATGCGGGGGTTAGGCTCCAGGGAATTTTTTTTTGCCAGACAAAAGACATTATATACTTATACAGTATAAGTTTTAAACAGTTTTAAACAAACAGTTTAATATTGTACACAGCAATGAATGATTGTAAAGCTTGGTTGAGGTGGTAGAGTAAAAGGGTGGAATGTTTCCCAGGGAATGCCTTGCTGCTAAATGATGAACTAGCACTCGGCTGAGCCCTCAAGGGTTAATACACTGTTGTTAATGTAGCCAAACACTCTACAAGGCAGCATGGACTAATACAGGAGGGAGGAAACACAATAGATGCAGGGCAGTCCCTGCAAAAACTGAACATGATGATGAGCCCACGCTATCCAACTGGAGTGCACCACTACCTCCTCCTGACAGCACGTGCATGGCTGCACAGGTGCTGACTTTCCAGAGTGCTGGGGGGTGCGTGCATGAGTGAGAGAGACATGCATTGCCACTTTAAGTACGCTGACTCCACTTCAATTATGTTGCCCTTTTGAGCAGATCAGTCAGTTCAGACAGGAAGCAACAGCTTCCAGCAAGCTCCCTCAGTTCTGTCCCTGAGCCCTGTCTCCAATCCTCTGCTTTGTGAAGAGGGGTTGCAGAGCGTGGGGGCAGGAGCAGGAGGACATCCTGATATCAGCACCCCTCTCCCTCCCTCCCCCAGCAAGCAGGAAGCTCCAGGGAGCATAGGGCAAGGCAGGAGCAGCACAACAGTGAGGGGAGGGACAGCTGAATGGTTCTGGGAAGCTGCCAAGCCGCATACCTTACAGGGAATTTAGGGGAGCTGATGGGGAGTGGGAGCTGCCAGCCTCCCCGGTTCTAATCCCCACAAGGAGGTGCTGCTCTTCCAGAGAATCCTGCAAGCAATGGACAAAGCAGGCAGCTGCCAAACGATGTTATAAGGGAGCATTGCGCAACTTTAAATGAGCTTGTTCCCTAATAGATCAGCAATGTAACAACAAAACAATGTTAAGTGAGGAGTTACTGTATATATACATACTTCTCATATGTGATCATAACAGTAGAATATTAATTTCCACAATCGTATGATAAAATTATCTTCTAGGCTCGATATTCTGACTGCATTATATCACATTCCCCTTTAGAATGCCCCAATGACTCCCTTTTTTCCATCATATCTAACACAAACTTTCAGTCATCACCTTCATGGCCTACTATAATACCTCTTCCTATTCTTCTTGTATTGCCTCCTTCTGTCCTAACAGTGGTACTACACTCAATGCCCTGCCTATCTTTCTCCCACAAGTATATTTGTTCCTTTTTTTTTTCATTTCTGTTCTTTTGTGTGGCGTGCCCTTCCTATTTTAGTTTTCCAAACTCTTATTTTCCATTTAAACCTCTCCTGAAATCTCATTTCCTCCGTGATGTCTGCAATAACTTTCATAACTTTATCTTCTGTATTTTTAAACATTAAAAAACCCACTTATGTCCACATTATGTAAACTGAGTAACTTCATATTCATATTCTGCCAACCCTTGTCATCCTTCTTCCCATCCAATCCTGCCACTTCACTCCTTGCATCACATCTGAAATTTAGACTGCTCAGTCTCACAAATAATTCTGTGTCTTCTGTGAAGCACCCCACACACTTTTGGATATTAATATACTGTAGGTCATATTCTGTAAAGTGGTGCAGATGTAGTCTGGCACAAAAGCCATGCAACTCAGTGCAGTACTCGTCCTACAGCATTACAGAGCCATTGTGAGGGGGTCTCATGCCTCTCCCTGTTGCTGTAGCAGAAGAAGAAAGGAAGAGTGGCCAGGATACCCTGATTTTCAGATGTGGTTTCAGCCCCTTGGAGGTATTTGCAGCTGGTATAAATTACAGAAGCCCATAGACTATGTGTAGATGGATTGGCAAGCACTAGGACCAAGCGAATGCAAAGATGAGTTGTAGAGTGGAAAGAGCTGTAGCCCACTGTTACACTCACGTCATTGCCCATGCTCTGTGCAGTTTATTTCATTGCATTTATTTTGCACTTTTGACATCCTGAGTTGTACTCTGCCGTCTAATTCATCCCTTCTGGTTACTTGTGCTCTATAGAACTACACCAGACCTTCATATATCTAATCAACTTTCAGAAAGCTGCCATTCTTAACTGGGGGGAAAAAATACTTAGAAATGTTTTCCTCTTTCATCACAATGATGGTTATCTAAATTCCAGTATGATCAACGTTCAGTCCTGGGCTAATGACATGTTTAAGTTCCTTTATCTCCTGGACCATCAAGACAATGACCAAATGCCATAACCCATTTGAAGCAGGTTATTCTTTTTAACTCTGGTATCTCATGAGAGATCAGGCTTTTAAAAAAATTCTATATAAATATGATTTTAAAGTAAAATGCTGTCATTATGTCTTGCTGTCTTTTTCTCTCCTTCCACCTTACAGGTAGACTTCTACTGCCCAGCAATTTGTTTTTACCCATGGAAGGGTACAGCAAGTGGTATTAACACATTTTATTAAAACTCCTAAAATTTCTAAAAATAGATTCTTCTGTAAAGTGTGGCAAAAATTGCATACATAATACTATTTGTTGGTTATAAAATTTAGTTGTAATTTCTTCAATATGCTCTTAACTCATACAGGAGTTAGATGGTCATTCCAAACTTATATCCCTAAAACATTTATACTACCAAGACTGTGTGTGTCAGTGTTTGAAAGGTATATTTATGCTTACTACTATTGGCCCTAGAGATGGTTACTATTAATTTTACTATCTTCTTGTATTTCCTTCTGAGTATTGGCAATTCAGTACACAGAAACAGCTGTAGACAACTCCCACAATCTCTTCTAATGGACAGAGGAGCTAACCAGTTGACCAAGCATTCATCTGGCTCATAGTGTCCTTCCAACTGACTCCTTCCTAGAGCGAGATTTAGAAAGCAATTGGCTTCTTTATTGGAAGACTCAGAAGACATCCATATCTGATATTGCTAACATCACCTTAGACTGTTGCCCTCTATCAGTGTGGTGTTTCTCACAAAGGAGGGCAGTGTTGCAAATCTAAATTTAATATGTAATTATTATACGTTATAATAATCAGTATAGCATACATATTCGTGTGTGTGTGTATTGTATATTTAATTTTTTAAATCTTATGTGGCTATTTAGTAACTGAAGTTACCTTTGATATGTAGGAGAAACCTGATCAATGTACTTCCCGATGAATTGTAACTAGATTGAGATCACTTTTATATTCAGTATAAATTAGTTACAAATCATATTTCTTTCTGTTAAGATATTGTTTTATACCTGACAATTTATCACATGGATGTTCTCGAAATGTCCACGCTTATAACATTTTGGATTATGTATTTCAAGCGAGTTGGAGAGTTAAACATTTTTCCATAAGTATGGCTGCAGGTAAACAACCAATTTTAGTCCAGAAAATAGCTTCTGCTTCTGTCAACATGTTGTTTATTTTCTCCCTGAGATAAAAAGTTCAGTTTTCTGATATTTGTACCAAGATAAAGTCAGTAAACAAGATTAATATAGTGTGGAAAAGGTTGTCAGCAACCCTGGCAAAGGAAATAAGTTGCCTGTACACAGAACATACTGTAAACTGAATAAAAGTGTCAGGTCCACCATGAGATAATGTGATCATGAACCTCTAACAAAGCATGACATAGGCACAGTCGGCTTTTCTTATACCCACAGTGTAGAAAATGGATTACTATATTCCAGGGATACCCACTGGAATAGCATGAAAACCTCATTTTGAGATTAATGCAGGATGTAACTCTCTAGAGCTGAGCCACATGTTTACCGATGGTGTTCAAGTAACAGTTTGATTACTAATGTTATAACTTCCTGATTACATATACATTTAAAATGTTTTAGATCATCAGCATTTCAAAGTCCATATTTGACAAATAATATGTCTTGCTCAAATTATAAGATAAAATGTAACAGAGGGGAATTTGTTTGAAAGCGTTGATTGCAATTTCATTGTTACTAAGTGAATAAGCAAGACTGCTTTCACTCTATTAAATCTTACTAAATTAATATCAAATATTGGTGTCTGGAACTGCCCATTCTATATGCTGGTTTGCAGGCAAGATTTCTTTGAGGCAGCAAAGTATAATGTTGCTACGTCTCCTGCTGTCAGAGTTTTAGGTGTTGTGGCATTTGAATAATTACTGACCAGTAAAACAGGTGTTCTTTTCAAGTTCTATTTGTTTGAGAGATTCTACCCATTATAATGAAATGCCCCAGTTTACAGATAGGGAATTTCTGTGGAACTTGGCAAATATTTTTGAACCTGTGGAGCTTTCTGAAGGCATTTGTGGCATTATATGAACATCTTCCAGACTTGAACCTTAAGATGCCATGGTTCTTCTGCATAAAAATGTGTAAGAGTAGAGGAAACTTGCTTTTATAAAATATTCAGTGATTTGTTGTCTTTGAAAATGCAATGCATCATCCTCCTGATGAGTGATGAACTGTCAAATGTGGATAAACAGAGGATCCATAGGTAAAAAACAACCCAAACCCCAATGGTCCCAGACAATATGTGCATATCAGCTGTTTATTTGTGTGGTTTCCAGGTCTGCTTTCAGTACTGGCAGCATAGCTGATTTTTGTTGTCCTGACTTTGGTCATCTAGTGATTGTAAGACTTTATCCGCTGGAGACTTTAAAGTATGTAATTGTAAGAGGACTTGTTGCTCCAAACATCAGTAACTTCTGCACTTACTTTCTGCATGTGTGCAACTTCAGCAGGTGGTCCCTAATGCCCCCTAACTCCGCCTCCTGTACGTATGCATAGCAGCTATAACAAGCAAATTGTGCTGCAGAAGAGCAGGAGGCTGCTCTGCTGTAGTATTGCATAACACCACTAAGCCATATTTTCCGTATACACACCCTTTTCAAAGCCTATTTGTGACGTATGAGGAGAGTATATAAGGTAAATACATAACTAGTTTTAAAAATCCTCATATTTATTTTTGATTGCAGTTGAGATTAAAGAAGGAACAACTGAATATGACATCGATGTAGTGATATACCATTTTATATGTACATTTTACTTTTATTTTCATTAGCATTTGCTCTGTGTTAGAGACTAAGACCTGGGTTTTCAAAGTAATCTAAGGGAGTAAGAGCCATTTTAAAATCCCATCCTAACGTCACAACTTTGTGTTTTTCTACATTTCTTAAAAACACAATACATTCTGGGTGGGATTTTAAAAAGCACCTAAATCCCATTGTCAAAGGCATTTAGACCCCTAAAGATGCAGATAGGCATCTTTTGAAATTTTCAAAAGCACCTAAGCAGATTAGGCACCTATTTGCATCATTAGACATGTAGACACATTTGAAAATCTGTCCATAAGGCTGCTAAACTTCTCAATTACCATTTGAAAATTGAGATTAGGCTCCTAAATCATTTAGATACTTATGAAAATACTACTTGAGTTATCAACTGAAAGTATCACTAATTATTTTTACTGTATTTAGTGTGTCTGTTACTACCTCGGTAGGTAGTATATACTCTTCCAATGGAAAAATACAATGTACATGTAATACAGCCCAAGAACTTGTAGCATTTTTATTTAATTTTTTTCCCTTTTTTCCCCTCTTAGATTACCACTGCAGGCCCAGGCAACAAGAAAATGGTTCACTTGTCCCAAGATTCTCATCACAATGAGTGAGTACCAATGGTGGGAGGTTGTCACTGTTTTTATTATTTGTATTACAGTAGCATCTGAGGCCTAAAGCCATATTGTGCTACACACTATACAAACATGGAATAAAAGAGGGCCCTGGCCCAGTTATAGGACATATCCTAAGGATATTACAACCCTTTTAGCTTACTGTGGGTTTTTAATTAAAATGTGGAGTTCAGTGCTGCTTTGAATGTGTTTTTATTAAGTTTTTTATGCATATCCTTAAATTATATTTAAAATGTTATAAATGTTCACAGATATGCTAAGCAATAAATATAAAAGATTGTGTAAAGACATTTGAAGTAGTTTTCTTCAAAGAAGAATAACAAGAAGTTCAGAAATGTCAAACTACATTTCATAAGGAAAATACAATACCTAACACTTTTTTAAATTTGATATCCTGTGAGAAAACTGGTTCTCATACAAGTTCTAAGAACCAAAAGCCAGAATTGATTATTTGAGTACATTCTGACTGTGATGTTGCACTCCATATGCTTTATGCAAAAGGTCTCTTGTAGGTATCATTACAAAGCTTATAATCTACTTAGTGTGTTCATCCTATTTGTTTGCATGTATTATTTCTGTGTCTGAAGTTAGGAGAATAAGATATAAACTTGTATTACTAATGTAAACATATTAAGTGGAAGCCATTAAGGATGCTTCAGAATCAGTGAACTGTAAATAGCTCCGTTTACTTGCAAACCTTCCTGTGTACGTGTGGGTCAGCCCAGGAAGAATGGAGGCTGGGGTCTCACAGGACATGTGACCATGTCACCTGATAATGAAATCCATGTTAAAGCTGGTACTTTTCCATTTAGAAGGAGGGGTGGGGACCCAGAGAGACAAAAGATTCCTGCCTTGTGCCAAAGCTATAAAAGGGGGTGGAGCAGGACAAAGGAGTGGCCAGTCATGAGAAAACCCCTAGTTCCACCTAAGATGTCTGCTGAAACTAACAAGGACTGTACCAGGGGAAAGGATTGGGCCCAGACTAGGAAGGAGGATAGTCTATGAAAGAAGCTTATTGGAACATCTCTGAGGGTGAGATTTACCTGTATTCAGTTTTTTAATGTATTAGGCTTAGACTTGCGTGTTTTGTTTTATTTTGCTTTGTGACTTACTTTGTTCTGTCTATTACTTGAAGCCACTTAAATCCTACTTGTTATACTTAATAAAATCACTTTTGTTTATTAATGAACCCAGAGTAAGTGATTAATACCTGGGGGAGCAAGCAGCTGTGCATATCACTCTATCAGTGTTATAGAGGGTGGACAGTTTGAGTTTACCCTGTAAAAGCTTTATACAGAGTAAAATGGATTTATTTGGGGTTTGGATCCCATTGGGAGCAGGTGTCTGGGTGCTGGAGGCAACTAACCCGCTGACCTGTTTTCAGTTAAGTCTGCAGTTTTGGAGTGGACTGGACTCTGGGTCTGCGTTGCAGCAGGCTAGCTTGTCTGGCTCAAAAAGGCAAGGTTCTGGAGTGCCAGGCTGATAGGGAAAATGGACTCAGAGGTAATTTCACCACATCAGGTGACAGTCCTAAGGGGATCTGTATGACCGAACCTGTCACACTGACATCACTGGGTACCAATAGATATTCCAATATATCATTATCATAGACCAGTGGTTGTATTCAGATGATATTGTTAATAGAAATGTTTTTCTGATTGTCTTTTGAGTAGTTTGCAATAAGACATTATTTTCTTCTTATTTTTTTCAAACAGGGAATCCAAAAAACTAGGCTCACCAAAAAGAACACAACCATAAAAGTCATGTCTTTACATAGTTATTATTGATTAATCTAAAATAAGGAAATGAATAGGAATACCTTATTATAATCTACCTTACATTAATTTTATTTTTAAAAGGCATCATTGGAATTCATTTCCCAGCCAAAATTATAATCTGTGACTGTTAGTGTGATGTAAATACCTCACCACCTTCTTTGAATGGTGGTCCCTATTTGTATTCCACTGTGGGCTTACACATGCTCAGCATGTACCCAGAGCTGGAGAGTTTGAAAGTAGTGTCCATTGGTCCACACATGCACCCTGGCTCACCTTGTGCCTTCAACTGAGGGGATAAAGAATAAGGTCGCCTGACTGCCTCTCCAGTTCCTTCTCACCGCCACATGGTTTGAGTTGGAACCTTAAGTGTCCGCAGTTTTGGCTTCTTTCTACAAAATGAGAATTATATAGTTTGTAAATAGTTCAATAGTTTTAATAGTTTTACTGTTTAGCATTAGATTAGTCTCCCAGGGAGACACCTCCCTCCCCTGTACTCCCCTGTACCACATTCAAGTAGTGGACTATGCCCAGGACTCTGGGCTTCAAACTTTGTGCTTCTTGCCCATGATCCTTCTTGGTCAGTGACGACCACAGGCATTGCCTGTACTACCTTGGGGAAGCTCACATCACAGCGAGGTGCAGTATCTTCCAATCGTTCCCCAGTTGCACCTGAGAAAGGTGGGAATTTCATCTCTGAAAATATCTCATGGAGAAGGCCATGAGGCCCCAATTGGATCCAGGCCAGGGAACATCCCTCGTATATTGGCCTGATTCAGCAAGGAATGCGCCTCCTGCTGCGAGGTGGAGCTCTGTTATGAGAGAATCTACTCCCACAGGCTTCTCATGAGTATGAAACTAAGTCTTCCTCAAAGTCCACGTCAAAGAAGTCGGACTCAGCTGTAAGCAAGCCTACCAGCTTGGCCTATGAGGACTTAGGATGTACTAAGTCTCAGGGACAAAAAAGAGACTAAGTCTCACGACAAGAATGCCCATAAGCATTGGGCTCCATCGGTACTGGACTGTTTTCTGGCAGTACCGTCGTCCCTAGCTCCTTCTAAACCCCGGGATTTGTCAGCACCGATGAAGTCAGATAACTGCTAACTTCAGATACCACTCTCCTCATAGGTTCTGACCACCTGGACAAGCAGAACCCCTCTCATACTGGAAGATCTGAATCTGTTGCTGCCTCACAGGACATTTTTGCTCTCCCAGATCCGGAATCCCCTACTCCATCAGTTCCCTCTGTTTCAAGGAGATAATATCACCTCCAAGGTAATTGACTGCTGGAAGGAGCTTATCACCCATCCTATACACAGAATACATCTCCCCTCCAACAGAACCAATGATACGACTACTGGGACCAGAATCAGCCTTCTCTTCATCAGGAGATTCTGAGCCATCTGATAAACCATTCTTCTTTTACCCTAGGTATCCTTCACCACCCAAAAGACCCACACAGGTTTGAGACCAACCTCTGCTTCATCTAACTAGGAGCCACTTGTACCTCATGCAGTGGAAGGCCCCATGACCACCTATCGACCCTTCCTACTGGCCATATTGGGGACCTTGGGACCAGTACCCCTCTGCAGAATTGATCCACTTTGCCAGGGAATTACCCTTGCCTCCCCTCCAAGGAGATCTGCCCCCAACAGTTCCACGGGAACCAGCAAGATTGCCATCATCATCCCCAGATGAAGAAGTGAATTTTATGTCCCTTCCTCCCTCTCCCCCCACTCCATTCCCCCATCCACCACGATGACTTTAACAGTTCCAGGACCTCTGCTGGAGAGCTTCAGATTCCCCTTGAGGAGATCCAAGACTCCCAGCACAAACTCCTAGACATCCTGCATGCTTCCAGACCCAACAGAATAGTTTTCCCTGTTAATGAAGCCATACTGGATCCAGCTAGGACAGTTTGGCACACTACGCCCACCTGTGCTTCTACTCCCAAAGGGGCGGAGAAGCATTATTATGTGCTGGCCAAGGTTTCAGAATTTTTGTTTTCTCACCCTGTCCCCAATTCACATAGTTCACATCACAAGCAGGCCTCAATTATCGCTCAAAACATGTTTGTGTGTCTTCTGGCTTACATGGCCTCATGCATCTATGTCGTCACATTAGCAAGATTCCCTCTTTGTTGCCTTCAAACTTGGCTGCAGTCAGTATACTCCCCAAGCCGTCATTCCATGAACCTCATGGTGACAGTTCCGGCCAAGATACTGTCTTCCCTGCTGTGGTGGACAAATTCTCATCAGGTATGGGTATTCCTTTTCTCCCTTCCTCTCTGAACAGGACCATTATTATGGATGCATCCCTCTTAGGTTGGGGAGCTCCCATGAACAGCCACACAGCACAAGGAACCTGGATGTCTTGAGAGGCCAGGATGCACATCAATATCTTCGAGTTGCAAGCAGCACAGAAGGCATGCAAGTCCTTTCTTCCATTCTCACCATGTCCTTATAATGTCAGATAACATTACAATGATCTTTGACATCAACAAGCAGGGAAGGAGCAAGATTCCCCTTCCTCTGCACAGAAGCAGTCAGTCTTTGGAATTGTGTATCAGCAATCAAATCAACCTATCTGCAACCTACCTTCCAATGAAGCAAAATGTGCTTACAGATGCCCTCAGAAGGCCATTAAATAGTTGAATAAGAGTGGGAGCTCCCTCATTCAATAGTGCACAATATTTGTAATCTATGGGGAACTCCAACTAGGGATCATTTGCTTCTCAAGCAAACAGGAAATGCACTACATATTGCTCCAGAGGAGATCTAGGTCTCCTCTCTCAGGGTGTTGCTCTGCTTCGTGGTCGGACCAGTTCAACTGTGCCTTCCCTCCACTACTGCTCCTGCAATATGAGTTCTGTGCAACACAAGCATTGTGCAAAATCTGGCAGGACAAAGCAAGATTCATCCTGATTGCCCCTTCTGGCCAGACAGTTCTAGTTTCCTAACCTCCTATGCATGTCATCACGACCACAATCATCCTCCTAACGTTCCCCAAGCCCCGGACCCAGTGGAATGGCAAGATCAGGCACCCCGATCCACATCCACTCCACTTCTCAGGGCTTGGTATTTGGGTGGGCATCATCCTTAGAACGTTCATGCTCCAAAGTTGCATGAGACATTCTCTCTAATAGTAGAAAGGACTCTACTAGAAAATGTTACTTAGCTAAATGGAAGTGCTTCTCTTCTTGGGCACAACAAGGTGGTGTTCTCCGAGAGATTACAGATATTCCTCTCATCTGGGACTATATCCTATTTCTATCAGCCTCTTGCAAGTCCACTTGGTGGCGATAAGCGCATACCATCTACATTCTCAGGGCTACTCGGTCTTCACACATCCACTGATCAATACATTCTGCAAAGGCCTAATAAGAATCTTCCCACCTACTCAGAATCCTGTTCCCCTGTGGGACCTGAACCTTATTCTCTCAGTATTCCTTCCCCTCATTTCAGCCTTTAGCTACTTGCTCCATGTCTCTTATTTCAGTGAAGATTACTTTTCTTGTAGCCATTACCTCAGTGAGAAGGGTTGGTGAACTTGAAGTGCCATCATATCTTCTATACACTATATTCCATAAGGATTAGGTTTCTTTATGTCTACACCCCAAATTCACCCCAAAGTAGTTTTGGAATTTCATCTTAACCCAATCCATTCACTTTCCTGTGTTCTTCCCAAAATCACACACTTCCACAGAGGAATGAAGACTCCACTCTCTTGATGTTCAGTGAGCCTTGGATTTCTACCTACAGAAAACCAATCCCCGTGACTGTTTGTTGCTATAACAGAAAGAGTCAGAGGGCACATCATCTTCATCCAGAGAATCTCCAAATGGATCTCTAGCCACATTCTCCTCTGCTGTCAGCTTTCGAATCTCGCCCTGCAGCCCCCACAATGGAGTAAGAGCTCATTCCACTCGAGTGCAAGCAACAGTTATGCCATCTTGTCAGGAGGTACCCCTCCTGGACATATGTAAAGCAGCCATGTGGGGCTTCATTCACATATTTGCAAGACATTATGCCCTAGTGCAGGACTCTTCTGCTGATGCCTTTTTGGGACAGTGATACTCCGCTCAGCCCTACTGCCTATATCCTCACACCCTTCTCCTTCTCAGGTATTGCTTGCCAATCACTAATAGTGGAATACAATACGGACCATCACTTGAAGAAGAGGTGGTTACTTACCTGTAGCTGGATGTACTTTGAAATGTGTGGTCCCAATATATATATTCCACTACTTGCCCTCCTTCCCCTCTGCTTTGAATCTTATCAAGTAGTTGGTCCATCCCACCCTTTATTCCCTCGTTCAGAGGCATGAGGTGAGCCAGAGTTCAGGCGTGGACCAACGGACACTATTTTCAAATTCTCGGGCTCTGGGCACACAGTGTACATGCGTAACCCCACAGTGAACTACAGATAGGGACCAGATATCTCAAAGAACTTCCAGTTACAGATAAGTAACTTCCTCTTAGTGTTTGGGTAAACACGATAGTTCCTGATAGATATGCTAGCAGGAAAGGGGTTTTTTACCTCTAAATATGAGGCCTCACTTGATTTTTTACTATTTATTAATAGAAGTAACTTGTATTCATGGACTCCTGCACAGCTTGGGCTGAGAAGGCTCTGACCTTTCTTCTATAATGTTAACTCACGCATGCGTGCATTCTCTCTCTCTCTCTTTTCACACACCCTCCCCCCCACCTATTCTATGTATGAGTGTGCAAACTCAGTCTCTCACTTTCCAGTTCCTACTTTTTTTTTTCTCTCCACTATAAAAGTAGAAAAAAGTAGCTGGGGTATTATTGATTTATATTACAATAGCCACTTGATCACCATATTTGAGGTCAGGAAGGAATTTTCCCCCCAGTCAGATTGGCAGACACCCTGGAGGTTTTTTCACCTTCCTCTGCAGCATGCGGC
This sequence comes from Mauremys reevesii, assembly GCF_016161935.1. Taxonomy (NCBI): domain Eukaryota; kingdom Metazoa; phylum Chordata; order Testudines; family Geoemydidae; genus Mauremys; species Mauremys reevesii. Next base: position 48,183,416 of record NC_052625.1, read on the forward strand.
ATGGGTCACTTGCAGGTTTAAACTAATGTAAATGGTAGATTCTCTGTAACTTTAAGTCTTTAAAACATGATCTGAGGACTTAAGTAACTCAGCCAGAGGTTACAGGTCTATTACAGGGTGGGTAAAGTTCTGTGGTCTGCAGTGGGAAGGAGGTCAGACTAGATGATCACAATGGTCCCTTCTGACCTTAAAATCTATGTCATGATCAGGGCCAATTGTGCTAGATGCTATGGTACAGACTTTCAGGGTTTTCTACAGAATACTCAGTCTGCCCAAGCAATCCCACAGTATGCAGCATATTCAGTACTTTCAGAGTGTCAAACCAACGGGGCATTTGAAGACAGTACAAAAATTTCCAGGGACGCTACTTTTTGGTTAATGGATTTGCAGGAACTGTGTTTAGAGGGGTTCTGAGGTTGCTCTACCTGGGTTTGGAAAGAGTTCAATTTAAAACTGTTATACTGTTAAACTATATTAAAATTAACCATTTTAGAAATCAGAGTGGACAGGACATTAAATTATTCACTGTTTAGAGGCCCATAAACAGGGTTAGAAATAACTAGTATTGTTTTTCAGTTAGTGATCCATTTAATTCTGTGAAGACACAGTTTACATTTTAGCAGTATGTTTGATTCAACACCCAATATCTGATAACATGACTGAATAGCTTCTATAGATTCCTACACTGCTGCTTCCACTGATAGACTGACTTGAGTCTTCAAGAATCTTCTTGTGTCCTGTGTAGCTTCTGGTGGGAGAATGCATGGCCTGTCATTACTTAGTAACTGCAGCAATGTGAGAAATCTGAGCATGGTGATGGAGATGTTCAAAAGTTAATACTAGCCATTCCAGGCTTGTATTAAACTCCCAAGGTTACCGCTTTACTCTGACCTTGGCTTGGTAAACGCTGCCACCACCCAAATGCAAACCCCTTTTCGGATCCCAGGAAGGCGCACTTTGGAATTCCTTCCTATGGGGTACCCTCAAGCCCCTTCAGCCCCATTCCCTCCTCCGGGGAAGAGCTGAGAAAGAAAACAAAGGAAATTAGCTGTTGCCACCAGCTAATTTAACATGTGCACAGACCTCTTAGGACAAAAATCCAATCCTGTTCTTAAGGTAAATTTTATTAAAAACAAAAAAGAAAGAAAATACATCCGGAACTTAGGTTTTTGCTAGATTTTAAAAGAGCTATTCCAAATCTTAAGCACCCAAAATAGCTTTCTTGGGGGTTCATCTTAAAGGTTACAAACAAACAAAAGCATCTGGGGTTAGCACAGAGGAGTGCACAGAAAATAAAAGAAATAAACTTAATTGCATCTTTCTAGACATTTCCTAATCTACTTATATATTTGGGTAGTTCTAAGTATAATCCGATGATTTCCATACCTGGCAAAAAGCTTTTTACAGCATAGTCATAGCCCTGACTTTGCTCTGTCCCCTCTCTAGAGAACAACACAGAAAACAAAGGGAAAGCTTTTTTCACAATTTTAAAAAGTTCTAGCCTTCCCATTGGCTCTTTTGGTCAGGTGCCCACTCCCTTTTCTTTACCTGGGGGACTTTTTAACCCTTTACAAGAAAAGCAAACATCCACCAAGAGGGACTTTATAGCTAACTGGCTGGCTGGGTGCCCATAAAAGGGAGCTCCCCCCGCCCCCTTCATTTATCACAGTTGCCTTTCCCCCAAGATCAACAGGCAATATATTGAGGCAGGGAAAGGGGGGAGTGTAGTTCCAGGTGCTGCTCTTCTTTTTTTTCTTCCTAGATCTGAGATTTGCCCCCAACAGTAGCTGTTAAATCCCAGTGTAATGCCATTGTAGTCACATTTGGAGGCCTGCAGCCTGTTTCAGATCTTGGTGAACGTAAAAGCCAGTTTAAAACCCACCGGTGGATACAGTGTGGGAAGGCACTGTGCTAGCTCACCCTATATTTCATTCATGACCTGCTGCCCTCCTACTATTCCAGTGTTTTGCCTCTGTAAAATAAAAGATTGTCAGTAATGCCAAGTTACCTGACAGTTTTGAGACATGAGACCACCAAATTTATGTCAATTTACAACTTAAAATAGAATTGAAATTCAAGCCTCAATTGGTAAAATGCTAATATGTTAACATATACCAGTTAGCCCTCAGTGCCTATAGATCTGTTAAATTCTAATAATTAAAAGTTTACACTTCAGTAATAAGGATAGCATTAAATTGTTATTAATAGCATATATTTCAATATGCTGATTAAGACATGTAAAATGTTAGCATTTACGAATTAAATTAATTTAATAGAACATAATTAAATGTAAAGCTAATGGCTACTCAGTTTGCCTAAGAAGCGGAAATTTGCAGAGCGAGTGCATTCTTACATTCCTATCAAAACTGTAACAGACTTTGAGAGTTCCATAAAATATCCCATTAAAATAAAGCATAGCCGAAGGCTATATTTTCCTGGTGGACAATAAAATACCCAAAAGCACGCACAAACTGGTCAGATGACAGCATGTGCTTTAGGTAGTTATATTGCTAAACTCTTCTTTTCTTTTTCTCCCACAGCCACTGGTTTAGCCCTGGGGCTAGGAAGGAACATAGCCAGGTAAGAACCACTTTGATCAAGAACAGTTTACTTCATATATTTGAAGGAATTTAACTGTCTCTACTCCAAAACTATTAGGTCAGTATTTTAATAAAATAAGAAGCAAAGCAGCCTTAATTCCATGTTTCCTTGCAAGCTACTGAAAAAACTTAGCAGCTAAGTATTTCAAAAGGTCTTTTGGTTAATAAGCTGGCGTGCCAAATGATACTAGATAAGCATCACAGTTCAGTTTTATTACCAGTTTAAGATTTCAGAATATTTTATCCTGATAACCAGTTTGTTATTAACAATGGTGCCTGTGTTTCTCTGAAACTGTAGTCTTAATGCTTCTGTAAAATGGGGAACACCTGACATTTTCCATAGTATTTAAGAAATTCAAAACTGTAAGAACAGACTTGTAGGATGAAATCCACACCCCACTCTTCTCTGTTATTCTAGGTAAAAGGGTCAGACGGGTATAAAGGGACTGTTAAATTCCACCAGGTGAGGATTCTCCTGGTGCATAATCTGCAGAAGGCAGACATAAGCTCATGAGCTTCAATGTAGGGAGCATGCTGGGGATGTGTGGAGGCAGGGCCGCAATGACTGCAGGGATTCCAGACAGTGTTATGACCAGCTGAGTAGCCCAGAGTGTCTGCTGTAATTTAGACAGGAGTGCAGGGCTGTCTAAATTGTATCGGGGAGTAGCCCCAGCTCAGGATGGCACAGGGATATCTTAAAGCAATCATAGCCCTCCTGTTCCTCTGGAAACTGCACAGAATCTGACAAGTTGTTTGATGGTTACCTCATACTTAAGATCAGCGAATTTAAAAAGAAAACACTTACATTTGAATAGTGGAGTGTTGCTTAACTAATGACCTTCCTTTCAGACTTTGAAAAATGCTTAGTTATATGCATGGCAAAGCAATAAGTTATTGACAGAACAAGAACTTTGTGTAAAATAAGCCTTTCCCTTTTGTATCTTGAACAAATTAGTTCTTTTCAAACACTCAGGAAAAGTAACTGAATACATCAGTAGTACTTCAGGCCTCTAGAGTAACTCATTGGGTCATATCTTAAGCTTTAGCAAATTGATGTAGCTCAATTGATTTCAGTGGATCTGTGCTGATTTACACCAACTGAAGTTCTAGCAAATAGATTTTAAGCATCATAGAAAGCAATAAGTAATGCAGTAAGATACAAGAAAATGCATCATATTTTTAGGACCATTCTTAACTCCACTAGCTCTGATAGCTCAGAGTTAAATTAGCATATCTGCTTTTCTTTCCCTTCTTTCAAACTCAAAAACAGACTCAGTCTCTCAACTAATTTTACTTCCTCAGTCCTGACAGAGTGAAAAAAAAATGAATCACAGTTTTAGCTGTAAATTGTGAAAGTATTATAATACATATGATAATATGCTGGCTGACATTTAACAGCTACACAGACAACTTTATATGATATCAGTTGGAGATTTTGAATAATGAAGTAGTTTGATTTTGGAAAAGTCTTCACATTGTATGTATTTGGGAGAAATTTCAAAAAAAGGTTGGTCTAGAACCTACATTATTTTACTTACCAGTGCTAGCTAATAGCTAAAAGTGTTAGGAAGATTGGGTATTTAGCTTTTGTTGTTACTCTGAAAATTTCAACTTTTTGGGTCTCAGCAGAGTTTATAAGCATTGCTTAACTGATAGATACCAGTGCTAATCAGGGAAGTTTTTTAAAGAGAACTTCTCTATCCCTTTTCATAATAAAGAGAGTTTTGAAGGTGAAAGTTATTGATGAATGATTCTTAAAAATTATAGACTTTTCACAGTTCAGAGTCAGGGTAATATTTGTGGAACTCTGAAATTCTTTGCTTTCAAATGTTTTTTTGAACTACAAAGTTCTAATAATGTTGGGTTTAAAATTAATGGATATGTAATTATAACCTTAACTCTACATGTGTCTTCACAAAATTGTATTAAAATGCTGTAATGACTGACCATGAATTTATCAAGAATGCACTAAGTCCCCAACTTTTAACATTTTCTAATGATCTTGCCATAGGAGACGCTGTTAAAATCTATAATTTATAACAGTAAATTATAATACCTAATTTACTGTTAAAAAATAAAAACACAAAAGATGACAAAGCTAGGATAACATTTAAAAAAAATAAAAATGGCTTTGTTTCCAACACAATTGTGAATGTTTTTTGTGTAGCTTCAACTCCTGCGGGATAACCGATCTGAGAGAGGACACAAGAAAAATATTTCAGTAAAAACAGCTAGCAGGTAAGATAAAGGTGAAAATATACTTTAAAATCACTAACTTAATTATCATTTCCTATCTCCCAAAATTTTATGTAGTGATTGACTCCATCCTTGATGGGCTTTTTTTTCTATCTGTAACTTCATTTTTATAGCTTCTTCTTTGTAATTTTAATCTTTTGTCAATGTTTGTATATTGGATTGATAATTGTATCAAAGTAACTTATTCACTCTGACTATAATCATTTTATTAATCAGCTAGATAAAATGGGTGACCAAGTAGGTTTCCTGACTTTGCAGTATAACTCGCCCCCTGGAGCGCTGCTTTACCGTGTTATATCCGAATTCATGTTATATCGGGTCGCGTCATATCGAGGTAGAGGTGTACATCATCTTCACACACTTTATAAGACTCTTTCATCTGTTAAATGTATTCCAAGGTAAACCAATATTATTTTAAAGATGTTTGAAAGCAATTTCCTGGTAAGCATAGTTCGGAAATCATATTTATGCTTAGAACAACAGTATATAAAGAACATTGTCTTCCATTGAGCTGAATTCTCTCCATAAGTACATATTTAGGGCCTGATTCTCCTTTCCCTGCCACCATCCAAAATCTTAACAATTTAATAGTTTACCTTTATAAAAGTTGTTATATAGAGTTCTTCCATTTGTTTATGTGAAAAACAAGCATTTTTTTCAAGTGTAAGAATGAACCATAAGTGTAACCAAACTATTGCCTACACCTTTTAATCAATAAAGCTATAACTGTTCTTCTTATTGCAAAACTGGAGTTGCAAAATGTATTTCTTTGTGTAGTTTCCACACTGGCTTATTTCTAGTCATGTAAATATATAGTGGGGGGGGGGGTGATGGTGTTCTGAAAGACATTTTTTCTTAATACTTTTTTATGTTTGCCTTGACTTTTCTTACACCTTCTGGATGAGTGACCACAGTTCTTGTGTCAGCATGTGGGAAAAAAGTAAAGATTAGAGACCTACATTGCACTAGATCAATGAATTGTGGAATAATTTACTCCAGAACTGTATCAGGCAGGTAAGAAGGGATAAGCACTCAATCGGTCTGTTAGTCTCTTTTTTTCTGTGCAGTAGTGTTGATACACTCTGGAGGAGCTTAAGTATATTGGGTTGCTCATAAAAGAGATAACAAACATTAAAATTTAAAAATGAAGATGAATTTCAACCCTATGTACATTAAATATAGCCTCAAAGCAAGACGGGGACTGTTCAGTTTAACAAAGAGACAGCTAAGGGGAATATAGTAGAGAGCTATAAAATCATGAATGGTATGGAGAAAGTGAATAGGGAAGTGTTATTTACCTCTTCACATAACACAAGAACTAGGGGTCACTCGATGAAATTAATAGGCAGCATGTTTAAAACAAATAGAAGAAAGTACTACTTCACACAACACACAGTCAGCCTATGGAACTTGTTGCCATTCAATGTGAATGCCCGGTATATAACTCAATTTAAAAAAGAATTAGATAAGTTTTTGGAGGATAGGTCCATCTATAGCTATTAGCCAAGATGATCATGGACACAACCGCATGCTTCAGGTACCCCTAAATACCTGACTGCCAGAAGCTGGGATTTGACAACAGGGGATGGATCACTCGATAATTGCCCTGTTGTGTCCATTCCTTCCGAAGCACTGTCAGAAGACAGGATTCTGGGCTAGATTAACCATTTGTATGACTCAATGTGGCCATTCTTATTGACAGATTACCAAATTTAAGATCTCCTTTTTTTGTTTGTTTGTTTGTTTTTTGTCTTACATAGCCCTAGAAGAGTTTGTCTATGCTGTAATGTATCGATTTAGGAAAACAAAATTACAGACAGCCAAAGTACTTAAACTTCTAGAATAATTTTCATTATTTATAATGGTCTTCATTATTTTTTAAAGTATCTGCACATTAAGTGCAATAATTATTCAATCCGTTTTTTTTCTTCTGGCTCACAGTATTATAAATGGGATTTCTGTTACGTACATGTATTGAGAGGCTGAAGGAAAAAACAAGACAAGATTTGCTGCCACTTTTCCAGATATGATAAAATAACTTGATCATTCATCACTGGCTCCCAGAGATTGTGTGAACTCTGTATTTTTAAGAACAAAACACATTTCCTGGCCCTCAGTTCTTTTCCATCACTAATGTAGAAGTGCTGACATCCGTACCTCCTGGGGAAAAGAAAAGAAAAAAAAAAAAAAGACAAGCACTCAGGAGCCTGAGTCTATCTGTTGTTCCTCTTTTCTGGGAAGTCTGCTGTTCCTGAAGGCCACAGGAAACAGCACAGCCTGAAACAGGTCTCTTTACATCCCTAAAAGAGGGAAGCCTGTTAGGGATGGAAGCTGGGGAAATGGTACAAGAGACATAGTGGATAGTATGAAAGAAAGATACATGATAAATGTTAATAAGAATATTGAGCATACATTTTCCAGGTTTTCTGTAACCCACCAACCCTTTCAAATCTCATTCCTGTCCAGACTTCTAAATATTTTGGATAGGTTGGAAAAAATAATGCATCATCTACATTATATTTTTGTGATTTTATTTTATTTTAGAATTCTGTGTAAATTAATAATGAAATGGAGGGCCCTAAAATGAGAAAATTACACAAAATGTGATCAGAGATTTGAAAAGCATATTTTTGCTTGGGATGTAGAAATATTGAGTTCAGCCTTCTTTCCATCAGGTCATAAAGAAAATCCCCATTTACATTAGAACAGAACTCATTCAGTTTCTGATGATACAGATCACTGTATTTTGTTACACAGATGTGACAAATAGAATTACAGCTGCTCTTTATTTGATCTTCTAAAGAGACAAAGATGTGCAAGGATGCTGTCTGCTCCCTTTTTCCCACCATGTCATCTGTTGTTTGGGAAGGAGTCCTAATTTGCAGCAGATACAAAACTATTTGTCGTGTTGCAGGTTTGCCAAAAATAAATGAAACCATTAATTACTACATTTTTTGAGCAGCTGTTAATAGATTGGGATAAGAAAACTGTACATTAGACTACTGGTTAATTACAAGAACTATAATTGTTTAATGTGGCTTTTGTGGAATGAAATTACTGTACCAGAAGATGTGAACTGTCTGTTTTTAGACACTGTACAGGAAAATGAACACATAGCTTTGTATCAATATATCTAAGAATTGGTATATTTTATACAATAATTATTCACTGTTATCATCCTACACATTTATTTATATGCCCAACAAACATACATTAAACTGGAGTTAAGATTGAATATATATCTGTAATTAAAGTATAAAAAATTACAGAGATGTTGTAATAATTCAGATACAATCCACTACAAATACAGGAAATTGAGAATTAAGGTTAAACTTAAAAGTGTATGTTAAGATAGAAACAGATAGCTAAAGTACTCAGACAATCTTAACTCTTCTTTTAGTGACATTAATGTTATTAATATGGTTATTGCATATACATAATAGTGTTTCTAGTTGCAGATTAAATTAAAATGATTTTTAAAGACACCACATTTTTCCTCATGGTGTCACCCTCAAAGGGAATGGTATACTATCAATGGCTACCACTTTCTCTGTGGCAGCTAGGATTCAGTCTAATTGAGAAAAATAGAAGATTGCATCCGTTTTGAAAAAGAGCAGTTTTTCATGGAATTCTCTGTAGTAGAATATTATTTGTCAGGCACTGCAGTAAAAGAGACTTTCAGTTAAAAAGAATAATAGTAAAAAATGAACTGTAATCCCTTTTTTAAAAACCTTGGAATATGGCCCACGTATAATATTTCAAGAAGTTTTAACTATACGGAAACTTTGAACAGTCTGTTCTTCCATTTAATAAGATAGCATGAGAAATAAAAATCATCTGATATTGGGTGCTTAATTTCTTAAAGAACATATTTTTAATTAATTGTAACTCATAAACTAATTAATGGATGTGATTGGGCACAGAACAAATGTTCTGGGATTTTACCAAGTGAATATGCTGTCATTTGGGGGAAAATGCACTGTATTCTTTATATATAAGAAAGTGGTTAAATTCTTGCTTTGAGTGTAAAACTCAATTGAGCTTTAACTGTGGATTTGCAAGTGGCTCCTCAGTACTACTGCTTTAGCCATATCGAGCATTTTACCGTGATCTACACAAATAGTGGGAGGTGCTGAGCAGTTTTGAAAATCTGACTCTTGAAGTCTGAGTAAAACTCACTTGTGCTGAAGAGGGCTAGTCAAGACCCTCCACACCATTTAACCATTGTCTAGGAGCTATGCTGGGAAACTTGAGCAAATGTCCACATAGGAGTTCCTGCTAATCCCCTACACACCACAGAAAGGGTCTTGATGCCTGCCCTGCACCAGCACCAAACACAAGGATGGAGGCTAGCCGTGGGATTCATGTCAATGCAGTTCCAGTGGCCCCAACACCATTTGCAAGTGACATGTGTACACGCCCATCAGAGATGTTAAGTACATACTTGGACAGTTAACCCCTCACGCCACTGTGCCTACACTCTAATTTTAGCATGCTAGCTCATTCAGAACTAGTGGGGGTATGTCTCCTCAAGCTGGGAATTACACCCCCAGCACAAAGTGTAGATATACCTTTGGTGTAATGGGAATTCATGTTAAGAATGTTGGCACAAAATCCCTTTTCCTGGTTAGAGCAAAAGGGTTTGTTTGCCTTGGAATTTCTGAAACAGCAGGAGACCATTATCCTGTAACAACATTCTACTTCAATAACATAATCTCTTTGCTAACCACATTTCACAGATACTTAAATATGAACCATATCCATCTTTTTTTAATTGTTACTTGACATAAAAATCATAATACACGTTATGTTTAGAATTCTGTAATCTAAAATCAGTTGAGTGAACTCTCTTGATCATAGAGTATATCTTCTCATTCTTCACTTCTAAAAACAGATTAAATTAGGTTTTCCTTCACAGCCCTCATAATACCCTTTTATGGACATTTTAAGAGTCATTCTTGCAACATGAATTTTTCATTACAAATCATTCCAAGTCCTCTGTCTGAGCAGGTTCCAGTATTGTAGACACAGGAGTTTCCCATGATGAAAGGTACAAAATGGTGGTATTTCTTTGTGAGGAAAGCTATAGTCTTGAATGATCTGTTTTAATTTTGTTAAAACAGAATTTTTCTTTCCTAGCATTCTTTGTTGACTTGTTTGTGCACCAGGATATTGGTTTGGATTTGCCTTTGTCTAATTCATATACTTTTGATCAATTCCAACTAATGCCCAATTATATTACACTAAATTAACATAATTCAACAGATGTTGATATTTAAATGTTTTCTGGCATTCACGTCTTGGACAGCTGTCTTAGAGCTTGGGGAAAAGGCAAACGTTTAGAGTTAAATGCTGAACATATGCTTAAATTACTAATTAGAAAGAAGAAAAAACAATGCATTATCCTTTCTGAGGACAGTAAACCTCTAATATGGATTTTTTTTAAAAAGACTTTTAGTTCACAGTTAAAGTCCATTGGTCTCTGGAGATTGGGTGCTGTGGCATATACTGTGGAATTGGACTTGATTTCCATTTGGATTTGCTGAACGTGATGCCAATAGAGACTTGCTTCGTTCCGGTGAACTTGAATTAAGTCTCAGAAGTGCTGGAAAAAGACAATGTGAAGACACGTGTTAGAGTACTGTAGGTGGTGATGAGATAGTCCACTAACAAGAAATATTAATATTTTCCCATTTGTACTTAAATTGTGCTAATACTCCATTAAAACAAATGTCACTCTTACGTTTAAAGTTGCATTCTGAACAGATTGGCTTGATATGAAAGGAGTTTGACATAGAACAATGCTACTATCACATCTGTTTAACATTTAATAAAAAGAAAAAAAGTGCATCTTTTTGATGGTTAATGTAATGGTCTTCACACTGGTAGAGGCAGATGCTGCAATCTGTATTATGGTGGTAATGTCATTCTTATAAAACAAGTCTGAGGGGAAAGCTTCAGAGCTTATAAGTGAGTAGCTAGATCTAGGGTGGAATTCTGATTTCATCTGAACAGTGTTTTTGTTGTTGTTTAAGTGATAACACTTGGAAGGTTTAGAGTAAGAGTTAGAAATGAATGTTCTATATTTATATACAATATATTCTAACTCGTAAGAGTTGGAAATGAATGTTCTATATTTATATATAATATATATAATTTACTATAAAAAGAACGAGGAGTACTTGTGGCACCTTAGAGACTAACAAATTTATTTGGGTATAAGCTTTCGTAAGCTAGGACCCACTTCATCGGATGCATGGGGTGGAAAATACAGGAGCAGGTATAAATACATGAACAGATGTGAGTTGCCTTACCAAGTGTAAGGTCAGTCTAACGAGACAATTCAATTAACTGCAGGATACCAGGGGAGGAAAAATAACTTTTGAAGTGGAATGAGAGTGGCCCATTTCAGACAGGTTTCAGAGTATGTAGCTGTAAATACAAAATTATTTTGGCAATTTCTTTTTATTAATAATTGAAAAAGATTGCTATAAACACTTCTGTTAAATTTTGCAGACAATCCTAATTACAGCAGCAAGAGTCTAGTCAAGAGGCTGCACATATTACTAGTAACATGTACACTCTTTTTAGTTGTTTATAACTATATATGGAGTTTCTGAAAATTAGCATCGGAGGCCTCAGCCCAGGAATGATTTTTTTTTAGAACTGTCAATTAATTGCAGTTAACTCACGAGATTAACTAAAAAAAAAAAAAATCACAGTAAAAAAAAAAGCGATTAATCTCAGTTTAATTGCACTGTTAAACAATAGCATACCAATTGAAATTTATAAAATATTTTGGATGTTTTTCTACATTTACAAATATATTTAGTTCAATTACAATACAGAATACAAAGTGTACAGTGCTCACTTTATATTATTATTACAAATATTTGCACTGTAAAAATTCACCTCATACAAGTACCGTAGTGCAATCTCTTTATCATGAAAGCGAAACTTACAAATGTAGATTTTTTTGTTACATAACTGCACTCAAAAATAAAACAATATAAAACTTTAGCACCTACAAGTCCACTCAGTCCTACTTCTTGTGCAGCCAATCGCTAAGAGAAACAAGTTTGTTTACATTTCTGAGAGATAGTGCCTTCTTCTTATTTACGCCAGTGAGACATTGTATAATGTCACTGAAAGTGAGAACAGACGTTCACATGACATTTTGTAGTCGGCTTTGCAAAGTATTTACGTGCCAGATATGCTAAATATTTGTATGCCCCTTCAAGTTTCGGCCATTGTTCCAGAGAGCATGCTTCCGTGTTGATGATGCTTGCTTTTAAAAAAAAAAAAAAGCGTTAATTAAATTTGTCTTGGATGATGACCCAGCATGTTCGTTTTAAGAACAGTTTCACTGCAGATTTGACAAAACGCAAAGAAGCTACCAATGTGAGATTTCTAAAGATAGCGGCAGCACTAAACCCAAGCTTTAAGAATCTCAAGTGCCTTCCAAAATCTGATCAGGACAGGATGTGGAGCATGCTTTCAGAAGTCTTAAAAGAGCAACACTGATTTGGAAACTACAGAACCCAAAACACCAAAAAAGATAATCAACATTCTTCTGGTGACATCTGACTCATGATGATGAAAATGAACGTGCGTTGGTCTGCACTGCTTTGGATGATTATTGAGCAGAACCCATCATCAACATGGACACGTCCTCTGAAATGATGGTTGAAGCATAAAGGGACATAATCTTTAATGCATCTGGCACATCAATATCTTGCAACGCCAGCTACAACAGTGCCACGAGAACGCCTGTTCTCACTTTCAGGTGACATTGTAAACAAGAAGCGGGCAGCATTATCTCCTGCAAATGCAAGCAAACGTGTTTATCTGATGCCTGGTCTGCACGGGGGGGAGGTGGGGGGGGGAGGGATAGATCTAAGTTACGCAACTTCACTTAGATCGACTTACTGTGGTGTCTTCACCGTGGTGAGTCGATTGTTGCCACTTCCCCATTGACTCCACCTGCGCCTCTTGCAGCGGTGGAGTACAGGAGTCTACGGGACAGCGCTCTGGGGTTGATTTATAGCATCTAGACTAGACGTGATAAATCGACCCCCGCTGGATCGATCGCTGCCCACCAATCCGATGGGTAGTGTAGCCGTACCCTCAGTTATTGGCTGAACAAGAAGTAGGACTGAGTGGATTTGTAGGCTCTAAAGTTTTACATTGTTTTATTTTTGAATGCAGTTTTTTTGTACATAACTCTACATTCGTAAGTTCAACTTTCATGATAGAGATTGCGCTACAGTTCTGTGCTTGTATTAAGTCAACTGAAAAATACTGTTTTTTATTTTTATAGTGCAAATATTTGTAATAAAAATAAATATAAAGTAAGCACTGTACACTTTGTATTCTGTGTTGTAATTGAAATCTATATGTTGGAAAATGTGGAAGACATCCAAAATATTTATATAAATGGTAGTTTATTATTGTTTAACAGCATGATTAATCACAATTAATTTTTTTAATCGCTTGACTGTCCTAATTTTTTTATCTTTGATTTTGACTTTAGGATTTAGATAATATAAATACAAAAGCAAACACAGCTGGTATACCCTATTTTTGCATTTAAAATTGCATCAATTCTTCTAATTCCATGTGGTAAGCAATTTGTTCATAGGGCCTACTTGTTCTTGGTATTTTGGTTTTAAAATATTGATTTTCAAACTGGTTACTTTGTACTAAAGATATCTGCAATATATTTTTTCATGGAATTTTGCTATTGGTGGCACATTATACTAAATACTTAATTTTATGGTAGATGAAAATGGCTGAGTTGCCTTTTAATAATACACCTCTACCCCGATATAACTCTGTCCTTGGGAGCCAAAAAATCTTACCGCATTATAGGTGAAACTGTGTTATATCGAACTTGCTTTGAACCACCAATGTGTGCAGCGCCCCCCCCCCCCCCCGGAGCACTGCTTTACCGCGTTATATCCAAATTTGTGTTATATCAGGTCGCATTATATTATATTAGAATGTTTCATTTAAAAATGCTTAATGTATTTATCTGCTACCTAGTTCTTTGTTGACTCCAGGCACTGGAATGTAGAGTTAGTCCAATTCACCATACATTCAGTCTGGCTACTGCACATTTCCACTGAGCAAAGCCAATGAATATAAGCCATATTCCCCATAGCAATAGGTTCTGATATGAGTGATTAGGTGATATTCATAAATGTGTTTATTGAAGCTGTAATCAAAATCTCCATCCACATGGTCGTCAAAGCCTGATCCCTCTTACTTCACACCGTCCGTGTCAGTTTTTACTGGTTCTATAAAAACTGTGAAATTAAGTATCTAATCCCTGTCATTCTCCACTTAAGTAAGTTTGGATGTATGTGGCTGTAAAGGAAAAACCCTTGCCCTCATCTATAGCCTGAGTGAAAGGAGCCAAATACCCCCCAAAATCAACTGTTGGAAAAGGGGGGAACAAATTGCTTGAGAACAAAGCAGCTGTCAGAGTGACATCAGTAGAAATTAGCTGGTACTCTGGCACTTCTTGCTGACACTGACTGTCCAAATCACCGCCACAAATGCTATATAGCTTTTTATGACAAACAACAAAATAGATTTCAGACATTGATTTGACCTAAAGTTAGACAAATCCAATCATACTGGGTGACATCTATCTCAAATATTCCTAACAAAATGATACAGAGGCGTGTTGTTTTTTTAAAAGAGAAACCTATACAATAATACTATCAGGTGAGGTCCAAATTCTCCATCTTTACAGAAACAATTTTGATCATTCTTATTTGTCTTTGTCTACAGAAGCACTGTTGTCACAGCCGTGAGCTATGCACTTACCAATACTGCACTCGCAGTATCCTGCTATATGAAACGTGTATGGATGGGGGGAGAAAAAAAACCCTGCGTACTAGATTTCTGTGAGACAGCCCTGCAGTAATTAGTATATCAATTACTTGCTGTTCAAATGGAGACCAGGCAGCCAAATGCATGGGATTGGAGCACAGCCAACAGTGCCCCTTTGCATCTTAAAAAACTAACTTTAAATCTTCCTTTGCTAAGGTTGTGTCTACACTGCCACTTTCAGCGCTAAAACTTTAGTCGTTCATGGGTGTGAAAAACACCCGCCTGAGTGACAAATGTTTTAGCACTGAAAAGCACCAGGATAGACCATGCTTTATCACCAGGAGCCGCACTCCTGGCAATAAAGCTACCACCCGGCAATAAAGCATGTCTACACTGCCCACGTCACAGCGCTGCCGCGGCTGTGCTATAACGTGGGCAGTGTAGACATGTTACAGTTCACATCTTGGGAAAGTGGGAGATGCATGTTCTGACTTCAGTCAATTGATATTATTTAGTGTTATAAACTTTGGGTTGTTTTTTCTCTCTCCCCTTAAATATCTATATAAGGATTTTTCTTCTACTTTCCACAGAGAAGCACTCCCAAATCATGCAGGTTAGAGCAAGGCAGACCCTATCAGTAACAGTGACAGTTATCCTTCTGTTGGACAGACTGACATCCTCTAGATGACTGGAAAAAGTCATAGAACAAAGGGACTATAAAAATTGGTACTATAGCTCTGTGCCACAAGGGAAAAAGGGGTTGAGACTTAAGAGTGAACCCTTTCTAATGAACCTGTTTGCCACTGCTTTGCATATATATTGCTTTGCATCATACATCTCTTCCATTTTGTAGTACCATATTGTGAAGGTGCCATAACTGTACCATAGTTAGTTGTGTTGAGATGTGCATTTGAGGCAGGATTATACCTCTTTATGTATGAATAATATTATGTACTGTCCCCAAACTTGCAGCACTAACTAGCTGGTGAGTAATTTCATGTAAAATGTTACAGTTCTATTGGGATATTATTTTTAGAAAATGTTCCCTAATACTAGAAGGTGATTGCACGGAAGGTTGTGACTTTGCATAAGCATCCAAACTTTTGGAAGCTTAATCAAACTGAACCACTGAAACTTGTGTTGGTCCCACTACCTTACTTAGATACTAAGATGACAGGAAACTTAGAAATACCTACATGACATTGTTTAATGCTGTATACTGCTAAAGTGCTCAAATTGTGGTCCATGGTCCTCGGGTAGGTGATGAAGCAGTTGCTAGTAGTCTGTGGAGAACATGGACACCTAAAAATACATGTAAATACTGTCTAGTTTTCCATATAAGCAGTTGCTAATCGCCACAGAGTTACAACTGGAGGAGGCAGTCTATGCAACTTCCAGTCGGAGGAGGAGATGTGGTCCAGAAAGCAATCTCTAAAGTAAAATGTGGGCCACACTGTGTTTTTAAAAAAAAAAAAATTGTTGAGATCTTTTGCTATGCTGTTATTACATTAGGGACACTAGAATAATGAGACAGTGTGGTCAGGCTGTGCTCTTGTTCAAGAAAGATGGACGAGATCATCTACCTTCATTTTGAGTCATTTTATTGGCTTTCTTATGTAATATGTATTTATGAATCCAAATTCAGAATTGCTCCCCTGGTTTTAGACATTCTCCATTATCTTACTTCTCCTTATTGTTCTGACCACTGCTCCCCATACTCCCTTCCCATCTCATACTACACATCTGGACTGCTTTCTGTGACATGTCATAGTTGAGGAAGGAGGTTACTCATAGATCTCCTTTATCTTATGAGCTCTTCCCATACTTTCCTTCCAAGCCCCTGAGTCACTCTTTCAATCTCATCTTGACACCATCCTGTAGTGTGAAAACTAAAATTATTAGAGTAGAAATTAAACTTGTAGATCACCACCAGCAATGTCCAAACATGCCACCTAATGACATAATTACATTACATAATTACTATTTAAGAAATTGTTGTCAAACCATTTCAAGCTTCAAATGAGTTGGTCATCACGTCGTCCTGTCTCCACTCTCACCCAACTCTTTTGAAATTGAAAATGGACAAAGGGAGTGACATTTCCTCTTAATAATAAAGTCCTTAGATCCTTTTAAAATTCAAACCAGTCGACTCAACCTTACTAAAATCTGTTTCTAAAGAGCTTCAGTTAGTAACTTATCAAGCCTAGCACTAGCTACAGCATCCAGTGATATAATTATAAGAGTTCTACAGCCATCTGCAGGAACTCAATGATACTGTGCTAGGATAGATGTTGCTGTTTACAAAGTATTTCAATGCCCAAGCTGGGCGAAAGTGTTGTTAATCAGAATATAATGGACAGACAAGTATTGGGTGATATCAGTTCATTAAATTATGCTGTGAAAATTAGTTTTAAAGTGTTATTTCAGCATCAGTGTAGCATACAACATAATCTATGCTTTGCAGATCAGCTACACAGAAATCCAATAGGTAAGTATGTTTTTGAACAAAACATGAAAACTCTTCCACTCTTACCTCTGTCAGCAACTGCTACTTTCAAAGTTCAAGTTATATATAAAATTCAGTAAACCGGAGATCTCCATCATGTACAGATAATATGTGCCAAGTCATAGAGGTACAAAATGTAATCTGGCAAATGGCTTGATGTTTTGCTGAAGTGTAAACAGAAGTCCAAACAAACTGTGGGGAGGAAATGAGGTGTGCATGTATTAACATTGCAATTAATAGTGTAATTATAACACATCAAGAATAGTAAATAATATTGATCTCAAAGCATTACAGCTTGTGAGGAAAGCGAAAACTCCTAAAAGTAGGGTGACCAGATAGCAACTGTGAAAAAATGGGACAGGAGGTTGAGGGTAATAGGCGCCTATATAAGAAAAAGTCCCAAAAAACGGGACTGTCCCTATAAAAATGGGACATCTGGTCACCCTACCTAAAAGCAAGAAGACACTGGAGTAAGGTAACCAATGGGGATGTTGGAACAATGAGTAGACATGTAAAATAAATACATAAGTAAATGTGTTGTTTGTATTGCAGTAGTGCCCAAAAGCCCCTAATTGGAATCAGGGTCTTAGAAAATGTACTTGCCCATATGAAGACAACTGCTATACAAACTTAATTCTCAAAACACACCTTTGTGAAGTAGCTATGGAATAATTCCTACTTCCAGGGTAGTAGGGATGAAAATTAATTGTTTTTGGAGGAGTACTGTTTTTTTTTACATATGGAAAAATGGACAGGGTGGTTTCCACACAACAAGTCATAGGGGAGAACTATGGTATTCAGTCCACTGCGCTATACTGCTTTTTAATGACTGAAGTGAATACTAAATATAGAGTGAAATTCTAATTCCATCTGAATGTTAATAGCAAAGGCGGTGATAATACCTGAGAGCATCATAAATCCTTAAAAGTAGGAAAGAAGAGGTTAAAGAAGTAAAAGTCTGTTTTTTTTCTTTTTCTTTTTTTTCTTTTTGTTTTTATATAAAATATAATCATTTAACAAAACAATATATAGAGAAGTACATGCGCAAAGTGGAAATGGCATATAAAGGTCTGTTTTCTGTATCCGTGGTCCATGAAAGTAGACGGCCTCTTTCAAAGAAGGCTGGATATGGATTGAAATGTCAACATAAAACCGAAGGCTTTTTGCGCAGGAAAGGGTGGTGCTAATGACCGCTAAGATCTGATTAGCTCAAACTCTGACTTGAGCCGCTATGGATGGCTTTGGAAGCCGAACATTCATAGTTGCAGATGAGAAACAGCTCATTAAAAATATTGTATTAGCAAGAATACGGAGGTGATAGAAAAATAAGTTTGTATGGCAACAGTGTGGATGGAATGGTTTCTGTCTGGGGAATTTAAAAGATGTATCATTTAGACGTATTTCCCGAAATGATTATCTACAGGAAAAAAATGGGAAGGCAGACTGCCAGAATGGAGGGGGGGGGTAAAGAAAATTAGATAGCACTGAACAGTGGAATAGCCATGAACACTGGTGACTCGTGTTAGAAATGGCTGTCTCCACATTGATGAGGACAGCAGTTTCCGTAGTGTAACTTTTTTTTATTAATATACATGATTTTTGGTGTGTCGTCTTGTGCTATAGTACTATTACCACCTTTTCCCTGGAAATACTGTATATCAGAGGAAACGGAATAAAATCTGGCAGTAGATTTTTTCCATTCCTTTTTTGTTTAATATGTCGAGGCATGATAATAACAACGAAAATCTTGGCCTACTAGTGTAAGTTCACACCAGTCTGGCTTATGCAGCCTTTTTACTTCCCTCTGCCACAACTTTGCCGCTGCTATGACACTTGCAGGCCTGCTCCACTGTTGTGCAGCTGATGCCCTGTCCATGCTTATATTTTTCTTATTGACAGTGAGTGTTCTTGCCAAACGCCAGGGACCATAGTCACATCTGTTTGTCTCCCAAGCTTGTCTGAGGCTGCTTGGGAACACTTTTTATCCAGAGGGCAGCTTTAACTAGGCCTAATACTCTGAAAAGCCTCTATTTGTAAATGCATACAATGAGGCGACAAGTTCCTGTTGTCTTTCCTTTAAAATTATTCCATTTGACACTGCTTGCTCCAGTCCCTGTCACCAGCACGTCAAAAGCCAAGTTTTCAGGCAAGGTGGTCTTAACAAGTTTTATTTTTTCCCTAATAAAATGCCTAGTTTCCCACCAGAGCACTATTTATAAATAATAGCTTGCAGCAAGCTATGGATAAATAGAGAGAAATCAGGCAAATAGCTTTCTTCCTATTTGTAATCCTTGCTTTTGTGCTTTAATGTTAAGAAGCATATTGTTGAACCCCTAGCCAGACTGTGAGGGTCAGAGTTCTTTCTACGTCTACAATTTAGAAACGTAATATACATGAGCCAGTGTTTATGTTTGTAGCCAAAGTGTAATAGCTTGCTTTCTCTAAACCTTAGCTTTGAGATTAGGAACAGTTCTTTGTCCATTGCTCTTTAAAATGTAGCCTTTTGTCTTCCTGCGATTCAATCAACAATACATGTAAAATGGTAGTTGTAATCCCCTGTGTAAATAAATGCAGTGTTTGAAATTAATCTAGTTTTAGTCAAAGGTAAAATATTATTAGCCTCATAATGGACTGTGGATTTGAAAAAGTGTAATTGTTGCTTTAACGATTTCTTAAGAATATTGGTTAGTTTCTAGCATATAGAAACCTCTAGCTTTTCCTCAAAACCATAGCAAAGAAATAACCACTCTCACCTTGGCTAGTGATCAAATTGTTGTGCTTTGCAAAGACAAATGATTCATTTATGCTGAAGGAACAAGGCTGCCTTTCAGACATTCATTGATTTTGAATTAAAAAGTAACTGCTGTGTTCTACATGAAGGGTGACAACAATAACAAAGTAGTCCTTACTTAGTGTTATTTGTTGCAACTCCAATGCATGTGCCTGGAGAAAAGTGGTGGGACCTGAGTACCATAATCTTACTGATCAATAATCTAGATATCTCAATGCAGTGTAACAGGTAATCAATTCTGGGTAAAATTACTCAAGCACAGCTAGCTGATACTCTTGTAGCTCAGGTCTTGAGGTTCAATTGGCTGACTTTATTAATTTTTATCTTTCATCCTACTTGCATCCTTGGGTGTTGTGGGTTTGGTTTGGTTTGTTTTTTGCTCCCTTTTCCCCCTCTACATAGGAATGCTGGAGAAAGAAACACAGATTTTGCACTCTACCTAGTAAGAGACATGTCCAGGAGACTCTTACAGTCCAAGGCCCTGCAATAACATAATGGGATATGGATTTGGGGAAGAGGGAGCTGGTGATCCGTGTTTAGTATTCATTGGTAATCCTATTTCTTGATGATTATAAAAAAAAAAAACTACAATGAGATATGAAGGTCTTCACATTTTTATCTGTAGCATATTCATTTTGAATAAAATGAGGACATATATCAGTTTAGCAGTTAAGACAGTTCCTAATTTTAATATTATCCATTCCTTTATTTTAATTCTGATATTTAGTTTCAGTAAATATATTCTATGAGTGATTTAGTTGCATTATGGATATCAGAGTCAAATGAGTAATCAAGATAGTAGAAGCCATTCTTGAGGAGACAGTTCTCCCAAGTGTAATATGACTGGACTCATAACCCATTCTCTATATTTTAGCATTTTTTTTTAAAAAGCACACACATACCATGTTAATGTACTTATTTAAATGGTTATGTTAATAGAATATATAAAACATAAATTAAAACCTGCAAGTTTAATAACAACTTTGTTGAAATAGCTTTTTGAATATTTATTTTGCCTTTATTGACCTTTTCTATATTTTATTTAAATTTGCAGTTTTCACTGTTTTTACATGTACTACCGGTTACGAAAGATTTGGGAGTTTAAAGAGTCTTACTATAAATGTAGAACTAATTGAAATTTACTCCATGATAGTAGGAGCGGGGGGAAAGGATGGTTTCACTATACTTAGCCTTTGGATTTTAAATTTTTATTTAAATTCAACTTGTGAGGCTGTTTCAAGGAAGAAAAGTCCATGTTAAAATAGAAAGTTTATTTAATCAATACTGAAGTTGTGGCACAATAAATGAATCCGGGATGTGCATTGGAGTATTTTATTTTTTAAATAACCCACTGAAGCCCCTCTATGTGAAATAGCAGTCATTACTACATTTATGTTAAAAAGTGGTTTTGTACCATTAAAGGTTAAACACTATGACCATTTTCAGCCCAGTTTTGTAGTATTTCGTTTTTTACAACATTATGCATGAAATCTGAAAATTCTTTTAAATCACATAATTAATGATCTGTTGCACAATTAATAATAGTATAGCTTAAAGAAAGCTTATGTGCAGTAAAGCAAAATTGATAAATCCTAGACTGAACCCAGGCCCCTTGAATGGGAAGATATTACTCTTCATTGTCACCAATTTACTAGATTTGTTTCCCACCTTGTGATTTAACAAAATTCACTAAGTTATAATTAAAAGAATCACAATATTTGGACTTGTGTTTTTAGATACTCTATAATGTTTAATACATCGCCATAAGTGCCTCTTCTTTTTCCCTTGTCTCCTAATTCTTCACCGAATGATGCAGCTAGCAGTATCTGTGCTGCTCTAAAGGAATGTCAAGTTACTTATAGCAAAATTACAATATTATTCCATATGCGTTTGAAGAATTTTCTGTTTCATGTTACCTCAGACATTCTTCATGTTACCTTAAAAGAAATTGATAATACTTTTCCTGTAATAAATGTCATTCTGACACTAAGGCATTAGTAACCAATTGATAACCTAGAACAATATTGTGATCTTTTTAGATAATTAATCTTAGCTATTTTCCTGTCAGAAGAAACAGTGTTTTATGTTGAGCTAGAAAGATTGCCAGTTTTGAAAATTAAAAAGCATTCCTTTTATATTATTCATTCAGGTAACAATTTATGATGCTGTGTTTAGATGCTGAGCGCTTGTCAACAAACATAATTATGTTTCGATATAAACAAGATTGGTGGCTTCAATGTGCAGCTTCATCTTCATTGAGAATGTTTTGATTTAGGTTCAGATTATACAAGCTGTGTATTTATGTGACATTTTTCCCCCTTTGTTAATAGTTTTCTCTGATAATCACTTACAGACAAACAAGTGTACATTTAGGATCATTGTGCATGGGAGACATCAAACGGAGAAGAAAAGCTGCACCCCTGCCAGGACCCACAGGTAACCAATTTTCCTGTAACAAAACCCCAAAAGTTAAATCTTTAAAATACAAAGCAGTAGGTCAGCAACACAGTAAAGTACATGATAAATTCAGCCACTCTTGAGATACCTTTAGGCAGGTAGTATAATAGTTAGTATTAGAGATTAAGAAATCAACTGACTTTTAATTGTTCTTTAGACATTTCCAATTTCTCAGCCTTTTCAAACATAGTACTTATTAAAGAAAAGTGATTTGGTTTCCCCCAAATTTAATGAAAATCTTAAACAAAAGAGATTACTATCCATATATACTCAACAACACAAGGTAGGAAGAGCTAGGGTATTTTTCCAATGAAGAATGTATCTGAAAACATAGAATAAATAGAATGTACTGTACAAGATTTCTTGGGCAAATCATTGAAAGTTTGGAGACAAGTATATGAAAGATATCTTCAAAATTAGTGCAGCACATTAAATGGCTAACACCTGCAAGTGCATTTTCAAAGATTTTTATAGATGCGAGGTCACAACCATCACATGCATTTTGCTGATGTTACAGCCGTGAAATGACTTTTTTAATACTTGACTGTGATTTACAGGATTCTCATCAGTTTGTTTATATTAACTATATATATTTAGACTGGTGAGGATGTGATTGTGCATCTTTTTGTGTCTCTCTCTATTAGTCTGTCTTCAAATATTTCACATATTTGTAGTATGTGAGTGTCAGGACTGCACATGCTAGTATATATTGCTATTTATCAGCTTATACTTACAGTACCTTATATACAGTGTGTACACGCATACAATTCTTTGATTGAAATCTGTCCTAGATATTCTTTAGAGTAACCAAATGTTTGCATTCTAGTTGAATGGCCCCCTTAATATTTCAGTGTTTCAAACAGTGACAAAAACAGACCAAGAACAGTCTCAGAAATAATACATCTTAGTGGAAGCAGTATAGAAAAAGAGAATGTCTGGGTCAGGTTCTAAGACTCTAAACATATCTGAAGTGAGCAGGAGAGGAGAGGATAATACAATTTAATGGTTGAGGAGAGGATAATACAATTATTTCTACAAAGTGATTTTGACTTCACAACTTTCAAGTACTAAAGGAAGTTGTTTTGTACAGAGTTGGTATAAAGTATAGTGAAATTTATTTTATCATACATTTTACTGTGGATTTCCACTGTTCACAAGCTAACTCCCCTGCATAGTTTGCAAAGCCAGTCTATTGATAATGAAGTTAATAAATATTTTATAAAAGCATTCAGTGTTTCTGATACATAGTGACATCTTCACAATATACAAGACATTTTTGGAAAGGATTTTTGTGTTAAACAGAGAGAGATACAGGGCCTTTTAAAAAAAAATACAAAATCATAGAAAGAAAAAGAAAAAGCCTTGTTTTTGCTACTATTTAACTAGCGTGAATTTATCTTTCTAATTCAAAAAAAGCAGTTCAATTTCCTTCTGTATTAGCTTTTGATAATGTGAAGTGTTTTTCTATGTTTAAAAAACCCCACAAAGATTCAAAGAAACCAGTATAAACTTGGAAAAACATTTAGTAAATTAAACAATGGTAGCTATGTTCACACAAAAATGTTTCAGAAATACATGGGTTCACTACCTCAGTTCACTCCATTACTACTCCTTCCCACAACTAAATTAATTTTAAAACACTGATATTTGTTTTGAACATTTGATATCATTATTTGAAGAAAGAAAAGGATTTACCTAATGTCATTACATTTCAACAAGGGATTTATAGTAGGACAAGATACCATTGTCCTGGTTGGGATTTTTCCCCAGCTGATCTACATAGTTAAAATATAGAAATAAAATGACTGGGATTAACTAAAAAAATAATATGGAAACATAAGAGTATAAGCTTTATCTTGGGATATGATGCACATACTTCAAATTAGTAAAGCATGACCTAGTATGTCATCCAGGTAGGTGAGCAGAACAGTTTAGTTCCATAATCCCAATCTGTGTTTCCAGAATAAAATTGCTTGGATAATGCATTTCCATAGCAATATGCACAGTATGTTTTATATATTTAGGATAAATAGTACCAAGGAGATTTACTGGTGATTGCTAATTAACTATGGAAATATGTTGTGTGTATTTTTGTGAACAGTCGGGTTAGCACCTGCTCCAGTACATACTCTCAGACATGTTACAAGGCTGTAGACTATTGTAGCTAGCACTGTTATTGGGTAAACATTTATTAATTGTGACAAGAACACCCAATTTATTTCAGTACTCTAGCTTATTTACTGTTCTTTCACCTTTGTATTTTATATTGAAAGAAAAAGTAAAATGAATATTGATAGAGTTAGATATTGATTTCTAAATTTATAGCCTGTTCTCAGCCTTGAGTCAAAGTCACATACCAATAGGTTTGTGTATATTAGTAACAAAGGATGTAGACTTACTCTTACAGCAATGAGAAACTGTTGAAGCAAGAAAGTTTTAACAGCAGTTTTATTGTTTGAAAAATATCATCTGTAAAAGTGAGGTAGAGCTGTGTTGAAAAGCAGTGAACAAAATAAGAGGAATGCTAGTAGATATGGGTGGGAAGGGAGTTTCTAGACAGCTGATAGCAAAACCAGTAAAGTCCTATTTTGCATTTTTTGCTATAATACATTTTCTGTTTTGGCTTGTTTGATAAAGCCTCCTCTTTTAATACTGCATGAACTTAGTTAATTAGTTTACCATCTAAAACAAGGGTGATTGCAAATAATGCGTACTTTTTACATGTGACTTCTATTTTTTAAGACTCAAAGAACGATTGCAGCACACTGTACATCATAGGCAACTACATTTTTTTCCCATCCAGCTTCTTCTATAGAAATTGATACCTTTTTAAGCAGTAAGTTTCAAACTACAAAAGCAGTTTAAGCAATGAAACTTGGGTGCATGTCATTCTGCATGACTTTGTGCTTGTTCCAACTACCTGAGTAGTCGTGCTAGTCAGTATGACACCCTAACACATCTCGTTGCAGTGACACAATGCCCTCAAAGTACATTATTTTTATACAAACTTTTTTCAGTATATTTAATTATTTAGTTTACCTGTCAGAGAAAATGAGCCTACCAAAACCATGTTCAGTATTAGTAAAAGTAATTAACAACCAACAAAATGTAATTATACATAAAATAAAGGATGGTATTAATAGTGTGTCCTTGAAATGTATGCACTTGAAATATTCACTGAAAGTTTAAAGATTGTCCATTTAAAAATTTCTAATCCATTCTGTAGTTGCTACAGAACAATTCTAAAAGTTTATACTCATAAACTGAATAGACTTTTTTTACCCAAGTTCTCTCTCTTGTGTTCTGGTTATCTTTCATCTTCCGTGTACCTCACTCTCTCTGAGCTCCCCAAGTGACTCTCTGGTCTCCATCATATTTCCTATATCCCTTTGATCCTGTTTGTTTTTTCTCTCATTTTAGAACCTCTAAACCTCAGAAACACACACTATTCCTTGTGCACAAATTCTGTTTGACATTAGTGGATTTCCATTAACATAATTTACAGACTATAGAACACTAATGCAAAGTAAAATTAAAAAAAAATGTGTGCATACTCCAGTAAATGGTTTTCAGAAACAAACAAATGGCTTTCTTCAGATTTTGTTCTTCAAATTATCATAAAATGATAGAGCACAAATGACTAAAACATAGAATGTATAGGGAAATATAAAAGGCATCACACAGAACATTATCCCATGCATCTTAACAAATATTGATCACTTTTTTGTAAAAGCAAATTTTAATTGTAATGTCTTTTTCTGGGCTGATGGTTTGCATGTCACACTTCAAGATGATACAATTTGAAATGACTGAGTTATAAACCTAATTTTTTAAAAAATGTGTTTTAAAGAAAAACCTGACAGATTCTTAATTATAGCGGCCATACCGAGCACCGTTATAGTGCTGTCATGACTCACTTTAACAAGGTAATCAAAAGGCTAAAGGTTTTCATTCCTTTTTTTAAAATTGCCTGTGGAGCATCTAAGCAAACTATTTTGCTGATGCTTAATGTATCAGTGATTAAAAATAAGACCTGAATATCTGCAGTGCCAATATGATTATTTGAAAAACGTTGTGATTACACCTTTGTAACAGAGGTTGCCCAGGCTAAGCTTGTGGGGAAGGTCAACTTTCTGGGATAGTTACAGATAAATGGCAGACTTGGGCTTACCTAGATAAACTATGGTTAAATTTTCAAAACACTGAGTATGAATTGTTATTTAAATTCCCCGTTGCTTCTATGTGAGAAATATAGAATATGTTCCATTCAGCTTAGAATTGATGTCTAAGTAATATTGCATGGTAGTATGGGCAAAGGTTTTTTTTGTTGTTTTTGTTTTTTAAGTTTTTGTTCGACTTGTTAAAGTTACTAGGTGAACAGTGCTAGAGACAGAAGATCTTTGTCTGCAAACAGGATAAGTATAGCACTTGAACCAGTAATGGAAGCTTCTCAATCCTGGTCTGCCTTGTGCCTTAACCCTGATCTTAGAAGGACCCTTTCTAGGGATGAGAGAGCATAGCTGTCTTCATGTTACCATTGTAATTTAATTTTGAAGGAAAGAATCTTACTGATGTAGTTTTGTTTTGTGAAATTCAGTGTATAACATTTTCTGTAATTTTACATCAATAAAAATTAAAAAACCTTTTAACATATCAGAAAACATTTCCATAGTGTAAAAACATAAGAGACATTGATCAGGCTCCTAATATAAACATGTTCAGAGTTTTCTTTCTTCAGGAGGTAGTAGTAGTGTCTAAACAGACACCCACTGACTTGATTTCAGGGTGGAGACTCTTTGCAGCATAAAGCACCAGGATTTTGATTTTTACAAACCTGAAAGAAGTGTACCTCTGTGGGGCACACACTTAAGAAATACCTAGATTTGCTTTCTGACATCTTTATTACCACTAGAGAGAACTTTGGTCAGCATTAAGTTTGCATATTTAAGTGACAGATTGCATATTTAAGAGGAATTGACATATGATTTCTCCTATGATTTAATTATGGAAGGGAGATGCATGGCCGGGAAGGATTGATAACTGTGACATGTTATCTATCATCTTCAGATGGTATGGAGTAACTGTGGCTATGTCTATACTGCAATCAAGAAGTATGATTGCAGCTCATGTCAGTATACTCAAGCTAGCTAGATCAAAGCTACCTGGAGATTTGTTTTTCCTTTTTCCTTAACAACATTTATATTTGTTTTCTAGTTTTGTTTTGATGAATTAATGCTTATGAAAAGTACTAGTTTAACTGAAATCTCCCATTCACAGAATGAGTCAAGTATGGGCAGAAAAAGTGAACACTTCCTCACACTATCCTGGTAGTCTGTTTTAACCTTGTGCTGAATGGATCAATTCTAAGAATGACTTTGTTAGTCCCCTTGTTGATTCAGTCCCTAGTGTTTCTGCTTAGATTACACAAGGCTGCCAATTTTGTGGGTGCCTTTTGTGATGTTGTTATAGGTTTGTTCCCCACTCTGAACTTTAGCGTCCAAAAGGTGGGGACCTGCATGTACCCTTCTAAGCTTAATTCCTAACTTAGATCTGATAGTGCTGCCACCAACCAAAAATATAGTGTTTTGGTACACTTTCCATTCCCCCCAAACCTTCCCTGGGGAACCCAAGACCCAAACCCCTTGGGTCTTAACACAAGGGGAAATAAACCATTCCCCCACCTTTCCCCTCCCAGACTTTCCCTCCCTTGATTACCCTGAGAGGCTACACTGATCCAAACTCCTTGGATCTTAAAAAAACAAAGAGGAATTCACCATCCCCCTCCTTTTTCCCCCCACCAATCCCTGGTGAGTCCAGACCCAATTTCCTGCATCTTAAAACAAAGAAAAATCAATCAGGTTCTTAAAAAGAAAGCTTTTAATTAAAGAAAAAGAAAAAAGTAAAATTTATCTCTGTAAAATCAGGATGGAAAAATGTTTACAGGGTGTTCAGTTCATATAACCTAGAGGGACTCCCTCCCCCCTTCTAAGTTTCAAAGTTACAGCAAACAGAGGTAAAAAATCCTTCCAGCAAAAGAAACATTTACAGGTTGAGAAAACAAACATAAGACTACACGCTTTCCTGGCTGGGTACTTACAAAATTAAAATATGAGACTGATTCAGAAAGATTTGGAGAGCCTGGATGGATGTCTGGTCCCTCTCATGTCCCGAGAGCGAACAACCCCCAGACAAAGAACACAAACAAAGACTTCCCTCCAACAAGATTTGAAAGTATCTTGTCCCTTCATTGGTCCTCTGGTCAGGTGTCAGCCAAGTTTACTGAGCTTCTTAACCCTTTACAGGTAAAAGAGACATTAACCCTTAACTATCTGTTTATGACAAATGTAAACCCTGTCCTCTAGGACCTGGGCAGAAACCACAGTTCACTTCACATAAGTGGCTGAACATTTATCAGAGAGTAACAACTTTGCCAGGTTTTCAAGTTTTCCTTTTATCTGCTTTGGAAGATTTTACACTGTAAGTTCTGCTTCAGAGACACAGCAGAGTGATATTTTCAGTGTTGCCAAAAATGTGGAGTAAATAATGTGCTGCATCATTTCACTTAGATCTGTGTGCAAAAGCAGTCTTGGGCAAACAGCTCTTCCCTTGTCTGTGAGTAAGGGGGACTTTTCCACCTCTATTGTGCCTTCTCTTCCCACGCAACCTTCCGCTCCTGCAAAAGGATGCAACACAATTGTGTCTGTTATGGGTAGAAAGGACTGAATGGGCTGTGGTGAGCAGGACACATAATTTCCAACTTCTGGCCTGGTAGAGCTTAGTCAGAAAAGAAAATAAGCCAAGGTCTGTTCTCGGTTCAGTGGATATCCTTGGAGGGAGTTCCTGATAGTGCAGCTCCAAAGGAACTGTGGTGCCTCATAACCAGAAGCCAGTTCAGGTTTTGTGTTGTCATCAGTGTAGGGTTTATGTTCATGCAACATGAGGTTTTGGAGTGGGTGCAGATTCTGTGAGCACAATATAGCTCACTCGTGTTTGGAAATTTGGCCCAAAATGTTTAGCTGAATAATGTGACATCTTCACAGTTGCATCTGTTGTGTTTGAAATAGTCACTTCTAGTATATCTGATTAACAGCAACTAGATCTGTAAATCAGACAGATAAGTTATAAATATTTTAACATCACAGCAATTTTAAAAATTGCAATATGTCTGCCAGTTGTGAAGCTACTGTTGATGTTACACAAATTTTCAATACAGTTTAAAAAAAACCCTACTCCTGGGCTGCAATCCAGATTTTCACTTTTGTTCAAGAACCCTCTTTAAAGAGGATGCAGTCTAAGAGTTTATTATTTTAATAATGTTTCTGATAGAATGGCATCTTGCATCAGGATCAAAACCTACTGTTTTACATCCCTGCGTTCAGCTAGATGGTGTGGAAACAGAAAACAAAAACAAAAAAAAGATAGAGTATTAAATGTCTTCTGAATACGGGGGAAAGTGCACTAAATTTTAAAGTGAAGCAGCATGTATCACCTCTCCTTCCATTGGCTGTTTATCCAACATCAATACAACACTTTAGGAGCCAAATTACTAAACAAGCTGCCAATTAGGCTTGCAGTCAGCTGGATAGATTAGTGGGTAAGAGAGTCAGATACAAGATTTTCATCTCTTGAGCCAATTACGCAAGTGAATTACCATCCACAATGCTCCTTGGAAGATTTGCAGTAAAAAGACTGACTCTGCTGTGACAGACATAAGTGAGATCCAGGGTAGGAGGTAAGGGTTAGGAGGCCATGTATTGCAAAAATTGCTCAAGCAAAAGGAGATCCTTCTAGGAAAGGATTTAACGGATTTAGGGCTGCCAGCAGTGCAGGAAGAAGAAATAATAGTTGTGTAATGGTCTGCTAAGGCATAGTTGTTCCACTCACAAATCTTTAATCTTATAAAAGAAAGATGAGTGTCTAGGACTAGATTTCAGTGCAGTATAATTTTCTGAGAAATTATCCTTAGCATTAAAAAAAATAATAATTTGGTCAAAGTTGAAATTGCACAAATCCACCTCCTTTATTCTTATGCCAGAAAAAGATCTTTGTGTTGCTTTCCTAAAGTTTATTGAAGATGCTGAATTGGATTCTGATTTTAGTTACACCAGTGTAAATCCAAAATAATTTAAGTGATGTCAGTTTCGTCAATAAACTGAAATCTGATTTTGCCCCATTAGCAATAACAAGAATATTATAGCTTTCCACCCTTTTTAAATATTGAAAGTCACAACAGTAGTACATTGGGTAACTGTCCTGTTTTTGATATATAACAAATAGAAGCCTAGACGGTAAGCTGTTATGTTCTAAATAAGAGGTATTCTACAGTTAAGGGAAAATATATTTGCAGTTTGCCATATAGTTCAAAACTGAGCAGTGAATTGTTTGTTTCCTGCTGAGATTCACACACTAGTAAAACATTATTTCTTAAATATTAAGCAAATTTAAATCCTGAACTTTTGCAAGCTGTTGTGTCCAAAAATGATTAAACAGATGTGGAGCCTGCAGCAGCATTAGACCTCTGATCTGATTTTTAGCTTACAGATGGAATTAAATTAATTCATGGCAATCACTGTAAAATCAAGGGTATGGCATTGAATGCTAGTGCACTGTTTAACCAGAATGTACCTGTTTCAACAGCTGTTAAGAAAAATTACATGCCTTTATTTTTCATAAGAACGGCCATACTGGGTCAGACCAGAGGTCCCTCTAGCCCAGTATCCTGTCTCCCGAGAGTGTCCAACGCAAGGTGCCCCAGAGGGAATGAACAGAACAGGTAATCAAGTGATCCATCCCCTGTTGCCCATTCCTAGCTTCTGGCAAACAGGCTAGGGACACCATCCCTGCCCATCCTGGATAATAGCCATCGATAGACCTATGCTCCATGAATTTATCTAGTTCTTTTTTGAATCCTGTTATAGTCTTGGCCTTCGCAACATCCTCTGGCAAGGAGTTCCACAGGTTAACTGCATTGTATGGGGGAAAAAAACTTGCTTTTGTTTGTTTTAAACCTGCTGCCTATTAATTTGATTTGGTGGCCCCTAGTTCTTGTGTTATGAGAAGGAATAAATAAAACTTATTTACTTTCTCCACATCAGTCATGATTTTGTAGACCTCTATCATATCTATTATTTATCATATGACATAAGTTGTCATGGAATAAGAGGGAAGATCCTTTCATGGATTGAGAACTGGTTAAAAGACAGGGAACAAAGGGTAGAAATAAATGGTAAATTTTCAGAATGGAGAGGGGTAACTAGTGGTGTTCAATCCTATTCAACTTATTCATAAATGATCTGGAGAAAGGGGTAAACAGCGAGGTGGGAAGTTTGCGGATGATACTAAACTGCTCAGGATAGTTAAGACCAAAGCAGACGGTGAAGAACTTCAAAAAGATCTCACAAAACTAAGTGATTGGGCAACAGAATGGCAAATGAAATTTAATGTGGATAAATGTAAAGTAATGCACATTGGAAAAAATAACCCCAATTATACATACGATGTGATGGGGGCTAATTTAGCTACAACTAATCAGGAAAGAGATCTTGGAGTCATCGTGGATAATTCTCTGAAGACGTCCACGCAGTGTGCAGCGCCAGTCAAAAAACCAAACAGGATGTTAGGAATAATTAAAAAAGGGATAGAGAATAAGACGGAGAATATCTTATTGCCCTTGTATAAATCTATGTACACCCACATCTTGAATACTGCGTACAGATGTGGTGGTCTCATCTCAAAAAAAGATATATTGGCATTAGAAAAGGTTCAGAGAAGGGCAACTAAAATGATTAGGGGTTTGGAACGGGTCCCATATGAGGAGAGATTAAAGAGGCTAGGACTTTCAGCTTGGAAAAGAGGAGACTAAAGGGGGATATGATAGAGGTATATAAAATCATGAGTGGTGTGGAGAAAGGGAATAAGGAAAAGTTATTTACTTGTTCCCATAATATAAGAACTAGGGGCTACCAAATGAAATGAATGGGCAGCAGGTTTAAAACAAATAAAAGGAAGTTCTTCACACAGCACACAGTCAACCTGTGGAATTACTTGCATGGGGAGGTTGTGAAGGCCAGGATTATAACAAGGTTTAAAAGAGAACTAGATAAATTCATGGAGGTTAAGTCCATTAATGGCTATTAGCCAGGATGGGTAAGGAATGGTGTCCCTAGCCTCTGTTTGTCAGAGGGTGGAGATGGATGGCAGGAGAGAGATCACTTGATCATTACCTGTTAGGTTCACTCCCTCTGGGACACCTGGCATTGGTCACTGTCGGTAGACAAGATACTGGGCTGGATGGACCTTTAGTCTCACCCAGTATGGCCGTTCTTATGTTTTTATCCCCCCTTAGTTGTATCCTTTCCAAGCTGAAAACTCCCAGTGTTATTAATCTGTCATCAGCCGTTCCCTACCCCTAATCATTTTGTTGCCCTTTTCTAAACCTTTTCCAAGTACAATACACCTTTTTTGAGATGAGGCGACCATATCTCAAGATGTGGGCGTACCATGGATTTATATAGAGGCAGTATGATATTTTCTGTCTTATTAGCTATCCCTTTCTTAATGATTCCCAACATTCTTTTTGCTTTAACTGCTGCTGCACACTGAGTGGATGTTTTCAGAGAACTATCCACAGTGACTCCAAGATCTCTTTCTTGAGGGTAACAGCTAATTTACACCCTATCATTTTATATGTATAGTTGGGATTATGTTTTCCAATGTGCATTACTTTGCATTTATCAACACTGAATTTCATCTGCCATTTTGTTGTCCAATCACCCAGTTTTGAGAGATCCTTTTGTGGCTTTTCGCAGTCTGCCTGGGACTTAACTATCTTGAGTAGTTTTGTATCATCTGCAAATTTTGCCACCACACTGTTTACCCCTTTTTCCAGATCATTTATGAATATGTTGAATAGGACCGGGCCCAGTACAGACCTCTGGGAGACACCACTATTTAAGTCTCTCCATTCTGAAAACTGATCATTTATTCCTACCCTTTATTTCCTATCTTTTAACCAATTACCAGTCCATGAGAGAGAGCTTCCCTCTTATCCCATGACTGCTTGCTTTGCTTAAGAGCCTTTGGTGAGGGACCTTGTCAAAGGCTTTCTGAAAATCCAAATACATTATATCCACTGGATCCCCTTGTCCACATGCTTGTTGACCCCCTCAAAGAATTCTAGTAGATTGGTGAGGCATGATTTCCCTTTACAAAAACCATGTATTCCCCATCAAATTATGTTCATCTATGTGTCTGACAATTTTGTTTTTTACTATAGTTTCAACCTGTTTGTCCGGTACTGTAGTCAGGCTTACCAGCCTGTAATTGCCGGGGTCACCTCTGGAAAGATACATTTCATAGAAATGTACCTTTAGTTCCATCATAAATATCATTTCACAATAAAAATTTTATTGGAAGTTTTTGCTATTCCCTCAAACTTTTTTAAAATACACAATTTTTTTTCCTTTTTGGGTTTCATATTAAGCATATTTCATATTTACATTTATGGGTTTCATATTAAGCATGCACATGTATAATAGAGGCTGTGTATGTGTGTGTATATATACACTAGTTTGTATTTTTTGGGCTGTGGCTGTTGCGCAGTATAGGTATAGGAATTTGAAAGCACTGTCTTGCCATCCAAGTTACTGTTCCTTCAGTTCTTTCCCCTCACTTATGTCATGGCAACCACTTCAGTGAGGTGCCGACTCATCTGGCAAATCAGGAACCAAATTATTACGGTTTCTATCAAATTTTGTAGTCTCTATAAGGCAGAAGGGTCTGCTAGTGAAATTCCTGCAAATTATTAACATAGAGTGCTGATTTCAGTTCCTCATAACCAATGCCTCTTTCCCACCCCCCACCCCTGTCGCTGCCTTTCACATGTCACATTTTGCATAGCTGCTTTTCCATGAGGTGGCAGCAGCGAATTGTTCTTGTTCTTGCTCGAGGCTGGGTCAAGAATGAACATGTCCTGGAGGTAGTGCAACTCTTTTGAGGGACAATATGTTTTTACCACTCTCTGAAAGCCCCTATTGGCCAGTCCAAGAAGTGCCATTGACATGAGTTAGACGCTGAGCTTTAAGATGTATATTGCAAGGACAATAACTGCTTTTAATTAGAGAATAAAAGCCCATAGGGAAAAAAAAGTAACAAACAATGTAACATGTTATTTGTCATACTCTATTCTTTCCCATCCATCAACCAATCAGCAATGAGAATGGTATTTATGAGTGCTGATTGGTCATAGAATGGAGGAAAAGGACTACAATGAATAAAATTACCAGTAACTGTCTTCTTATATCAGAGGGGTAGCCGTGTTAGTGTGGATCTGTAAAAGCAGCAAAGAACACCAAGGGAGGAGAAACTGCTTTTGTAGTTGGCTAGCCATTCACAGTCTTTGTTTAATCCTGAGCGGATGGTGTCAAATTTGCAGGTGAACTGAAGCTCAGCAGTTTCTCTTTGAAGTCTGGTCCTGAAGTTTTTTTGCTGCAAATTTGACACGATCAGCTCAGGATTAAACAAAGACTGTGACTGGCTAGCCAACTACAAAAGCAGTTTCTCCTCTCTTGGTGTTCACACCTCAACTGCTAGAAGAGGGCCTCATTCTCCCTGATTGAACTAACCTCGTTATCTCCAGCCTGATTCTTCCTTGCATATATATACCTGCCTCTGGAAATTTCCACTACATGCATCCGCCGAAGTGGGTATTCACCCACGAAAGCTCATGCTCCAATACGTCTGTTAGTCTATAAGGTGCCACAGGACTCTTTGCTGTCTTCTTATAGAAAGTGGAGAGACTCAAAATGTGCAGGATAAATTAACTATAATTTGATTCATTTTTTATAAAGACATTGTAAGATTTAGGCTTCAAAACTGACTAAACTAAGGGATAATGTACTGTTGATACCAAATCTTTTTGAAATAAAATACAACCCGCCTGCACGCTTGCTAAGAAAATAAAAACAGGAAAGTAAATTAGTTGTTTACAGTGTGCTTTAATTTTTTTGGTGTTGCACAGACCTCAAGCAAAATCCAAAAATATTGTTGGACATACATGATGAGTTTCTGTGCACAAAAACAAAACAAAAAATAAGCCTTTTTGTTGGCTGAATTCAGAGGGTTTGAGGTTTTTTAGAGTTCTAATAGAAAATCATGTACAATGGAGTGGAAAAAGTAATTATACTGTATATTTTAAAAGTACTTAAGTGTCTTTAAAACAAAATGTATTCCAATTACCCTGTCAGTCACAGAAAGAGGAAATGCATTCTGTTACAGGAAAAAATCAAAAATAGAAGCATGAGTTTATTAAATAGCATGTGTCAGGGTACAAATTGTTCATCTCTATAGCCTCTTTCTGTTCTTAGTGTGTGAGGAATTGGATTTGATATAGCAAGATACATAGTTTATATAAAGTTAACTATGCTTTTTAAATGGACTCTAGTGAACCTGCAAAGTTGTTTACTCTGTTTTGGGCTGTTCTCTATAGTTTACACTCCAGAGTGTGTATCTGGCACTGCTATGCAAACTAGGGTGACCAGATAGCAAATGTGAAAAATCGAGCCGGGAGTGGGGGGTAATACGAGCCTATATAAGAAAAAGACCCAAAAATCGGTACTGTCCTTATAAAATCGGGACATCTGGCCACCCTAATGCAAACTCAGGAATCATCTGACATATCCAATTCTGAGATAGTGTGAGCACCTTGACATTTTTCCCTTTTCCTTGGAAGCTCTGTGAACTTTATTCCCCTCCATTGTTTTTTTCCATTGTTTTTAAGACGTTAGGACCCCACTACCAATTTCATTGCTGAATTTATCCCCAAAAAAGTGAGCTAATGGATACTTCTGTAGTTTTAGTAAGGGTGTTTACCCGTCATTTAGTTTGGACATCAATTTTTTTCCCCCCATTTTCTGTGCTAGAAGCAAGAGCTAAAAAGGTCCACAGCCTGCGCTGTGTATGCCCTGTCATTGTCAGGGACTTGTCTGTATGAAAACTCTATCTATGGGAGGCCTGAAAAGAAAGGAAGATTTTGTTGTTGAATTTTGTGCTGGTCAGTTCAAGAGCACCCTCTCACAGCCTGGCGCCTACTGACTTCAGAGGCTTTATCACCTAACGTTAAGTACCGCTTCAAACCAATATTAAAATTAGCTTTCTCTCAACACTCTTTCCTTTTTCTTTGACTTGGGGACCGGAATAGTGGCTGTCTAGCTTTCTTCTGACCGCAGTAGATAATGCTTGAGTACTGTAAATTTGTTGCCACAATAATCACAAGTAAGATATATCATGAAGGTTTGAATATACATCTCTCATTTTCAGTTTGACTGCTGCCTGTGTACGCTGTTTCAGTGTAGCTTTCTAGATTTGTATATTGAGGAGCTTCACAATATTTGTTCAACTTTTGTTCTAACACTCCTTAGTAAAGTTAATGTTATAATGAACCAATTGCTCATCAGAGGTAAATGATTAGTTTAAAACTTTAGTCTCTCTAAAAACACATAACTGTGCTCTCCCTACAGTTGTTACTAGAGTTCTTTTAAAAAAAAAGGGGGGGGGGAGGGGCAGGCTAGTATGAATGGGTGGGAAACTAATTTATTGGTAGTAGAATCTAGGAGCCCGAGTCATGGACCAGGAGTCTATTGTGCTACATGCGGTACAAATACAGAGGGGAAAAAAACATTGTCCGTACCCCAATGGCTAATGCCCAAATCTGGCAAGCTTTGGAAATTCATTCAGAGCAGATTAAACAAAAATCCAGTTCCCTGAAACATCTCACCTTCAGTGTAGACAAGAGGTTTCAACTTTTTTTTCCTCCTGCAGGGCAGGATGTTGTACACCTTACTTCCTCCCCCATTTCATAATTCATACTACCTGCATTTATATCAGGAGTAGGCCCTTATCCAAGGCAGTGCATGCAGGAAAGCTTACCAGTGCATCAGCTCCAAAACTCTGTAATACAGAAGTTTAGTACATGGAAAAGAAAAGGCATTAGATTTAAATGCCTTTCACTTTTCATTTTCCTTTGCTACTACAAATACTTCTGTTTTCTACATTCACAAGAAAAGTAAATCTGTTGGGGTTAACCCCTTTACTATTGACATTCTGTCTCCTAGTATGTGTATTGCTTTTCCTCTAACAGGATATCAAGCAGATAGTGGTACTGAGGGAGTACCAGCATATGATAAAAGTATGGACACTCGTTTTGTAGAAAATATATTACTCAAAAACATATCAAACAACTTTGTTTAAAAATAATGTTCTCAAGTCTGAGATACATAAAACTGTACAAGTGGCCACGTCTCATTTACATTGTACAGTAGCATACAATTAGGCATTAATCAGGGATTCCTCATGCTCAATGACACAAAATAAGCTTTTTCTTTTTTAAAAGGATAAATTGAGATTGAATAGGATAAACCTACCAATCTCATACAGTAATTTTCACGTTCAGAGTATTTTACAGACAGTGGGACAGATTCTCTTTTAAGTTATGCTGGTGTAAATCCAGAATAAATTCATTGATATCAACTGACTCTTACACCTATGTAACCAAGATCAGAATCTGCTTTTATTTCTGATTAATGGTACGTCAACCTTTGGCCACATTCACAGATATGTTTTGTGATGGTAAAAATGTTTTGTTTAGTGATGTTTAAGAGTTGGAATGTTACAGTATTATATTTTATTTAGGGGAAGTTTAAGACTGTGATGATTTATCAAAATGGAAAAGCAATGCATATAGGAAAGTTGGTACCGTTTTGTTTAAAAGGAACATTCTTCAATGAAAATTCATATTGTACTTCCCAGTGTTTATATTTGCCTTTTAAATCTTTCTGTAATCTTTAGTAAAACAAATTACTGAAATAGCATACAAATGGACTGGAGAATATTATATGCAGTGTTGCCATAGCCATGTTGCTCCCAGGATATTAGAGTGATGAGGTGGATGAAGTAATATCTTTTATTGGACCACCTTCTGTTGTTCCACCTTGTCTCTGAAGAATATTATATCAGTTGTCTGCTCTGCATTTGTTGCTGTTGTGAGAATTCAATCATAAATAATTGGTTGTTTTATTAAACATCTCAGCATACTCCAGTTGAATGAAAAGCATTTATTGTATCAATGAGGGTGGAAAGATAAGGTGTGATGTTTCTTAGGCCCATGCTTGATATCTGTACCTAACTTAGTAGTCAAATAGTCCTCTCCATGCATTGATAAATTTATTCAGGTTTTGAGTTTTCTCTGAGTCTGACATCCAGCATGTTCTTCTCATGCTTAAAAGATCTGCAGCAAAAATAAATGTGTAATGCTTAAAAATTGAGCTATTCTTAAAAAAAAGAAAGTTAAACTATAGACCATATATGTAGAATTATCATACAGCCATGAGTCAACATACACCTCTACCCCAATATAATGCTGTCCTCGGGAGCCAAAAAATCGTACCGCATTATAGGTGAAACCACGTTATATCGAACTTGCTTTGATCCACTGGAGTGCGCAGCCCCGCCCCCCCCGGAGCACTGCTTTACCGCATTATATCCGAATTCGTGTTTTATCAGGTCGTGTTATATCGGGGTAGAGGTGGATGCAAAGGCAGCCTGTTCTAGCAACCTATTAGATGAATTAGGAGAATAAGAAGGGTTAATGCTTTAAAGGAGATTATCTTGCTCTTTTCCACACGCAGTGCTGATTAATGCTGTGTGTTTCTTTTAATCTCAGGGTTTGTAGGTGAAAACGCCCAACCAATCCCAGAAAACAACATTGGAAACAGAATGCTTCAAAGTATGGGCTGGACTCCTGGCACAGGCCTGGGACCCGATGGCAAAGGGATGTCAGAACCAGTCAGAGCCATCCAGAGACCAAAGGGACTTGGACTTGGATTTAGCTGACAGAGAAGCACCCCAGCTGCTGTACAGAAATCAGGAAGACTAATCTTAATTTAAAGGGGGAAAAAGTTAAAGTCTTGTATTGTATTTTGTCATCAGCAAATCCAGTTGTTGTTCACTTATGGAGTTCTGAAGCCTAAATGTTTCATCTTGACTACCCTGGCTTTCAAGATGCAAGGTAGTCACAGTGGCAAAAGAGGTGTTTGAATCCTAACTCTGTAATGGTGCTAAAATGTAAAAACAATTGTACTTTTTAATTTTCTGTGATCTTAAAACAAAGTTTGTTAGGTATATGATTCAAAATTCAATGTGTTTATTTTTCCTGAAAAGCTTCTCTCACGCAGCATATTTCAGCACTTGGGAAAACATTTTTTGGCACCATTTTCTCATCTGAAGTGGTCTGAGAGGATTTGTTATCAAGGAAAATTAAACCTTAGAAAGCTGCTATGTTGGTTCATTTTTCCTTCCTTTACAGGCAAAAATTTCCAAACTAGATATTTCTAGAAGTTGGCCATAGATGAGGATAGGTTATCATGATCTCTGCTTTTCCATGCGACATACATTAGGTGCCCCCAAATGGCGACATGGTATGCAATTTTGCATAAGGCGAGTATAACTGATGGTAGCTTTGTCATCATAGGAATGTAACCCCATTATCTTGTAAAGCAAGATAATGGGGAGGGATAGCTCAGTGGTTTGAGCATTGGCCTACTAAACCCAGGGTTGTGAGTTCAATCCTTGAGGGGGCCACTTAGGGATCTGGGGCAAAAATTGGTCCTGCTAGTGAAGGCAGGGGGCTGGACTCGATGACCTTTCAAGGTCCCTTCCAGTTCTAGGAGATTGGTATATCTCCAATTATTACCTTTTTTTTATCATGCTTACCAGTGTGAAAGCCCTAATTCTAACGCTTTTATAATTGTTTTTACATCTTGTAAGATATTTTAAAGTAAATATCTTTAAAACTTTTAGTGTTCACCCTCAGCTTGGAATTCTGGTTATTTTTTATACTAGTGTTCCCTTGACTCTCCACCTCAAAAATGAGTGTATTTTAAATGTGACCCTTGCAATGGTTCTTAAACTTTGGGTTTTGGTATATTTTGAATTGACTGGTAGGTTACACCAAGGGGTGGCTAACAGTCAATGTTTTTTGTGGTCATGATATTGGTATCCTACTACAAACTTTGAAGCATAATGGAAGAAGCAGAGAAAAGACAAAGTGAAGCAGGTAAGAGAGGGAAATACTCTGGTAGCATCTCTAAAATCTTGAGTGAGCAATTTAAAGTCAAGGGGGGATCATTAAGCTTTTTAATCAGTATCCAATATCAGCACCGATAATTTCATCAAACACCAGCCAATCAAGCTGCCAGGATGCTGGTGGCGTAAAGCAAATTTCACATTAGAGAGGTATAATACAATTGAAGAGGAGCCATCATTCAAATTGACTAACGCTGAAAACTTGGCCCCATTGAAGTCAAGTGTCAACATTTCCACTGACTTCGG
Organism: Mauremys reevesii; assembly: GCF_016161935.1. Classification (NCBI taxonomy): domain Eukaryota; kingdom Metazoa; phylum Chordata; order Testudines; family Geoemydidae; genus Mauremys; species Mauremys reevesii. The sequence continues at coordinate 48,224,250 of NC_052625.1, forward strand.
TGGGGCCAAGATGTTATTCTAAATTGATCAGGAAGAAGGCTATTTTTCCCCTCACAACCTCATCCATTTTCCAGCAAACACAGTACTAGGAAAGTAGCTACAAGAGCAAGCAACAAATTAATTGAAAAGCAGTGTTCTCTTTTTTTTTTTTTTTTGAGAAAGCAACATTTTTTGGACTTCAGTATTTAATCAGCAAGAGTATTTGTTTCTATGGAACTTTCTAGGCCACACTGTAGTGTGGCTTTTCCATTTCAGACTTGTACTGTACAGCTAAGCTCATTAAACAGATTCTATGACCAAAGAATTTTGTGGCCGTGTAATTGTGAAAATCCAAGAATTTTGAATTCTGCAACTAACAGTGGATTCCACATGTATAACTGCCGTTTAATATACACACATGGCAGTTATATATATGTACAGATAGCTAGCTCTATTTTAACTGATGTGGAATTCTCCTACACGCTTGATACTGCAAAGGGCTATGAAGTGCTGTTGAATTCCAAAGACGTGTTTATGAGTATTATATGGAGCAGTCAATAACTTCTTGAACTTGTAGACTACTTGTGAATTAATAAGTAGTCACATGGCAATGTTAAGTAAAAGCTGTAGGCTCCTATTATTGTGCTGTATTAATGAACATTTAAAGAACTTCCTCCCCCCTATTATAATTCCATCATGACTGATTACGAAGCCTGTGTATTATCATTTGGTAATTGTAACCGTGGCACAAATAACATTGTTTCTAGTATTTCCAGGCAATATACAGTAGCTGCAGAAATTCAAGAAATATCAGTCTGCAGCTTCAAGAGTATTTGAAAATATTTGCTGTATTAGTGGAGAATTTAAAAAGAAAAAAACTGCATGGACAAATATTAGGATAAAAGCTTGCTAGTTCCCACTCTGCTCCCCATTTGCCCCATGTGCATCGGTGCAATCGACCTGGTAAACTCCCTTAGTGGAGGAATTACTTAGCTTGATGAAGATGTAAAGAATCAGAGCTAAAGTATGAAAATATGTTGGTTTCTAATTTTAAATCAATCAGTCTGTTCAAAAGAAATTATTAGATATCAAGGATATTCAAACTGATTTTATTTAGATATAAATATATCTTGTTTGTTTTGCAACTGGAATTTCATACAAATGCCAGAGCTGACTGGGCGCCAGGTAGAGGGAAATGATTTGTTAAAATATAATGTAGTGATATTTTTCTTGATATTGCTGTACAATTCTCTCCCTACCTGGTGCCTCCATTTTCAATTCTGTTTTCCTAGGCCTCTTTACAGTGCTAACGGTTGCTCTAACAATGTGATTGTGTAGGTTAGAGCTAGTGTGTTCTTTAAAAAGGCCACTTTTTGGAGACACGTGGCTTTGGGATTGCGATAAAACATGCCACTATTTCAAAATATGTCTTAAAATTTGCTTGTTGGGTTTTTCCATTACTAGCTTATAACAATACCTACTACAGTGATGCCTCAGATTATTTAAAAAATACATACACAAGTATTTTGATACACCATCTGCTACTAGATATAACATTGAAATTATTTTTCCTTTTCATATATTAATAGATGTTGGACACTCTCATATCTTTCCATTTAGCTGCTCGATTAATTAGTAGCCCAAATTTTTCTGCCTACATTGAAGGTCTAATAAAAGAAACGCATACATTTAAAGTAATGTACATTGAGTTTTGAGTCATTTGTCAATATACCTCAATGTTTTGTGAATTGGGCCATTAACCTTTACTAAAACAGATGCGCAACTGCTGGCAGCATCTTTCTTTTAAATAAATATTTGTTGAAATAGGAAAAGCATTGTTAACATGCTAATATGTGACAACTTTGTCCCTGAATTTTGGCTTTTCTGTATTTAATGTCTGTAATGGGCCAGTTGAATTGACAGCAAATGGCTAAACAATCTGTATAGAATACATTGCTTTAACACAAGGAAGATGTAATAAAATAAAACAGAGACTTCATTCTTCATGTTCTTTTTGTATGTTGTGTACTGCTTTTTTGACAGCAGCGTAATTGCTAAGGTGAGTGGAAGAATGACATCTTTCTGTAACACGGAGTTAAGGCTGCTAATATCTTTAACCAATAAATGTTATTACAAGGCTTGTGAAACTTTACTAATGTTCCCTTCCTATTTTTATACTCCCCAGCAGGAACAGTTACTTAGCTAATTATGTGTAAATTATCTATAGAAATAACTACATTAAACTAGTGTTAAGGTTGCACAAACACCCAAATGTTTGTGCAACCTTAATGCCCCAGTATCTGAAATGCCCCAGTTCAGATACTCACACCATTTTCATTGTCATAATGGTTCAGTCTACTGATTTAAACTTTTTAAAATATGTTTCCTTCTCTCCAAAGTATTTATTTTGATAATTTTGTCAGCACTACACGCTTTCTTTTCAATGCAGAGCCTTCCTTGGGTGCAATTCAGAAGAGGAGATAGTTAACTACAGATTCAGCTGTGAACTCAGGTGGCCTATATTTTAACATCAATTTTTGTCGATCCCTCAAGGCACATTAGACAAAGGTTCCCTCCTCAGTCTAAAGTGTGGAGACCTCTCTAATGTTTTCGCACCTTACAGGGTCCCAAAGGACGCTGTCAAAATCCTGTCCTGCCACTGTACTTTCCATTGCATAACTAAGTTAACCAGGCACAGTAGATATTTACGAACTTAGCGAAGGACTGATACAAAAATGTACTGTGCATGTCAACTCAAAAGAGCTCATTGAGAACTATTTCCATGCCAAATTTCAGTACACCAACTGTAAAGCTGATTAAAAAATTGCAAAAATGTTACCATTTTTCCCCTTTCATATGCCTGATCAGATGAACCTGTTCTGCTTTGACTCCTTCCCCACCTCCCCCAATTATCAAACAGGCCTACACTAGAAACTTTGGGTGTAGCAGTCTCTGCTAGGGTTGTGATCTTTTTGTCACTTCTATGCCAGCAAAAGCCCTATTATAGACACAGTTGTACTGGCATAAGTGTGTCATTGCTGGCATAGTTATTTTGGTATAAGCTGTATTGGCAAAAGCACTTTTTTTGGCCACTTTTTTTTGCTGTGTATACACCACAAAGGTTGAGCCGGTAAATAACGGGGTTTTTTGGTTTTTTTAATGGTTTGCATCAAACGGAATCTGGGAATTCTTTTTAAAAAAAATCAAAAAAGTCCATTTTGGATTGAACAAAAAATGTAGTTCAACCCAAAATGTTTTGTTTTCTGTCATTTTTAAAATTGATTCAGAAAACGGCCAGAGGATTAGCTGCTATCCTTACAACCTTTAGTGCTGAGGTTAGGGCACTCACCAAGATAGGAGACCTCAGTTTGATTCCTCCCTCTGCTTGATGTAGAGCAGGTATTTGAACTTTGGTTTCCACCTCCTCAGAAGTGTGCCCTAACCACTAAGCTGTGGGTATTCTGGGGCAGATTTTTCTCAGTCTCTTCTTTGGAAGTTGTTCCACTTTGTATAAATAATTCAGTAGTCACTGGAGCAGAGACTGGAACCCAGGTGTCCCTATTCCCAAGTGATGTCCTAAACACCAGGCTACAGACTCATTCTCATTTATTTTTGCTCTCTCCCTGTCTCTCATCCAATGACTAATCAAGAATTTTATACACAGTGGAACAGCTTCAACAGGAGAGATTGAGAGAGACCTATCAAGAATACCTCATAGCCCAGTGGCTAGGAATGAAGTTAAAAGGCAACAAAATTAAAAGTGAAAAAAGGAAATATTTTTCACATAGCATGTGATAATCCTATGAAACTCTGCAACAGGATATGGAGGCCCAGGGTTCAGCAGGATTGACATGTATATAAAGAATATCCAGAGTGTTATAGATTAAATAAAAAAGCCTTCATGCTTCAGGGCATAAACCAGTCATTAACTGCCTTGATGAAACGCCCCCTCTGGGGCAGGTTATTCTATCCTTATCCAATATAGAACTTTCTACATCTTCCTCTGAAGCGTCTGGTATTGTTACTAGTGCCCAATAGTGATCCGATTCAGTATTGCAACTCGTATGAGGATTGCTTTCTATTTCAGTGCGCTGTGATTTCTTTCTTCCCCCTCCTCCCCAATCCTGCATATACATGTTTCCAACATGCTATCATATAAAACAGTTACCAGTTTCAGTGATGCATGGATAATCTTTGAAATAGCAAGACTAACATTTTTCAGTTAGGCCTGGAGTAAAGCAAGCTCTGATTTGAAGTCTTGATTCCAGCCACTCTGAAGATATTTTGTACAGTTCTCAAATTCCAGTTAGTTTATAACAGACACCTATTGAATCTTGGTTATCTTCTTTGTAGAATTGTGTATTGTAAGGTGTAGTTATTCTTTAGCTGTGCATTTGCATTTAGAGAATTAGTATAGTTGGGAAGGAAGTATCCACATAGCGCTTTTCTGAGACCTGAACATTGTGGGGGGAAGCATGTTAAGTCAATGAGCATTGTCTAATTGTTTTTAATCGTATCACGTCTTCGTGAACTAGGGCATCTGAATGTTTTGCCATTTATGAAGTGAATGCAATACTTGACCAAGATCTTACACTCCTTTAAGTACCAAATCCTCAGTACACACATTGCCCTGACTTTCTTTGTTTAAATCCACTTCTGCTAATATTGGACAAGGTCTACAACATACTATGTTGCACATGCCCATACAAGTAAAGCTAAAACTTCACTGAACCCTATGAGTACAGCTCTTCTGAAGATGACATATGTTCTACCCAGGGCACTCCATGTGTTAGATTGGATTAAATTTAAGTAGTTCTGTTATGTGAAAGATCATTTTTGTAATACGAGAGAGATTTTCATTTAGCTCTACCCCATATTATAATAGTCAGTGAGATAAGCAATTTTGAGAATGAAGCAATGCTTGTTTTATGCTTCTTTTTATAGCCATGCATACACAATAATAAGTAACATCAATTTTAACACATTTTGCCAAAGTGCCTTTACACTTACTCCAATACATGGGTTAGTATAGATGTTTTCATTTGTCAGTGACCTTATGAGTAATAAATTGCAGTGTGATAAATTGAATTTAGGCAATTTCTACTCATTATTGACAAAGATGAGGTCAACAAATAAACGGTGGCCCTGAGCCAGTTTTGAGCCTGGCTCTCAAGTTCTCCAATGATCATTTACATTGAGGGAAGAAAAATCCAGTCAAAGCATTGTGTGTGCATTTCCTAGCTCCAAATGTATTAAGCACAGCTTTTAGATCTATGGGTACATCTAATTTTTTGTTGTTAGTTTTTCAGTCAGGATGGTATTTGATTAAATTGATACCAATTTCAGGGAACTTTTATATTAACCCTTTACCACCACTTAAATCTAGTCTACAGACATAATTGTTTAAGAATGCCTACCCCACCTCAGTGGGGAAGGACTTTGGCAGGGGGAGAAATCCAGAAGTAGTGCTGTTTTGCAGTAGCACTTGAACAGAAAGGAAGGTTCTCAGCTACAATATTCTCCCATCTTTTATGCCACTATTTCTTTGTCTGTCTGGCAAGTTTCCCCAACCTGTGTAAGGCTTTCTGTTGTGGAAGCTACTAGAGGGAGGGTGCAGGGGGATGGGGGACCTTGACTCCTGACCACTAGGGAGTTCTTGCAGCTCTTGATGTCAGCCATCTGGTGTATTTGTTCCAAAAACTTGGAAGTGCAGTATTTCGTATCCCCTTTTTTTTAGAGCATTCAGGGTTGGTCTGAGACTGAGTCCTCCAGAGACCCAATGGTTGGGGGACCTGCAGTGAGTAGAAGGGGCTGTAGTTTGGACTCATAGACTTTCCAAGATGCATTAAATAGGCTGGAGAGGCTGTATCTCCCCAGAAAAAGCTACTCCGTATTACCTATTTACTCCTCCATGGGGAGGGTAGTAACTTGATGAGGATCTGTTCACTAGCAAGTTAAAGGAAGGTACCAGTTTCATGAGGCTTTGCCCATAGCAGCTTGGCTTCCACTTCTTCAGGATCATTTCAGTGACATCAGCAGCTGTGCTTGTTGTGTGGTCTAACGACATTCAATCCAGTGGCATACTGAATGCTATTGGTCATATGTTGGAGCATCCTCATTTTAAAGCAGAATGTCTCAGTAATAGGGGAAGGGCTGAGCAGCCGGTTCTGTGGTGTTTTATCAATTATTAGTTTCTTGTTGATACAAATTACGTATTTGTTTGCACTTCGAAAATCAAGGGCTCATGCTTCTTATCTGATTGTATGGCCATGGGGCCACGGTATTACTCGCTGGGCCCACCCGCAGGTGCTCACAAATAGAGAACAAAGTGTATACAGGATTTGGAACATTCACACATCTGGCCTGAGTGGGGGAGCCACTTACAACTGGAGATGTTCATTGTTACCTGACTGGTGGTTTGGTTGGGGGTGCCTTCAATCATTGCAAGTCTGCTAGTTCATTCTAGTAAGGGCACATTGTTATGGCAGAGAGGGTAAGGTCCAATCCTCTGCACAGGGAAATGGCTGTTAAGAGAATTTCAATCAGGACCAAATCCTAATCTGGAGTCCTGTTTATCTCTGGGCCTGATGAGGCTACAGGGCAAAATACAAAGGGACCCCAATGGACTTTTCTGTGCTGGGTCGAGAGAAAGGAATGCTTTTGATTTTATTTATTTATAAATAATTGCACTTTTATGGAATAAGTTGATAAAAGTTGGACCGTTTGTTAAACTGTGAAACCATGTGTGAAGTCCTTGTGTCCAACCATACACCGCTGTGAGAAAGCATATGATTCTGCTAACCCTCATTATTTACTATTAAAAAGGGGTGGGTTGCTTACATGGAAGTCAATAAATCTGTAATGTATTGTTTCATATTCTGTCTTATGTAAACCTAGTGGGTTTTTTAGTTGTCTTCCTCCTAATCAGTGGTACAGTACATTTAATAGCTCACTTAAGGTGTCATCCATTACTATGAGTTACTGTTGGAACTAATTAATAGAGCTGAAATTATTTTGTAATGAGAAATTGAAGTATTGCAGTGCTGAAAAAATTACTATTCATAGCTAATGTTTAACAATGCAAATAAGTTGATAATTAATTTTCAAGTCATAGAAAAATTCTGTGACACTTAGTATATACTATCTTTGTGGTCTTAATTGTTTCTGAAAAGTATCTTTGGAGAAAAGTAGAGAAATTTTACTTGATAAAACATAGATCTTAAGGTGCACACTCTGTGAGATCTCTTGATGGTCCAGCTCTCTTATTGCTCTCAAAGGACCAGACTCTGGCATCTCTATTAATGGTGAGTTGGTGAGGGAGAGCAGGAGGAAACAAGGGTCAAGGATGTAACCAGTGGTTAAATTATGCAGGACCTTACGGAGGAGTAGTAATTTAAATCTGATGCTTTAAGACGTGGGAAGCAAATGAAGGATTTTAAGAAGGAGTCTGACGTGGGACGGAACAATGGGAGATGACGACTTTGGCAACATTTAGAGGGGAGTTGTGATAAGGGGAGGCTGGAGAGGACAAGGCTACATGGGATTTAGCAGTGAAGAGAAGAAACATGATACTAAATGACAGAACTTACTGAGGCTTTAGCTGTGCAGATCTCCCCAGTCCCAAATTTGGCAGAAAGAGTGAGCATAACCAGGCAAAACTGGCATGTTTCAGTACAAGCCCAAAGCAGCCTACAGTTTCCCCAACTGTCCCATTCTTCAATCACCCAGCAGTGAAACACAGACTGGTACATGGTCCATTGGATAGGACACTGGGCTGGAAGTCACGAGACCCACATTCTCTTCCTGGCTCTTCCATTGATTTGCTATGTGATCTTCAAATCACTTCACCACTCTGTGCCATGGTTTCCATATCTGCAAGATAAGGATAAAGAGACAGGTAAAACGATACCTCCACCTTTGTAATGAGTGTTGAGTGCTAGTGCTGCTATTATCCATTCTTCGCGTTTAGCTGAAGCGGATGGCTTAGTGGTGCATCTTAAGGTTAACACTGTAATGTTAAGAGTTCCTGGAACATCAAGTTAAAATGCTGATAGGATCAGCTCAGCCCTTCTTTCTTCCAAGAAAGAGAAACTGCGAGCTACAGAATCTGTTGGATGAAAACTTCCAAACAGAGGTCTATTGTATTCTGCTTAGACCTTAAAGATGCTTTGTGACTTTGTACAAATATGGGTTTATACAGGAGTCTTTGGCCAAAATTTCCCCCGCTCCAGATCAGATGCCGATTATCATCTTGGCTGCTGCCCTCCACTACACTGAGTTGCTGCATTTCCAGGGTTCTGTATCCATTGCAGTTCTGCACTCCAGGATGAAATGTGCCAAGTAAAGAGGAAGTATCTCTATTAAGTATCTATTAAATCCTGTTCAGATTTTAAGATGACAAAATGTGAAAGGACAGGTGGTTACAATAAGGCATAGAGTTTAAAGAGACACTCTCAACTTAAAAGCTAGCTTTTTTTTTTTAAATGAGCAATGATTTCAGGCACCACACCTGTCCCCAAATCCCCTGGCCGATTCATGTCGTTTTACCATCACATTTTCCTATTTTTAAAATGGCTTTCCTCTCCCCCGCCCCCCATCGTTGTGTTGAAGAGCCACAGAAACAAAAGGGGAAACTGACCAATCAACTCTGTATTTGACAGCACTTTGTGTATAAAGTAATAGGCTGGAAAAAATAGAGGAAATATTTTTTTCTCTGAACTCTGTCAATCATAGCCATCTTGGATGTTACATATAGCAGTAGTTTTCAGGTTGGGGTGGTGATGAGTTTTAATTGATGGTGTCAATGGCTTGCCCAAGGTCACCGTGGGTCTGATCCAAAGCACTGGGCTGGTGTCAAAGGCACAGTTGGGAATATAACCCCTGAATTCTGATTCCAAGACTCCAGCGTTAATCATTAGACCACAACCCCTCCCTGTAAACATTAAAAACTATTCTCACTTTACATAAATTATACTGGGGATCTTTATCAATCATTCCCTCACTATTAACATCGTTCTAGTCAATGAAAACCCATGTTAGCCTGCTTTGGTTTTTTTTAAAACCCTTCTGAATAATCTATTTTATTTTCAAAATGTGTTTTATGCCACAGGCTTTTATTTTATTTTATTTTATTTTATTTTATTTTATTAAAAGTTTTCCTAAAAGTTGGGGGGGGGTATTTTTTGTTGAGTCAGTAGGTATTAAATACTCATTTATTTAACAGGTTTGTGGTAATATATACTCAACTGACAAGTGGACCATGAAGGCTCCTTCTGCTGGTCTCCTACTAAGCACAGACTCATTACTTTACACACCTGACATTTTAAGTAGATCCAGATTTCTCTCCAGCGAGTCAGTGCCATTAACTGCCAGTGGTATGATCTACTATTGCCCCTTTTGGTTTTATCCGTACATTAGAGTTGTCTTCTGTCTTTGAATTGTCAGACAGCATAAATCATCCCCCGATTCACAGACATCACTAGCTTTGCAGTGAAAGAGTGTTCCTTGATGACTCTTTAAATTTTCAGCAGAATGTTAGGTATTTCATGTTGTCACATTTTTATCTGTGCACTCTGAATTTTTTTTAATTACACCTTTCCCTTAGGATTATCATGCAGAGGATAATAGCTGCTATTTCTTCCACTTAGTTGAAGTAATGCTTCTTTCCCACAAAGAGCATCAGCCAGTCTTAACTAGACAAGGGAGTTGGATTTGCTGGGAGCCCTGGCCACTTATATGAGGCCTGGAGGCCACTCTGTGTCTCCATGGGGCTGCAGTATTATGAGTTTTTCTGATATTAGGCATTTTGCTTAAAGCTGCAGCTTCTGGAGTCATGTTATTTTATGAGACTCTCAACTTTTACTTTTTTTTTAAAGGCCATTTCTAGAGTTCATGATTGTGGAAGGGAAAGAAGAACCAACTCAAATTTAATTTAATTTCATTATTTTTAAGCCAATCTTATGATTTTGGGTGGCCTGAGTCATGATTTTTGAATCCTTGGGGTTGGCAGTTCTGGGGCTGTGACCTCGATCAGGCCTTGGAATGGTTGCAGGTCTTTGAAGGCCTAGAAATAGTGTGGACCTAGTAGACCTGGGAAATGTTATGATGCTTTTCATTTGATCACTGAAAATGGGGCAGGTTAGGGGCAGCTTGAAGTGTTGAGGACTTCCCCCTGCCAGGTCAGTTTGCCTTTGGGAGAGATCTTGTTTAAGTTACATGCCCAATAAGCTTCCTGCCACAAAGTCAAAAGTACCTAATTCTTTTCTCCATCCTCACTGGCCTCCTACCATCTGCAAAAGATATTGTTACAATGACCTACATGGATGCTCTACTTCCCCACTCTCTTTCCAAGTCCTATGGGTCTCCATGACTGAATGCAGGAATTTCAGATTGCTCCTACTTAGAGTGCCTTCCCCTTTCACACTAGAATCGTCAGTGGCTTTACTGATGACAGACGGTAGCACATCTCATGCTAAAAATATTGGGTATTATAGAAATAAGAAATGATTTTTTAAAATTGCAAATGTGAACAATTTTAATAGACATTTAATTTCTTGAAAAATTAACATTTTCAGTATGCTCATTTCTACACCTGTTTTTAAATGATATTGATAGAAGCTCTTTATTGGGTGTCTTAAAAACTAATATAATGGCTACAGAGAGACAGATGTTAAAGGAGATTATTACAAAAGTTGCTGCAGCTTTAATATCTCAAATATAGCCTTACAATATCAGCTCACATAATATAGATTCTTTAAACATAGCAGATCTGAGATTTACACATGTGGAGAATGGGATGGTTTTGAATATTTAAATTTCTAAATACAACTTACAAAACGAGGAAATAATTGGCAAAAATTCTAAGAAACCTTCCTGTTTTGACTCTTATACCATTGTATTTCTCCATTATGTCCGTTAACAGCTCTACTAGAAACAAGCAGCAGCTTTTTTTTTTCCACTCTGTGAGTAATTGTCTGCACAGCAGTGACAGATGTGCAATATAGCAGCTTCTTCAGGAAAAAATTAACAGTTTGTCCAGCATGTCAGCTCGCTCTTTTTAGTGCTTCGGAGGTCTTGGCCCCATTATGGATGATTTAGAAATTGAGGCAAGCTAAGACCAGCTGCCTGAGTTGAAAGCCTTAGTTAGTAGGCTTCATCTGCATTCCAGTATTCACTTACATCTAGAAATTGGTAGGGCCCCTCTGGCCACAAGATGAGTATGGGCTGACAATGCCTTGATTTGTTGAGAGAGAGAATAAATGGGTTTTTCAGAAGATGAGGAAATATCACCATTACTGGCCAATTTACAGCATTTTATCTGTTCTTCAAACATGTCACTTTTGTTATTGTTGCATGGTAATTACATAGTGAAACGGAAGGAAAACAAATTCTGGTTACATATTCAGATGGATTGCAAAATCATATAATCCTGATAAATGCCCATTTATGATACACACGGATGAAAGGTTCATTTTAATTTTGAATAGCTAGCACAGCCATAAATAGGATATAGGATTAGATCCCACAGAATCCGATTACCTAAAAGCAAATGGTATTTTTCTTCACTTTTCTTATAACCAGCAAATTCAGAATGTGCACGATGTTTAAACAAGCAGGCTTTTCCAAAAATATATAAAGTAAATAGAGACCAATATTTTTTAAAAATTATTTCACCATTTAAGCCTATTCAGCTCAATCTTGCCTAAAGTGCGTATTTGTAGAAAGACATCAACACCTGCAGTGAAAGGCTCTCGCACGTATCCTCTACACAAGGCATAAACTTAGGGTAAGTGGAAATAGTTTCTGGTATCAGCTATCCAATAATAAAATACTGAATGCAGGATTACTTATACAATTATTATGGACTATAAAAAAAATACGTTGTCAAATGTTTCTGGTAAGAGCTGTCCTACTAGAATCATAGGGCATTAGATAAAATATTGAGGTGTCTGTTCTTCTCAACAGGAAAACAAAGGAGGACTTATGTGCATAATTCCCACCAACGTTAATATGAGAGTATGCAAATAAATCCTCACACATATGGAAGAAAATAGGCTGCTTAGTGGATAGGATTCGCTGCTTCCTAAATCATCTTCCAAGATTGGCTCTGATGGCCAAGTAATCTCCCCCGAGTCTCGCTCCTTCAATCAGATGGTGTGTGGCAGAGTTCTTCATTGGTTTGTGAATGGCAGGAACAGAAAAGAATGGCACCCTTTTTGGCTGAAGTGAGCATGAGTGAAGCTTTCATTCAATCACCTGTTCTCCCACCAGCAGGTGTCATTGTAATGGAAAAGGATCCTAACTCCATTTTATGAGACAAGTGAGGCCAACCTAAATGAGATTAAAAAATCTTCATACATTTATGCCTGTGTAAAGGTAATATTCTTCCAAGGAAAGAGATTCTAAGCTCTAGTAGCAACTACAAAGGTCAAAATATCCATAGGGCCACAGTATCCTGGACCTGTATGAAAACTATAACGGTGCATTAGGTTCTGGAACTGAGAGTTAATTAAGATGTTTTATTATGATTCTGTCACAAAGAAATACAATTAGGCAGTTACTAAATGCTTACCTGCATCAAAGTCAAGTCTGATTTTTTTTCAGCCATTCTTATTCAAATGTGTCAGAAACATGACTAGGTGCCAGCAATCTGAGAAACCAGCCCTTAGCTAAATCTGCTCTGAACTGATTAAATTATATCTGCCTGAACTTCTCTGGCCATGTAATCACTTAAAGATTTACAGTTTTAGGTCAGTTATTACAGGTTAGATTATGGTTATAATAAGCCTGAGGTGGTTGCAGGTGAGTATTATAAATGACTGGTATCATTTTTCCCCTTTGTCTTAAACTATGTTTCTAATAATTTAACCTTGCTCCTCCCCATTTGGCAACCACTGAATCAAAATCTAGACTTATTGATGGTGGATAGAGGGTCAGCCAGCAGAAGGTAGTACCCAAGCAAATAGTTCCAAGCCCAGAATCCAGGATTCCCATATGGTCTAGTAGTCAGGATTCCTAGTTTTTACCCAGGTGGCCTGGGTTCAATTCCCCAGTGTGGGAATAAGACAGAACTTTGAGGGGGAGAGATAGCTCAGTGGTTTGAGCATTGGCCTGCTAAACCTAGGATTGTGAGTTCAGTCCTTGAGGGGACCATTTAGGGAACTGGGGTAAAAATGTGTCTGGGGATTAATCCTACTTTGAGCAGGGGCTTGGATTAGATGATCTCCTGAGGTCCCTTCCAACCCTGATATTCTGTGATTCCCTCTGCAGCTTGAGCATGTGGCAACAAATATGCAGCTATCAAAGAACAGGGAGGGGGCTATCCTTCTTTTCAAGGGTCTAGACAGACTGAAAATACTGCATGCAGGTCTAGCCACCTCAATATCAGAAAGATGTTATCAAATCAGAGCGAGTTTAAAGAAGGGTGACAAACATGATTAAGGTGCTGGATGAACCAATTTATAAGGAAATATTAAAAGAACTAAATATAACCTGGTTGTTTCACTGTAACTAATGTGGATTATAATCATGTACAATATTTAAAGAACATAAACAGCAAAGAGAAAATAACGTTTACAAGAGGGGCAGATAGGGGCTAATATTCAGGCACACACTTCTTTGGCACTGCTCTGATGGCTTTCCCAGTTTCTGCCAGATTTTAGGTTTCATAAATAAACAAAACAAATCACTAAATTTCTAGCTCATATGTGAAGATGAGGCAATGCTATTGATTGATCTTACAGGTGGAAAAAATGGGACTGATTTTGGTCACTTGCACCATTGTAACATGGGTGTAACTCATTGATTTCAGTAGAGCTACTCTTGTTTCATGCTGGTACAAGATTAGAATCAATGGCTCCCAGTCATCTCAATAGGATGTTGACCCTGGTGCTCACTTACGGCAATGTAAACATAAGACTGTTAACTATTTCATTGATGAAATCTCCATTCAATCTAGGATTGTGGTCAAAGTTTGGAATTGTTGGTTGATCTTGAATACCATCACTCTTCTCCCCTCTTTTCAACCCTTTGTATAAACTGGGGGGAAATGATTGAAAATTTTTAAAAATATTTATATGACCAGGGTGATGCACATGCTCCTAAAGGTTTCAGGACTACTTTAACCGATTGAAAAATAAATAGCAGAAAAAACTTACTGGCAAAGAGGGAAGAGATTCAATTTTGGAGTGATCTCCAGCAGGCAGTGTTGGAAACCCCACCACCTGTGATATTTAAAACTAGATTAGCAGATCAGTAGTAAATGCTATGGTGTGAGAACCAGATAAGTACTTATATTTACTGACTGAGGGGAACTATCCTGCATTGTCTGGAGAAGGGTGGATTAGATGCCCTGAATGGTTGTCTTCTGCTGTAGTTTATAAACAAGCCTTGCCCTCTTATTATCACCATGGCAGACACCTATAACCTTTTGTCTTAAACTGGTTTCGGTGGGCCTCAGCACCTTGTGACTAGGGCACTGACCTACAGACACCGTATAAATGCTTGTTAATGTGTTTCAGGGTGAAGATGTCAGAAATATGCATAACAGTTTTGGAAAGAGTGTCTTGGGAGAACAACCACAAAAGAAGTTCCTGCTGCTAGCTAAAGGTATTCAGACACAGTAGCTGCTTTTGCTAACATTTTTTAAATGGAGTTTTATCGGTGAACTTTAAGTATTTGGCATTATTCATTGCTACTTTTGCCATCAAAATCCCTATTGACGATTGTAACCAAACACTTGTAAATATCAAAGGCTAGGAACACCGAACTTTTTGTACCTTTATCCATTCATTTCTCTTCAATGAAGGAATAATCCTATCCTGGAGTCCATCCTTTCTCAGCCATTTAGAAACTGTAACCAAATGTATTCATCCTCAGAGAGACCCAGGAATTGAAGCTTATAATGCTACAATGCATTCCATTTCCCACAGTATCCCCTCTCTTTGTCCTTGCCTAAAGACAAAACCCTTCCTCCATACAACACCCCCACACTCATGCTCACTTCCACAAGTATAGCAACAACTACTCTTCAAGGAAATGACAACTTCTCATTGACTGTTTGCTGTCACCAACCTCATTGCAACCAGGCTTTATATCAATTCCTAAACACACCTTCCAGCGTAACCTACCCCTGCTGCTTTCCAGCCAGAGGAAGAAATCAGGAATGGCACTAGAGGGTTGGGAAGGAGAGTTTCCAGAGGGTGACAGATTGAGGGAGAAAGGCATACAGAGGGAGGCAGGTGCGCAATATGGAATTGATTCTCCCTAGTATGTTAGTTCTGTCTCCTTATGTACAGGCACTGACTTCTGTTTTTGCCGGTGAGTGCTCCTCTCTGCCCCCTCTCCCTGTGTGAGCAGTGGGCAGGGCCTCAGGGGGAAGAGATCAAGCGGGGGTTGGGCTCAGGGCAGAGCATGGCTGGGGCCTCAGGGAGAAGAGGTCAAGCGGGGATGGGGCCTTTGGGTGGAGCGCAGGTGGAGCAAGGAGCAGGGCTACGGTCTGGGAGCCTGGGGCCACAAAAGATTAATCTGTCCCTGCGGGTGCTGAGAACACCTTATTTTTTTTTTCGGTGGTACCAAAAGTCCTGGAGTACCTCCGGAATCGGTGCCTATATCCTTATGGCTATAAATCTTTCCTCATCCCCAGTGCAGCAACCCCCTGTGGCTGTACAGAACCCCTGCACACATGAACCACTCTCCTAGTGGGTGACCTCCCCTGTGAGTTAGCTGATTTCCAAAGTGATATTTTAAACTATCAAATTTGCTGCTCATGCTGCCTGGAAATGGTTCTGGGGGCATTACAAAATTGAGCCACTACACATTTTAAATTTCATTTGTGTGCTGTTAAAGAGAAGCCTTTAAATTTTAATGCTATTTAGAACAATGTCCCAGTTCAGCCCTCAGAGGTTACTCATATAATTATATACACACACATATGAGAGAGAGAGAATTTCTTAGCTTTGGCAAAGCCCTGTCTGATTTTTTTTTGCTGCTTGAAGACTTCCTGCTGCCTCACTATGGCTAAGCATACTATTAGGTGTAGAATGTGCCCCTGTAGCCTGATTTTTAAACAGGCATCCAAAATCCTTTTAAAATTTGAATAATGGTTGACCATCACCTTTAAAAAATTTGCAGTTTATCCTGGGAGAAATGATGAAGAAATTCTTTTTATATATATTATTATTGGCCTGGATTTGTTAGTGATGCTGAACCTTCCACAATAAACTGTCATCTCGTAGAATTGCTTCCGAATATGGCCTCCTATTTGATTGCAGGGTCTGGAACATCAGACAGTAGGAATGCAATGCTTAAGCTTCTTCACTTATTACCTGCTGGTGTACAAATGTGGGATTTTACAATTTACTCTAAAATCTTAGTTTTGTCTCCTATATATACCCACTATGGGAGGTACTGTGTATGCAACCCTATGAGGGCAACAGGGAAAGAATTGGAGATTCTGATAAAGCTCAAATCATAGCAAAGGTATGTAGAAAGCTCACATATAATCAGGATCAAATGCAGTTATCACAAGGAGTCCTTAAAACCACTCACCACCAAAAAAAAATCCTCATAAATGCTGGAAACTAGCCTCAGGTTGCCAAAGAGAGACTTTAATAATAGGAATTAAAATATATCTAATTAATGTTAGTAATAGAATGGTTACTATCCAAATTGCCCACCCTGCGCTATTCTTGAGTTACTAGGCTTGAGTTACAGGGGAAGTCCCATGGCAGTGAAGAAGACAGACTTCCACCCCCATTATCCCTTCGACCTGTGTAGTAATAGCATAGCTGCTTTCTGGCCACTGCTGAAGCCTCAGGGCTACAGTAGGGTTCACAAGACCAATAGACCCCAGCAGGATGTGTGAAGCAGAGAAAGGGCAAGCTGGAGATGGGTCCCCATATACAGATCTGTAGATTATGCTTTCACTTCTATAACAACCCTCCAGCAGGGCACAGCTTCGTAGTGTGTAAGAATTGTGGATCCCCTGCTCGGGGGCCCTACTACTTGATGTAGATGGTGGTGTGGTTAAGACACTGGACTAGATCCTGGAAGATCTAGGTTCCATTTCTAGCTCTGCCATAGCCTCTGAGTCACTTAACCTCTTGGGCAAGTCACTTAACCTCTGTGGTCCAGTTCCACACAAAGGAACCCTGATTTTTCCTTCTCTGTTCTCGATAATGGGTCCCTCATTCAGCACCACGCAGAACCCTGTATTAGCTAGAGTAGCCAATGGGCTTTTCTAACTTACATACAGCAGAGAACTGCCATAGCTGAACTCTGCTGCACCATATCCCCTCCATAATGCTCTTTCCGCTTCCTTCTTCCCAATATTTGGCTGAATACTTTTGCAGAAATCAGGCTAGGTGGGGAAAACAAGAACTAAATTAGCTGGATAACTTATTCATAACAACTGATTCAACCTGCTTTGCTAAACATAAATCGGCTGAACTAGAACTTGTCTGTTTTATTTTAGACTCTATATCTTCAGTCACAATTTCTTCCTCCTCTGGCTTGCAGTGGCTAAATGAGCACTAACAAGGGCAGCGTCTAACTGAAGAAAGAGGGCATGTGAAATATTCATGTAGAAAGAAAGTCTGTGATAGCACATTCCCTCTGTCAAGTCATTTATGTGGGTAGAGAATATAATACGTAAGACTGAATAAGGCAAGACCATTTTAATGAGATAGTAACAGCAAGTTAATTCAGGACCATGAAACCCCATGTGGCTTATCTATGTTAATGAAGGAAAACTAGCGTCTGCCCATTGGCACAGATTATAGTTATGCTAAGCCAGAAGGTGTCTGTAGAACAAGCGTAGCCATTACAAACCACACATAACCTGCGTTGCTTATAGTACTCATATAATTTTAGGGAAAATTAGATTTAATTCCTTTCATTTCTCAATGACATTGGAGTGTACCCATAGGTATGTAAATAAAATGTACATACTGGACTCTAGACCACACAGCTCTTGAGGAAGATGAGGGCTGCCTACAAATAGCTCAAAGTGATTTGAAAGAATGGAGGGTCTCCTTGGTAGGTTGGCTAGCTTTAAAAAAGAGCCACAGCTTTGAAATCATGGCCAACGTTCTCAGGACTTGTGGTGACCATTCATGTTTGGTAGCTGTGAACAGAACTGGGCAAAATGTTTTGTCTCAAACTTCTTTTTGCTGAAAAATGCAGATTCAGGTAGACTGAAACATTTCATGGATTTGTGTCTATTTGGGTGAATTGTTTTGGTCAAAATAAAAAAAAAATTGTCAAAATGAATGGACATTATCCAAACAAAATATTTCAATTTTTCAGGCTAGATTCAAAAGGGGATTTAGGTGCCAAAGAGTTGGAAGTGGTGCTGCCTCTGCCACGCTTATACCCAATAGCCTGGTGGT
Source organism: Mauremys reevesii (assembly GCF_016161935.1). Classification (NCBI taxonomy): domain Eukaryota; kingdom Metazoa; phylum Chordata; order Testudines; family Geoemydidae; genus Mauremys; species Mauremys reevesii. The sequence goes on from NC_052625.1 coordinate 48,242,618, forward strand.
GAGGGCACTCAGCTTGGACGTGGGGTACTCAGGTTTGAATTCCTGCTATGGAGCAGGGAATGGAACCTGAGTATCCCGTCCCCACCACAGGTGGGTGCCCTCTCCACCAGGCTATGTTGTCATATTCTCTCTCTCTCTCTCTGGTCCAATGGCTCTTCAAGGATTTTATACAAAGTGAAACAGCTTCAGTAGAAAAGATTGAGACACCCACTCCAAAATACCCTTCAGCCCAGTGGTTAGGGCATTCACTCAGGGTGAGGGAGACCTGCTTCAAGTCTTACTGAGTGCCCCAGCCAGTTATTGGGTGCAGGGGGAAAGGGGTGGCACCAACACCACTTCCTTGGTTTTGTGAATCTAGCCTTTCATTTCCTTTGCTTTTATTTAAAAAAGGTTTAGAAAACCCCAAAACAAAATATTTTGTTTGACTTGAAACAAAACTTTTCTTTATTTTTCAATTTGCCAAAAATTCTAAAAAATTGAGTTCAATATGAACAAATTTTCTTTTTTAACTGCCAATGGAGCAAAAAAGCTTGTTATTCATACAACTCTATCCATGAAGCAAAGCAGGCACAGGTCACTTGCAAGAGCTAGAGAACCCTGCAAGATTTGCTGGCATTTTACTGAAAAATTCCTTGCAATATGGAACCCTATAAATCCAAGGCTGAGAGTTGGTATGTCTCACTAAATATTGTTGCAACCATGCCAATTAATAGAGGGAGACCTGGATATGTTTATAAAACTTTGCTATCTTAAGCAGTGCCAAAGGAACGTTGATCATCTGAGTGGTGCAGGAGGTATATTTTTAGATAGTCTAAATTTAGAGGACAGTCAGAGCAGGAAGGAGCTCTGGACTCACAATGAAGACTCTTGGCTCCAGTGGGTTACTCAAAAGTCAACTAAACAGCAGAAGATTTGGATTACACTTACGTTCTATCGGGTGCAACATCTGGACTCAGGGGTATCATAGTAAGACCACAGGCAATTAATTGTGTTTCCCTTACAGGGCCATACAATTAGTGGAAAACAAAACAAGAGAAGAAATTGACAGTATTCTCTTAGTAATGCCTTAGTAGAATTATTTACCCTTCTGCCCCAGTCCGTGTAATATCAAAGAATAATAATGGGGCTTTAAGTATGTACATGGATTAAAGTGGTGTATGGTTGCCAAATCTTAACTCTCTTTCTCAGTTCTTATATGGCAGCCATTAGACACTGCGAAATCTAAGAACCTCCCTAGGCTGGGCTGCTGAAATGCCATCTCCCCAGGACTTATTTTAAGACTGATAAAAAGCTTGAGTGGTTCCAACATTCCACAATTCACCTCCTGCTCAGGGCAGTACAGTGACCGAATAACACAGTTGTGCTTTGTGCTCTGAACTGCCTCCCCATTCAATCCTGAATCTACTCTAAGGTCCTGGTCTTCCTCTTCAAAACCATCCCCGTCCCCACCGCCCCAAAGAATATTTCTGTTTACAAGGAGAACCCAGGGTTTAACTCTTGAAGCAAGGTGATTTTGGTGGACATTCCTCAACACGTTTAAAGTTGTGTGAATAAATGCTCACCAATGGGAAGAAGGGTTACATAATTTACCTAATATATTGATAGAATAATTTACTGCTTAAAGGGACAACTCTGCAAATTTAGGTGAGTGCTTAATGGGACTGGTCCACCTGAATGAGGTATTGAAGGATCTGGCCCAGTCTTTATAAGACAAGAGTCATCAGGTCTAGGCAGGATTCACAAAAAAACTCAATAAAAGCAACAGTTAATTTTTACCAATGTCCTTTGCATTCCCTTCTGAAATAGCATATTTCTGTATGTTAATGTTTCTATTGTTTTAATATTCTTGCTTTTCTCATTCATATTCTGAGAGATTATTGTTAGTGCCAACTCATTTGATTTATTATTTAGAGAAAGCACTTGTTCAAAAAGTCAGCACTGGATATTAAATGATGATTGCTTGCAATGAATTTCTTCTCAACATGTGCAAAGACAATTTTGCCTTTTCTTCTTCCACTTAACTCTAAATGAGAGATCTTAAGCATACTTAAATAGGATTCATAATATCATGCTCAGAGAAAATCATCTTAAAATTTAGGATATTAAAATAAAAATAGTAAGGTTATTGGGTACAAAATCTCCCCGAATAAAAAAAACAGAAGAAAATTACCTGCGTATGTACATTTGTGTACGTTATGATATAATCTGTGAAGAGAGACTGAGATATAGGGCCAGATCCTCAACTTCCATGGATCATTTTCTCCCTAATGTTTAAAGAGACATACAAGCAGTTTGGTCTAAAAATGATGATTTTGTGTGTGGTTAACGAATAAAAAAAAGATGACAACAAACATGTTTAAACAAAAATTAAGATAAATGTTTTGATTAGTTTTTAAAAATTATACCGAATAAAAAGGCAGACTTTGATTTAAGTTTAAACTTTAAACTTGCCTTGCAAAACTCTGTTTATTCAACTGCCTGATCCAAAGCCCACTGAATTAAGTGGGAATTTTTTTTGATTGACACCACCAGGCTTTGGATCAGGCCTTTACTCAGCCAAAATATTTTTATATTTTGAAAGGCAAGTAAAATATTAATAACTTTTTTGTTGTCATTAGCCTCATGGTAAATGGTACATGTTGCACACATGCTGGTAACTGTTAGTAACCATTTTGCATGGATGCTTTAAACAGTCCCATGCAGCCACTGCAATTCAAATGTTGCATCATACTTCTGATTCCCATGAAACCAGCTAGAAACAAAAGTGAAATTGGCAAGTCTGTTTCCTTAACAAGTTATTAAGATGAAACAAACAGGATGAACAGTAGAAGTAAATTAGATATTTAAATTTTACATGTTCATAATCCATAATAGTGCTAATAAAGAAAAGGAAAAAAAATCTGTTGTACAAATTTTATCTGGGAAATGTCTAAATAGTCTAAATTTCACAAAGATACATTTATTTTATTTTCCAAGGTAGTACTTTATAGTATTGTTTTCCACAAACAAGTATGGCATAAAGGGGTGCTATTGGAGGAGGGATAGCTCAGTGGTTTGAGCATTGGCCTGCTAAACCCAGGCTTGTGAGTTTAATCCTTGAGTGGCCCACTTAGGGATCTGGGGCAAAAATTGGTCCTGCTAGTGAAGGCAAGGGGCTGGACTCAATGACCTTTCAAGGTCCCTTCCAGTTCTAGGAGATTGGTATATCTCCAATTATTACCTTATTACCTTTTTTTAGGGACTATCAAGTAAGTAGCTATTTTAATTCCTTACTTCTTTGTAAAATGCATTTTGGGATTTAATTAACATCATCCAAAAGCTCATCCAAAGTTAAATAGTTAGCACTACACCCATGGCACACCCTAACAAAAACTAGGAAATTAACAGGGATGACCGGCATTCCTCCTATTCATAAATTGTCCTATTACACCTAGGCCTTGTAGTATGCAATGGCCCTGGCTGCAATGAATTTTGAAATCTTGGGCCTGCTCCTGCTCACATTGAAAGCAATGTGAAGGATCTGGCCCTTGGTTTTTAGCCCCTTTCTATCAAAAACTGTGATTCAGTATGATTTTCTATACAAGCACAAGCACAATTTACACATACATTGGAGACAGGGCAAACATGATAACATGAACTGGTTGGAGACTTGTGTTATACCTAATTACAATTAGCTGTAGCCCACGAAAGCTTGTGCTCAAATACATTTGTTAGTCTCTAAGGTGCCACAAGGACTCCTGTTCTTGCGGATACAGACTAACATGGCTGCTACTCTGAAAGTTTTGGGTTTATATTTCTTACCTTTTATTGGTAAATTTTATCTGCCTTACTAGCTATCAGCATACATGATGGAGTAATGTGGCATAAAGGTTTTTGCAGCATGGATTTGAGATGGCTACACTGGAAGGGGAAGTCCCCTTTGTCTTCTGGACAGCTGGACAAAGAATCCACCACATGCAATTGTAGTGAGGACATTACTCAGGAGTCAAACTAAAAGGTGCCAACAGAGCCTTTATATCTTTTATTCTGTACCCTCGTATGTTCTGTATTTACCATGTATTTTTCAGAAAAGCTAGTTCACAAATGTTTTAAAGAGTTTTATTGGTACTACTTTATAGCTTCCTCCCTTAATTTCCATTGGTCCAACTATATTGGTTCTAGAGGGAGAGGAAAATGATAACTAATGCAATTTAAAAACTTATACAATTATTTTGAATAGCTAGTTTTTATCCATGTTTTTAAATACGTGTGTGTGTTACATACATTTCACTTCATGTAGATTTTAAAAATAGAAATTGATTCAGATTCAGAAAAACACTCAAGAGTACGTGGTTAAGTCCCATTTCAAATTCAATATGTGTATAAGTGCTAACCTGAGTAGGGATGCTTTCCTGACTTGGGCCCTAATAGAAATGGTAGTTAAGAAAATCTTCAAATAGAATGAACTCTGTTTGGGGTGTTTTGCTTAGCATATGCAAATGCATACTTAAGATGTTTTTGATTACTGGCCTTTGAATATTATTGATCGAACCAAGGTGAAAGGCATCTTAACAAGAGAGAAAAAGGTAACGTGAAATGAGCTGGCTGTGTTGCAGGAGAGTGAGCATGGGGACCAATAGATGGCAAGATCAGCTCAGGCTGCCAACCAGAGAGAGTGGCAAAATAAGAAGCATTGCACGACCTACTTGACCACATGTTGACTTAGGACGAGGATGCTTGGTGACACCATAGTGAGGCCTCAGTTCTTCAGGAGACTTGAATGGGACTATGATGATTATTGATCCAATAGACTATAATGGCTACTCCTGAGCCCTTAGGGATCCATTGTATAAATGTGTACTTAGGGACTCTTAAATATATCTTATTAATGACATGACAGAGCATAACTGTTCCAAAAGAGATGTTACAATCAATGGTGTAAATCCTTCTTACTTCTCAGATAATTGACCATCATGTCAAAGGCTGCCTCACATGCACACTGGACCTGCACAGTAATAATACTTAACATTCTCTATGCTTTTGGGCTTGCTTAGCCAATTTTATTGATAATTTGCCATTTTTATTATTGACCCCAATTTTTAATTCATGAACCCGCAGAATTTCTGAAATCTAAACCTTTTTTGGGCCGGGGAGGGAGCATTATGTAGGCACAAAAGCCATCTGAAACCAATGAGTTGTTTCTCTTGTGTCCTGTAAATTAAAGTAGCTGCATAGATTACTTTCTATTTTAAAAAAATTATGAATTTATTTTTCTGCTGAGTTCCTGGGGTGGGACCTCGCTTGCTAAATTTCAGCCTAGAGTAAAGTTTTACAGATGAATTGTAAGCCCCCCTAAAAATAGGGGTTTATAATGGAAATGTTGATGCAACCTTAACACAAGTCACAAAAACTTGCTTCCCTGATACCAGAAAGAACCATTATTTTCTTTCTTAAATGGGTTCTATTAAGTCATCCACTGATTTTAAATTCTTGTGGTTTTCTTTCATTGATCCCATTTACAGTTATCTTTGTTGTTTGAAAAAGATAATCTGGACCCTGAACTTCCAAGTCCTGCTATTTGTTGCCTAAGGAGCACACAGAGGTTTAGATTGCATCTTTTCAATGCATTATGGCACGGCAGCCTAAAGCCAATACTTGTTTTTTAACTGGCAACCTGCCTGTACGAATGGAGGAAGCAGATTGCCTCTTTGCTGAACACTTAGACAAGGTACTGATTTAACAACAGTGGACAAGCAGCTGGGAGCTGGGCTGTCAGCCTGTCACACACTGACAAATCTGTTGTTCATATTCAGGCAGGATGTTCCAGTTAGATTGCCATCAGTATCATCCATCTACTACAGGCATGCAAGGAGTACCGGCATCTACTGCATACCCATAGACAAAATGCTGTTGATACATCTTTCTGAGGGAATCTCAACAAAACAGCTAATTTGCTTTTTGTGATGGTCTTCTGCAATAAGCTCTGTAAGCTAGCTGTTTCAATTGTTGTCTGTTTCTCTCTGTCTCTTCATTCAATATGCCAGAATAATGTGTGTAAATTGATAGTTACTCCAATTTCATGTCATATGCAGGAAAGTGTACATCTGAATGGAGCCTCTCAGCTGTTTCTAAAACTATAAAAGGCAACTGTCTAAAAAGCAAATTCAGTAAAACACAGTCAAATGAAATGAATCAAAACCCCAAAATGGTGATTGATAAATGTGCACTGCAATAACATTGCTTTGGCTTCCAGAACCATTCCTATCTCATTTCCCCATAGCCACTGGATTTGAAGCGCTAAAAATATTCTCTTTAGATTCATTCAATTTCCCGAGAGTGAATTCACAGCTAAAATAAGTCTGTCTGTATTCATGTTAACTTGTTGGTATCAATCCATGCTGCATATATGTGGGTGTATATCAAAGCTTTAGAATATATGATATAATTATTTTCATCGTATACCTGCTGATATTTTTAATTTGGAAAAGCTGCTTTTATGTACTCTGATTTCATATACACCAGATTATGGTTTTATATTATCTGCCCTTATGTCAAAGTTATCCAATTTGTCGCCCTATGTGCCCTTCATCTTTTCCTGTTCTAGCTACAGATCTATAATCCCAAAGCCCACGGAAAGAACTCTTGAACTTAGCTGGGAGGGGGAAGAATTAGTCCATCGGTACAATTTCATATGGCTGTCATCTGAATTTGATGCTGCTTGTTCATCACCTGTGTTGTACAATAGAGTGATAAAAATAACACATAGCTTTATCAAGGCAGTGATAGAGGAAGCGTTCCATTTAACTTCTCGCTTTATTCTCATAGAGGTATATACCATTTTAAATGTTCAGACAGAATTAATGTAATTTAAAGCTGTGATGACTCTGAAAAGTGCTAAGCTAGTCAAATGCTTGGTATTAAATCTGTATCTTTTTACATGTTACCTTAATGATGTAAAAATCATAATGTTATCAGTGATATACATTTATGTAGTGTGTAATTTAATCAGCTAATAACGCCTCTAAGTCTAGCAGATGCTCTTCCCTGCTTCTTCATTATAAATCCTTTTCTGATCAAGAAAGTACCCTACTTGACTGCATTTCTTACAATAAAGTTTAAGATCCTGAGGAAAACATTCAGTTCCTGGTAACTTAACTAACCTGGAAGGGAAAAAAATCAGAAAATATGCTGCCATTTTTCTTGTTTTCCTGATTTAAGTCTAACAGGGAAGAATGATTGCAGTAGAATAGAAGTAGGTGTCAGTGTAGTATGGACCACTGTAAAATTCCATACAATGTTGGGAATAATATCAACTGTGAATACAGGTATACTGAAAAATGTTGCATAATAATTAGCTGCCCATATTTCTTACAAAATACATCTTTGTGTTTTTAATTTTTTATCAATAGTGAGTTCAGCACAGTCTCTTAAATCCCTTATTTAAGTAGTATTTTAGTGAAATAAGTACTATAATGCACATATTTAGAGAGTGGAGAAACCTAAATCTACTTTATAATTTTTTTCTTCGTTGTGTTCCCAAGTTGTCAAAATTTGGAATAGTCTCCAATGAAGAAACATCTGTCAAGCCCATGAAATGCTATTATGGTGTCTTTGGCTCATATCAGGATTAGTAAACTAAATATCAAAAACCACCCCCTCTTCCCAAGTTGTGAGTTGTAGTATTTTTCTGTGCTGGTGTCCGTAATTGGAGTTCATTATTTGATTTCTTTAAATACTCCTAAAAGTCCATCAAATCCTTATCTGAACCAACAAATGTGGAGGTAAAGGATTATTTCAGATTTATAAATTCTTATTAAAAATGTAATTCAAAATTCAGGGGGGAATCAAACTTCTTTTGTCCTGCTCAAGCACAAACAAGAATAAAAATATTTTTGAGCCTTTTACATACTCTAGCATGTTTAAACTACGTTCCTATTTTTGTACACAATGATAGTGACATCAATTCCCCATCTTTATAAAAATCGCTGCATGTTCTTTATTCTGCACTGAAAACTCAGTGATTTTTGATTGACAGAAAGATTACCTAATAAACCTTCACCACAAACTAATTAATCACTTTGAATACAACAGTAAATTGGCAAGCATAAAAAAGCAAATGAGATGGGTGTTGAAGACCATTTTCAAATGACCTTAGTTAAAAGCCAAGTACATAGTGTTGAAAGCATCAATAATATTGCATTGCTAGTAAACTTCCTTCTTTACCACAGCTGCTGGCTTATAGCAAACTAGTGAGGGAGAGGGATTAAAACCTCACATTATTCCTCCACTCCACAAACACCTGCTGACTTTAGTGAAGGAGAGAATAGTAAGAATATGAATGCACAGGAAGTTACCTGCCTCAGAAATAGCCTCTGACACAGGCAAAGTCAGCATCTGTTCTATGCTGCTTCTGCATTATTTTTGTAATGGTAATTTCAATTTTAAAAAATTATTAAACTGCTGTTTCTTACCCAGCTAGAGAAACCTAATTTTAATTGTGACCCTAGGTTGTATCCCACAATGACAATGCTGTACCACAGCATTGTAACAAATGGGTTTCCTCTACCTATAGTCACACCAGGCCTTCCATAAGCCCTGAGAATGCCTTTTCCCGCACACAAATGTAACAAAGATAAAGTCACTGCAAAGTGATATTCCTGTCAAGTTTATCTAAGTCTGAAGAATAGGTCAGTATAGGATCTTAGTCCTCTGCTTCACCACCATCCCCTGACGATTTAACACCACGTACAACCTTATTTAAAGTAAAGGTTCAGGGTTCACCAGCAGGGGTGGCTCTAGGAATTTGGCCGCCCCAAGCAGGGCGGCATGCCGCAGGGGGCGCGCTGCTGGTCCTGCGGCTCCGGGGGACCTCCTGCAGACGTGCCTGGGGAGGGTGTGCTGGCAGGGCGGCAGGCGGCTCCAGCGGACCTTCCGCAGTCATGCCTGCGGGAGGTCCGCTGGTCCCGCGGCTCCGGTGGACCTCCCGCAGGCATGACTGCGGAAGGTCCGCCGGAGCCACCTGCCGGCAAAATGCCGCCCCAAGCGCGCGCTTGGCGCGCTGGGGTCTGGAGCTGGCCCTGTTCACCAGGTTTACCCCCAAGTTCAAAGACAGTGGTTGGTTGGTTGGTTGGTTGGTTTTTTTAAAGGCTTAAAATCAGAGACAGGCCAAAGTAGTAAGTTCTCATCCTGATGTGAAGGCTCCCCCTACTGAGGAGTACTAGAATGAGGGATTTGGTTTGGGACAATCTCTGGCCAAGGTACTGAGGTACAGAAGGACTGTAAGATGCCCTCTTACACTCTAGATGCCTTTAATACAACAATGTGCAACCACTACCACCCATTTGTTTGGGGTGCCAGAGACAAGAAGGTTCTGAATGGGAAAGTGAAAGAGCACCACAATTTTGGTGGTGGAGGTAGATAGGGCAGGCTTTAGAGATAATTAAGAGGAAGCACTGACGGTTTATGATGACAACTTGGGTGTGGAGAGAGAGAGAGGAGTCAAAAATGATGCCGAGTTGTGAGCCTGGGCAACATAAAGGATGATAGAATTTATGGCAGAGATGGAGAGCAAAGGGACCATGTTTCTGCTGATATTTGTAGTGTCCCTAGGTTTCTTTCTATTTTCAATCTATCTTCCCTTTTGTTCCCAACTTATCCAAATTGAGCATCCTTAATGAATTTCATTAACATGGTGTTTAACTCCATCTTCTAGATAATTCACGCACATGTTAAATAAGATAGGTCCTTCAAGTGGCCAACTAGACACCTCTGCATTCTGTCCGTTGCTGTTTATCGGGGGAGGGGGGCTTGCTTATGGTCATTTAGCTACTGTCCCTGTCCAAACCAAACCAATGGGGCTTGATTTTGCATGTAAGGTTTTTGTGAAAGACTATATGAAATGATTTATTAAAATGCAGCTGTCACCTCAGATGTGATCCCTTCATCCACAAATACTCTAATTCTGGTTAAAAATAAGAGTTAAAAATAAGCAATCCCACATATCTGGCATGATTTATTCTTTATAAATCTCTGCTGCCTATTGTTCGTGGTTCTGTTATTCTGTGTAATAATTGTTTTTATTCCTTTAAAAATCCACCATCTACGGGGGATATTTAATCCTTGTTTTCCCCTTTCAATGTATACAAACATACATTGACACTTCTAGTCTCCTATATTCCAACATCTCTTTTATTTAGCAGGTGCAGACTGTGTGAGGGTGGGGAGGAGAACGGAGGGCTTTGAACAGACCCTGTTCCCAATGTCTAAGGAAGAAAGGAAGGCTCTGATTTTGCAAATACTTACACATGTGGGTAGCCCTTCTGAACTCAGTGGCACAACTCATGAAAGTAATGTTACTTGTGCATGAGAGTTTGCAGGGGCCTAAAGTAGCTGGAGTTTGTTTTTGAAAAGAAACAAAACAAAGTAGTGTTAATTTTTATCACTGCATTTTCTTTTCCTTCAGTTATTTGTTTTGTTTTAGTCTCTGCCCACATATACGTTGTGTCCTCCTTGTCCCTGTGGTGGGACTGGTCTGTCTGTCTGTCCCCTAGCTTGGCAGCTTGCTGAAACATAGGTTGGGCTTGGATGGGTGTGAGTGGGCTGGTCTACCGAGACCTGTCTGCTGAGTTCCAAACACAGACTTCGCATTTCATGACAAGCAGCAGCAGCAACAGCCACTTCCCGGGATTTTAATGAATGGGCCGCTGCTCTCCAAACCACTTATTTGCCCCCCTCCCCCTCTCTCCTCTCAATCTCTTCCCCTCCCCACTTTTATCCTAGCTGCTCAGAGTAGGCAGAGGGTGGGGGAAAGAGAGAGAGCGGAATTATTTATTGTGTGCCTGTTGAAAATGAAAGGCTTTTACATTTTAATGAGCACTAAATAGGAGCGAGGAAATATTGTTCATTAGCTGTAATCTGCGGAATTGCTTGAGTGAACTTCCTTTGGAGGCCGCTTTAAACGGTTCACTCAAGTAAAGCAGTTTGTATGGTAATTAAGGGAGCATTTTTCTGTCAACATCTGTGCTGCTATTTATAACACTGAAGGTATCTTATTACTCCACCAGAGAAACATTAAAGGGGGTGGGCAGAAGGGAGGCTGTATATTTTTTTTATATGTATTACTGTTTTCAGTCTTCCCCACACCTCTCTGTTCTTTGCCTTCTTCCCTGACTTCTCTCTTCTAATTCCCCAAGAAGACGAGGAGGAAGAAGAAGAAAAGCTCCTGCCCACTATTTCCTGATAGGAAGAATTATCATTGTGACGTCTTTTCATTAATCATATCCTTGCTCGGCAGCCAGGCAAGGAGACTCAAGCTGCTTGGCAAAAATGAGAGAGACCTGTGTCCTGTTGCTCTTCCTGCTAACATACATGCATTTTGACTTAATTGTCGCTGTTGTCTCTGGAGAGACCCAGGGAAGCCACCTCAATCCTGTCTGCATCCTACCAGCATCATGGCACTGAGTGCGCTAAGCCGGGTGCAAAATAATGGGAAACCCAGCCAAAGACAATCAAAGGTGTGGTGCACTGCAAGCAGAGGGCGATAACAATGCACAACATTTGAGCCTGTGTAGTTCTGTTTGAGATTTTACTGGAATTTTGAGTTACTGTCTTAATTCTACCATTCGACTGCCTCCTTGCTCCTGGGGAAAAGACTCGGGGTGTAGTGAAAGGAAGAGATTTATCGGGCAAAAATGAAGAATGATTTTGTGTGTTTGTTTGTATTTAATCGCTCCAGTCTTTAAACCCTAGAGCTGTGGTGTCCAAGCTTTTCAGTTCAAGGGCCAAAAATATTATGTGATGGAGCCACAATCCACTTTTTCTTCATTCAGTCACCTCCTTGCTCTCTCTTAAGTTCTTAAAAAACTGATCTGGGAGCCTGATAGCAGATCCCCATCAGGTTCCTAACGCCAAACTTCAGGTCAGAGCCTTAACCTCTTTTGTTAAGCTAAATAGATGGAGCTCCTTGAGTCTGTCACTTTCAGGCATGTTTCCTAATCCTTTCTTCTTTCCTGTGGCTCTTCTCTAAACTCTCTCCAATTTAACAACATCCTTCTTGAATTGTGACACTAGACCTGAACACAGTATTTTGCGGTGGTTGCAGCAGTGCTGAATACAGAGATAAAATAGTCTCTCTACCCCTACTCCTGCTCGAGAGAGCTCTTTTGCCTACAGTGTGCCCTTGGCATTTATGTTCAGTTGATTATCCACCTCCACCCCCACATCGTTTTCAGAACCACTGCTTCCCAGGAGAGGTTTCCCTAACCTGTAAGTTTGGCCTATATTCTTTGTTACTAGATGGTTTTTAATGTGGGTAAATGTAAACATCTTGTTTGCTTTTGCCCAGCTTACCAAGCGATCCAAATCACTCTGCGTCAGTGACCTGTCCTCATCATTATTTAACCCTTCCCCCAATTTCTGGGTTAGCTGCAAACTTTATCAGTGATGATTTTATGTTTTCTTCCAGGTCATTAATAAAAATGTTAAACAGCATAGGACCAAGAACCAATCCCTGTGTATTCCCACTAGAAACACAACCATTCAGTGATGATTTCCTGTTTACAATAGCATGCTCTGACCTATAAGTTAACCAGCTTTTCATCCATGTAATGTGTGCTATGTTAATTTTACATATTTCTAGTTTTTTCATCAAAATGTCCAAATCAAATGCCTTACAGAAGTCTAAATGTATTACATCAATACTGGTACCTTTATTAACCAAACTTGTAATCACATCAAAAAGAGATCATTAGTTTGACAGGTTGATTGGTATTAATTATATTACCCTCTTTTAATTCTTTATTAATTGAGTCCCATATCAGCTGCTCCATTATCTTGCCTGGGATCGATATGAGACTGACAGGCCTATAATTACCTGTTTACCCTTTTTAAATATTGGCACAACATTAGCATTCTTCTTGTATTCTGAAACTTCCCCAGGGTTCCAAGACTTATTAAAAATCAACATTAACAATCTATCCTCAGCCAGCTCTCTTAAAGCTCTTGGACATAAGTTATCTGGACCTTCTGGTTTAAAAATGTCTAACTTTAGTAGCTGCTGTTTAATATCTTCCTGCGAAACTAGTGTAATGGAAAAAGTGCTATCATATGATAGTACTATGTCATCTTCCCTCCCCCAAATACAGAACAGAAATATTTATTGAACACTTCTTCTTTTTTTGCATTACTATTGATACTTGCTCCTCAGCAATACCCCTCGTTTCACAAAATCCTTCCCTTCTGCCTCTATTCCCTCAACCACTGCCCCAAACCAATTCTTCTCCCCCAAAGTCAATTACTGAGTCCCCACTAAAATTGATTTCAGTGGAGCATCCTCCCCCATAAAAAATCAATTGCTGTCACCCCCTTCCACTTTTTGTGGGTCCTCTGATGTGCTGCTTGTCTTTTTACTTTCCCTTCCCCATCTTGGGAAAACTACATGACTCATGCCCCTCTTCCCTCTCAGTGCCTGCTTCCCTTCTCTTAAAGGCACAGCAGCTCAGAAATTGCATCTTTCTACATTATGCCTCCCCTCCTGAAAAATAAAAGGTATCTGTGATCAAATACAAATTTTCTTCTTAACACAGATACCCTTCAGAGTCACAATTAAGAGGTCTGAAGGCCACACAGTGGAGGTTTCTCTTAGAAGTTCTACAAAGAAAAGTATTCATTATTTTAAAAAATTAAGGCTCGACATATTAACTTTGGACATATTAAACTGCCTGTTCCAACATTTAGACATGATTATATAACCATGCAATTATAATAGAATGAGTTCAAATATCAAGGTTCATCACCCATCTTCTCCCAAAATCTTGCCATCTTTCCTGAGGTTGAAATTAGGACAATTACACATTCCTCTCATGTAACTTCAAAACCCTGAGTAACGTTGAATTGGGTGTGTAGCTAGAAGTCTAAAACATGCCATGTTCAAGAAGAGAGCAACCCTCAGTTGATGTATGGTTAGGACCTCCAATTTTGGGAATAAAAATATGGATGCACTGTTGCAAGCTGTCATGATTGTATCACGATCATTTGGTGTGTTTCTTAAAGCCCCAGTTCTTGGAGGCATGTGATTAGAGGAGAATCTCAGCTTTCATTCTCTAGTCCTCTTAGGGCATGCCTACACAGCATTTTGGAGTGAGCTTCCCAGCCTGTGTTGGCAGCTCTTAGTAATAAACCCATGTAATTCTCTAAATCCTCTCCTGCCTGGAGGCTTTCTTACTAATGTTCAGAAGATGTATGTGGGTTGATACCATTTCATAAGCAATACAACAAAAATACTCACTACAAATTTATTTGTCATTCTTGATTTCTGGTTTCATGTATAGGTAACATTTCCTTAGCATTTGTATCCTATACACTTACATGGGGGTTATTGTATGGTTCCACCAGGAGACACCAGACTCTCCTTTAATGGAAAACTAAACTGCAAGACTCCAATGTGTGCTATGTCTTGGCAGGGGTTGACACTGGTGTCAGAAGCAAGATAGAACTTCCAATCATTAAAAAGGGGATAGAGAATAAGACTGAGAATATATTATTGCCCTTATATAAATCCATGGTACACCCACATCTCGAATACTGTGTACAGATGTGGTCTCCTCACCTCAAAAAAGATATTCTAGCACTAGAAAAGGTTCAGAAAAGGGCAACTAAAATGATTAGGGGTTTGAAGAGGGTCCCATACGAGGAAAGATTAAAGAGGCTAGGACTCTTCAGCTTGGAAAAGAGGAGACTAAGGGGGGATATGATAGAGGTATATAAAATCATGAGTGATGTTGAGAAAGTGGATAGGGAAAAGTTATTTACTTATTCCCATAATACAAGAACTAGGGGTCACCAAATGAAATTAATAGGCAGCAGGTTTAAAACGAATAAAAGAAAGTTCTTCACGCAGCGCACAGTCAACTTGTGGAACTCCTTACCTGAGGAGGTTGTGAAGGCTAGGACTATAACAATGTTTAAAAGGGAACTGGATAAATTCATGGTGGCTATTAGCCAGGACGGGTAAAGAATGGTGTCCCTAGCATCTGTTCATCAGAGGATGGAGATGGATGGCAGGAGAGAGATCACTTGATCATTGCCTGTTAGGTTCACTCCCTCTGGGGCACCTAGCATTGGCCACTGTCGGTAGACAGATACTGGGCTAGATGGACCTTTGGTCTGACCCGGTACGGCCATTCTTATGTTCTTATGTTCAAGGAAAGGCATTGTGAGCTGGTATTCCTGTTGGACTGAGATGGAACAAATAATGGAGATACTCACAGAAATCAAAGCTGCTCCAAAAGCTAATAAAAGGTGGCCAGAAGGAATTACAAGATCTAAGGAAGGACCTAAAACAGGGCCTGGGAGCTTCTTAGAAAGAACTAAAATGGGATCTGGAAGCTTCTCAAAAAGGAATGAGAGATGATCCAGAGGCAAAGGTCAAATCCAGTCAGCTGGAAATAAAAAATTTGCAGATCAGCAGCTGCCAAGTATATGGTATATTTTGAAAGAGTAACAACATGCCCAGTCCAGGCTGGCAAATGAGATGAGAGGTGACCAGCAACTTCACTAGCATGGGCCAGTTTATGGACACTCAACTGGACATGGACTTGCAAATCAGGATCACTAAAAGGAAACTGACGACACTTCATGAGGTTAAGGAATTTGCTAGATAACTGGAGTGCTTCCATGAAGCTTCTAGAGAGGAAGGTGGAAGCTGTCTGCTGTAAGCCTGATAAGCACAGATCTATGTCTAATATGCATGATGGAAAAGGGGATTCTAATCTGGTCCATGACACTTTGAATGTTTAGAAAAAATGTTAAATTCAGTTAGCACAGCAAAAGAGATTGACAACAATGTAAAAATAAATAAATAAAAATAAAGGAATCAGGTCTGTTATATGCTAGCACTGTGAAAAGATTGGCCATCAAAAAGTGTGTCATAAAGTCCAGGGAAGACAGGACAGAACATCTGAGTTTGGGAAACAGGCTGTCATAGAGCTGAAAAGTCAAAACTTGGTGGTTTGGAGAGTAATCCCACAGTTTTTGTTTAGATCTGGGCAGCTGAACAGCAATAATGGGAGCATAGCCACTGAATGCGTAATAAGGACTGTGAAATGCATAGAAATTGTGGACACTGACTCAAATGTAACAATTATTAGAGTCGGTACACTAAAAATGCTAGAGGGTTAAAAAAATCCAGACTCAAACAGCTTAATTGGTCTGTAGTGAAGACAGTGACTGAGGAATGGGCATCCATCCAAAATGGAGAAAACTGGGTTGAGAAACTGGACCTCTCGAACTGGAGCAAGAGATCTGGATAGCAGAGAGTGGATGAGTTTATAATTGGCCTGGATTTCATTATGGCTAATAACCATGTGATTAACACCAAGTCTGGTGTTCTGCGAATTTAGTCTGTGGAAATTCCCTTTAAAGCTGTGACACCGGTGGAAAAAAATGTTTTGTAGGTGACTGATTTGCAGTGAGCAACTTGTCTATCCCTAGCAGCTAAAACTTCAATAGCAATCACATATTTGGTAACTTTATTGAAGGGAAAATGAGGAGTGGTTGAGACGTACTTTGAGACCAAGGGTTTCAGGGAATTTTAGCTGACGTCAGAATGGATGCCTGTTCACTTGTTGACTGTTTTAGACAAACAACAAGTAGAAAAACAAAAACAAAAGAACAAGTGGCAAAACATGTAATTCTTGTCTGTGCCAGTGCAGTATAACTTATGTCTGGATGGATCAGAAGACCAGCTCCTGATTCCTAATCAGAAAATATCTTAACTCTTTCTGCTACTCCTCAGTTAAATGTACAGTGCTGCACTGGAGCAACTCCAGAAGAAACTCTGGAAGTTTACCTCCACACTTTTCTTCCTTAAAAAGTCCCTCTATGCCAGCATTTACTATATTCACTTGTTTTGCCCCTGTGGGCCCCCACCTCTTTATTTTATTTTATTTTGACCATTTCTAATATATAATCTACTGCAGCAAGCACTGGCCTCTTCCAGTCACCCTTCTCTGTTGCTGTGCATTGCAGGAGCATCCATCCTAAAATGAAGGTCTAGTTCCTCTGAGGAGGTTCTCATACCAGAAGGGGACAATCTTGTTAATTCTCACACATATCTGAGGAAAAAACGTAGTTTCCCGTTCTAAGAAAGACCCCTATTTTATTCTTCCATTCTTTATTCTCCTCTCTCAATAGTAGTTAGCTTGTTAGCTGCAGTTGCTACACTTTGGTTAAGTGTTACGAGTCATTCTGAGAGAGATGAACGTGTATTCCTTGTTGCTTTCCTGAACATTGACTGCTTATATAGCTTTGGATTCCAAGTTCCACTATAGACTTCATCCTCTTGTATTCAAGTACTCTTGTCCTCAAGTGTTCTATCAAGTACTATTGATATGAACCTGAGAAAAAAACCCTATGATGAATTGTATGTTAGGGCTGGCCCTAGGCTAATCCAGATCCTACAAACAGGGGATCCATATATTGAACATGGTAATGGTGTGACAGATGCTGAGAAGAGGGGTATAACCCACTTCATCTGATGAAGTGAGTTATACCCCACGAAAGCTTATGCCCAAATAAATGTGTTAGTCTCTAAGGTGCCACAAGGACGCCTAGTTGTTTTTGCTGATACAGACCAACACGGCTATCCCTCTGAATGCTGAAAAGAGATTCAACTTTATTTCCTGACTCCACTCACCTGACCTAAGTCGGAGTCACAGGTACTAGTTACCCCTGTCACAGTCCAGGGGACTGTATCTTAGGGGTCCAGTGGATACTGTTACTCTCAGGAATCGCTCAATGGAAACAAAAGACTTAAGTGAACGTAGTTTGCATAATCTTGTAGACGGGCCAGAGCCCCAAGATTTTTATTTTCGGGAATACAATAGTTACAAAATATGGTTTGCCTAATTTGTTTTATAATGTCACAACGGGTGTTGAAACAATTGGTTGCCTTATAGTAATTGTAAAACCTTTTATTGTTATGGACTATGAGGTGGTATGCTCTGCTGCTAATTACTTAGTTCGTAGAATCAGACTCAGCCTAACACTTGTACTGTGTAATATATCTTCACGTTCTTATATTATGTGGGGTAGTTGTACCTTTTTATATATTAGCTGAATTTATCTCTAGTTTTTATTTTCACTTACAGGATGTGTTTGTTTCACAATCTTATGAATAAAGTTACAAGTAATGATTATTCTGAAATATTTGGTCCTAATTAGCATAATGCAGAGCAAATAAGCAACAACAAAAAAGTGTACTAACAGCTTTCTTATTGGTTCAGAAATCTTTACTAGTCCCTTTCAAATAGTTAAACTTTTTGTTTCAAAAGCTTTAGGGATTTTATTCAGAATTTCAATATAAACATTGTGAAGAACCTTAGCACAATCTATTTACATCCTTTAATATAATAGCATTCAACTTCCTTTTCTTTTAAAATTCCCCCTTACAATTTAAGGCTAGCATGATTCAGTGCCATCTATAAAGGCAGTTTCATAATCTTGTTTCAGCAATACATTCCTATTCAGCATGTGCTTATGTGTTTAAGTTCCACTTGATTTCAATGGGTCTTAAGCACATTTAAAGTAAAGGACTTTGTTGAATAGGAATAAATTTAACCACATGTGTAAATGCTTTGCTGAATTGTGCTCTCTATTGATACGTCTACACTGCAATAAAAAACTTGCAACACCAAGTCAGAGTCCTCCCCGCTCATGGGGTCTCAGAGCTCCAGTACAAGCCCAAATGTCTACTGCAATTTTACAACCTGGCTGCCCAAACTCCACAAGCCCAAGTCAGCTGACTTGGTCCAGCTGCATCCATGCCGAGGGTCTTTTATTGCAGTACAGACATACCCTATGTCTATTAATGGACTTCACGGAACATCTTTTTGAGTTAAAAATATCTAAAGCTTTTTTTCATTAGGATGCCCAGTGTCTTGTCTGAGATAATCAAAAACCATGAAATCAGAAATTAAAGCATGTTTTATGAAAGGGTTAAATTAGAGAAAATAGAGAGAGAGAGAGAAAATAGACCAGGGCTATAAAGAAGTAAACGTAGGCAAAAGTAGCGTATTCCTTCATATAAACCATTTCACCATCTGTATCATGTTTACTTATGTAATAAGTTCTTTAGGGCAGGGACTTGTCATCTTGCATGTCTATAAAAGGCCTACTACACTTTGGGGTGCAATTTAATAATTAATAATAGTTCTCCTTCCATTGATGTCACAGAGCTTATTGCTTGAATATTGTGGAGTAATCCACTGAATACAAGAACAATCCAATTGCCACATGCACAGAGGCAATTCTCATAACATTTTTTCCAAAGATCAATGACATTCTGCAGGTTTTTAAAACTTACTTCTGAGTCTTTACAGGCTTTGTAATATAGCATTAACACACGACAGGGCATGTTTTAGCAGTTCATTAATACATGTCGTGGATGTGCAGCTTCATGCATTCAACCACCCGAGGCGTGTATTAATGGACCATTAAAACATGCCCAAGAGTGTCTTAATACTGTTACAATATAGCTCTTCAATTTTAAATTCAATTTTTGTTAAAAAAAAATCTTTTCAAAAACATTTTTTCTTACTATTTTATGAAATGTCTTTTTCACTAGGGGAAAAAAAAAGCTTCTGGCATAAAAATAAGAAAGCACCAGGACACCATTTTTGCTGCCATTTTTTAATACTGTTCTTTCTGGCTTTATTCTATTGATTATCATTTATACTAAGGTACCTTTAAACTCCACAGGCAGAGTATAGAGGTCTTAAAGTGGGTATAAATGTAAATTATATCTGCGTACTTTTGAAATTGCTAATTTCAATTCCTAGTTTCTGGGTGAGTGAGCCTTTTAAGCTACTTTTGCTTTCTGTTGGAAAAAAAACTAACATACAAAATCCAAGCAAGCTCAGAAAGTAAGTTTTGCAATAGAAAATTAAAGCTAGAGATGGAAACTAGGTGCACAAGGAGTGAGAACAGTTTCAAGGAGTCATCTTTGCCCACCAGGAGTGACTGGTCCACTCCAGCACTCAGTAGAACGCTGCCCATGATCATGTCACTTGCAAGACTAAAGTAACTGTTAAACAACTGTGTAAAGCACATATAATCATTTACTGTTGTTGTTGTATTATCATTTGTATTACAGTAGCACCCTCTCACTCAGGATCAGGGTCTCATATTAAATACTTTACAAATACGAGGGGAGAGATTGGACTGGCTGGGCAAGGGGACTAGGACTGAGTGTGGGATGGAAGAAGGCTGAAACTGGAAGTTCAGAAGGGTGAAATTAGGACTTGCTGGGCAAGGCGATTGAGACTGGGGTGGGACACCTGAGGAGTAATGACTTGACAGGCTAGTTGAGGAGCATGGGATTAGGATGAGGAGCTTGGAGTGAGGAAGAGACAGGACTAGGACAAGCAGAGGTTGGAGGGGATGAGCAGAAGGAGTCAAGCCTGTGGGGAGTAGGCAGAAGAGTTTGTGCCCACTAGAGCATGCTCCTCTCCAGAATCTGGAATGAAATTCAAGATTTTTGAGTCTCATTCCTCTGATGTCAACAAATATCTCTGAAACCCATTGACAAAGTGTTTCTTTCATCCTCCTCTAGAGGTGGTCTAAATAGAGTAGATAACCCAGTACTCCATGAGCTCAGATGGCAGAGGTCTGCATGGGGCTCCTAAAAGTTCCAATCCTGCTGATGACCCAAGTGGATATTAATATAATGCCATGTGATGAAACTTTAGTTTTTTCAATATGTATTTTTAAAAAGCCTAGGAACTTATGCGCATTAATTAAAAAAAAAAGATTATCAAGGTGGTAAAGTCAAGTAGGGGGAGGGCTAGCTCAGTGGTTTGAGCATTGGCCTGCTAAACCCAGGGTTATGAGTTCAATCTTTGAGGGGGCCACTTAGGGATCTGGGGCAAAAATCAGTACTTGGTCCTGCTAGTGAAAGCAGGGGGCTGGACTCAATGACCTTTTGGGGTCCCTTCCAGTTCTATGAGATAGGTATATCTCCATATATTAAAAGTACTCAAAAGCTAGGAGATACCAGAATCAAGTTTGCCTATACAACCTTAATTCAGCCCCCTGAATGTATGCATTACAATACAGTCTTTAATTACACAATCATACACTATTTTTCCACAGGACCCCTGCCTGATTCAGTGCACAGACTGGAGAGTGCTCAGTTAATGAACTGCTATTCAGTCAGACCTCCTCCCTGCTAGATCGGCCCTATTGTGACTGAGAGTATGTCTACACTGCAATCGGGACAGTATCTGTAGGCATACCCAAGCTAGCTTTGATTCAGCTAGCTTCCTAAAAATAGCAGGATAGCCATGGCAGCATGGACTAGCTGACTGAGTACACCCTTGGGTCCTAGGCAGGACTGTACTTAGGTGGCTACCCAGACTGCTGCACATTACCATAGCTACACTGCTATTTTTATCGACCTAGGTCGATAGAAGTTAGCTTGGGTGTGCCTACATGTGCAGTATTCGCGGCTCCTGATTACTGCATAGACATATCCTTAGTGTGAGCAGTGGAACTGTCCCTTGGCATCTAAAGCCATGTTATAATTAAGGAAAGGCAGTGCATCTTAAATGATGTGATAAGGCAGATGGCCAAAGGCCAAGTGCATCTTAAAGCCTAAGGAGTGCTGTTATCTTCCTGAAAGGCAATTTGTGGGAGTATTTGCTCTTCAGAAATGGGAATTATACATTAAAAAGAGGGGAAAGTGTTGTGCATATATTGGTCATTCAAGTCAGACCATAATAATTATAATCAATAAACTAATGAAATCATTAATAAATGTTTGTACAACACTTTGGGAAAAAACTAAGTGCTAACGTGCTCTAGAGCACTAAGTATTATTTCTACTATTATGATAAATGACATGGGTATAGCATCACTCAACAGGTTCAAATTATCTCTAGAGCTGTTTCAGAATAAATTTTGTGTAGCTTTTATTAACACTTCAGAAAACAGAGGCATAATATATAGTACAGAGGAAATCATACTATTTGTACAGTGCTGACGATGTGTTTGGTGTTGTAGAGACCTATAAAATGTGGATCCTGCTTTAAGGAGACCACCGTCTAATTCAGGCAACATTGTTGTGAATTAAGTGAAGATTACAATATTACACTTGCCTTACGTCTACCTTTAACATAATAAATTAACATTTAGAATATGGTATTGTTCAAAGCCATGCTGTGTGCGAAACTGCAAGTTAGAAATAGCACCACTTGGAAGTCTTTCCCTCCTGAACAGAGTTGACATGGACCAAGAAGGCCAGGTTTTGGTTTTGCAATAAATTGTTAGTTGGATTTAGGTTTTTGAAAACCAAATTTTCATCCACGTTGGTTTGGTTTCAGGTTCCACTTTATCTAACAATGTCCAGAGGCTGACAGGCAAACGAGTGCTTTTGCAAAATCTTCTCCGCTTTTGAACCATTTCTAGACCAAAGATGTATGAATGTCATGGTGTTTGCACTGAAAATACATTGAGCAGTTTTGCTTGAGCTCCTCACCTAATGGACACACTATGCAAGTCCTGAGTCTCATAAGCCACAATAAAGAGCTGGTAATTGACTCCTCCACATCGAGGTACTGGTGACAGTGATCCACACAATGGGTTTCAGCTTGTCTTTTCAGAGGTCTTCCAACGTCCTGATGACTGGGGAGACCCATGCCATTCACACGGTTTGTGGGCTGATCTGGCAAAGAGCTGTGGCCAGCTGCATTTAAAGCTCTCAGCAGCCACTGGTGCTGCTGGCACATTCAATGAACCTCACAGGTGCTTCTGATTTACTATTTTTCTTTTCCAGTATTACTGACCGGTTACTTACCAAGTGAACAATTTGGCACATACTATACCTAATATGTAAACTAGCCCATGATTAGATGAGTGCTATACTTTATTATTTTATTTGGGGAATTTAGATATGGGGATGACAGCTTCACACAGAGACAGATATATTCCAAAACCATATTATATTGCACATTATTTCACTCTAACATCCAACAAAAAGGCGGCTTTGTATTACTTGAAATAATGTATATGCTGTAATACTTCAGCCGTAGTAACCCTCGTTTATAACATTTTATTTTACTAGTTTGAGCAAGGCCATAATATAGGATTATAAACAATAAGAAAACAATAACAAAAGACATCCCTATTAAAAATGTCTGTCTAGGACTACTGCACAGGAGGATGTATAAAGACAGATTGGATAATTTTTAATAAAGGTCTTTGAATTGACTGAGTACTGTAGTTATTGGAGCCACAGTAATTACCAGCAAGACACTCCTGTAAAACCCCTTCAGTGGAGTGGCTCTAACTGACATTAGATGATGTCACTATGGCTACTGATACTGTGATAAATGGGGGGGGGGACCTCCCTTTTACGGACAGCCAGCCAGCTAGCAGCTATAAAATCTCTCTTAGTAGCTGTTCTTTAATTGCTCTACCTGTAAAGGGTTAAAAAGTCTCACTGCTATGCCTAGGTAAAAGGAAGTGCATGGGCACCTGGCCAAAAGAGCCAATGGGAAAGCTAGAACTTTTTAAAATTGAAACAAGACTCCCCTTTTGTCTGTCTGTCTGTCTGCTGTTCTCTGGGGAAGAGGCAGACAAGGCAGAGTTATGCTGTGTGAGAAGCTTGAGCCAGGTATGAAAACCCATCAGGATTATACCTAGGAACTACTCATTTAAAACCCCAGATATGTAAGTAGATCAGGAAATGTCTAGGGAGATGCGATTAGGTTTATCCCTTTTATTTCTTTATGGCTTGTGGACTCCTCTGTGCTAACCCCAGGTGCTTTTGTTTTGTTTTTAATCTTTAAGATGGACCTCAAGAAACTATTCTTAATGCTTAATCCTTGTAGTTTCTCTTTTTAAATCTAGCAATGGCCTAAGTTCCTAGATGTATTTTCTTCCTTTTGTTTTTTTTTAATAAAATTGACCTTTTTTAAAGAACAGAATTGGATTTTTGTGTCCTAAGAGGTTTGTGCACATGTTGTTTAATTAGCTGGTGGCAACAGCTGAGCTCTTTTTTTTTTCCGCAGCTCTTCCCCAGAGGTGGGGAGGGGAAGCAGTTAGGGGGGTGAAAGGGCTTCAGAATACTCCACAGGAAGGAATTCCCAAGTGCGCCTTCCTAGGTTCTCAAAGAGATTTTGCACTTGGGTGGTGGCAGCATCTACCAATCCAAGGTCAGAGAAAAGCTGTAATCTTGGGAATTTAATACAAGCCTGGAATGGCAAGTATTAATTTTTAGAATCTTTGCGGGCCCCCACCTTCTGCACTCCAAGTGCCAGAGTGGGGAATCAGCCTTGACAGATACTTATGCAGCAAATTCTAACAAAAGAAGTAGATGGGATATGAGAAGATAAAAACAGAGTTTAGAGACAGACAGATGTTAACTATCATCTGGCACAGATGTCATTACCGCTGTGCTTGAATCAGGCACCAATTATATTTTAAGATAGAAAGCACTATATATATTCTTGTGCAAGTCTAGGTAATGCAGATAAATATTATTAAAGCTGCAAAGCTTTATGGGCCATCTTTTTGTAAATATGCAACAATGACCAAAATATATTTTTTTAAATTTAAAATTAGTACAAGTATTTTTTAATAAATGAAAAAATACAGTTAAATTGGTTAAGTAAATATCCTAAATATATGAACATCATAATATTTCACATGCTGTGTTTTATACAGTTAACATAAAATAATTCTTCATTTACAGAAGGGAAGCGATGATTTTTGTAAAACAAAGATGGCAGAATTTTTGTGCACACACCTGATGATTTTGAAACTGCTAAATGTTTGAATGGATAAAATATATTTTCTAGCCATTGACATGCAAGTACAAATTTTAAGTTTAACTTTTTTCTTTGGAGGAAAAAATCACTCAAGGAGAGTGAATATAATAATTTTTCTGAAGTTTATTTGGTCTGCTAACGTGTTACTAAATTATCTTTGTGTATAACAATTTTATTAATGGAATATTTAGCATACAGGTCTGCATACTGCACCATACTGTGCTTGTATTGTAATTTTTTGAGTAACATCTCAGTAGAATGTTTACATTGTTATGTTTATAACAGTCAGTAGTTATGCTGTTTAAGTTTAAATATCCTCTGTGCAGCTATTCCCTTATAAAAGCAAAGCCCTGAATGTGTGAACTCTTTACGATCAGAAAATGAATATACTGTGGGATCCTCATTAGCAAAGGCTATATGCCACCTGTTTATTTTGCTTATGTGTAAGACCATTTGAATTTAAAACATGCAGCACATCCTAGCTGGGTGATAAAATATATTCATTTTATTAAAACCTGATTAATTTCCAACCTCAACCCTCTAAACACTTATAATCCGATCCTGCAGCTGAATCTTTTTAGCACACTAAAAGGGTGTTTTCAGAAGTTAGTTTTGGAGATTTAGGCCAAGAAATAGAAATAGAATTATAATACATTGATCTAAAAATGCAAGAAAATGCTATTTAAACATGGTTCTTAGCATACAAACGAGATAATGATAGAAAACAGAAAAGTGGGGAAAGAATAAAAGCCCAAGGAAGCACAGTCCTTGTGCCAGTTAAAAAGCCTTTTAAAAACATGGTTGCTTCTAGAATTATACTGTTAGCATTAACTACTCTGCTAAATGTAATTTCAGAGCAGCTTGGCTATGCTGGGACCAATCATGTTTCAGCAGATGTTAACAGTGAGGGAATTTAAAGATTACAGAGTTTCATGGGTGTAGTAAAGCTGCAGTGGGAACAGAAATATTACCGTAGCTGTTATGTTCTGAGTGCACCACATTTACTGACAAGTAATACATGAGTGATAGTGAGGACCAAGGGAACAGAACTTTATACTTACTGGTCAGCAGCATATAAATTCCATAAATTAAACAAAGTTTTATGTATTTTTCATTTCTCTCCAGAATGAGCCACTCTAAGGACTCTTGTTTCATGTTAATTCCATTGACAAAGCGTTGCTGTAATGTACAGCATTTTTTTCAAAAGGGTATTTTCCCAGATAGGTGTCTCCATTCTCCCTGCATCTCTATTGTCCTTTCCACCTGTCACCCACGTATAGTTTCCATGAAGACCCCCCTCACTGCTGTGTTATGGAATCAAGTCATAGTGACCATGTACAGCAACGTATGCCCATTCATTTGGGAGGAAGTCCCCCTATAAATTCCCCTTTTCCAAAGGTGGCAGCCATTTGCAAAGTGTGCTGCTTTTGCCCAGTGTATCGACACAAAGAAATAACTCTTATAACTGAGTGAACCCATGGGAAACTGAACCAGCTTCATGATGGAATCCCTTTTACTAGGCCTCAGGCCCAAAGCATTAAACTAGCAAACTTCAAATAAAAGAAGAAAGCTAGCTAAATTGGGATACACCTCTACCCCGCTATAACGTGACCTGATATAACATGGGTTTGCGTATAGCGTGATAGCAGCGGGGCTCCAGTGGCACTTTAAAGGGTCCGGGGCTCCAGCTGCTGTGGGGAGCCCCAGGCCCTTTAAAACACCGCCGGAGCC
Organism: Mauremys reevesii; assembly: GCF_016161935.1. NCBI lineage: Eukaryota > Metazoa > Chordata > Testudines > Geoemydidae > Mauremys > Mauremys reevesii. The sequence continues at coordinate 48,269,152 of NC_052625.1, forward strand.
CTGCAGCCGCTACCCCGGGACTGCAGCAGCGGAGCTCTGGCTGCTGCGGGGAGCCCTGGGCCCTTTAAATCACCACTGGAGCCCTGCCACCCCTTCCCCAGGGCTGTGGCAGTGGGGCTCCACTGGCGATTTAAAGGGCCTGGGGTTCCCCACAGCGACTGGAGCCCGGAGCTGTTTAAATCACCGCCGGAGCCCTGCCTCCCCTACCCCGATATAAGGGGGTTTCAGCTATAATGCAGTAGGGATTTTTGGCTCCCCACAACCGCATTATAGTGGGGTAGAGGTGTATCTATTGTGTTTTACTGTTTTAACTGCTGTTCTGTTACAAAAGTGAATATGGGAACAAGTGAGGTTGTTCGATAGTCTAGTGTGTGCTTTGTGTGTCCATTTGTAGATCTAGCTTCAGAGAAAGGATAAAGCTAAAGAGTACAACAGAGGCTAAGTTTAGCATGTTGAGGTCACACAGGCTCTGTTTGGATGGAACAGAGAGGACTTAGAAATATGACATTCATTTTTTTAAAATTCAGTTTAATACTTTCGTCTTGACTAAAGTTTTCTATTTAGCTCACACTCAGCAAGTATTTAGGTGTTTTGTGCTCACGTTTGTGAGCAAGAATAATATAATGAATTAATTGGATTTTTTCGGAAGAACGAATTTAAAAACTCATGCTTTTTTCTCTGACCATATATTATAATTTACAGAGAATATCTGCTTTCTTCTTTCTGGTCCTGTAAGTTTTTTTTAAGTAATCAGTGTATCTTTTGGTCTTTGCATTTTCAAAGCCCATTTCAAGGCACTATCTAAGGTCTTCTGACTTTTTCCCTTGTATTTGCAGTGCTGGCATTCGTATGAAATAAATGTAGCTTTGACACCTTACACTGGCGTATCCAAGTTCAATATGATTTTACTGCTAATATAAAAAAGGATAATGTATTATCATTTTGCTTATATATTGTGCTGATCATGCAAAACCACACAAGTTCATTGCCATTGTAGGTACTGTCATGGACCTTTCCCTCACTAAGTTAAATGTGTTTATAAAAGAAAACAATACAGTACCACCATGATGCTTATTAAGAATGGAGGCCCCCGTACAGCAGACGACATAGTGAAAGCCCTTTTTATTTTGATGGCACTATTTCACTGTCTATCATAAACTTAGCGAAGCAGGCTTTCTCTATCCAGCTCTCCTTTTATTGGGCATAAATCACTGCTGACGGGAAGTTTTATGCCTAAATCCGTTTACTGTCCTTGTTGGTAGTCTTTAAATTAATATTTATAAGCTGAGAGAGGCCTAAAAGGATGCAGCAGTAAAATATCTAAATGCTTCGGTTTGGCTTGAACTGATTTTCCCCTTCCTGACCACTGACATTCCTTAATTACTAGTGACCCAGGCATGCATTGTCTCTGCTAGCCCAAGCCCACAAATCACTGCCTTTCATGGTATTGTGCCTGATAAAATGAGAGGTTCAAGAAGAATCAGTTTGTGTGATATATTGGACAAACAGGCATAGGTACAAGGGAAAAAGGAGATACAAAGGAATAACTTATAAAGGTAAGAGAAACAACTAAAAGTTGAAACACAGCAATCAAGATCTGAAAAGTGGGTAGTAATTTCATTTGGCAAAAGTACCAATATAGTGTTAATTGGAATTTTAAAACAATAGAAACAATCTGCAGGGCATCTTATACTTACAAAAACTCAAATGAGCATACTCAGCTCCTGAACGTACAACACACAAACCCACAGCAAAATGACCATTTTCATTAAATCAAGATGAAGGACACGTCTTCTGCATGTCAAAAATCGTTCAGCAGGTTGCATGGTTACCTCAAATTAAAACATGCCTGCTTAAGAAAAAAACATGATAGATTGGCAAAATGTGCAAAAAAAAACCCTGTTTGTCTTTCTTAAATTCTACTTATTATTTATTCATCTCTTTTTAATGCGGTTCCCCTCCCAAAGCACCAGGGGAGCTGTACAACAGAATAAAAGCAAATATAATAAAAACATTATCAAATTCCACCCGCTTTGATCACATGAGTAGTCCCTGTGACTCCGTGGTGGAGGGTGTAAGGAGGCAGGATTCTTAAATCACAGGTGACATGTAAGTACAGATACTTATCAGTACAAAGTTCAAGGGGGCCTGATTCACCATTGCCCTGTCCCTTGAAATTTTTCAACCAACAATGTTTTGCAGCAAAAAAAATGCAGATTCAGTGGCATTGAAACATTTTGTGAATTGGTGGCAATTTCATTGAATTGTTTCAGCTGAAAAAAAAACTTTTTAAAAAAAAATCAGTTTTATTTTGCCATTTTCTAAAAGAAACATTTTGATTGGAAACGACTTTTTTGTTTTGAAACTTCCTTTAAAAATGTAATTAAAAATGTTAAGTGCTCAATTCCTAAATGAAATATTTTGTTTCAGGTCAAATGAAACATTTTGTTTGATCTGAAATAATTCTTTTTTAATTGCCAGTGAACTGAAAAATCTATTATTTGCACAATTCTAGTGTCAATCAGCATGCATGGGGATCCCCCAGATACTATTAATAAGGATTTAAGGAAAACATAAGTTTCCTACCAATTGATTTTTGGGTTTAAATGGTAACAGAATCTACCAAGCCCTTTAACTTTCAATTGACGATACATTGATTTCCATACAATTTACTGTGTATGGGTCTTTCAGAGGAGGCCATAAAACCCCACACCCTACCTACTCTGCATGGACTGCATCCCGCCTTGTGCAATTGCTTGTACTCATGATCTTCATTGTTTATCTTTCCAGGGGAGATGCACTTCATATGTGGTGTATTTATATATTTACTTTGGAATACATTGGGATGCTATATAAATGTAAATAATCACAATATTGTTTGATTGCCTGGGAGAAGATTTGGTAAGAAGCCATTTTTTCTTCTGTCTCTCAAAACTCTACTATGCTTTTGAACTCAAAACCCTAAGCTGGGTTGAGGTAGTCTTCAGTCATGGTTAAGAACACTGCTCCTGCCAACTGAGACAGCTAATAATAGGCATAATCCCACACTTACAATTATAACAGAGACACAATTATATGTTTTATTAGAATGACTCAGACTTCTCCTAAATCCTATTCTTCCTGAACAAGATAAAATTATAAAGGCTAGTAGAATAAGCCGATCATCTGCTGGGGCAACTAATTCCCATATAAATCTCTCTCTGCTCTTTGGTAGCTAAGTATCCAAAGCGATTTATTCTAGAGCTTAAAAGGCTATAGCTTTTTGGCACCTGGGCCAAGTAACCAGAATTTCCAGGCACACATACAAAATGAGAGATGGGCGCCTGGCTCACATCTGGCATTACAGGATACATTAGATATAAAATATTTGGTAATGATGACAAACAACAAACTCTAAATCCACCAATTAACTATTAATTAGCCCCCTATTTATTGACTCAAACCCCCAACTTGCTTCTCTTTCTGTCATCCTAAAATATTAATGGCATGAATAAGCAGCGAGATTGAAGAGAAGCAACTCCAGACTGTCCCACCTCCTTTTCTCCCCAAGTCTATCAACTTTTCAAAACAGCAAGAATGTTGCAAGTAGCCCAGGCAGCATCTTTGCCTAGAGACGTCTGTTCTGTGTCTGTGTTCAGATGCGTTACAATCCTCAAAATTCTGCTTTCATCTGACTAGACACGTAGTCATAGCAGCGTTTTCCCCTGACCCTCACCGTTGTCGGAGAGCCTAGGACTCCCTTCAGACAGACTCTGGTTCCTATGGCCATTCTTATTGTTACCAAACTGGTTCTTTAAAGGTTTGATAGAAATATGTGAATGGCTTCACTTTATTCATGTTTATATTTTTAGTTCTTCTGCTGTCAGCATTATCCCTTTCAAAATGAAATGTTTATTTTTCTGTTAACGGTCAAAAGTACTAGAGCTTTCAACACTGTGTTCAGCTGGGCTGAAATACTGGTTATAAAACTAATACTATGGTCACAATGGCTCCTTCTTATTCATCATAACCCTTACTCCTATCCGGAGAATCTAGTGTGGAGCTTTTCCACTCACAGCATCCCACCAAAAAGTGCTTATCCTTTCTGGTCATGTTTTCCCTACAAAATGGATTAAGAACGTATGCACAGCCAAGCATGCCTTTGCTGAAGGGACTGGAGTGTCTGTGGCAGAGAGAAGCATGTTAAATGGACGGTCATGCTTTTTAAATGTTCTTTCCTTAGTGTCCTGACCTGAGCAAAAGCCACATGGCACCAATTTTCCATAGTTGGAAGCCCCTAAAATTGAAATGTTTGGAAGTTGCTTTTCCATTGGCTCTGGCCCCATTGTTCTCAGTAGCCCACTTACTTTAATTTCCAGCTGTCCTAATAGAGACAGAATAGTCAGTTCCCTGCTTTCTGCTGTGTTATCAAATTCCTCCCTGTGGCCCAATATGAAAGCATTGGTGCCTTGTTAGAAAATCGTGTAGAATGTAATAGAGAATAACACTTGTGTTGATTTTTACACCAACCTAGAGAATGCTAGAGCAGGGATGTTGTTTCTATTAAATTCTTTAAATTGGTTTTAAAAATCCTATAGAAATTATATAACTCACTATTTAATTCTATTAGTTTTTAGAGTCAGATTTAGGCCTTGATTCTGCATAGGGATATGCTAGTGTGGACTCCATGCAGAGTCCAAGCAGGTTAAGTACCTTATCCTTTATATTCTTCTCTTGCTGTTTCTTCTCTGGCCCTTTAGGTGACCAATCATTCTCTTTCTGTTTCTGTTTAAGTCTCTTGCTGCTCTTCCATCTCTTTCTCATCCAATATCTAGTTAGAGCTGGAGGGAATATCTTCTTAGAGTGAATGAAAGCCTCTCTTCTTTTTACAGCTCTTTCCTTGTTCTTCCAGTCCGAGGCCTTAACCAGAAATAGGGTTCACTTGGTGTTTTTCAGGCAGTTGCCACACACGTGGTTATGATCTGGGTTACAGAAAAGCAAGGGCCAGCCTTATGTGTGTTCTAGCTGTAGTGCAATGAGCAGGGCTTTTGCTCTGGGCTGTGAACTCTACAGAGAGTGTCTGCTTTTCCCCTGGGTTGGAAAGAGTGCTTCATGTCACTTTCTCTCCTCTCCATTTCAAGACTGATGTTGACTGGCTTCAAAGTCAGAGGGAATTGTATCCATCTGTGTTTGGCCAGAGGGATGGGATAATTGCTGTGATGGGGCTTGATGATGAGGAAGTGGGAAATAAAATGAAAGTGGGAGAGATTCTTGGGGCTGCAAGAAAGGTTTAGATGTCCACACCCACCGCATCCTCTAATTGAGCCTCTGGGTCACATAAAACCGTAAATAAGAAACACTGGGTTTCTGTGCTGCCATATTAGCAGAGGGAAGGCAGCTTTCCAGTGCTGCTGCTTAACCTCTGGGGGAAGCAAAATTCTGCCTGGATGATGCATCAGTGGCACTCTGGCAAACAGACTTCTGGATGTTTGATGAGTATGATAGTCTCAGAGTAGAAGGGCTGGAGTATGTGCGGGCATGCTACTCTTTAAAATTCTAAGCTAGCTAGCAGCAGAATCAGGGAGTGAAAATTTCAAAAGACAGTCTTCGTTTCAGGCATCGCATTTCAAGTCTGAGGACCAGAAGAGTCAGGGAATATTTAAAACAAAGAAATGGGTTGGGGGTGGGCAGTAAATCAAACAAAGCTGGGAAACATAGACCTAACTGTGCTTCGTTTGCCAGTCATTGGTGGAAGCCTGGATCAGCCCAACTGAGGTGGATTTCAGCCATCCCTACTACCACTTGTGTTCTCTTAATAGCTTTCCAAACTATTCACTATGCAGCCTCTGCATGTTCCCGCATTCAGGAAAACAGGCCTCAAGTTTTTCTCCTCTGTTGATTGGCTCTTTTCTGTGACCTTAGAATCATAGATTCCATGTCCAGAAGGGACCGTTGTGATCATCTAGTCTGACCTCCTGTATAACATAGGCCATACAACTTCCCCAAAATAATTCCTAGAGCATACGTTTTACTTAAACATCCAATCTTGATTTTAAAATTGCCAATGATGGTGAATCTACCACAACCCTTGATACATTGTTCCACCTGCTAATTGTTAAAAATTTACACCTTATTTCTAGTCTGAATTTGTTCCGTTTCAACTCCCACCCATTGGATCATATTACACCTTTTCCTGTTAGACTGAAGACCCCACTATTAAATACCCCAGGGAAAGGTACTTCTACAGTGTGACCAAATCACTCTTTAGCCTTCTTTTTATTAAAAAAAATAGATTTGAGCTCTTTGAGTCTATAACTATAAAGCATGTTTTCAGATCCTTTCTCATGGCTCTTCTCTGAACCATCTACAATGTATCAACATCTTCCTTGAACTATGAACACCAGAACTGGACACAGTACTCCAGCAGCAGTTGCACCGGTGCCAAATACAGAGGTAAAATAACCTCTCTTCTCCTATTCAAGATCTGCCTATTTATGTATCCCAGGAGTACCATTAGCTCTTTCAGCCACAGAATTACATTGGGAGCTCATAGTCAGCTGATGATCTACCCCCATCCCCACATCTTTGTCATAATCACTGCTTCCCATCATGGAAGTATGCCCTACATCCCGTGTTCCTAGATGAATACATTTAGAGTCAGCCATATTAAAATATATATTGTTTGCTTGCATCCAATTTACCAAATGATCCAGATTGCTCTATCAATGACCTGTCCACTTTATTATTTTCTACTTCCCCATTTTTTGGTGTCACCTGCAATCTTTATCGGTGATTATTTTGTTTTCTTCCAGGTTATTGATAAAAATGTTAAATAGTGTAAGGCCAAGAACCAGCCCCAGTCAAACCCATTAGAAACACACCCACTCAATGACAATTCCCTGTTTACAAATACATTTTGAGACTTATCAGTTAGCCAGCTCTTAATCCATGTAAATCTTTCTCCTGTCTTCTCCTTCATAGGCCCTTTTCTGCCAGCCTCACTGCTCTGCTCTCCATGCTCCCCTCCAATTTTCCCTCTCGCTGTCCTGCACTTTCTTCTCTCCACCCGTTTGCGTATCCCCATCAGTGTTCTCTTTCCTTTGTGTTTCAAGTTACCTGCGTGTCTTTCTCTTCTTCTCCCACACATGCACACAGACACTAAGGGCAAGTCTATACAACCACTTAAGTCGCTCTAACTTACTTTACTCAGGGGCTGTGAAAAAGCTGCCCCCTACCCCCAAGTGACACAAGTTTTGCACTCTCCACACCAGCGCTATGTCGGCAGGAGACGTTCTCCCACCAACATAGCTTCTGCTTCTCATGGAGGTGGAGTAATTATGCAGACGGAAGAGCGCTCTCCCATCAGCATAGTGTGTCTTCACCAGATATGCTACAGCGGCGCAGTGGCACTCATGTCGCTGTGCCGATGTAGTGCTGCAGTGTAGACTTGCCCACACGCACACACATACATATAAAACAAAACACTCCCTCCTCACAAAATTGTATGGCTACCATACCATTTACCAACCACCATACAGATCATTGTACACACCTGTTGAATGCGTTTCCCTCACTCTTTGTCTGTCTTGTCTATTTAGATTGAACAAATCAATAATAGTGATGTCTTCAGATCTCCTTTATTCTCCCTGTGGTCTGGAAACATTATATCAGATTCCATTGACTCAATCCTCACCACTGGCAGCTAAGTATGAAGATACATAGTGGCTTCCTCATTGCCCTAACTCTGAATTCCTTCTCAAAGCTTAAGAGCTAGTCAGTCATCTGGAGTAACACTGCTTCTGCCTTGCACTTCATCCATCCAGCATTGTTGTTTCTGTATTGTTGTACTTTCTTTTAAATTCTCTCATAAGAAAGCTTTTAATGAAAATCAAGTAGCAAGGGCATCAGCTTTTACTGGGAAAAATATACTGCCATTCATGTGTTCCCATGGAGATATGCTTCCTGCATAAAAGTCCAGCTTTACAGAATATTCCACCTATACGGCTCACCTCGCTATCCCAACCTTTGAGTACAGGATGTAAATTTAAGATTTGCCAGTAACAGCAGAAGTCTGGCATGCAAATATTTTATTTCTCCCTTTTATAGATTAAACAATTATTTCCCTCTAATTTTTGGTAGCACTGGTTCTACTTGAACATCACTCTCTTTATTTGTTCTCCTTACATCGTCCCTCTTTCCTCCTTTTGCTAAGAGAAGAATTTTAGAGAGGGGTTTGTTTTGTTTTGTTTGCAAAGGCATTTGAAATGGATCCTTCAGTGTTAGGTGAGCTATGGATATCTAGGGATCAGGCTGGTTCACAGTAATAATTGCTTTTTCACCTCTGGGATCTATGCTCTAACATAGCCTTTAACTAAAGTGCCTATAAATCAATCTGGTAATCATTGTCCTTATTATAAAATGTGTACCACTCGAATCTGTATTGAGTTTGGATAAGAAGGTTTTTGATTCAGGCAACTGCCTTTATGGCAAAGCTCCTGTAGCCTTCATTTAAAATAAATCTGAGAGACCAAATCCATTCCTGGTGTAACACCATTAGCCTCTATGGAATTACACCAGGGATGAATTTGGCCAGACATATTTGTCATCAGAAATATTTTATACCAGCAATAGCATAGATGAACGAGGCTAGTCATCGCATAAGTCCCAGCTAGAGATTTTAAGTTGCCTCTGTTATTACCTCAGGCCCCTACCTCACCTTAGGCTGAATGGAATGATAAGGTCCAACTTGTCAGGACTTATTACTTATTCACAAAACCATCACACCTTTGACACATCTGTCAGTTTTTATACAAAAACCGAATGAGCAAGGATGCTGAAGTTTCCTTTCAGCACACTGGAAGGCAGTCAGTCCTTTTTAACCACACCCTCAAGGCTTTCATGTCAGGGCTTAGTTACAATGACAGAGCCGTGTGAGGGAGTTATCATTTTGCCTATCCATACTGTACATAGCTTCTGGACAGAGTATACGGGGCTCCTTGTATTTCAAGAGAATTCAACTTTTGTCTCTCGTTTTTAAAAACATTCATTACAGAATGTAAAGATATCAGACATCCCATTTTATGTTAGAGTGGTGGCTTAGGCAAAGCAGTAGCTTTTATTTATTTATTTATTTTGTATCATGAAAAATAAAAACACTGTGTTGCCACCCTCCAGAGATCCCTGTTCTGTAAGAACAAACAGCAAAATACCTGCATCAGTAATGTAAAATAAAAAAAATGGAAAACTAAGAAAGCCAAAGAGACAGAAGCACAGACTACCACAATTTGTTTCTAACGAGTTTATGGTCAAAACTGTAATTTTACATGTAACAGTGTTGTTATTAAAAAAATACTAGATTAACGTGAAAGTCACCAGGGACTGCAGGAAGTATTATATGCTATGGTGTACATGACTAATGTTTACGGAATAAAAGAGAGATGGCTAAAGATGGCTGATTTATGAAAATTCTAAGTGCTACAGAATTTATGTATTCCAACAATGGGTTTTAGGTGGCATTTAAAATGAAATTAAATTAAATGTGCAGTTTCATTTTATGTGAGCTTTACTAGCCACCTCTGGCCAGATCCTGAGCAATTTACTGAATCCTTATTAATACACATTTCCACTGAAGATGAGGATTTGGCTCCGTGTTTCCAACCCATAGATATCCTGTTTTCACTGTCATCTTGCCTTCTCAGTACAACAAACAGCAATTTTTATGTAAATTATTTCAACTTTAAATTTTCTTGTTGTAATAATATACACTAAACACATCAAAGGAATAAAGTAAGGAAGAAACAGACACTTTCTTTTTTCAGTTCCTGTGCCAGCTAAACTAGTGGTCACAATAAATAGGAACACTGCTATGCAGAATTTGAAATTATTAATGGAATATAAGATGAGCAACAAAAGAACTTGTGTAAAAGAAAGTTCTTCAGTCATGTTGCGTGCAAAACTGAGGTCTGAGCCTTACTTCAGAACTCTGCTAGTGCATCCAAACCCTGATTTTAATAGGCCAGGCATCCAGGGAGTTTTTCCATATTTACTATTCCTTTGCCAAGCCTTCCTGAACACACTTGGCTTTTCTATGTTACAATATGTGTGATTTTTTCATTGATAGTAGAGGCCTCATGTCAAAAAATGCCTGCAAACTTTTGCTGTGGTGTTTTTATGTTTTTATTTCCTTGCAGAGCAGTTCATAATATGAATAATGGGATATTTGAATATACCCTAGCTCTTTCCTATAACATTATTTCTGCTATAGTTTTTAATTTCTGATGAACAGGACCAAGCACACATGTTAACTAACATAGATCTAGTAAAACTGCTCTTCCTTTTATGCCTATTCATCTCTGTTAATATCTCATCTTTAATAATAAATAAATAATCCCTTTATAGTCTCTGTTCAGTGACACAGAGGGAAATCAGCTCAGCTCTGAATGTAGAATCTGAAAAAGCTGATATATGAAACAATAATGCAGACCAAGCCCCCAAAGAGCACTTTTAATACTTTTGTATGTCTATTGTGTGTCATTGCTAGTGAGCCTGATTCTGATCTCTCACCAGTTTTACATTGCTGTAATTCCTTAGACTTTAATGGAGTTTTTCATGAAGTCTGTTGGGGATGAGATCAGCATCACGCTCACTGTGTCTGCTCTTTTATTTGTGTGTGCGTGCGTGCATATATGTGATCTTTTTATTTTAAAATATTACATAAGAGGATGCAACATACTCATCAAATGAGCCTGAAATACCCTGAAAAAACAATGACTTGATCTGTTTCGTATTCTACCCTGACCCCCAATTTATCAGAAAGATGAATGAAGGTGCTACATGGACAGAGTAATAAAATGTCAAACTAGATCACCAAAAATAATGACATATTCCATATTCTAATTTATTAAAATGTGATGAGCTGCAAATTATACTTTAACTCTTTAATCTAAATCTCTTGACTGCAATTAAAATCACCCAATGTTTATGGAGCAAGAAATCCCAAGAATTTTTTTGTCTGTTTTTGTTAAAGAATATCCCCTCACCGTGCTGGTTTTCCCAGCCTTAGCGACTATGTGATTTCTGCAGATTCATACAGGATGCCAATAGAGGACCTGATCCAGCTGCTACTGAAGTCAATGGCAGGACTCCCATTGACTTCCATGGCAGCTGGATCATGCCCTGAATGAGAGCCAGCAAATACATTCTGGGTGTTTAATAAATGAATCAACTTTCAGAAACACATTGTGCCCAGTGCAGAGTGAGGGTAAGCAAGCATAAAGTAACAATCTGAGAAGAGAGGAGGTTTAAGAGGAGCACTCCTTCAGCATTGTATTACCAACATAACAAGGACATAGGACTGAGTTATTCGGGCCCCAGCTCAGCAAAGCATTTAAGCAAATGTTTAATTTTAACTATGTGAGTGATCCCACGCCTCTTCACTTAAGCATATGATTAAAATTAAGCTTAAGTGCTTTCCTGAATAGGGATGAGATAATTCACATGCTTAAGGTTAATGCATGCTTAAGTGCTCTGCTGAATCTAGGCCCAGATGCATACAGCATTAAACAATCACGTTCAGAAAAAGGTGGAAAGTTGTTACACAATTTCCAGACCTTTTAAGTCAAATCTCCTATCTCCCCAGCCTCTCTCACTATCTTTCTTTCTTGCTAGCTGGCGGAAGACGTTTTTAAAGCTCCAGTTCACCAAAAATGATAATGTTCATTGCTCCTCAATTGTAATTCAAATTGCTCCATGCAGCCCCAAGCATGTGTTCAAACATATAATCAACCAAACAGGAGACTTGAATCTTGCCAATTGGAATACTGTAGGTCACAGATGCCACACACATTTTTTTTCCAAAGCATAAATGGAGATGGGAAGCTGATTGATAAAAGCTGGCCTTTGCTGTCCATTTTTGGTGTTCTGTTTCTGTGGTTTGGGTTATTTGGGTTCATGTCTCTTTGTGTCTGTGAGGGCTTTTTTTTTTTCCCTTTCTTTTTTCAGTATGGTCAGAGAAGCAGTGTTCATCACCTGGAGTGAAGGCTGACAGGAATGAACACAGGCAGGAAGCAGCGTGACACACACATTGTCATGCATGACTGATCAGCAGCCATCAACAGCAATTAAACATTGAGAGCTCTGGATCTTTTTGGACAGGTTCAAGTTTCCTGGCACTGCTGTGATTAGATGTTTTGCACTGTTTCCCTGTAGTCAGTATATGACACATTCCCTTTTGCTTGCTCTTTTCTGTTATTTATTTTTGCACTGTAGTAGTGTTAGCATATTTTCATAGCAAATCACGTCATGTAAAATGGGTCCATTTTGAATGAGATTTATGAGGCAGATTAAATGCTCAACTTTTTTTTATTATCGGTTTGCCCTTTAAAAACAAAACACTGCACTGTATTGTGTTAAAATCCTTTGATAAATCTTAGTTATATACGGGGCCCCCTAAGAGAAAAATCTGTTTTATTGGGAATGGCAAGGGCCAGTGAAGATGGATACGAGGATTTAACCAAGTGACTGTAATTTTATTATAATTTAAGGCAACAACAACAAAAAAAACCCAGAGGCTTCTAAATTTTAGTCTGCACTAGCAGGTTGTGCACTAACTAGCTCGTGTGGACTCTGGGATCAGCTCAGTGGCTGTGATTTCTAGGGAAGGGGTAGGAATGGCAGAAGCTGAATCTGCTGGGTAAGAATGGTTACACCGGGTCAGACCAATGTTCCATCTAGCTCAGTATCCTGTCTTCTGACAGTGGCCAATGCCAAGTGTTTCAGAGGGAATGAACAGAACAAGCATCCATCAAGTGTCGCCCATTCCCAGCTTCTGGCAGATAGAAGCTAGGGACAGTCAGAGCATGGGGTTGCATCCCTGACCATCTTGGCTAATAGCCATTGATGGACTTATCCTCCTATCCTCTAGTTCTTTTTTGAACCCTGTTATAGTTTTGGCCTTCACAGCATCTGGTGGCAACAAGTTTCTGTGCATTGTGTGAAGTACTTCTTTTTGTTTGTTTTAAGCCTGCTGCCTATTAATTTAATTGGGTGACCCCTAATTCTTGTGTTATGTGAAGGAGTAAATAACACTTCCTTAGTCACTTTCTCCACACCAGTCACCGTTTTATAGACCTCTGTCATATCCCACCTTACTTGTCTCTTTTCAAAGCTGCAAAGTTCCAGTGTTTTTAATCTCTCCTCTTATCCCTAATCTTTTTTGTCGCTATTTCAGTGCATGTTCAGGAGTGGGATGTGACGCTGACAGACCAGGTGCCAACTCATGCATAGGCCTCACCAAACACCGACAAATGCATAGCTGGAAACCAGTTAGGCTCACCTGTATGTTAAGTTTATAAGAATGTGTTTAGTGTTTAGACTTTATGAAATGCTTGTAGGATGCTGCATTATTAAACTTACTTATAACATGGGATACAGATATTATATTAAGTTTCTGCAGTGTAAGCCTCTATAATTATGTAAGTCATCAAACAGGACAGCAGTGTTAATTAATGTAGAAATGCTGACATCCTACAGAAGGTGTTATGTCCTGCCCACCAAGGCTCATTGAAATCAAATGAGCCATTGTGAAACAGCAAAGAAAATTTGTTGATTGCTCCCCCCCCTCTCTCTCTCACACACACACACACACACACACACACACACACACACACACACACACACACACACACACACACACACACACACACACACACACACACCATCAAGAGGAGACATGCAGGTGCACTCATTGAATCAACCTCGAACACTGGGGGAAAGGAATTAAACAACCCTGACAAGAAGGAACTGTATCTCTATTCTGCTTGAACTCTGAGGGGGCGTAGATTTGCAAGCATAAGCAAGAGTTCCCCAGTGCCTGGCCTGGATTAGCCCTGAAGGACATAGATCTTACACATTACAGCATCTCCTATTACTTTTTGGAACCTAAGACTGTAACTCATTTGTGTGTATATGTTTACCTGCTTTAACCTTGAAAATAACTCTCATTTCTTTGTTAATAAATCTTTAGTTAATTTATTATAGGACTGGCTGCAAGCATTGTCTTTAGTGTGAGATCTGAGGTACAACTGATCTGGGGTAAGTGACTAATCCTTTGGGACTGGGAGTAACATGAATAGTATTGTGATTTTTTTGGTAGGGGACCATCAGTCACAAAGGCAAACTTACTTAGGTGGCAAGATAGACCGGAGTACCCAAGGGGACAGTCTGTGTCTCCACGTTAAGGTGGTTATAGCGCACAAGGAGTGCATACTTGATTGGTGAAATCTGAATATAGAACAAACAACCAGTTTGAGGTTTTGCCCTGATTTGTAACAGTCTGCCCTGAGATTGGTACTCACCTTTATGAGCCACTCTAGGCAGCTTGAGGTAAGCAACCTGCTGGCATGAGGCCTGGAACCTACCCACAATGTTTGCTGAAACAGCATCAGTGTCTGAAGTTGAAGGAGAGGTTGTGTGGCCATCTTGAGGCTAGGGTGTTGGAACAATTTTATAGTGGGGATGCTGAAAGCTATTGAACCAAACTGTAAACCCTGCATATGATGGAAACCACTTCAAGCTGGGGGATGTTGCCACACCTCCAGCACCCTTAGTTCCAGCATCTGTCTTGAGGGCTATAGTGAGCAGGAACCTTCCTTGACATGAAGGTGGGGGAAGAAAGTGACAGTGTAACCACCCCAAATGACAAATAAATCTCTTTGTTTTGGGGGAATGGGGAGGTGCCTGTTATTGTTAGGGGTGAAGGAGCAGGAACCAGTTGGGGGACAGGAAACCTTGTAAAATCTTACTTCCACAGTACATCTGAGGTGGGTGTCTCCCAGAAGAACACAAGAGAGTTCTAGCCTACCCACTCAGCTACAGAATGACTGGCAGGTGAGGAGGAGGGATTAAGAAGATACTCTGTTTAAGACAGAGGGCGAGGGAGGGGAGTAATATGACCCTGTAAAACATGTAGCAACATGTTCAGTTGTGTTAAGGCTGCATCAGGGAGTAACCTCCTTCCCCCAACACTGTCTAGTGTGGACAGCATACTACCGTCTAGTCAAGGCATCATTGAAAGGCAATGGCTGGCAGCATAGTACTGTCTCAGGGTGTGAACTGCCCTCTTGGCCAAGCTCTGCAATCCAAAGCTGGACTCTGATGGCTGGTGCTCCTTTGTTTGTTATTTATTATAACAATGCTTCTACATTGTCATTCATCTGGGAATTGCAGTGTTCCTCACACATACTAAGTAAGCCTCAGAAGAACCCTGTGAGGAACCCTATAATACAGATGGGAAACTGAATCACAGAGAGGGTAGGGCTCAGATCCTCAAAGACACTTAGGTGCCTAACTCTCAATTTTAGGCATTACTGTGATCCACAAACCCCTCCCCTCCCCCTTCCGCTGCTGCCTAACCCTGTAGGCACCTACATTTTCAGGGTACAAGTTTCTTAGGTGGCTATCTTGCTGTCTTTGGGCATCTGCACTGCAGTTTCGCTCTAGGTGTCTGGATTCCTAGCTCCCACCTGAGCCACTAACTAGAGGAAGGAGTGCCCTTCCATTGCATTCTGGGCCAATCTGATGGGTGTGCTCAGAGGCCATCTACCTCCCAGGATAGCAGGGGAAGGCAGTGGCAGCCTTCCACATAACTTTGAGCCCACTGATTAGGGAACTTGTCTCAGATGTGGGAGTCCCTAGTTCAAGTCTCCCTCTGCCTGATGAGAAGAAGGGGTTTGAACAGGGGTCTTCCACCCCTCAGGTAAGTGCGCTAACCACAAGTTTATGGGATAGTCTGGTGTCGGTCTCCCTTCATTTCTCCTTCGGAAGTTGTCCCATAAAAATTGATTAATAATTAGCCATAAAAGAGTGAGACTCACTCTATAGCCCAGTGGTTAGGTCACTCACTTGAGAGGGGAAGACCCCTGTTCAAATGACTTCTTTCAGTAGTGGGGGCACTTTAAACCAGGGTCTCCCACTTCCTGAGTGAGTACCCTAACCTCTCGGCTAAAGGTTATGAAAGAGGTTTCTCCTTCTCACCATACTAGGGCGACCTAGGCAGATGCCTAACTCATGCCTGCCAAAAATTATTTAGGTACCTAGACAGCCTGATGCCCCAGAGAGAGGTTCCCATTTACAGATGGCTAGGAGAGATCGGTGCCTCCCTCCAGCCTGGTCTTATGCACTGAATGCCAAGGGAAGGGTTTGTGTTTAGCTCTGCCATTTGTCAGCATCTCCTACTGGCTAGCATAGGTGGCTCCTCATCTATTGTGCTGGCGTTTGTGGATCCCATTCAAAGGCACCTGTCTTACCCCATTCATTGTACACGGAGGCTGGATACATAGCTCAGGCTTGTGGATTCCCATTCCTGTTCCTGTGATTTTTTTCCCTAGGTGCCTAAAATGTAGGCATTGCAATGTCTAAGTCCCTTTGTGGATATGGACCTAAGTAACTTCTCCAAGGTCACACAGGGAATCAATGGTGGATCTGGGGCTTGATACCAGAACTTCATATTCCTGGTCCCGTGCTACAACCACTAGATCATGATCCCACTTATTTTTGTGTGTGTTATTTTTTATCTTTCATATGATTGCATCATTTTGCATCTGTTTAAGATTCTGAGATGTTTCATCTTTCTCCTCACAGTCCATCCTCATGTCAATTTTTTTAGAAGCACATCTACAATCTTAAGGAAAGAGGAACAGCAGAGGGTTATACATTTCTTGAAATTGTTACCCCAACAGTCGACACAATTAAACATGCTAGGGAATCTAACCTCGTGAAGCCTACTCCGCTGAAGAGCCCGAAAGTCAGTTCTTGGACCTTGATGCTGATGGCATAGGCAATTCAACTATACCATGAACAGTGAGGTTTTGGTCTTCCAGATGGGGTGGCTGAGGGACTCTTCCTTTCTCAGCTTCATTTGCCCTGGGGTGGTTTTCTGAGGAAATGAAAAATTGACCCTGCAGTGATGAGACACAACCCCAATGATAACTTCATCAGCACTGCTAGTAAACCTGTTATGTCACAGCTGAGCTACACCAGCAGTTGTTGCTCTAGGCACTGCAGCAAAGTTATGTAAAGCTACGGCACACCAGCAGATTAAAAAGTGCTGCTGTATGTACGTCAGTTGCTGACATCAATAAAATATTGTCCTTTATTATAGTCATTAGGGAACCTTTTATCAGTGATTAAAATTTCTTAATACTGTAGTAAAAATTTTAGCTGTTGCCTGGAAAAAAGGAAGATATTTTGAAGCATATGATGGTGGAATATTTCAACCAAACGCCAGCATGACAGGGGGATTAACAAGCACTTGTTAGTCAAAGTTGACAGATATTGTTTTTTTAGAGAGCACTCAGAAAAAGTTACTGTACAAGAGCATTTGGGTTTTCTGGATGTAGACCAAGGATAACAGACTTAAGCTGTTCATCAGTGGGACTGCAATCATATCACCTATAGAGTTCTGATCCATATCAATGGCCAATGGCTGATGTTGGCTCAGTGTTCAGGAGGTCACTTCAAGCATTCCTAAGGTGTGAGGGCCATGGAGTTAAACTGAGCAGCTCTACCACCTTCAGAGTGCATACAGTGACACCACTGAACTGAGAAACAACATGGAAGCATAGATGGTGATCAGAAGTGTCTTGGCAAAATAAGAGTTTCAGAGGCACAGCAGGAATTTATTCTGATATAGAATAATACAAGAATCTGGGAGTCTGTTCTACCTTTGTTAGGTTTGCACTTTAAGGGCAGGATTGACAAGAGTAGAAAGGACTAAGGGCCTTATTTATCAACCTTTTGTGATGGTTGTGTTGTTGTTGCATTGCTGTACAGTCCATGTGAGGTTGCTATTGGGGGCATAAGGCTACACAGGTGCTTCACTGAGAGAGAAAGTTTTTAAAAAGGGGGTTCCACAGATACAGCCTCCTCCCACCCCCATAAGGAGCTGGTTTGAATAATCAAAGTGCTCTAAAATGCACATGGCAGGGGGAGATTTCTCTGAAAATCGGAATGCCATAAAAGGGGATGGGGTACTTTGCCGTGAACATTTGGAGTCACTAGATTACTCAATTACAACCACCACGTACCAATAAGGAGCTGATTTTAATATTCAAACTGATCTAAAACTCATGCACATAGTAAGTAAAAACTGGAACTCCACATCAGAGACTGGGGTAAACTTTGGGAGAGGGAGGAGGAGAGCATCTGTGGAGATGAATGGGTCAGTTCTCACCTCTCAGGACTGTTGCCAGGCATGGCATGTTTCCATGGCATGTTCTGATTGACCTGAGAATCTCCTATTGAGATGGATGAGCCACTTCACATTTCTGCAATCCTCCTGTGACAGAGAAGAACCCCTTCCCCCACTGTTAACATGCAAAGTGGAGTCTGGGGCTATGTCTACACTGAAACCGCTGCACTTGTGCTGTTGTAGAGCTTCAGGATAGACACTCACTACTCCGCAAGAGGTGATAGCTAGGTCAGCAGACTAATGCTGCCATTGACCTAGCGCTACCTACAAGGGGGGTTAGGTCGGCTTAACTACGTCGCTCAGGGATGTAGAGATTCTACACTGCTGAGCAATGATCATGTCCTCACTGAGGCAGAAATTGCATTTAGGCCAGGATTAGTGAACGCCAACTGGCTACACCTGGCTTCTACTCAGCCATTTCATTTATACTGTGTTGCCAGGTGTTACACCCCTTAACACTTGTCCTCTGCCCTGTATTGTACTAGCATGAATGCTACCAGATTGCTACAAATCTCCACACAAGAATAGACTATTGTGCTCTTCTGGCAGCTCTACAACCAACAGAACTCTGCACTGAAATGAGGGGTCTGCAGTCCATTTGGGTGCAGATGCTCCTTTCCTCATATTGCAGTGCGAGCTGGCAACCTGCTGCAAGTAATCTCTGATCCAGTCAGTACAGCTGTCCCTAACACAATGAAGGGCAGTGAGTGCAGACAAATGGAAATACAATTCTGTACATAGCACACCCTATAAAATGGAACAAAGAATCCTGTGGCACCTTATAGACTAACAGACGTTCTGCAGCATGAGCTTTCGTGGGTGAATACCCACTTCTTCAGATGCAAAATGGGGAGCTCTGGCTGAAATTTATTTACAGTATACTCCCAGTGACTCTTGCCAGCTCCCAGGGGCAGCGTTAAGGTTGTGAGCGGGGCTAGTGAATACTTTAATTCTATATTTCCTGGGTTTCAGAAGTTCAAGTATAGGTGGATTCAGTGTTCTGGAAGAATATGACTGTTCCTCAACCTTAACTCTGCATTAGCTGAATTTTGGGAAGGGAATCTACATGATGAAATGTTTGCCTACTGCAAAGACACAGGGAGCCATTTTGATATGCTCTCCATGAGCTTTAGGAATAGTAGAGCTAAGCAACTTTAAAAGCCCTCCTCATTTCACGAAGAAGTCAGGAAATGCCTAGCAATTAGCCTTCTTCACCTAAGCAACCATGGTGTCAAAAGCACACAAATGTCATGGATGCACAATACGGCCCCATTTGTGCTATGATTGGAATTAACAAAGAGGCTGAGCTAAATGTACTCTTTTCATTCCTCCACTTTTGTGCTTTTCTCAAACCTTTAATAACTTTTCATGTTTTTAGTGTTTTGACTTTTTATTTTAATTGTGGAAGAAGTTACTGTGAGATCACTCTATTTGGAAATCTTAGCTTCAAAATGCTTGTAGTAAAATATTGTATGCCCCCCACTTCTTAACAGCATTGGTATGCAATAGTCATAGGGTCTAGACATACAGTGAAATAGTTTTGCCATCACAACCATGCATCCAAATGGCCTCAGAAGGCAGTCCCTGTAAAGATGCAATGAAATCCTTTTCTCGTCATGACAAATTCTAATTGTTATGGCATTAGTCTTGCTTTGACTTTGACGTGCAATCAATATTACAAAATGCAGATGCCCATGCAAGTTTACGTTACATTACTATATTCTTTGGAATTAGTGTTTGCCTACACTCCAATTATTCTTCAGATGCAAGCATCTTGGCTTTTTAAAACTTTCCGTTCCCCAAAATACCACAGTAGTTTATAGTGAGGGCAGCTTGCTTAGCCACATTTTACTAGGAAAAAACAGCAATAGCTTTTTTGGGAAAAAAACATTTGAAACCATATGAAAATAGTTTACAGTTCTAAAGTTAAAAGTAGGGCTCTGCTTTTGGTTTCTCCAGGAACCTCAGTAGCTCAGAAGTCAAAGAAAACATGCTTGGGTTTATTGGGATCTGTATTTGTATTTTGTTTTTTTCCACACACTGTTTTAAAAAAACAACTCAGACATCCGCATATACAGACAGAAGTAAGCAAGATGAGAGCTAGAGCTGAAGATTTTCAAAAGCTCCTAAATTCCATTGTCAAAATGACTAAGACACTTATTGAAAGCTGAAGAGACTTAGGCTCCTACATCCCATAGATGCTTTTGTACATTTTACCCCAGCCTTCTCCTTGTATATAGATAGAGAAATGGGGAGGGTTGTTCTTGAGGCTAAAGCACAGAAGTGCAAGTCGAGATCTTTATTTCTGACTCTGGCATGGATTCCCAGTTCAGGGGTGGAGACTGGTTACATCTGAAAATGGGTGAGCAATCCCAGCTGCTTGGATAGGGAAGGGATGCTAGCTGAAAATGGGCATGGAGACAGGAAACAGAGTGGCACATGCCCTTCTGAAGCAACTTTACTATTTGTGGGAATGAGAGCTGAAAGAGAGAGAGAGATGTCACGGCTCTCAGCCTCTTCAGCAGAGCTGGGAGAGGATCCTTTCCTGTGGGTCTTCCCACCACTCTCTGCTCCCAGGTCCAAACAGGGAGTGAGCAAGAGGGTGAATCCCAGGAACATAGGGTTATCTGTACAGTGGCGAAAACCTCTCCCTGCACTTGCAAATCCCCTTACCCAGCTCACTTCAGCCCTGGGAGCAGTGTGGTGTATAGAGCTGGATGAAAATTCTCAGTTGAAACTTTTTTTGCCAAAAATAATGCAGATGCGGGTTGACCAAAACATTTCACTGACTTGTGTTGATTTTGGTTCATTGTTTCAGTTGGGGGAGGCAGGGGAAGAGAACAAAAATTCTGAAATGCCAAAATGAAACATTACAACTCTTTCAAAATGAAACATTTCTATTTTTCTAACTAGGTTCATAACGGGATTTCTTCACCTAACTCCTACACTTGGACCCACCAGTTTGTGGATGGTGTTTAACTCCTCTTATGCCTGATGGCTATGGGCCCCAAGTGGGAGACCCAGATTTGAATCCCCACTCTCATGAGAGTGCCCTAACACTGAGCTTTAGGGTATTCAGGGGTGGGTGTGTCTCTTTCTGGAGCTACTCCACTTTGCATAAAATAATGAAATAGTCTTTGGGGGTGAGAGAAAGCAAGTAAGAATGGCTCTATCAGTTAGTGCTTTGGGCAGTCCCCGGGGAAGGGTAGCTCTGTGTTCCAATGCCTGCTCCCCATGAATATTCAACCCAAAAATGAATTGTTTTCTGACTTGTTGATTTGCCAAAAATTCTAATATTTTCTGGTTTTCAGTTGACCCAAAACAAAATTATTTTGTTAATTTTTTTTCAGAACTGCCGGAGAACCAAAAAATCAGTTATATGCACAGCTATTGTGGGGTGGGCAGGCTCATCATTCAGGCCTTAACGTAACCAGCTTAGCACGTGTTACGGTACATCCCACCATCACTAGAGTTGTAGCAGATGTTAGATGGAGCTAGCTGACATGATGCAACATCACACCTTTAAATCCCAGTGTAGACAATGTTTAGGGCCTTTATAATCGTTAGCTGGTGATGCATCTTTTTTCCTTGTGTAGACAGACCCTAAAATAGGGACTGAGTTCTAACAGTACTTTGCATTTCTACAGGCACGACTATCTATGGATCTCAGAGTGTTTGCCATTTACATTAGGATAAAATATAAACATTTTGGGAGCATCCAGACTGGCCTTTATAAACATGTTAACTATCTCATGTTAAGCCAGGTCTTCACATTAGGATCTTAACATGTTTTAAGTAACACATGTTTAAAACACGCCTTTTTTCCTTGTGATGACAAGGACCTATCTGGCAATCTAGTAAAAAAAAACAAAACCAAACAAACACCAAAAAACTCACAATAAAAAAAAAGTACCCTAGCCTGAGCAGAGATTTGATCCCAAAAAAGAAAGAACTAGATAGTCCATGAAGTCCACTAGGGACTTTGTTGTTGCTATTACTTGGAAGTTGCAGAGACTACAGTGATGGGCAGCAGTCTAAAAACCTTAGGTGAAGGCAGCATAAATCCAGTGAAGACAAGCCAACTGATAGCCACTTACCTGAAGTTCATTCAGGAGCGTAGACCCAGATCCATAAAGGTAATTAGGTGCCTAATTCCCAGTTTTAGGATCCACTGCGATCCATAAAAGTCCTGTTCAACTGCTGTCTAAACCTGTAGGCACCTAGTCTCACTCAGCACCTACATTTTTGCTATAAAGTTCCTTAGCACCTAAGTTTCTGTCTCTGGCCATGCACACTGCTGCCTCACTCCAGGCCCCTGGATGCTGTCTCCAGCCTAAGCCCCAGATTAATCCATGAACATTCTAAGGGCATGTCTACACTTACCTCTAAAGCAATCGATCCAGCAGGGGTTGATTTATCACATCTAGTGAAGATGCAATAAATCGACCGCCAAGTGCTCTCCTGTTGACTCCGGTACTCCAACGGAGTGAGAAGTGTAAACAGAGTCGATGGGGAGTGTCAGCAGTCGACCTATCGCAGTGAAGGCACCACAGTAAGTAGATAGAATCATAGAATTCAAGATCAGAAGGGACCATTATGATCGTCTAGTCTGACCTCCTGCAAGATGCAGGCCACATAAGCCGCTCCACCCACTCCTTTAGCAAGCGACCCCTGCCCCATGCTTCGGAGGAAGGCGAAAAACCTCCAGGGCCACTGCCAATCTTCCCTGGAGGAAAATTCCTTCCCGACCCCAAATATGGCGGTCAGCTGAACCCCGAGCATGTGGGCAAGACTCTCCAGCCATACCCTCTTGAAAAAGGTTATATCATATCATTGACCCATTGTACTATTTACCAGTGTGGCACTTAATTGACCTATTGACTAAGCCCGTTATCCTATCATACCATCTCCTCCATAAACTTATCTAGCTTAATCTTAAAGTCATGGAGGTCCTTTGCCCCCACTGTTTCCCTCGGTAGGCTGTTCCAGTATTGCACTCCCCTGATGGTTAGAAACCTTCGTCTAATTTCAAGCCTGAATTTCCTGACTGACAATTTATATCCGTTTGTCCTCGTGTCCACATTAGCACTGAGATGAAATAATTCCTCTCCTTCCCTGGTATTTATCCCTCTGATATATTTAAAGAGTGCAATCATATCTCCTCTTATCCTTCTTTTGGTTAAGGAAAACAAACCGAGCTCCTCAAGTCTCCTTTCATACGACAGGCCTTCCATTCCTTGGATCATTCTAGTGGCCCTTCTTTGTACCCGTTCCAGTTTGAATTCATCCTTCTTAAACATGGGAGACCAAAACTGCACGCAATACTCCAAATGAGGTCTCACCAACGCCTTATATAACGGGACTAGCACCTCCTTATCCCTACTAGAAATACCTCGCCTAATGCATCCCAAGACCGCATTAGCTTTTTTAACGGCCACATCACATTGCCTACTCATAGTCATCCTACGATCAACCAGGACTCCTAGGTCCTTCTCCTCCTCCGTTACTTCCAACTGGTGCGCCCCAGCTTATAACTAAAATTCTTGTTAGTCATCCCTAAATGCATAACCTTACACTTCTCACTATTGAATTTCATCCTGTTACTAATACTCCAGTTTACAAGGTCATCCAAATCTCCCTGGAGGATATCCCGATCCTTTCCGAATTGGCAATACCTCCCAACTTGGTGTCATCCGCAAACTTTATCAGCCCACTCCTACTCTTGGTTCCCAGGTCAGCAATAAATAGATTGAATAAAATTGGACCCAAAACCGAACCTTGAGGAACTCCACTGGTAACCCCCCTCCAACCTGACAGTTCCCCCTTCAATACGACCCTCTGCAGTCTCCCCTTTAACCAGCTCCTTATCCACCTCTGGATTTTCATTTCGATCCCCATCTTTTCCAATTTAACCAGTAATTCTTCATGCGGTACCGTATCAAACGCCTTACTGAAATCCAGATATATTAGATCCACCGCATTTCCCTTGTCTAAAAAATCCGTTACTTTCTCAAAGAAGGAGATCAGGTTGGTTTGGCACGATCTACCTTTCGTAAATCCATGCTGTAATCTATCCCAGTTGCCATCGGCCTCATGCTCCTGAACCACTCTCTCTTTTAAGATTTTTTCAATTACTTTGCATACTACATATTTTAAACTAACAGGCCTGTAGTTACCCGGTCACTTTTTCCCCTTCTTGAATATAGGAACTACATTCGCTAATCTCCAGTCAAACGGTACAATCCCGAATTTAGAGATTTATTAAAAATTATCGCTAACGGGCTAGCAATATCACTCGCCAATTCCCTTAATATTCTAGGATGAAGATTATCCGGGCCCCCCAATTTACTTCCGTTAAGCTGTTCAAGTTTGGCTTCTACCTCAGATACCGTAATGTCTACCCCCATATCTTCATTCCCATCGGTCCCTCTACCACTATTCCTTAGCCCTTCATTAGCCTCATTAAAGACCGAGGCAAAATATTCGTTCAGATATTGTGCCATTCCAAGATTATCCCTAATCTCCACTCCGTTTAAAGTTTTAAGCGGTCCCACTTCTTCTTTCTTGGTTTTCTTCCTATTTATATGGCTAAAAAACCGTTTGCTATTGGTTTTAATCCCCTTCGCTAGATCCATCTCCACCCGTCGCTTTGCCTTTCTCACTGCTTCCCTACACCCTCTGACCTCAATAAGGTAGGTTTCTTTGCTGATCCCTCCCATTTTCCACTCCTGGTACGCTTTCTGTTTTTTCTTAATGACCCCTCTAAGACGCTTGCTCATTCAGCTCGGTCTAAAACTGCTACCCACGAGCCGTTTTCCCCTTCTCGGGATACATGCCTCTGACAACTCCTGCAACTTCAACCTGAAGTGACCCCAGGCGTCATCTGCCTTTAGATCCCTAAATATGTTAGTCCAGTCCACTTCCCTAACTAGTCGCCTTAATTTAGTAAAGTTAGCCCTTTTGAAATCGTAAACCCTAGTCTCAGATGCACTATTGATTATCCTCCCATTTATTTTGTAACAAATTAGCTCATGATCACTCGAGCCAAGGTTGTCCCCTACAACAATTTCCTCAACAAGGTCCTCGTTACTCACCAAAATCAAATCTAAAATGGCATCCCCCCTCGTCGGTTCAGCAACCACTTGATGAAGGAATTCATTAGCTATCATGCCTAGGAAAAGCTGAGCCCTATTATTATTACTAGCATTTGTTTCCCAATCTATATCCGGGAAGTTAAAGTCCCCCATGATCAAGCAGTTCCTATTAGTATTTACCTCCTTAAAAACATTAAAGAGCTCTCTATCCGTCTCCAAGCTAGATCCCGGCGGTCTATAGCACACCCCAATCACTATCCCGGGTGAGGCTCTGGTAGTTTTCTTCCCCAATGTGACCATTGCCCAGACAGACTCCGTATTATCCATTGCATTGCTAGTTATTTCATTACATTTCACCTCATTATTGATATACAATGCTACTCCCCCACCTTTACCTTTGCATCGGTCTTTCCTAAACAGCACATACCCTTCCATACCTGTACTCCAGTCATGGCTACCGTTCCACCATGTTTCGGTTATTCCTACGATATCCGGTTTCAATTCTTGGACCAGGAGCTCCAAGTTCCTCCATTTTGTTACCTAAGCTTCTCGCATTGGTGAACAAACATCCTAATTTTTCCTGTTGGGCTCCTCTCCCTCTTTTCACCCAACTCGGTACGGACACAGTACTTCCAGTATGACTTGTAGATCTAGTACATTGACTTCAGCTATGTTATTCACGTAGCTGAAGTTGTGTAACTTAGATCAATCGCCCCCCCACCCCCAAGTGTAGACCAGGCCTAAGGTACCTACCTCTCCCCAGCCATTGTATAGAAGCCTAGGCACCTAACTCAGGTTTTGTGGATTGTAGTGTTGTTCCTGTGATTTTCTCAATGTTCAAAAGTTAGGTGTTCTAATGCCTAAGGGCAGGTCCATACTCACCGCGCGGGTCGATGCGGTGAGTTCGACTTCTCCGAGTTCGAACTATCGCGTCTAATCAAGACGCGATAGTTCGAACTCCCCGCGCGCTCCGGTTGACTCCGGAACTCCACCACTGCGAACGGCGGTGGCGGAGTTGACCTTGGAGCCGCGGAGTTCAACCCCGCCGCGTCTGGACGGGTAAGTAACTCGAACTAGGGTATTTTGAGTTCAGCTAGGCTATTCGCGTAGCTGAACTTGCGTACCCTAGTTCGACCCCCACCCTTAGTGTAGACCAAGCCTAAGTCCCTTCACAGATCCAGGCCACAGATTCTAGTTTACACATCACCTGCTGCAGCAACAAGGATACTAGTAGCTGAGGGTAGAAGAGGACCTGCCATCATTTTCAGGGTGAAAGTGGGGGATCTTTTGCCAGGGAGTCTGTTTCATGTTAGAGTGAAGCTATGCCAAGACTGCAGGGAGTATTTTTTGTGGAAGGAAAAAAAAAAACCTCACTTCACTGTAAAAGTTCCAGTGTATTTTACAGCATTTGTTGGTCTCGCACTTGGAATTTAAGATGTGAGTATATATGCAGCTGGCTCAGTTAACATGAATGCATGCATACCAGGTGGATAATAAAGTAATCAGGAGTTGCTTTGCATTACTGGATAACCAAATAGCTCTTGTAGCATTGCTGTGAAGAAGTTAAAGCAGCCTGGGGCAACCTTACTTTATGCAGCTGAGCTTTCCCAAACTAATTTTGCATTCATGAATTGTTGCAGTTTGTTTGTGGAGAGGCTGAACCCCCTCATGCTTTACATTCCTTCCCCCACCCTTTTTAGGAAACTCCTTGTTCCCATTTCCCTGTTTGATTTTTTTTTAAAGACTGACTGTGTGTGGAGTGGGGAAGGGAAAGCCATCCATATTAACACAATAGCGTAAGCCTACTTGTGTGCAGCGCTGTACATAAACACTTTTCAGTATGCATCATTATTAAAATAGAATATCTCCTGTGTCACAGAAACTCAGTTGTTTAATTCACTAATGTATCCACTTGATGTCACTATCACTGCCCAGTACAATGGTATGTCAAAGGGCTCTGGGCATAACAGCATTTGCACCTGTAAATTGCTGAGCAGCACACAGTCTACAGCCAGATTGATTTTGGTAATGTTCAAAACAACTCCACTCTATGATAAACCATTCATTTCACTTGGGCACACTCCTATACCAGCCATCTACATTCAGATTTTAGACCCCTGAAAAATAGACATGAATTTTTAAGCTATATGTTCCTATTAACCATGAAAACCTTCTGCAGCTTGTCCTCTCTAACAATTAGTACTGTAGTATACTCTTGGTATTACAGCTGAGAATAGTTATTTTTTCTATTTTTTTAACAAATGAAGTATAGCAAGATATGATTATTCTTGATGTGTCAGCAAATTCTCTGTATTATTTAGTAAAACAGAGTGTGAACTCTGACTGATTGCAACCCCTTTGAAACTCCTTTGCCTTTGCAGAGGGTATATTAACTTTATTATAGGGTTTGCTATATTTTGCAACTTCCTTCTCTTCTTTATCTAGATCTTAATCAAATCATAAAAAAGCGAGAAGTGATGTTTATTCAGCTCTCATTCAATGGCATGAAGGTAGAGTATTTAATGCTTTGGAAAGCATATGAAGGAAGGATTGCAGAAAATGGTTAAAAACTGATTTTCAGCCCATTTTTTGTTTGTTTGTCCTTCTGCCACAGACTCCTCAGACAGAGGTGTCATCATGTGACAGAGAATGGAGCACTTAACTTCTTTAAGCCTGGATTTAAACAATTGTCCACAGTGAAACACAGCTATTCCATGTGAACTGTTCCTTGCCAAAGACCATTGGCTGGGATTAAATGCTTTGGGGATAGCTGTATCCTGCTTTAAGGGGCCTTGATCCTTTCACTGTTGTCTTCTTGCTGCCTGGGTAATAAACACTTTCTGTCAGTTCAGAGTTATCTCTTCAGTGCCACAGTAAAGATCAGATCTGACAAAGCACCGGAATATGGTATTTTCTATTCCTTGGTCCAGACAGTCGCTTCTTAGTTCTCTCTCCTACCTCCTTTCTAATATCAGTCTTCTTCAGCCTTCCAGTCCTTCAAAGAATTCCACAACTGGCATCTGTAACTGCATATTAGTAAATTGTACTCTATTATTTGAGTGTGCCTAGGTGTCATTGCAGGTGCTGGAAAGAGAAAACACAAGAGTCTCATGGAAAAACACACACAGAGCCAAATCCTCATTAAAAATTGTCTTAATGCAGGGGTTCTCAAACTGGGGGTCGGGACCCCTCAGGGGGTCGTGAGGTTATTACACGGAGGGGTCGCAAGCTGTCAGCCTCCACCCCAAACCCCGCTTTGTCTCTAGCATTTATAATGGTGTTAAATATATAAAAAAGTGTTTTTAATGTACTAGGGGGGGTCGCACTCAGAGGCTTGCTGTGTGAAAGGGGTCACCAGTACAAAAGTCTGAGAACCCCTGTCTTAATGTCGGGGCCAAGAGCAGGGGCGGCTCTAGCCATTTCGCCGCCCCAAGCACGGCGGCACACCGCGGGGGCTGCTCTGCCGGTCGCCAGTCCTACGGCTCTGGTGGACCTCCCGCAGGCATGCCTGCAGGAGGTCCACCGGAGCTACCTGCCGCCCTCCTGGCGACCGGCAGAGCACCCCCTGTGGCTTGCCGCCCCACGCACGCGCTTGGCGTGCTGGGGCCTGGAGCCGCCCCTGGCCAAGAGAGAACTGCACGCCCAAAG
Source organism: Mauremys reevesii (assembly GCF_016161935.1). Taxonomy (NCBI): domain Eukaryota; kingdom Metazoa; phylum Chordata; order Testudines; family Geoemydidae; genus Mauremys; species Mauremys reevesii. The sequence goes on from NC_052625.1 coordinate 48,298,120, forward strand.
AAGATTTGAGTGTCTTGCAGTTTTAGAAGGTCTCTGTAGTTTGTCTTGCATTCTACAGTAGTCCACAACTGCTAAGCTTCACTCTAAAAAGAAATTGTCCAGCTTCTCCCCTGTGGAAGCATGACTACTTTAAGCTGTGCCAAGCAGCATTAAAGTTGTTTGCAACAGGAAAACAGGAGGAGCGTAGGCATCTCCTTCAGTGACTTAGAGCTATCATAGCACCTCCTCTACCACCACCACTTCCTGTTGCTGATGCCTGGGGCATGGTGGGCCATCCACATGCCCCACTTTATTTCTGCCTCCTGTATGAGTAGCAGCCAGAATAATTTAGAGTAGCCCTTAGACTCAGACACCAAGGGGCTGGCATGACATGCAGCTGTCCCAGGATTGGGGGAGTACACAGGCCACCCTTGCACACTGTTCTTGAGCTGTGCGGCATGTACTTCTAGGTCATAACCAGGAATCTGGTTCTAAGTTTCTACCTTTGTCCATTGCAGAGTTACAGAGCTACATTCTCTCCTGCACCAGAGCCCTTCTCAGTGGGAGGTTGGAAGTAAGGGGTGTCCAGGCACTGGCTCTGGCTCCCTGATTTAAGAGTATACCTAGACTACAAGCAAAGGTGTGATTGTAGCATGGGTAGCAATCAGGGGCGGCTCTAGAAATTAGGCTGCCCCAGGCAGCGCGGTGTGCTGCGCCGCCCTTCCTCCATCCCGCGGCGGGTCCCCTCTTCCCGCGGCTCCGGTTGAGCTCCCGCGGCAGGTCCACCGGAGCCCCGGGACGAGCGGACCTGCCGCAGGCATGACTGCGGGAGCTCCACCGGAGCCGCGGGAACAGCGAACCTCCCGCGGGCACGGCTGCGGACGGGTCCGGCGGCTCCGCTTGACCTGCCGCAGTCATGCCTGCGGGAGGTCCAGCCGAGCCGCGGGACGAGCCCCCCTCCGCAGTCATGCCTGCGGCAGGTCCGGTCGTCCGCGGCTCCGGTGGACCTCCCGCAGGCATGACTGCGGCAGGTCCACCGGCCCAGCCTGCCGCCCCCTAGATTTGGCCGCCCTAGGCAACAGCTTGGTTTGCTGGTGCCTAGAGCCGCCCCTGGTAGCAATAGCAGTGTAGACATGGTGGCGTTGGCTTTAGCAGAGGTCAGGAAATTGAGTACATACCCAGGCTCCTGGCAAGCTTGTCCTCACATGGCTAGCCCAAATACCAAGCCTGTGCCACCACATTTTCAGTACTACTGTTATCCGCACTAACCAGATTTACTTGTGCTAGCTAGTTGCATGTATATAGTATATTCTTTTTCAGTTTTCTAGTTAATTCCCCAATCCTGCAAACACTTTTGAGTGGTCCCATTGGCACACTACTTAAAGTTAAGCACATGCATAAATGTTTGCAGGATTAGGGCAGAAATATGAGGCTGTGTAAAACTGGGGCCACTTTTTTCAAGACTCTGGAATTTTTTTGCTGGTATACTTGCATAGATCAAATAACCACCCCCACCCCCAAATTTCAGAAAGTTGAAATGTTTCATGCAAAAACTTTAAAAAGCCAATTTTACTCAAAGTTTTGCCACTGAATAAACCTTTGATCATTGATGCTGTGGGTTCCCCTACAAAGCATATCATATTGATTTATAATAGACACTTATATGGCACAGTTCACCACACATGGCAGCTCACATAGGTCAACTTAAAAGTATATCAACTTTTCCCATGTATAGGAAGTGAAATCTCCATTACCACCTGTAACTGTGCAAAGCTACTAGACCGGGGGGGAGGGATAGCTCAGCGGTTTGAGCATTGGCCTGCTAAACCCAGGGTTGTGAGCTCAATACTTGAGGAGGCCACTTAGGGATCTGGGGCAAAAATTGGTCTTGCTAGTGAAGGCAGGGGGCTGGACTTGATGACCTTTCAAGGTCCCTTCCAGTTCTAGGAGATTAGTATATCTCCAATTATTACCTCATCTGAATACTAAGGAATAATGGGTCATTTTAAAAGGTCTGGGCAAAGAGGTGTATCTAACAGCACTCTCTATTACTGGCCATCCTCAGCTGTAGAAATATTCCTGTCTGGAGAGAATTCTAGAAGTGCCTCCCACTGAGAATGCCGTTGTTTGCCTCAAGTCCTACCCATGGAGCAGTTAGCTTATGGCAAAAAAGACATGTTTTTAAAACACGTTAACTAACCTGTTTTTAACACATGTTGAAATACAAATTACACTGTCTACATTGGGCATTGGCACACTTTAAAAACGCACCTTTTTCCAAGTCATTCTGGCAAGTGACGGGCAGCCAGTGAGAAACACGAAGCATAAATATAAAGTAGTCTCCTGAGTCCACCTAGTTCAGAGGTAGGCAGTGATACTTCATCTGGCCTTTGTGAGTTGCTCCAGACAGAGCTCTCTTATAGTTAACAGAAAATAGATAGTGTCTGTCTATTCACGTTGTTATATTGCTCCCACAACTGAAGTATCGGTGCTCCACCCGATACTTAGAATTAGAAAGGACAATAACAATATTGTTCTTCCGTTCTGTCCAGACTGTAGGACAGTTAGCTTTATGTGCTTGTTTCTTTTGTGTGTGTGTGTAAGTTGAGGGGAAGTAGGGAATTATAAACATGTTTAGACCTTACTGAGGGAAAACCAAGTCAAAGAGATGGGTTTCGTTCAGTTCTGAATGCTGTGAAATCCGGGCTCACACATCATTTGCAAGAGGGAATTCTACCCATCACGCTCCTGAGAACTCCTTCTCTGGGTCTGCCGTTCCATGCTTCCACTGGGACATAGCTATAGAGCTGATTCTCTCCCTCCAATATGAGTGTCCTGGGTAAGCAGATGGGGCAGAAGAAGCAAGACTGGTGATTCATGGCTGCTTTTCCTGTGTTTCTCCTCCCCAGGAAGTAAAAATCCCTCTTGCTGTTGTTTTCCCTCCTTCTCTAGTGTCCGTGAATATTCACTTCAGTGTCAGACAAAGCGTGGAGGGAATAGGGGACTCTCCTGGTGAGGATTAATGGGTAACGGATGGTTGTGAGTTTATGGTGGCATGCACAAGTTGAGTGGGACATAGGGTGACCAGACAGCAAGTGTGAAAAATCGAGGTGAGGTAATAGGAACCTATATAAGAAAAAGACCCCAAAATCAGGACTGTCCCTATAAAATCGGGACATCTGGTCACCTTAGTGGGACATGAGGAGATGTCATGCACAACTCTATGGCCACTAGTACTAGTATATACACAGATAAAGAGCACCTTCCTATGGACTGGATTGTTCCTAGCCTTTGCTCAGCCATACATGGAAAAAAGGCGAGACAACACCCTAGTATTTGGCTATGCAGCCAGGGATTGTTCATATTGTGGCTCCATCCACAGGGGCTGCTTGTCTGACACTCCCCCTTCCAAGCATGTGGGGGTGGGTTCGGGAGGGGGAGTTGATGAGCTTTGGCTCTACTCATGGGACAAAGTAGCTGGTCAGGTGCACCCTGAGGAACATGATGCCCCTTGAAAAGGGATGAAGCAACTTACTGACCCACCAATGCCAAGCAAGGGTGAAGAAAAGGAGGACTGTGCCTCAGAAAGCCAATACCTCTGCCGTATGAGTCCTCCATGGGCTACACTTAGGAAGCACAGCCTCCTTATTATCTCCTTACGCTGGGCAGAGCCTAATAACTCAAGCCAGCCATAAGTGACTGCTTAGTATTTACTAGTTCTTCCTAATGCAGTATTACTATCTTATAGGAACTGATTTGCAGTGTGCCTTGCCGGTGCTGGCCCTTTAAATCTGGCAGAACGGAGCAGCTGCACCCTTAGCAAGGCCATTTTCCATCTGCCTGCTGTTTGCTGCACTTCTCTCAGTTCCAGCTGGTAAGTGTTCATAACTCCTGGTGGGTTTTCACCCAGTTTTCCTTTTCACATTCTGGAGGTGGTGACACATTCTCACAGAGGGCCCCAGGCCCATGGCTAATGAGGGAAACATTTCCTAAGTGTTGGCAGTTTTCCTACTACATATTTTCAAACAAACAGAAATTCCTAACATTCCTGCATGGAGAGTGTATATATTCAGGGCTGGCCTTAGCCACTGCAATGACAAAATTGTTATGATTAGAAATTATTGTTTTAACTCTGCCCCAGACTGTAGCTTGTCAGCGACCCCTCTTTTCTCCTTTTCCTTATGGCCCTTGCCAATCCATACTGATGCGATTTAGCTCCTAACCAGGCTGCTTCCAATCCCCTAAAGCTGCACAGCAGCCTCTTCAGAATAGGTGAAGAGATCCAGCCAGTGGCCTGAAAGGAATGCCATGGGTTCCCCTCACACAGTCACTCAGCTCACAACACCTTGCAGAGCTCCACAGCAGGGCTTAGGAGGAGCAGAGGTCTGTAAGCTGGCCCTCAACATGAGAGGGAAATTTAGTCAAGATTATTTTTTGCCCATATGTGGTTGTCCACGTCTTTAATATAGAAGAGTAGTGTATCAACTACAGGCCTGATCATCAGCTGGTAAATTAGCATTGCATCAATGCAGTCAAAGGACCTATGCTGATTTACACCATCTGCGGATCTGGCCCTATATTCCCAACACTCATTTCTTCATCTTGCTCAGAGCTTAACAGCTGCTGACCATGTAATGTGAGTTTGTGCCAGCATATGAGGAAGGCCTCTCTGATCAAGCTAAGACACACAGGAGCCAATCCTGCTCCCACTGCAAGCGCTGTAAATCTGCAGCAGGAGCAGGTCCATAGTCTCTGTAAGTTGAACTGATGTATGAAAGAGCCCCACTCATGCACAGATTCTCTTAATTGACTCAGAGGTGAAGCCCCATTTCTGGCAAGATACTTAAAACCAAGAATTCCAGGTATGCTAGAGTTTTTGGGTGCCCAACCTGAAACACCGCAAAGGGGCTTGATGTAATTTCTGAAGTAATTTCTGAAAATGAGGCTCCTTCAAGATGTCTCAGGTGAACACACAAAACTGAGGCGTGCAACATCTCTAGTCACTTCCGAAACGCTTGTCCAATGTGCCCCTTTGGATAGGCAGCATTTGGCTGGGCACCTTTGACAAAGAAAATACAAGTGTCTTTATTACATGGCCAGGACTTTTGTGCTACTATGAGTGGCAGAACCACAAACAAGAAGTCACCACTGATGATTTAAAAACAAAAAGCAACATTTCAGATACACCATGTAAAGTCTTCTTTTGACATCAAGGTTTAATTTAGGTTTTTAATGTGTGCCTGGACTCCTTTTACCAGTTAGCACTGAGCTGTCTGCCCATCGCTGTGTCTTAGCCCCGCTGTTCTGCTCTGATTTCTTATACGTTTTTTAGCTGCTGCTATAGGATGTTCAACCTCTAACATAAATCATTTACTGTACTTCGAAAGTTGGATAATGTGTTTGATGCACCCAACATTAAAAATACACATCTGTTTTGATGTAGGGTGCATCGTGCCAGTAAATAGCATCATTTATCTTAATATCCTTCACTTCACATATAAATAAATAATGAATATACATTCAGAGAGACATTTCCAAGTGGTGCGGGGGGATCCCCCCTAGTTTAACACATGCCATGTTGTTAAAAGTTCAAAAGAAACTTTGATTCCCAAATCTCTGGGATCTGGTTAATTCCCCCCTCTACTTATATCATGTCACGTCAGTTAAGAATAGCTGGGCTGCTCTTGCTGTTGGTTTCTAGCAAGAGCTCTCTCTGGCTTCTCAAGGGAGGTTCACAGCCACTAGAATTTAGCCTCTTGGGGCCCATCTAAGCCTAGTGGTTGTCCAGCTCTGGGATACTATGGATGGCTCAGACATTTGGATTATTTGAGATGTTTTGCTCTGTATTCTGTTGCTGAAGCCCCTCTGACATGGGAAGGAAATGCAACACAATTGTCAAACGAGTCAAAGACCAAAGTGCAACTTTTATTGAAATACATGACAGTGGGATGCTAATAGGTCCTGCAGTAGCAAGTGTTCACAGAGCCCAAGGGCTCCCAGCACACCCCCTGGACTGCCAAGCAATGTGAGCCCCAAACCACAGCAGCACTGACAAGGACCATGTTTTCTTGTGGGAAGTGCTGTGCACTATTGTTGGGCCCCATCCACACTCTGTGTTCTTCTCCTTTTCCCTTTATATGTGGAATGTGACAGTAGTGGGTTAATTCTAACCTTACCACCAGCCACAGAGATGTCAGATCGCAGTCCATTTATTACTGGCTAAGTGTCTACATCACAAAATCTGAAATTAACTGAAGCCATTTCTAGCCTCACCAGGGAGGTCAAGGACTGAATATACAGAGACTGAACTACTCACTTTCCCTTAGAAGTAACCCATCCAGACCAAGATTAAGGCATGCTGGTGAGGGCTGCTGTGTAGTGTTAGGAAAGCTTGCACTGGTACTAGCCTCTACTCTGTCGATAAATATACAATATTAGTCTTTAAAATGATCAGATCACTTCTTACTATCACTAAATTCACTAAAACAAATTCTAACTAGATGGGAAAAGGAAATGGAGTAGATTCAATGTCCCTCCTTGGTTAGCTTCTGCTTTCCTGTGACTAAGGACACGTAATACTGTAACTGCCCTCACACTACAGTGAGAGTGAGAGAGAGGAGAGATGTGTTTTTGCTCTAATGTACTGGCTAGTGTTTATGCCCTCTTCTGGATAGAATCTGAAAAGCAGAGCTGTGTGTCCTAAGCCCCATACTAGTAATGGCTAGCTAAGACCCTTCTTTATATTACATAGCAAAGGAGGATCTGAATTTTATACCTGCTCTTTTTGTAAACTTCCTAGAGATCACAGTGTACAGTATAGCGGCAACCCAATCATCCCAAGAACCCACAGATGACTCATTACAGCCATGCCAAGGGAAGGCAAGAATGATAAACATCCTTGAAGTGCATTATTTGATACATAATTTATTTCTTTAAAATGCTTCAGCCTTAAGAACATTTCATTAAGGGGCTGTACTAATGAAGCATCACAGAATTCTAGAGCCTCCTGCTGGTAGGTAAACACCAAGTTTGTTTTCCTTGCTAAGGGCCTCACTGCACTTCAGTGGGTTAGTGTTTCCTGTCACATAAGCACTTGCATCTGAGACCAGCTAGGTTTAGTAGCACACAACCCAGTCTAATCTGTTGGATGGGAAAGTTCACAAACGGAATGAGTTCAGAGATGATCTTGACTCAGTCCCCCAGTGCACATGAGTACACATAATAAAACAGCAGTGTGCTGGCACCGATTTCTCACTCTTAGCTCCACAGGGCCCAAGAAGTGAAAGCAGAATAAAGAAATGAATGTCTATTGGGCCAGCAGCAGGTGGTGGCACCAGGTCAGGTTTGATGATCGGTGATAGGTCAGTGGGAGGAGAAAATATTATTAGAGCCTCCTGGTGCAGCAGTTCTCTCTGACTGCAAATGGTACAAAGAGAACAAAACATTTCCCTTTTTATATTTGCAATACTTAATGGCTCCTTTCCCTAATTTCAGCTAACGTGACAGTGTGTGAGCAAACTGATGCGTCTGCACAGAGCCTCAGCTGAGGTCAGTGGGGCTCTGCGTCTGCTCACGTGCTATCAATTCCAGGATCAGAGCCTTAGATTCTATTGTTCTAAATCTCTGATGCAATTTCAAATCTCGGTTGCTGTTCGCAAACAAAACAAAATTGTTGCTACTTTGTCTTGCTCCCCACTCCCAATTGTGATCATAGCAAGAAGGTTCATAGTGAAACTGAACTGTTCTGCACCCTCCGATTAAACTGACCAGGCCAAATCTGAACTGTAAAATGGAGCAACCACAAAACACCTTCAACATGATTGTTCAATAAATGATTTTAATGCTTTGCATCCTGGTATTGTACATGCACACTAATGTAGACTTCCCGTTTTATCTTTTACAAAGGGGTTGGAGATTGCTCCCTCTACTGTGTAAAATTGCTGTTGAATAAACTCCTTGAGCTATGAAACACTTTTTTTTTTAACCTATATCCTGATGGACAGCAAAATCCAGGGTGTGACAAATGGCACCTGACATCCAGGAAGGAATATATCCTTAAGAATAAGTCTGTATCTCCAAACTATCTCTAATTTTCTAGGACAGCCTTTCATTCTAGATCCGTATCTATCACCGTTCCACAAAGACCAGATCTTATTTTTCAGTTCCTGTGAATTATAAGCATTAGAAAAGTTCAGTTGTGAAACTAAGTTTATATTTACTTTTCTTATCTGGCTGGATTTTCTTCTTTTTTTGATTCTGTATTTGGGGTCTGATCATAAAATGTGACTGAAACATACACCCATGATTTTGGCTGGGGAAGGAAATTTGGGGCCATAGGGGAAATAATGAGGCTCTTGGACCACACATAATGAATGTCCCTGTGATGATCCATATTCTTGGCTTAAAGTAAGATACCCAATTTTAATTACTTGGCACAAGAATGACATTTTAGGATGAAGAGTTAAATAAGGAGGGCCAAGGTAAGGACTCCCACCTTTAAAATTAACCCTGTTACAGTGATTATGATTCCTCTTCCTTTAAATCCTTGAAATAATTTGAAATTGGCCTTTCTCTGTAGTTTCATGCAAATGCATGAAAGTTTTGCAGGAGTCCAATTAGATAGGACTAATCTATGCAAATACTCCATATTCTCAATGATTTCAGTTATGAAACTCTTTCAGATATAACGACATAGTACCTCAGCATCTGGACCCATTAACAGAGACCATCCTCTCCTTTGCTGTCTGTATAAACCACCCTTGTTTTATCAGTTAAAATGCTGGCTTCCCTACTATCCCTTTATATAGGGGTTAAGTATTATCATCTTTGGTATGTTTTATACTCCCCCATCCTCCCCTTTTTAATGTGGGTGAAACCTCACTATCTGGAATTACAGTACAGCCCTGTTTAATCAAAACTTTGGAAACACTGAAAACATTTGACTAAAAGGGTCCAGATGATGGGAGGACAACTAATCCTCACATATCAGGGGACACAAGAGCAGTCTGGGGAAGGTGGAGTTCTGGTTACGTGGAGTACATGTAAATGAAATTTGTCTGTAGTACCTAAACTAGATGTAAATCTGTTCTACTTTAATTTCACTAACTGTGAGTGACCTTAAAGTACTTGACTAGAGTTTAGGGGGGGGGAAGTAGGAGGACAAGTGTGGGTATCTCGCAAGCCATAGATGTTCTGCCTGGAAAATCTGTCAGTGGTTTGCAAACATGAATACAACAGAATGGGTGTCTGAGAGGTGGGTCAGAAGTTAACAGGATTTTGCCCTACTATGGAAACTTAAGCCGCAGATCGGAAAGTGTTTATGTGATATCACAATTTGAGTGACAACTGTCAATAGGAGTTGGATGGAGGTGAGGTCAGTATGGATTTTTTCAAAGGCTGTCTGCTGCTATTGCCTGTCATGAGATAGCTGTCATTGTCAAATCATTCTATACATTCAACAAATGGAATACATCAGCATGCTAGCAAAAACACTGAGGAGTTACGAGTTTATTTTAAAAAGGGACTGGTTTTTTTATTTTAATTGTGCTGGTTCTGAATTTTCTACATTTATAAAGTGTTTAGGACACGGTTTATGTTTAGACGACAAGCATTTTTGTTTATGGCATTTTGCTATCTTTTGTATAGTTTGTAAATTTATGTTCTGGAAATCAGGTCTGTCGAGACTTTTGTTAATTAAATACTGCAATGTATTTTACGTTTCCTTTAATGGACAGAAAATGACTTTTGTTCAAAAGGACTTCATTGTACAATATGATACATTTTTCATTTGATGTGGAGAAAAATCAATTATTTTAAGAGTGCTATTCTTCTGGTAGTTCATTTAGGTGAATTCTTACTATGTTAAATGATCATCAGTATTTTTTCTTTAAATATCAACTCCTGGAAAAGTACTGTAATGCAAAAAAAAAAAAAAAGTAATTTGCTGTCATGTAGATGGCATTGATTTTGCTCCCCTTTTAAAAGAGAGCGCCACTCAAATACAGCCATAATATTTTAAATTTTTCTTAGAGGAAATAAAAATGAGTTATTAAATAACATAGTAGAACTCATAGTTCTGAATATGTGTGTTATATATGATAGTTATGGGGCCTGGTTCTGGTTAGTCAGATGTACACCAGTGTAATGTGATTTAGCTCAGTGGAGTAAATCATGATTTACATCAGTGGGAGATCAGAATCATGCCTGTAATAGTAACTATTTATTATACATGTGTATGTTGAAAATATATTCTTCACATGTGCAATAAGGCTTCATAGAAAAGTTGAATCAGACTTTGTTGGTGCTGAATAAGAAAACATGTTTGTACAGCCTTTTTGACAAGCATATGAGTAAAAGATTAATATGAGCTTTTATCTAAGATTCTGAATTTTATCTTCTAAAGCTGTAAAAAAGAAATGAAGACCTTCCCCCTTATCTCCAAACCACCAGATTTTTCCAGGTCAGGGGCTGCTTCGAGTGGTTTGGTGATGTGTGCCTTAATGGTTGTATGGGGGCAAGAGCCTGCAGCATGGAGAATATAATTCTCAAAACATGCTTTTAAAACAGTCTTCACAAATGCAAAATGAGAAATGGAGTTGCTAAAAATGACATGTTCAGCAGACCCTGCAATACAGCTGACCTGCAAATTGCACACCTTTATTTGGCATGTCTGATGGAGTAAACTTTGTTCTTCTGACAAGAAGAAAATGATAATACTTACATCAGGTATAAAATTCACCAGGTGTTCTACTGTGCTAGCAAGGATTGCTTTATTCTTACATTCTGTATTTAGAATAATGTTATAATGATTAAAAGGTATTTTATTTGACATTAGTCTATTAAAATTGTTATATCCAATTTCTCAAACACTAAAATTAGTTGAACTTTGTAATATAAGACACTTGCATACTAATACTTTTACAGGTTTGTCATTTCTCCTAATCCTTACTTGATATGAACAATCACAATCTATTGGGAATTTTATATTTGCGATAACCGTCTCTTGAGACTAAAATTACTGTGTCAAAATTTGAGATTCAATTTTTAAAATCCAAAAAACTATTATATGGATACGCAGCAGACACTTTTGGATTTAGGTCTGTAACCCATTTACATTCTCATATTTTTAAAGAGGCAAAGTAGTTTTTATAAACTATAAGGATCAACTGGAGCATTCTCTGCATTGATTTGTTTTATCAAAGTGATCACTACATACTGAAACAAGCGCACTTTCCCAGTTAGTGGCTGAGTTTACAAAGAAACAAAAGGTTCACTTTGCAAGGTGTGCAAAAGCAATGCCAAGGCAGGTCAATCAGGTAATAAGTAGCTCTCCCAAAAGATGTAACATTCTTTACCTGCTGCTGAATGACATTAAAACAAAGCCTGAAATTCTTTCCTACCTAAGAAAAAGCAATCACTCTGCAGCAGCTAGCCATTCGCCATCACTACAAATAAGGGAACCAGCACCTGTAAATAATTTTTTATCATTATAGTGGTGATCAACAAAACCAAATTTCACTGTCACAATAAATAGTTACTAATTTGAGTCCCGCTTTATGCAGCTGTGTAAGATGCTACTTTTCTAAAACTTGGTTACATAGGTGCTAGAGTGTAATCCTGCAGCCACAGGAACAGACCTGAAAACAAATTTGAGTCTCAGACTCTCATTTCCTCCCCTTCTCCCTCTTTTTTTTCTGGGGACGGGGTAGATAACTTCACCCTCTCTTGTGGAGTGTCCCACTGTGTGCCCAGTCAGTTCCTCTGGTCAGCAAACAGGAGAGGCAGAGCCAGGGCTTCTCCCACTCCTTACCCTTTCTGCCTCCTATTCATCCATCTGTGGAGAGTCTCAGGTGAGTGTCAGAGCAGAGCTGAACAGAGGAATAATGGGGGTGATTGGGGATTTACTTTCTCTTGCTTCCCAGTGCAGCTGAGTAAGGGCTGTGACAATGGTAGCCCATTGTAATCTGGCTGTTGGATGCGGAATTTGCCACAGTGATCCATAGCTTTGTCATATCAAGAAGGGAACACTGCTGTGTATGTGGGGCTCTGGCTGACCACCTGGAAGCTTCAGGAGGTGGCTTCCTGCTTCCATAGCAGTGTCTTACTTACTGGACACATTGTGCTTGTACTCCAAAGACTGCAGTGGCTCCCAGTTAATTTCCAGGTCTGTTTCAAGATGTTGGTTTCCTCTATAAAGCTCTTTATGGATAGGATCCTGGATATTTTAGAAATCACCTGTCTCATGTGCTTTGTCCCAAGAGTTCAGACCACCTGTGACTGCGCTAAGAGTCTCAAAATTTGTACATCTGGATTTTCTTAGTCGGTGGTTTTCAACCTTTTTTTTTCATTTGCAGACCCTAAAAGATTTCTAATGGAGGTGTGGACCTTTTGGAAGTCTTAGGCATAGTCTGCATACCCCCAGGTTTTCAATCACAGGTTGAAAAACAGTGTTCTATGGTAATGACAACCTTTCACAGACCCCTTAGATGTAGTCTTTGGTCCCCAGGAGGCCACAGACCACAGGTTGAAAACCACTGTTCTTAGCAGAGGACCTTCAGTTGTATAATACACTTCCCACAGCCCATCAGAGCCAGTATCTGTTGCTCTTCTGGGATGCTGGACATACTGTTAGGGTTTTCCTGCAATGAGGTGGGTTAAGCAGGAAGGGTCCAATTTTCTTTTCTTGTGGGCAGGGGAGTATTTTCTCATTGGTTTAATTTGGACTATAATTTTTGTGAGGTGTTTTAATTCTATTGTATGTGTGTCTACTAAGCGGGTGAAAGGCTCACTGTATTCACGTGGGCTATGAAGCTGTCCATGGGCACTTGGTGTCTGTTACAGTTGGATAATGTCTCTCCCATTTCCATCCCACATCATTTTAATGTGTTTAATTTATATTTAAAAACTTCTGTAACTTTTAAAATCCTTTTAATTATTGGCTGAGTTTAATAATAACCTCAGCAGAGCTAAGTGCTATATAGCGCTGAGAATCCCAAAGTTGTTTCCGTATGATGGCTGTTGGTTGGCCTGGCTGAGCTGTAGGTAAGAGTGAACTGAGTGTTCACATTCCCGAAAGGAACTGGCCCTCAGCATGATGACTTCAAGGTTCTGTAAAGTGCTGATAGTGGAAACAACAGACAAGGTGCAGGTAGAAGAAAAATAAATTGTATCGTTTGTCTAGTGTTGCAGTGATTGGACTTGGCAGGAAGAAGCTCTCCAAAAGGCTCATGGATATTGCCATTACTGCCTGGGTTTTCATTAATGTAGTTGTACAAATAGTCTGCTAATCTGCAGCATTCTTTTATGTGGCAATATCTTTTTTTATGTATCACTTTTCTTTAGGGCATATCATCTTTCAACTTCACTTTGCAGCAAGAGACTTGTTGTTATATCTACATCCATATTGATTCCTGGGACATGTTCTGAGGCATATTTACCATTGCCTTTATCAATAGTTTAATATATTTGTATTTATTGATCTGCAGAGTCTGTGATTGTGGGGGGGAAAGGTAAAAATAAATTAAATATTCAGGTATAGAGTATAATTTTCAAACTTAAGTAGTGAAGAAAATTTATCTGTCTCATTTTTGTAGGAAAATGTGGAAAGACTGCAGCAGAAATATACATTCTGTAGTTTGAGTTTTATTTTGTTCTTTTAGACAACTTTAGGACCAAATCTTCAGGTTCTTGTCAGGCAATTTCCTACTGACTTCTAGTTATGCAGGCTCCCATGGCTTCCCATGGGTTAGGTTTACTACTGCCTGAGATTTTTTCATTAAAATATTCTTTTTGAAAGAAAACGGGGTTTGGGGTGAAGTGGGAAAGTCTTTGTGGAAAATGTCCATTTTCATTAAAATATTTAGGGTTTTCATTCAAAAATCGGAACATGTTTTGGTTTTTCGTTTTTTCTACAAAAACCTGAATTTTTTTTTGATAAAACCAAAACCATTTTCATTTTCATTTAAGCTTTTCCTGGCAGGGTCAAAGAGAATTCTGGGTGGGGGACATAAGGAGCTGGAGAGCCAACACCTCCTCCATGGACCATCTCTGCTGCCACTCTGTGGCCTCAGAAGGTAGGAATTTCCCCCACGAATCTGCTGGGCTTCCAAGCACAGGCAGAGGAGTTCTCCCTAAACAAACTGTTCCACTTTGTATTTAGCTGTGACACTCCTGAATATGTTTCTCAGATCTGCAGAAGAGCTCTGTGTAGCTTGAAACCTCGTCTCTCTCACCACCAGGAGTTGGTCCGATAAAAGTTACTACCTCACCCACCTTGTCTCTCTCATATCCTGGGACCAACACAGCTACAACCAGGGCCGGCTTTAGGAACTGTGGGTCCTGATTTGAATACCCAGCGGCGGTCCATCTCTTCGGCGGCACTTCAGCGGGGGCGGGGGAGGGGGAGGGAGGCCGTCACTCGCTCCAGGTCTTCCGCGGCACTGAAGGACCCCCCACCGCCAAAATGCCTCTGAAGACCCGGAGCAAGTGAAGGACCCCCCGCTGCCAAAGTGCTGCCGAAGACCCGGACTGCCGCCGAATGAGGAAAAAAAATTTAAAATTTGAAAGGCGCCTAAGGCGCAGGGCCCTCTTAGATGCGGGCACGGGGCCCGATTCCAGGGAATCAGGGGAATCGCCCTAAAGCCGCCCCTGGCTACAACACTGCATACGACATATGTCCAGATGGTCTATTCAGCTGCTTGCACTCCTTGTGCCTCAGAGATTCAGTCTTACCAGGGGCAATATCCAAGAGACCATGGGATGCTTGAAATCCATGGGGTCAGGTAAATTGATGACTCCACTGCCAAGTAGGAGTCCTGGCCATTCCTTACCACTTTTGTAAAAGCTAACACCTGCCATGGTGCTAGGCCCCTCTGGAGAAGGACAAAATGGATCCTCTTGACATCTTTTGTGTATGTACCAATGTGAATGGACCAGCCACAATTTGGCCTTTAGAATGAAGAGAAATGATGCATTGTCCAGATATGTCTCTGCAGTGTGATCCAGTCCCTTTAGTGGCATTTCTTCTTAAGAGAATATGAAGTACAGTACCGAACAATGCACTTTCCTTCCGTCTTCTCTGTATTATGCATAACTGAAGTAAGGGAGGGATAATAGGATGGGGGTCTTTCTCCTGTTGAGCCCTTGTTCGGATTCTCCCCCGCTAAAGTTGTTACCATCTAATAGCTAGAGCTGGGCAAGAAATGGTTTTCCCCCAGTGAAAATGTTTGAGATTTCAAAAAATTTGTCCTTGCATTGGGATGAAACTTTTTTTAATGTTTTCATAACACGTAAGAGGCAGAGAGACTCACCTCAGTCTATCTGATAGGCTGCTGGTAAGGGCACTCACCTGGGAAATGAGACGGGATTTGACCTTGGGTCTCACACTTCCCAAGTAAGTGCCCAGCCCCTGGGCTATGGGATATTACGGAGTCTCTATCTCTCTGCCTCTTTCTCTGAATTTGACCAGACAGCCCATCCTGGGCCTGAGAAACTCTTTTGTCCAAACTGGTACATTGCATGAAAAGTTTCAGTTTTGACAAACTGGCATTTTCCAACAAAAAACATTTAGTCAGAAATTCCCAGTCAGCCCTACCAAGAGCAGTTCAATGCCTTAGACAAGTTGCTCATCTCAGCCCACTTCCTAGCAGATGCATGTTCACATTACCAAAGGTTCTGTCACTAATTAGCACCAGCAGACAGGCCATGGACTGAATAGACACTGAAAATACCCTTGGGCCAAAAAATGGCCTCTCCGAGTAGGGATGAGGCAGACTGGCAGAGCAGCTTGCACTGCCCTTTCCCATCCTATGTGGAAGTGGCCCAGCTGCACACAGGAAATGTCTAATCTAAAGCTATTGATAAACATCTCGGTGTCAACCTGTTCTTCACTTTTGACTATCACCATGTAGAGATTGTGAGGAAACTACAACCTGCCCAAGGCATACGGTGTGCTCTCAGAGGTACGCAATGAGAGAGGTGTATTATCATGCTAATAATTTTGATAAGACATCCCCTCTCCCCAGTGATGTACCTGCATGATGAAACTCATGCCAAATGATCATTCCCTTTAGAGGTATGAAATTGGACTGAAAACACTATTCATTTTAAATGCTGCCAAATCCTGGATCTTTAGGCTTAAGCTAAAAACCAAGTGCTGATGAATGCTGCAAGAATTGTACTATTCTGTGTTTATTCTAGCCAGCCCGGACGTGCCCAGGCCAACCTTTGCACAGCTATTTAGGCAGTTTCCTAATGCCAGGCACATAGCAATCCAAGCCAAGAAGAGAGAGGTATGGAGATAGGGGTGATGGAAGGGTCAAGGTTATGCACTAAAACAAATTGACCTTGTCCCTGGTTCCTAAGCCTCACACTAGAATGCCTCCCTGCTGCTCAACCTTCGCAGGACTTGCGGCTGTTCTGCAAAGTGTTCAGGGTGTTTTTGGGGGGA
This sequence comes from Mauremys reevesii, assembly GCF_016161935.1. Classification (NCBI taxonomy): domain Eukaryota; kingdom Metazoa; phylum Chordata; order Testudines; family Geoemydidae; genus Mauremys; species Mauremys reevesii. The sequence goes on from NC_052625.1 coordinate 48,314,546, forward strand.
TCTAGGATCAGGACACCAGAGCTATGTGCCCCAATATTTCTCTTCTGACTGTGGTTTGTAGGGGAAGGGTGTAGCTCATGAGCTGTCACAGAAGCATCATGTATGTCAACACAGAATTTCCCATTCAAACATGACAACGTTTGCTTCTGCTTGTAACATAGAATTAAATGTGTCATGCAAGTGTACTGCACATACAGAGGGCCAGCGCCTCGGCTGGTGTAAATCAACCACTGCAGTCAGTGGAGCGACACTGATTTATACCAGCTGAGATTCAGCCCCAAAGGGTATATAACAATAGTGGCTGGAGTGAGCTATCTATGTTCATGGCTTAGGAATGGTCATATCTCTCAAGAGGTGGAGCCCAGCAGAGTTATAGTCAATTATCACTGGTAATTTCTCATGAGAGGGAAAAAATGGTTTATTCCATCTCTCTTCTGGGGTATTTGTATTAATACTACATTTAGCTATAACAACAATTACATGTATTCTGGACATCACAATGTCTGTATCCATTTTGACATAGTTTTACATTTACATAACTATATACATGTTTTGTGTGCATGGTATCGAGTGCTTAATCTTTCTTCTTTTGTCTGTAAAATTTCAGCCCTATTTACATTATTTTATGCTTCACATACTATATTTTTTAAGTTACACCTGCAGATTATTATCTGTGTTCCATCAGCATAAATGCTTCAGGATCAGCACTTTTCTGTTCTCCCATGAAAAGTGATGAGGACTTGCAGTGGCTTAGGTCATATGATCTGTCTCAGTGCTGTCTTATACGGACACCAGAAGCAGGGGAGAGAAAGTGAGTGCTATTTTGAATTCCCTGTGCAGATGCTCTGCATATTTCACAGCAGAATTAGTAACAGTAATCATTGTGGAATATTGAAAATGTCCCTGCGCGTGGCTGCTACTAGCACTGGATGATGACAAACTTGTTCCATCCATTTGACACCACAAAAAGTCCACGTGTTGCAGAGCTGTTTGGTTCTGAAGTGATTAACATCATGGGAATGAGCAAAACTTGGCTTCAGTACCTGAGACTTTCCCTGTCTGACATGCAATACTGTTAGCAGGCTGTATGAGATACAGTAGATCCCTATACCACAGCGCTGTTTTACACCTTGTACTCTGAGGAGAACTTGTCAAATACATTCCTTTTTATACCAACTACATGTATTCCTGATCTTTTCATACCCAGTTTAGCAACAGTCCATTTTAAATATGTGGTCTGCATATCTAAGCAGTCTTTCTAAAGTATCATTTGATGACTCCTAAAGAGTAACATTGACTCATACTCTGAAAAAAAAATTGCAAGCTTTTCTTTTACTTGAAACAGAAGTTTGCGTCAGTAGCTCGGTAAAACTGGTGGTAACTCAGTAATACCCATAAAAACCTGTGTTTAGGGAATAATTAGACTTGCTTACAGAGCAATAGTGAAAGACTTGTTAGCTCAATTGTTGTTTTGGGTTTTTTTAGTATATATGAAATGACTAAGATTTATTTATTTATTGCCTACAGTGATGTTGTGTAGGACTTAGCTGTGACTACCATATTATTTAACTCTTGGTTATTTTTGTTCTCTATGCAACTGACCTAAAATAGTGCTACCTTAAAAAAGTAGCTTTCAAATATTTGTTTTCCTGATTAAACTGTCAGAAAGGTGGGAATGATCAAAAGCACACAATGTCCAGGAGATAAAGAGCAGGATTTTCCAGCACATGAATGATGGCTTTAACATCTGTACTCTAAATAATTATAAATGCTATGGGGATGATTGATTAGTTTCATTACATGTCTTTTTAAAGGTATCACATGTTTTTCTGTTGCAAATATTAGTTTCACTACTTTGGTTTATAGAATTGAATGTGGAATTGGAATGTGAACTCCACACCGCAGTATTGAAAATGTTCAATATTTTTAAAATTTCAATATTTTATTGAGTAAATCTTGGTTCATATGTGACCTGCAACTAATGAAGCAGCAGAGGAGGAGGCTAGAATGCTATTAGAAGACTCTATGTGAATCCGATCAGCTCCGGCATGGGGGTATGATTTATAACCTGTGCAATTCCAATGAGGCCAATAGAGTTGAATGGGTGAGGTTAAATAGGATTTGGTCCAGAGAGCTTTAACACTCTTAGGCTTTGCCAGGCTGGAACCAAACAGGTGTCCTTTCCCTTTCTAAAGGCCAAATCCTAAGGTCCTTACTCAGTGTGATGATAGTGGGAGTTTTTTGCCCCAAATAAAGACTGAGTAGAAACTGAATAAGGACCTGAAGATTTGGCCTTATGCCAGCAAAACTGTTCACAGTTACAGATACACTAATGAATCACATACTCCCCAGCTCGGCAAGAGTATTGTTTTCCCCCACTGTGAAGAATCTTTAATTTTGGGGGGGAAAAATTGGTAATATCTGCAGTGATCTGTCTGGATGCAGTGTAGGATCAAGCGCTAACAAACACTCACCTTTCTTTGGGGAGCTCCATCTGGAGGAACTCTATGAGGGAGAAGAGGTCCACCACCACAGCTCTGAGTCAGCTCTGCAGATGGCATCAGTTCATCTCTTTTTCATGTAGCCCAAATTCTGCTGCCTCCATGTCTGACCAACACCTACGCCAACTCTTGTCTCATCCTTGGTCCTTCAGCCTCTCTGTGTATTCATCCACTACAGCCCAATGGCAGCGCAACTCACTGGGTTAGGACACCTTTGTCTAGGCCCCTTGGCTAAGACTGAGAGGGAGGTATAGGTTCCCAAAACACTTTACCCTTCAGCACTGCTCCCGAGAAGTTATGGGGTTCTTTCCTTCAGGAACATTTGCATGAAAATATCCAGACTACAGTAACATTAACCAAAAACCAAAATTGATTATCACACAGAGAGAATGGAAAGAAAAGAACAGAAATTTGCTTACCATCTCTAGATTTGTACTTTTCATAAGCTAAGCTAGATAAAGCATCCTCAGCCTGATGACAGAGGAAAAGGAAAAGTGGATAACATAGTTTTCATGAAAGCAGTTCTCTCTTCCTTTGGTCAAATTGTCACCATTGCTTGCTGACTGATAGCAGCTCTTTACTTCATTCAGAGATCTCTTTTATCAAGCCCACATGACCAGACATAGGGCAGCCACCCCTATTCTCCAAACCAGTTCTCTCCAGTTACCTACACATACCATAGTAGTATTACAAGCTCTTGCAATTTTATTGCAAGTCTTTTCAGCCATGGTATTTTTCTCAAAAGCCTCAGATCCTGGATTCATTTGCTGACATAAGAATCTCAGCTTTCACATTGTTGTTTTAAAAAAATAAGTTTCTAGCCCCTTGGTTATGGACAAAAGCCAGAATACACGAACTCTCAAGGTTCCAGAAATTTAAAAAAAAAAGTATTATTTTTTAAATCTCATGATTTTTAAGCCAGTCTTATGGTTTTTGAATATTTGGGTTTGATAATATGGTGAAAGAGTTTGGGACTAGCTCTTTTCTTTGAGATGAATCACTGAGGATACATAACCCTTAAAAATGATTAAAGCTTTAGTGATCAGTCTGAGAACCATATTTCACAGATCCGTATGCATGTCTCTATCCCAGCCAGTTTCTGAATTGTCCTTTCAAATAGGCAGATGGACATTTTCTTAAGTCCTGCCCTTGCCCCATTTTCCATTGTCATGGACAATAAATTAGGGATGGAGGTATAGCTCCACTGTCACAATTTGTTTTCTCTGTGTCAGCCTGAGGATGGACCTGGACGGGAGCAACCTGCCTGAAAACTGAACCAGACAAAATGACGTTGATGGGCAAGGGGGTTAACAGGAGAATGGAGGGGGATTCTGCCTGTATTTTCTATTGGAAGTGTAATGCTACCCTTTGCCAACATGATGTGCAACCTTAAGATCCTATTGAATCCTTCTCTACTTCTGGCTGTGCAGATCGCAGCTCTGGCCCATAGTGGTTTTTTTCCCATTTGTGGATGACTAGGAGATTGACTTTTTCCCTTCTGAATGTAGCCTTTGCCAGAGTCATCCAAGATTTTGACATATCTAGGTGGGATTAATGTAGTTAACTCTAATTGGCTCTGTGATTGATGAGCATCTGGAAGTGTGGCTGATACAGGACTTGTCTGTTCATCTTCTGAAGAGGTTAGGTCATCATGGGCACTGAACACCTGTGTTCCACATGCCGCACTAGCTATCTATTAGACTGGGTGTAATTTAAGCTGCTTGTGATCATCTCTAAAGCCTTTGGCCTGGGACCAAGTTATTTAGAGAACCAACTCCTAGTCTTACGCTACACCATGACAACTGAGGAAAGCAGAGGCATTATTGCTGTCAGTTTCTGAATGTCATTTATCTCTGGCAGATGATTCTTATTTAAGGATCCACATCTTAGGAACTCATTTCCCAGAATTCTTTGCCAGAGTCTGAGCAACAGATCATTCCACTTTTTTGCTCAGTCAGACTTTTTAGGGGTTTGTCTACACTAGACTTCTTTATCTGGACTGAGCCCTAAGGTAAAAGGTAAACATTTGTAAACTGGAATAAATATTTGAGAATTGTTCACACTAGCCTTTACAAATGTGTTAACTGCCTCGAGTTAATTGGCAATCAATTAACTCTAAGTACAAATGTCCAGTGTACACATATACTGAGTGGACACGGAGGATGGGATTTGCAAAGGTGCTTAGGGCTGGCCCAACTCTGCCTCTACTGAATTTGCTTTTACAAGAGAATGTCATTATCCCTTTTTGCAGATGGGAAACTGAGGCAGAGAGCGGTGAAATGACTTGCCCCAGGTCACTGAGCAGGCCAGTAGAAGAGCCAGTAATAGCACTGGAATCTCCTGAGGTCCAGTCCAGCGCTCTACCCAGTAGGCCAAAGTTCAATGCTTTTGTAAACCCTACCCTTGAACTTTCCCCCTGTAGCTGGCTGTTTTAGAGAGGTAATTGGGCTGCTGATCCTGTTAAGTCAACATTTTTTGACCCTAGAAAATATTTTTGAATGTTTTATGGAAAATGCCTAGTTATAATTCTGCCAGGCGCTAAGTACATCAAACAGTGAAAATGTTCAGCCTAACTTTTACCTGCGCAAGCTCTTTGGTGCCATTTTTAAAGGGACATTCTCAGGTTAAAATTTTATAGAGACAATATTACAACTGAGAGAATGTTAAGAGTCAGAATTTGAATGGAGCTCCCATTCAGCTTCCCTTTTTCAGTTCTCACAATCTTGGTACAGAGAGATGTATCTCAATGGGACATCGAAGTTCCTAAACATCTACTTGACATCAACTGTGCTTGCAATTATTTATACCCACACATTGAAGATGCCAAAAATGAAGCTAGGTTTTAAAAATATGGCCCTTCAACCTATTTTGATTTTTCACCATTTGTTTTTCTTTTTTGCACTGGCCACATCTTGGATAATAAAATAAACTGGTTTCTTTGTGGTTCCCATGAACTGGCACAGCGCTTCTATGTGTAAAATCATTTCTACTAACATTCAGCTTTCTAAAAATCTTTTTTTTTTTTTTAAAAAGCAGAATATAACAAAACTACCTGACACTGTCCCTTTAATATCCTATCACTTTGTTCTTTTTAAACAACTGGTTTAAACCCCGGGGGGTAGAGTAGGCACAAGGGACAACCCTGCAATTTTAGATCATTGGTGAGACTATGAGATGTACTCTATGCTGCATTTATTGTGTATCTTTGAAAATACAGAGGACTTTACCTCAGAAGTGTATGTCTTGGGTTTGTCCACATTTGTGAGAATGTTAATACTGTGTTGTGGGAATAGTGCTGCGTTCCCTGTTATCATGCAAGCAATTGCTAACTGTAGACCTCTGACTTTGTAATTTGTTCTTTATGGACTAGCCTGCAGCCAATAAGCAAAATCAATAGTCTTTGCTGAAAAGTAAGCAAGTGCCAGTGTGTTATGTGACAGGTGAAGATACATGTGCTTACCAGGGGTCAGGGGTCCACATCAAATTTCTCTCTGACTTCTTTTCAAAAAGCTAAATCCATTTAGGGAGCATTCGTCATTGGAAAATGTTGCAGTGGGGAATTAGGCAGGCTCCTACTCTTCTTTTCTCATTTAACGATGTTTGTTTTCAACAGCCTGTTCAATAATGTCACTGAGAAGAAATTATGTGAGAAGAATAAAGTGCTTATCGTCTATTTATTTATTCATTCATTTCTGCAGAATAACACTAGCTGTTGCATTCTCATGTTTATTAATACTATTGTGGTAGTCCAAACATTTGTTTGTTCTCGTCTCCCTTTGAAAAAAATAAGGTGGGACTCATGGCAGTATGGAACTGATTACCTCCAGTTTAAGTCTGAGATGAAGGTTGTACAGGATTGATGGAAGCTATATATTTCTATAAGCTACCATTCTCTGTATTTGAATAGGATGTAAATATAGTCCATCATCTCTGTACTGCTGAGAGATTGGAAAGCTTTTTGTTTTTCAAATTGGAATGATCGGGCTTGAGGCATATCAGAAAAAGCTTAAAAAAAAAAAGCTCTAGTGGGATAAAATAGATTTAGATGGATTTAGTTAAATGGTCTTATAATCTTGGAGATTTTACCACCACGATTCCCCTTTTTCCCCCATCAACTAAGTATTTGAATGTTCAGGTTATTAGGGTTATTAAGTTATTAATATGTGAATGTTCAGGTTATTAGGGAAACTGAATCTAGTCAAAAAGCCTGGCCTCTCAACATGATGTTAAACTATAACTAAACACACTTACAGGTGTTTTTAACATTAAATTCTGAAAGGGGGAGGAACAACCCAGGAACTCAACAGAGCACAGGTAAATTTTTCAAAAGTGCCTAAGTGATTTAGGCTCCTATGTCCTGTGTTCAAAAGTGGCGTAGGCATTTACAAGTGTAAATCCTACTGATTTTTTTTTTCAATGACTTTTAGGCTCCTACATGCCTAAGTCACTTTTGAAAATGGGACTCAAGCCCCTAAATCACGTAGGCACTTCTGAAAATGTTTCCCCTCATCTAATGAAAATGAAAGAAGCCTTAGTACCACAGTCTGAATTTTAGTGACCATAGTTGCTCCATTTGACAGCCTGGCTTGCTGCCATTATGCTACCACATTTACCTGCATATATCTGGTCAAGAAAAGATGACAGTTACCATTCAGTTGCGGTCAGATTAGAGGTTTCCTACATGAAAGCAGAATTTTAAAAAACAATCAGATTGCTGTTTTAAAGATCCAAATTTCTGTTGTGCCATGTTTGATTCTAACATGTAATATAATCAATCCTAATTTTAATTTTCAGACTTTGTTTTCTTTATACAAATATTTTTTTCTCCTACTGACTATTAAAAGCATTAGAACTAATCCTTTCTCTCAGCTGAGCCCTGCCTTTGAAGATGCTGAATTACTGTATGCAGTTTTCCAGCAGCCTTTGAAACTGGGTGCTCACACCGGGCTCTGGGATTTTACAAGCTGCTTTTGAAGCTGTGTGTTATCTAGTGAGTAGTTGTCTTGCAACAGTATTGGGAAGAAATAAGAAAAACTTCCAAGCTGACTCATAGGGGTCCTATAAAACACTGTAATGGAGAGGCCAAAAAAAAAAAAAGGCCTTTGTCAGCCCTAAAAACAAATCAACACAAAAAAACCCCACATTGGTGCTTTTTTAGCCTGTAGGCTGCAAACATTAAAATAAGGCTGGAGTTTTAGCTGTCAGAGTTTTGGACTATGGAAATTTTCTTTGCCACTGAATCCTGTTAGTGTGTCTGTTTGTCTCATTTCCTATGCCCTTTGTGCATTATATAATAAGAGCAAAGATTTTGCATAATTTTAAACAGTGTTGTTTTTATTGGACGTAATGCTAGATTCTAACACCTCAAAGTTTTGGTAGGATTTTTGGCAAAATAGGGATCTGGATTCGGACTCACCCTGGGTGAGTGAATCCACGTGGCAGGCTGCAGACAAAATGGGAATTAATAATCTCTCCACCCATGGTTGATAAAAATATAGATATGAGGATTTATTGATAATCTAAGGAAAAAACAAAACCAAAGTACTAGAACAACACTACTTCTGTTATACAAAGACAAGAAATAGTAACTCTGAGTCTTTTCTGAGTTCCTAGTTGCATGGGGCCTAGGTTAAACCTAAGATTTACCAGCTCAGCTCTTTTTTATTAGGTCTTAAGCCTTTCTCCCAATAAACAAATACCCTCTTATGGGCTATTTTCCCTCAAAAATGGCAAGTTTTGTGACCTCATACTGCTGATACAGCCTAAGTGCTGCCTCATTGCTAACAAACACCAACCGAGTCAGAGTCTCCACCCCTTTTGCAAATGGCTGCTGGACTCAAGAGAAGACTAATGTGTATCCTGGGGCTTTCATAACCACAGGCCTCATTGCCGTGCTCCATCTCTATGCTGTTCCTGCATCAAAACCTCAGATCCAAACTCTCCTGAAAATTCCCAAAGTTCAAATCTAGAACCAGACTTGGTCCCTTGAACCCATCTCTAGGTCTTATGAGGTGGTGCGATGTATGTGAACTTTCTGAGGTTAGCATTCAGCATCTCCATCTGAACTTCAATTCAGTGTTTGGCTGGGAGACGTTTAGTTTGACTACAGATCTTTCTTTTAATGTTCATAGAATCCTATCAGTTTTTGTCTTGGTTTTCTTTTGTTTGTTTCATAAATTGTGGGTGCCTCGTCAAAAGAAATTACCACCAAAATAACTCATTTTCTCTCTGTGTTCCTATCCTGCTACCAGAACATAACACATACTACTTACAACAACTCCTATCATCTTTTTTTTGTGACAGGCAATGCTTCCATTTGGTATGACACATTGAGAGAGAGACATAGATAACAGTTTGGAAGTAACACAAATTATAATAGTTAAAGTAATTAGCCTGAAGTTTGAACATGACTGTGTTCTTCACAATTTGGCATTGTTGGGATTTTAATCTGACAGTGGCTTGGCCCTTGTACCTTAAATTCAACTTTTGGTGGCTTTTCTATATTATCAGATGTAACATATTTTTTGAATGTCCTTGATTATGATCTTAAAACCAACGATCTTTTTTTAATCCCTCTCATTGCAATTTTCCCCTTTGTTTCTCACTTTCCTGCTGCCTAACACACCAGATACTAACAGGATGGCATGCTAGTTACAAGGGCAGTATAAAGGCCTAGAGAGAATAGACAAAATATGTCCCTCCTACTTTAGGCCCTGATCCTGCAATGAAATCCATGAGAGATGCACCCTGCATCTCTGAAGAACCCGCACTAGAAGTCGATGGAGATCCATGTCAGTACAGACACCTGCCTGCACACATCCCTGGGAGACTGATGTCTTTATTTAAACCTTCCTGTTTGGTTTTCCCAATAGAGTCCTCCCTTGTCCCTCTTATGTGTGATTTACACCCACATGCAAATCTAAGTCTGCTTACTTTTGTGTAACATAATTCACCATTTATGCCCGCTCTGAATTTGGCTTGATTTCTTAATATAAAGTTTGAAGCTGAATGAAATCTTGATTTGCTTTCTCTGTACATAGATGTATAGAGATGTATCCCATTGGATCTTGCTGCTGAGCCTAGTTATGTTCTAGATCTGTATTAATGAATCTAGCAAAGCATAAGAGTGACAAGTTCTAAAATGTATTTGATAGGGGTTTTCATATTTGAGGCGAAGAGAAAAGAAGTAGCATAGGGGCTGATTCTGATCTCAATCATCCTGATGCGGGGTACTGTAGCTCTTACAAGTTATTTTGTTTGAGTTACTCCTGATTCAGTTGCCTGATCCAAAGCCCACTGAAGTCAGTGGAAAGATCCCTGTTGACTTAAATGGACTTTAGATCAGATCCTAACAGAGATATGAGTGAGGGCAGAATTATAATAATTATTATTAATAATAATTGTTAAAAGCCTTCATTTCCCCCCCCCCCAACAACTCATACATGTAGCTGGTGAATGATTAATAACAAGTACTTCATTCAGTTAATGTTGCCTTTTTCTGTTCTTGAATTGTCTATGAGCAGACTGAAATATTCTAATATTTATTCGTTGTTTGAAATTGTTCACAGAGTAAGTTCTGCAAATAATTCTTTGGCCCTGATCCTGCAAAGACTTACACATACACTTAACCATTATGGGTCCACTCTCAGTGAATATAGTTAAGCACACGCACAAGTCATTGCAGGAGTAAGTCATAGTCTGTGGTTTTTTTCTCAAGCAGTTCATTTTAAATATTAATATTCAGAATTCAATTCAATTCAATTTGACTGGACACATAGGTCACATAGGTCACATAGTTTACTTTTCCCTGACTGGATGAGCATCATGTAGAATCAGGTTTATTATGTAAACACTTGACCACTAATTCAAAATTAACTATCCATGGATAATCTATACTATCTTCTTAAAATTCACTATTTTATCAAACTTTCCAGGTGGTAAATTTGTTTGCTAGAATATTTATGGAAAACAAACACAACAGGGATCTGAAGATAGCTGAAGAAAATTTTAAAAACCAAAATATTCATGGGAAAAATGTTGCAGTATTATCCTTTCTCTATACATAACTTATTTTAGTTCAAGAGAAAATTGGATCAGTTAGTACTCTAAACTGGACCAGAACTACCTTAAAATGGGATACCAAATATACATAAAATATATTTTACCTTGCTCAAGTAGCTTTCAAAAGGGGGAAAAAAATAAGTCACAGTGAAGGGGATCTCTTAAGAAGCACAGGGACTGACCAGTCCTTTGGAGAAGTTTTAGATCAAAGCATCAGGCAGTCTTGTGCCAGTTTTCTGACCTAGAGCTCTCTGCAACACAGCAGGGTAATGTTCACTTCATTTTGAGTCTCTAACCCCTCTGAATAAAAGGTATCAGTGTTACTTGGCTGCGATGCAAATAAATATTCATAACAATGGCACATGCATAGCTAATTGAACAGTTTTTGTTAATATTATACTAGCTATTCATGGGCACGTGCCTTTTTCTATAATGAAAATACTGCCTTAGGCTAGCTTTGTTTTTCTTGTCAAGAACAATTTATGTGCTTTCATTTAAATGAATATAAACTCCTTATTCTCATGACAAAATAATTCACCATTAATTTGGGTAAAGATTTTCTTTATTCCCTTTGTGGTCTTTTTTTTTTAAACAACAACCAAGAAACCCCTAAATGTATCTTGGATATTTTTTTTTAGGCATGATGTCTAATTTCATGACACATAATGTGAATAAATAGTGATTCCTGTGATTATTTGAGGCATATATATTGTGTTTGTGCACATAAGACATTTTGCTTAAAATTAATTTGGAAAGTAGTAATAAAAATACAGGATTCCCCATGGATGTTAGTATGGTGATTTGGCTTGTTGGTTTATTTAATCCTCTTACTCATTTAAAAAAAAAATCTCCTGTCTGCTCCTTTTCTCTACTTACTACTGTCTTATAACTTCATTCGTTTTCTAAGAGTGGCTGAGATTCTGATCCTGAAGAGTTTTTTCAAAAGGGTTAGGACCTGAGATATCAAAGATTAAGATAAAGGAAGAATTTACATGTAAAACTGAAAAATTAATATAGAGGGAGATGCTTTCTTACAGTCTAGATCTCTCTGGCTTCCTTAGTAAGGTTTTTTTTGGGGGGTGGAGTGTTTTTTTTTCTATAGCAGATACTAATGACCTTACTTTCACAGACTCTATTTTCTCCTCTTTTACTGACTGTTAACAAATTTATCTAATTTAAATTTCAGTGATATTTCAGCAACAAATGGTGCTAAGCATTGAATTAACTAATCAATTATCATACTTCAATTCAGACAGCAAATTAGGGTTGTCTTGTAAATAGAATAAATATAACTCTTTCCATTAAAAGACTGAACCCGAGGTTACTATACTATCATTAATACTTTTATTACTGCTAATGTTAGGATTCTTTAGCAGAAGACAATGTTGTGATCCATAGTGATGCCCTTTTGATCAAGTGCTGGTACCCACCATAAACCTAGAGATGTACACGATGCAGTAGAAAAGATAAGGCCTAGAAAAAGTAGGCAATGCTTGACTATTGCTGGAAATGGCGTGTTCAAAAATATAGGGTAAGATTTCTTGCTTTTTAAAATAACTTTATAGGGTATATTAATGTAGTGTTTGTAAAAGATGTATGTGACAGCCCTGGAGACCAAAGTTCTCTACTTCTATATATATATCAGTTATTTTTCAGGCAATCTGTATTTCTAAAGCAATTCAGACTAATATTTCATCCAATATGGTTGCTGGTAATGCAAATAGACTCATCAATGTGCCTCCTCTCTGACTTTACTTCTATGGAGAAGAAGATAATCAGAATGCGCATTGAGTCATTGGTCTCTCTGGTGAGACTGGAAATGAGGTGATGCTCTTTGTGATTTGGATTGTCCACTAAAAACTGGAGTGAGGCAACCAGAGTCACATAACTGAGCAGCCATTGGGTAACAACTTCAGGTTGGATATGAACTGGTGCCATAGAGCTGACAATTACTAATTGCTCATGGATTAGTGATAGGTTTAAGGTCCAATATCCAGCATCCTTCACGGCTAGAAAAAGAAGCATTATACCATTATAAATGGGAAATCTCCAATGGGGCTGTGGAATTGGTACTAGCCCTAGAGTAGCCCAAGATATTGACTATAATTTGTGACATTTTTTGATATAGCAAAAACATAGATAGATAGATAGATAGTGTGTCTACAATAAATAATATAGATATGATATGGTACTATTCTGACATAAGTTATATGAAATTCACTTTGAAAGCAAGGAGGACTTTAAAATGCATTACCTATTACTTACATACTGTCTCTGTTCAAAGTTTCAGCACTAATACTTGTGGTGAGCACACAACTCAGTGCCCTTATTTGTCCAGAGCCAGGGCACGGGTGATCAGAGCCATAGGCAGTTGGGCCTGAGGGAGCTGAGCCAGACTCAGGAGCCAGGGTCAAACCGGACCCAATAGCCAGGAAGTACAGCTAAGAGTCAAGTTAGAGTCAATAGCCAGGAACCAGAGGACAGGGTGAAGAAGCAAGGGGTCTGCCTCACAGCAGGTCAGGGATCTGCCTAGTTGCACAGACAACTTCCTGATACTCCCTCCAGGCTTAAATAGTGGGTCTGGGCTAATCAGAGGTCATGGGAGGAGCTGCCAGTCATTTCCTGCCATGACTGATCTCCCAGGGTGTGTGGTGTGGAGACCCTCACTTTGCCAAGGCTGCCTGATGGTGAGGTGGAAATGCTGCTTGCCTGGGACCCCACAAACCCAGATCCAAGTTTCATGAATCCTCACATCAACTATCTATAACTTCAGCTCCTTGACTTTTCCCTTTACATGGATTACTTTAGGTGAAGGTAGTAGAATGCTTAACTAATTATAAAGCTACTTTTTTCTACATGTATGACACCAGTGCACCTTGAGAGGAATGTAGCAAGGACAAACATTCTCATCCCAACTTTCATCTAGCACATTACAAAGGTTTTTCTCTGCATCTCAGGTTTTTTTATGTGTAAACAATAAGTTCAGTAGAACTCAATAGGTGGCACAAATGATGGGAGATCCATTGAGAATTTTGTGAATTTTCCTAGTTAGTATGTAACCAGAAGAACACAGGTGTACATTTAATATATCATGGTAATACTGTGCTTGACCCATTTGCCTCACCTTTACAGTCCTTTTTTTATCCTTCTCCTTCTCTTGTCAGTGACATAGAGTCAGGGTATTTTCTTTGCATAACTTGTCCTGGAGCAGAGGTGGTCACAAACAACATTCAGGCAATCCCCCCTTACTGGAATCTCAGCCAAAATTCCTGTTCCCAGGGAGGAACTCTGCCTCAAGAATTGATTCTAGAAACCACAAATCAGAGCAAACTAAACTCTCTTGTTTACAGAAGGTTCCCTCAAAGATCCCGTGTCAAAAACAAATAATAATACAGAATTTTTCAAAGACTGCACTTTGCAGGCATGCTAAGAAAAAGAACTTGAAAGACTATGTGTGATGGCGCCATCTGGTGACTCCTGCCATTGGATGAGAATTTAAAAAGAGCTCCATGTTGGCCTAACTCTGCTTCCACTGAAGTCAATGAAAATTTGATTTCAGTGGGAGCCAGAGTTAGGCCAACGCTGAGCACTTTCTGAAAATCCCACTGTGTGGGTGTGGGTGGGTGTTAATTCGTGCTCACCCTTTCTCTTTCTTTGTCTGTTGTACCCACTTCCTGTATTTTGTCTGAGTTAGTGCCCAATCTTACAACTACTTACCACACATGATTAGATGTATTCAATACTACAGCTGGGTGAAATTTTACAGACTAACAGTTTATTCACTAATAGTACAGCTTTGGGTTGAACAAAACTATTCATGAATTGGTATTAAGTTCATCAAAGAGTTTTGACTGAACCAAAGAAATCTAAACATTTTAGTAATGTTAAAATGTTTCACTTTGACCTGAAAAATGTCATTTACATGTTCAGGCATTTTGACAAAAGCAGGCAAAGGACATAGGTGCGGGAACTAGGTTTTGTGCGGGGCTTTGCTCCCAACCCCGCACATGTGGTTCCAGCTGCTGACCCTATGCGGGTTCCTGGCCCCACACACCCACGCCACGGCAACACTTCTGGCCCCCACATGCGGGGTCCCGGCTGCCAACCTGGTTCCGGGGGCTTTGCCCCTGCTCCTGCACCAGGCCCGCCCCGAGCTGTGGCCCCAGCCTTAGCCCCCTTACCCCTGTCTGGTCCTCCCCTCCTGGAGACACAGCCCTTCTCCCAGCCCCAGCTCTGAGGGGAGGTGCAGACAGGGATAAGGGGGCTGGTTTTCAACACCCCTAGTATTAAAAGTGTTCCAGCACCGCTGGCAAAGGAGTCACAAAATAGAGGGAAGAGGAGGAGGAAGTGCTGCATCTCTTCTTAAATGTAACCCTGGGATTAGGGCACTATACTGAAATGGAGGAGGCCCAATTTCAAATCCCATCTCCATATTAGGCAGAAGAGGGACTTGAACCCAGGTCTTGCACATCCCAAGGATATTTTGGTTTAGGGGCTTTCTTAATCTCTCCTTTAGAAACTGTTCCACTTTGGAGCAGGGGACTTGAATGTGAGTAGCCCAGATCCTATGTAAGTGCCCTGACTCCCAGGCTGTATAATCATTCTCACTTTCTTTCCCTGACCCCATAGGCGCCAACTTCTCCTGGTGCTGGTGGGTGCTCGTATCCCTCTGCCCCCACCCCCACCCCGACTTCACCCCTGCCCCACCCCCATCTCAACCCCTTCCCCAAAGTCCCCGCCCCAACTCCTCCCCTTCCCTGACCCTACTGGACTTCTTCCCCAAATCCCCACCCTGGCCCTGCCTCTTCCCCACTTCCTCCCCTGAGCATGCCGTGTTACCGCTCCTGCTCACTCCCTACCACAGCTTGTTATGCTGCAAAACAGCTGTTTTGCAGCGGTAAGCTGTGGGAGGAGAAGCAGGGACGGAGCGCTTGGGAGGAGGCGGAGGTGAGCTGGGGCAGGGGCCAGGGCGCATAGCTGCTGGTGGGTGCAAAGCACCCACCAATTTTTCCCCGTGGGTGCTCCAGCCCCAGAACACCCTATGCCTGGCCCAATGACTATCGATTGTCATTCATAATGGCAATTCATAGTCATTCATGATGACAGTGAATAATCACTGGGACAAAGAAAGAGAGTTATATAAAAGTAATAAAGCTTTAGGCCTGGTCTTCACCTAAAATTTAGGTCAATTTAGGTACATTGTTTCAAGGTGTGAAAAATTTACAGAGAAACATAGTTAAACCAACCTAAGCCCCGGTGTAGATGCTGCTAGGTTGAGGGAATAATTCTTTAGTCAACCTACCTACCACCTCTTGAAGGGTAGTTTTACTACAGTCATGGACATGCCCCTTCCATCACTGTAGTAATGTCTACGCTACAGTGGCATAGGTGCAGCTGTACCTCTGTAGCACTTGTAGTGTAGACATACTCTGAGTAACATGAGACCTGAGTATGTCACTCTGCTATGGATTCCTGGGTTCCCAGATTAGTGAACTGAGAAAGATCAAGATTCTACTGCATAAACATTTAACTCCAAAAATCAGCTTTCAGATTCCTTACACCAAATATCAGGACCTGCCCATAGCTCTATAAAATAAGAGGGGGTTGGTTTGTCATATATAAAATAAGTGCACAGGTTTTTATGCACTAGCTTATTGTGAAATAAGGAACTTCTCACTATATCCCTGTAAGATTTTGCTACATTGTAACTTCTTGTCTAAATTGTACCTGTATTAGCCATTTAAATAATATTTCATATGGGAAGTGTAAAGATGGTGGAAATGTTTTTACCTGATTTCTCATGCAAGCAAAGCTGAGAAATCTCTACATGTAAATATCTCAAATGCAATATTTTTAATGTCAACCAGTAATAGCAGCAGGGGTATCTAAAACAGTTCATTGTGTGATGTGCTGTCCTGAAACGGTGTGGGATGAAATACCAACTCAAATAATGTCCATTGCCAGGTATATCACTAACAAAACTGTTATCTTCAATCATTAACCTTATACACAGTTGAACAATTGGAAGGTGTGTTTTTGCCCCTGGCTCCTCTCCCACTCCCAGTCCCAATCAGCCATACCAGACAGAAGCAGATATGAATTGCATAAAGTTCCTGATAGCGTGTTAGAATTAAAAGTAAAATCAGCCCATGTTATGTGCCTCTTCACAGAAACAAAAGGGCACTTAACTATCAATGAACATGGGTCCTATTAAGAGACTCAGAACTAGATGTTCTATATATAAAATATCAGTTTCTCTCTCTCTCTCTCTCTCCCACACACACACACACACACCTCACCCCACCCCACCCATCCATATGGAGAAAGTTCCATTCTTATGGATCATGAGTCTCATTAAACTTTAAAGTCCTGAGGCAAGGATCTTGGGCCATATTTTCAAAGGTATCTAGGCACCTAATATTACTGATAGGCAAGGCTAAGATTTTGTCATTATTATTTTTACTAAAAGTCATGGACAGGTCACGGGCAATAAACAAAAATTCACGGAAGCCATGACCTGTCTGTGACTTTTGCTGCTGTGGCTCCATGGTTTCCCCTGCTACCGTGGTGGCTGGGAGCTGTGGGGTTCCCCCTCCGCTCGTGGCAGCTGGAGGCTGCAGGGAGGGCCCCCCCCCACCCACGATGGCTGGGACGGAGTTGCAGGGAGACCTGATTTCCCAAAGAGAAAATGGGATACTCCCAGCCGCTCACCTGAGGTGTCCCCCTTCCCCTCGCATGAGGCTGTCACCGTCACCAAGGAGGGCCCCCTCAGGAGTCTGTCACCTGTCACTGGAACCTTGCAGGGGGGCGCCTGCTGCTGCTGTCGCCTGTTGCTGGAACCCTGCCAGGCCCCGCAGGCTGCCAGTTCCAGTAGCCCCTGGGCCTGAAGTAGAGAATGTCGGGGAGGTCTCCGGAAGTCACAGATTCTGTGTCTTCCGTGACCTCCATGACATAAACAGCCTTGCTGACAGGTACCCAGTGAGAGTTTCATAAATGCCTTAAGCAGTTTGGGCAACTAACTAGGCACCTAATCTATTTTGAAAATCCCATTAGGTGCCGATCTGCATCTTTAAGTGCCTAACTACCTTTAAAAATCTTGCCCCTTGTCTTTATACCTGATGGTAAAATGCCTACTTGGTGCTATATACATAAGGAGTGGTGGATCTGCTAATTTAACAAAGCAAAAGTACTTGCACATTGGAGAAATACATACATAATTAGATTAGATTGATGGCCAAACTAAAGGCTCTACAAGGGAATAACAAAGCAGTAGGATTAATTCCATGACTATTTTGTACAATCAACCAGCCCTTTTTATTTGGCTTTTGTTTTTCACTTGTGCCCCCTTTCCCCCCTATAAATAAGTGTAATTACACTTATTTTTTAGGAGTACGTGCTGAAAACTTGGTCTTTCCATTGTTTGTTGCTTCCCACCTCTGACCAGATTAATAGCCCTAAATCCAATTCATCACCTCTGAGTGCATTAAAGTGCTCTATACCATCACACGGTTTAATGGTGTCTTTTATATTCACAATAAGATATTTATAATAAGAGACTTAAACTTTCATGTTTCTTAATTAAAGAGATTTTCTAAACCAGTTGTAACCTGCATTTGGCCTTATGGTACCTCCTGGAATAACAATGATCTGCCAGTTAATATGTAAGGGCTCACGACTGATTGTTGCTCCTCTTCTTCTGCATATTAAGTAGCGTTCATTAATTAATATTCAGCTAGCTCGCCTCTTGCACACAGGACATCATCTTTTCAGTGGGTTCCCAATAGACAAAAGAATAATTGTAGTTTAAATGAAAAGCCTTTGAATGGAGTGGTAAGATTACAAACATAAAAAAGTGTGCACGGGCTACAGAATTGTAGGGGGGTTTAAGACAATGAAAAGGTGCTCCTAAATGGTTTGGGTTGGTTTGGAACATCATCTCACTTTGTATCCCAAAGGTTTATTATTCTTGTGGATGTGTCTTCCAATTGATCTCTAGGGGCTTGTCTACCTGGTGTCTGGAAGAGAAATAACTAAATTGGTTGTAATTTACACCTACGGATATCTCAGTACGTGTCAACTCTGATTTCAGATTGAGTATCATATTTTAATACAATTTATTAAATGTTGAAATAGGACACTCTTAATCTCAAATCAGAGTGTCCACACACAAAGTTCAACTGCAATAACTGAAGGTCTGTATTACAACCAAATTAGGTTATCTCAAATCCAGTTCATGTGTAGACAAGCTCTAAATGCCCAGGTTAGCAAAGCACTTAAGTTTGTGCTTAAGTCCAGTTTATTTCAGTGGGAATTAAGTATGAACTTAATATTAAGCGTGCACTTCAGTACTTTGCTGAATTGGAGCTTAAACTATTTCTTGAAGAGGCAAAGAATAAAACACTTTACACAAATGTGTTTGCAATTTTCAAATATTTGCTTTGGTAAGAAGAGCTTCCCGGTGACACAGACTAGTTACTTCATTCTAATAATTTCTGAAAAGTTGAAAATAGATAGCACTCTCATGATGAGATCTATGTAATGTTCATTAAGTCATTTTCATGTACTAGGCAAAAAGCCTAGATTTTGCTGCACATCCTTAACTTGATGTACATGAATAGTCCCTACTGAAGTTGCATTATTAAAATTGTTCTATTGAAAGTAAATGATACAGATGGGACCATGAGTACATATCTGAGATGAGTCCACAAAAACAAACAAACAAACAAATCCTCAGATCCAAATAAGCTCCAACTTTGGGGGAATTTGAATCCAGATCCACAGTTTGCCGCTTGGACCCTTTTTCTAGTATATAATAAAATAAGGACCGTGGCCCTGTAGAATTGAAAAGTTTGGGCTTTGGGCCAAGTCGCACATAAAGCAAACCTGTTTTGCCACTACAGCTGTTATTTTTTAAGTTAGCTCACTATTGTGAGGTTGTTGTTTTTTTGTTTGTTCTGCTATTTTTTTCCCAACAATGTCTCCCTCTGGGACATGTCACTTGAAGCTTATGTTTGTCATGCTTATGGTGCAGGGAGAAAACACACACTAAATTCAGTCTTTAAATGAAGCTGTAACCAAGCTTGTATATTCATTAGAGGAGAAAAATTCTCTTCTGAGAAGTTCAAATTGTTTATTGATTTTCATTTCTGTGTTCAAGTGAAGCTTGAGTAAGTCTGTCTCACTGCAGTCCCCCTGGGGCAGCACCACCACCAAGTGCATCACATTTCAAACCAAGTGAGCAGTTACCAACAAAAATCTGAGAATTCCTTTAAAACCATATTAATAAACAGTTAGAAGGTGAGAATTCCAGTTCGGTAAAATTGATTCTTTTGCCAGGGGAATAAGAAATCTTGAATTGCAAGGACAATATTGGTGAAAAGCCTAAAACTGAGTCAGGTGAGTGGAAAGGGCAGTTAATGGCATGGACTTGTGGGGAAACTGGCATGCTTTTAAAAATTTTTGTAATGTCATAAAAATGATCTGACGTTTTCAGGGCTCTTCTGTTATTGTTGTATAGGTTTGTCAACAGGGGAAAATACACAGAGTGGGAGCTGCTGACAGTGACATCTTTCTATTTGGTTTCTTTTTAAGAATATGTTGCATCAAACAGTCATAAGATTATGAAAATAAACAATGTGCCTTAAAGTGAAGCCTAAGGCAGCCTTGAAAGTGGACTGAAGTTTAGCTTAACTTTCAGTGCCTTTTACTAGCAATTTAAGTATTACTCTCCTTATTAAAAAGTGTGCTGAGGTGTTAGTCTTCAGTTTCTCAAGGTTAATTTCTACTTAGAAGTCTAATGAAATGAACTTTAATTTATTAAGCACATGGTCAGACTTAGGCAGGGATGGAATTTTCTACCTCTTCTGAGTCCAAGTTTCCATATGCATTGCAAGAACTCTTTTTAAAAAAAAAAAACAAACACCACATTTGTATGTTTTAGAATTGTCAATGGCCAGAAACTGTTTGTGTCAGGAATGAAAGATAATTCCGGCTTCTTCTTAGAAAGATAAGATAGCAAATAGTGTGTTATACTGAACAAAGTAGAATCAAATAAACTAAGGTACACACAGGCTCAGCATACTTTATTTAAACATGTATGGGGGGACACAAATGTATAAAAATATACCTGAGAAATGAACATATATGTTTTTAAATTCATTAACCCTGATAGAAAAAAACCCTTTTCTAGAAAAAAGACCAGCATAATTTGTGCATCTGCTTTGATGTATCAATTGCTTGCAAATGCACTGCAGTTTCAGCTAGCTGCAGGTAGTTACATGCACAACAACAGTGAATTAGGAATGACCTGGGGGCTCTGTGTACTAAGGTGAATCAGTTTTAGTGGGTATCAGTCCTACAGGCTGTTAGTTAATCAAAAGCTTCTCCATGAAGGGAAGGGGAGAAATAGTAATAGAAGAATCATAGCCTCTATTCTAAAAAATGTTCACATTAAGTTTCTCTTTTTAAACAAAAATATTTTTTTTAAATTTTGCATGTGATTCCACTGGATACAGTATATCACTATTTTTGTTGTTCTTCTGTGCAATGTATCTCACTGATGTCTCTTTCTATATATGTTTCAATGCTCATTGAACAGAATGTATTTAACTGTTCCTGCAGCTGTCTGTTTTCTGGTGTTCTGACTTCCCTTTCATCCGGTTTGTCCTCCACTTGTTTTATATGTTTGCAAGTTTTCTACCTTTGAGCTCTGTATGCTCCAATTGGAGCTGAAATGCTTGATGTTAAACATCTTTTTTTTCCCCAGTGTCAATTTTCTCTATGCAATATTTGAGAATCTTGTTTGGTTGTAGTGGTACAAAAAGCAATACACAGAGTGCAAATATGATAATAGGTTTCAAAATATGGATTGTATGCTCAGATTTTTATAAGTGGTACATACAGTTATGCCATGCTTTTTTCTTTTAAGTGGGGCATTCAGATTGTGTGCAAACTTTTCAGATTTTTGAAATGCTCATATATTTAGATGTCCATAACTATTACGATTAAAAATCAGGATCTTTCTGAAAGTCCTACTTAATAATAGATTTAGGAATGAAAAATAAAGTAGAGTTTTAAAAATTTCCTCTGAATGTTATTAAAAAAAATCCAAACACTGTTTTTGAAAAGGCCAAAGGGATGTAGGAGCACAAGCCCCACTGACTGTCAAAAGTTATGACTTTGAATTCAGTGGATGTGTTCCTGCCTGCTTTAAGCATCTTAAAACCCTCTCCTTTAATGTATAATGCACAGGGTTATTTTTGTTTTACTGGAAAGAACCAACTGTGTTCAGCTCTGATTCTGCAAATGTTTAACATGCCTTAGTAACTTTATTCAAATGTGTGTTTGCAGGCTCAGTCCCATATCACGTGCCTGCTATATTTGTTAAAACAGATGGCCATATATGCACATCCCTTTGATTTAAATGTTTGTTATATTTTAATTTGAAAATTATCCTATTAGGCCCCATACCTGCAATTGGATCCACATGGATGGGGCTTCCTACATGTAGATGGATCACCCACCTTGTGGAGAGTTGCAGGATCAGGGCAGGGCCTCAATTTGATTTTTCATTTGTTCTTGTCAAAAATATAAATGGTTTCATAGAAAATAACTCGCTGAGAATGTCCCCCCATATTATTTCACATATCATTGTACCTCTTAAATTTTAAAAAAGTGAACACCATATATTTTATGGCCTAATCGAATTTACATATGATTACATATAGACAGTGCTCTTCCTTTCTAATGGGGGGCAAGGATGTAGGAGGATATACTGATGTGTTCAGTATAAATGACAACGTGAAGCAGGTGGAAGAGTATGGACTGGAGAGGGAACTTATCAAGGAGCTAGTTTGTAACACACCAACTCCTACTGAATAATATTCTGCACTTTTTTGGAGGCAGGGGCATATCAGAGACTGATCAGGCAAATGGGCAAAGCAGAAGATGAAGAGGAGGAGTAATGGTAGAGCAGCTCTAATAAAAGAGAGAGAGAACTACTTCCTTTAGCAGACAAAATCAAGACTCAGAGGGGTAGCCGTGTTAGTCTGGATCTGTAAAAGCAGCACAGAGTGCTGTGGCACCTTATAGACTAACAGACGTATTGGAGCATGAGCTTTCATGGGTGAATACCCACTTCGTTGGATGCAAAATCAAGAATGGTACTGAGGATCTGTTGATTGTTAGGATATCTTGCACCAAAACTTCAGCCAGTGTAAATTCTTGTGGCTCCAGTGAAGTCAATGGTACTATTGAATTTCTACCAACTAAGGATCTGGCCCACAACACCGTCATGCTTTCTTATATCTGGGGCAAGCTCCATGTAAGCATCTGCAAAACTAACTCATTATTCTCCTTTAAAACTCTCCTTAAAACTCCTTTGTCATGAGGCCTACTTAAACAGAGACCACAGCACACTACACTGATCATATTGCCTCATTGTTTCTTTGTTACTCCCCTCATGGTCTATCTGTATCCGTCTATAATCTCTTGTAGTAGGTTGTAGTAGGTTGCTTTTTGGGGCAGAAATTGTCTTTTTGTTCTGTGTCTGGACAGCACCTAGCACAGTGACTAAGCGCCTCGGTGATACAATAATACAAATAATAAATATTAATGGTATTAATAACTTTGTTATGGCTTGTTTAGTTTTGTTTGTGGCATTAGATCTCTTTGCTGATTTGTTAGAAGTACTAAAATCTAAGTTTTACAACTGTTGTGTGATCAGGTTAGAGTCCCCAGTATGAGTGCAACTGGCGCACTGTTTTCAAATTGTTTTTGAAACTTTGCATTCTTGTTTTACATGCACAAATCAACGGCATTTTAAACAGATTGTGCACAGAGTATGAGATCTCCTGAACATGTTGGAGTCACCAAAGAGAATGGAAAATGTATGAATAATTGAAAAGGTCCATCCAGATTTAAAAATGGCTTTTCTATTTACTCTGATTAATACACTCGAGGCTTTCTCTAGCCAAAGTTTTCCATGGCTTCCTGGGCTTTGTCTGCTTGCTGCTCAGCGCAGTTCCAGAGGCAAGCTGGCCTACTGCAGAAAGAAAATTCCTTGGCATTGCAGAGCTGTTTGGGAAGTAGACAGCTCATTTAAATG